>NW_027211748.1:19690714-20329642 GCF_022749685.1 Semicossyphus pulcher | reverse complement strand
CAGCAGATGTGAATGTAAACAGACAAACGGAAACACAAGAATGTTACAGCTAACACTGAAAAGAAAAATAAAGCGTGTATTAACCAAACAGAAACCTGTCCCGCTTGTCACGCACAGGCAGGGGTACATAAAACACAGGTTTGAGCTCTACACCTGTCCTGACACTGCCCAGCCTCCAGCGACAGCTAGTCCCGCCCACTTCATGATGCGTTCGCGTGAGGTTGTGAAAGTCGTTATTTTTACTTAAACAACTTGATTTGCTTTTTTTTAAGCATACAGAGCAGCCAAAAACAATATATAAAAAAAAAGAAAAATTATGCCGAGATTTTAATTAATGGGCAGTTTCATAAAAAGAAGGAGAAAGAAGACTCTAATTTAAAAACAATTGAGTAAAAGTAAGTAAGTCAAATGATTTAGCAGCCAACTTATATCAACTGTAAAGAGCTTTTCACAAAGCATTGGGGAAAGTGACCTGAAGAAACAAACAAAATAAAAATCTATTAACATATAGTTAATAAATCATCTTGGTTTTATAATACATTTGAGAAAATAAACTCCAACAGAAGCTTCACAGTTAAAGACCAATGAGTAAATATTTTTAAAGATGAATCTCATATAATAAACATAAAGGCCTCGTCATGGTCTTTTTTTTAAGAGCTTACAATGAGACACTCATAATTTCCACCAATGTATGAGTATTGAATGCTAGTTTTTCTGTTTATTTATGTTGACAGTATTTTCTCTTTGCTTTCTGACTGTGTCACGCAGCTTTGAACCATCCTTCAGCCTATGCAGGACATATTATAATTACAAAATCAAAACTTGGAAGCGTAGAGTTTGTAATGTGAAGAATAACAGGCACTGCACCTTGGTAGTTTAAAAAAAGTTTAGTTTTTAGTTCTTGTACCAGAGAAACTTCTGGTTATAAAATGTTTACCAGGCATTAAATTAACTTACCTACAACATGCATTTCTCCAAAATGTTTAGTGCTGAAGTGGCTTTGCCTGTTTTTACACACAACATGCGGTACTAACAATTCTTACATTAGGGAGCTTGAAGTTCCCGGCTGGGCTTGAACATAACACGGTTCCTTGTTAATATTTATGTATGGTTGTATAGATACATTTTACATGGCTTTTTCTCCCTAAACTATACAGTATATACTGCATGTTAGAGTAAAACACCTCTTCAATGGCCATCCCCTTAATCATCCTGTATGGCAGTAACAACTTAATACTTCAAATTAATCTGTGCTGAATTTTACACCATAAAATGAAACGTTCATAGAGAGTGTTCAGATAGAGTAGGTCAGATGCTCCTCAGGTAGATGAAACATTAAAAAAGTGCACTCCAGGGTGCAGAAATAATATGATGAAGTGCTCATTAGGGCGTCCTCTAGTGTAGAAAATATGATTAAGCTCCCTACAATGCCCCCTTCAGGTGGAGAAAACGCGATGAAATAAACTCATGGAAGCTATATACTGGAGAAAATGTGACGCAGGGCCATCGATGATGCCTTCAGCTAGAGAGAAAAAAATTGCTGCTAAGAGAGATGTACAAATGGAAACATTTTATGGAGTGCCAAGAAGGCGGCCCCTCTAGAAGAGAAATGTAATGAAGTTGACCTATGTGGTGCCCTCTAGTGGAGAAAACGTGACCCAGGCCGCAATAAATGTTGTACTATGTACTACATACTACATACTATTTACTATGTACTATATACTGCATACTGCGTTTGGTGGTAGTACGTAGTATGGAGGCGCTTTTCAATTCATTTTGCAGTATGCTACGTCAGGCGTAAGTAAACAATAACCACCGCTTCTTTAGCTATAGCGCCCCCTTCTGCTGGAATGCTGCTGCTGTCCGTCATTTCAACTGCTGCTGTGCCGTTCCAGCGCTTTGCATTGTGGGATACAGTAGGCGAGGTAGACTGGTCCGATGCATATTAGAGATTTTTTCCGAATCAGTACGACATCCAGGCATTTTTGGCATACTGCACATTTGCTTTTGTTTGCATTCTGCATACTACACTTTGGCCAAATCATTACGTACTGCTAGTATAGTATGGCATTTCAAACACAGCACCAGTTCGCTTGATGGTGCCCTCTAGGGGAGAAAACGTGACCAAGGTCTCTTGATAGTGCCCTCAAGTGGAGAAAACAAGATGAATAGGCCTCAAAGATGCCTATCCAATGGAGAAAATGTGATGCAGCACCATCTAGGGTGGAGCTGGAGAAGAAGAAAAATGATAGAGTTGCCCTGTAGAGAGACGTGCCAATGAAAACATTTTATGCCCACTATAGGATGACCTTCCAGTAGAAAAAACATAATGTAATGTACTTTAGGTTACTCATATTCATGGATAAACAAGATGCAGTGCCCTCTAGAAAGCCCTTCCTGTGGAAAAAACATGATGAAATGCCCTTTAAGGTGCTTCTCCAGTGGAGAAAATGTGAAGGAGAAAGCCTGATTTGTTTATATATTAAGATCCCCATTAACTTCAGTCTTTAACAGAAGCTACTCTTCCTGGCGTCGCCATCATTTCATTAACAAACATTTCATAGCTGGATTACATACATCCATAACATTTATACTCGCAATACAACAAAAGTACAACAAAAACAAACATAAATCCATAACGTTCATACTCACGGTACAACAATATCAACACAAGCTCCAAAACTGTCTTATACATGCAATCGCTCTCCATAATCATTGATCTCTTCAATAGTAGAGAAAAGAAAGCACCTTAAAACGTATTCACTAAAAAGATTGGATCAATAGCCTGAAGTCCACTTCCAACGTGCATTTCAAATCTTCCAGATCTTCAAAAGTATATAATCTATAGTGTTCTACTCGATTCCTTTAGTAAATACATATAATCTTAACTTTTTTTATCCCTTTCAAAAATCTAAAAACTTGAATTCCATGCCACCATTGCTCAATAATGTCCTCTGTATTAAACTAGTTCTACAGGGAGGCAACAGAAAACGACTCTCTGATGACTGTCGAGTAGAGTACTGATGTGTGTCTGAAAAAAAGGACAGTTGTACTGTACTGTAAAGTATTTCTGGAGTTTCAGTTATAACAATATTTCTAATAAAACACACTAAAGAATAATGTAACCTACTTTTAACACTTAACCAGGCCAAACTATTATTCACTGAACTTACTCTTGTTCTGTATGGGCAGCGAAGAACAATGCAAGCTGCTTTGTTCTGAGCTACTTGCAGTCTATTTAAGTTGGTTTCCGTTGTCCATCTTTCCATCCATTATCTATACCGCTTATCCTGCGGGGGGGCTGGAGCCTACCCCAGCTGTCACTGGGCGAAGGGCGGGGTACACCCTGGACTGGTCGCCGGTCAATCACAGGGCTGACACATAGAGACAGACAACCTTTCGCACTCACATCCACACCTATGGGCAATTTAGAGTCACCAATTAACCTTACAAGCATGTCTTTTGACTGTGGGAGGAAGCTGGAGACCCCGGAGGGAACCCACGCATGCACGAGGAGAACATGCAAACTCCACACAGAAAGGGCCCACCTTGCCCAAACCGGGGTTTGAACTGATGACCTTCTAGCTGTGAGGCGGTTTCCGTTGTGTTTGACCAAATAACTGAACAATAATCTAACTGTGATAAAACTAATGCCTGGACTAAGGCCTGATGAAGTGGACCTCTAGAACCCCCAAACCTTTATACAGGTTTCCTTCCATAGACTACCTGACGTGTTTCTGAAAAGTAAAATAGTTAATGGTTCCCTGCGTGATTTCCTGACAGTGGTGTAGTAGTTATATTAATCTGAGTCACATAATAAAGAAAGACTAAATAATAGTAAAATAATCATAAAATAAATAAACTAAAATAAATAATATAAATTCAATCTTAAACAGGGTTCGGAACTGCGTAATAGAAAGTCGTGTTGCATAAATATACAATATGACTGCATGCTGGTTCCTCAATAATGCAGGTGGTGCCCTCTCACTGGTCTCACTGTTCTCACCACTGTAGCTTCTTTTTGAGCTCAAAAGCAGAAGCAGTCAGAAAGAAAACACAAGCCAAAAAAAATGTAATTCAGATTGATTTATTGATTTGTTGCCAATAAAAAGCAGGGTGTTAAAATGGAATCTGTGATAATGACATGATATGATGATCAATAACAACAACATGTATGTACACTGGTATAGGCTTTAAAAAAAAGTATGGTTTGAATATTAAATTCACAACAATAAGGTTGGTCTGCCTGCTGGGAGAGGGAGTTTCTTGTGTCGTTTTAAAGAGCCTGAGGGGAAACAGATAACAGAGTGTGTTCTGAAGACACTTCCAGTTGCGTTTCTCTGTAAGTAAGCTGGTGAGACTCTAAGTGAGGATCCGCTGTCACACAGGAAGAAGAAGACCTCAGAGTGTGATGTCCTCTGCTGCTAAAGATGTCACTGTTACCAAAGAACAAATTCAAGACATGATAGGAACTGTCATATTTACTGTCTGGGTGCTCAAACTGAAGACTTTGATCTCTCCTTACTCTGGTTAAGTGCAATGTCTTTTGAGATGATATTAGGAAACAATTATAATGTAATGTTAAAATATTGCTGTTATACATAAAGCATGTAATTGAAATCTATGGTGAAAAAAGTGACATTTAGCAGTGATCAAATGTTTACAAAATGGAACAAACACTTTAATTAGATAACCAGCTTCACAATCGTCTGCAATAAACAATCAAGTGACTTTGAATCAACTTGAGGATTTTCATATTTTAAGAAAACAGATTTAATCCAGTATTTTCCACGTAAATCTAAGATATGTTTACCAACTGTCATGGGCTGCTTCACCCCTTAAATCACATGATTTGGACAAATCAAAACAAGTCCAAAAAATATCCATTAAAGACGGAAGAGTTACCGAGCGACTGGTCCAAACATCTGTGATTTTAAGGAAGGGGCTTTAAGATATTTTAAGAATCATTACTCATATTTTAAACCAGGATACAACATTTTAAAAAAAGATCACATTAAGATGAGTTAACACGTTGAATGTTCAAAGAACAAGCACTTCTTAATTTAACAAAAAAAAGGGAACACGTACAGGAACAAAGGACACACTTCGACTTCTGCTTTCTTAGAAGCTTGCGCACTACGAGTTGTGAAACAGAGCGCGACATGCAAGTTAACACACTGACGTAGCTTTCATTGGTAAATTGTTAAATAAAATTAGGTTTAACATTTAATGCACGCAAGACAAAATAAAAGCAGTTTTTCTACAAAAGAAAACAAGTAGAGAAAAATCACAAAGGAGGTTAAAACAACTTAATTTACAGTATAAAGCTTAAAGAGATGTGACACTGAGCTTCTGCGCTCAGCATCGTCTCTGCACCAAGTCTTCTTTCATCACACGATCGGCTTTTTATCCATCCTGATGGTCTCGTAGGTATCAGTGCTGTGAGAGGTCAGACCCTGCAGGATACACATACACACACTGTCAAAACCACCATCAGTGTAAGAGGTAAAAATACTTCTCTAGACAACAGCGTAGTGAGCATTTCTTGCCCCTCTGAGTCGATTTGGCAAAAGTCTTTCTAAGTGTTTAAATGAGAAGTCTCACCGCATAGATGCCTCCCTCTGCGGGCTTCTTCTGTAGGACGGAAAACATATAAAGGAATTATCATGAGAGCTTCAGTGACAATCATTCTTTAATAAAGCAGCGCTTCGTGTTCCTCGTTGTTCTCTGGGTCTTTAAAGCCTGACAGATGGAGTATGTTCAGTGATTTTAAGATTTTACTATCAATTTGATGTCCTTGTGCATGTGTGTAACTATTCACAGGAAGTGGGATCAGACACAGTTGTTTGCTGTGAAAAGAAAAAAAACACCGACTGGAAACTGTGACGGTGAATAATAATGTAGGTTGGTGGTCAACTCAAGCTTACAGGAAATGATAATGTGGGGTGGTTTAAAAACAGAAGTGCTGCTTTTGAGACTGAATACTACAAAACTAAGCTACAGCAATAAAAAACATTTCATTAAAACAACTTAGTTATTAATAATATGTCTTATTAGGTAGTTTTATTACATAATAATATAAATATACATTAGCTTTACCTCAGGGTGACTGGCAGGCGCTTTTTTGGACGGCGTCATCTGTCAAAAATATGTCAGAAAACTCAAATGATTGATGGATTCAACTATATTTATTGTGCAGACTCTAATGAGTGAAGTAAACACTGACAGGTTAAACAGGATATGAAGATATCTCTTCTAAAATTAGCAAAGTAAAAAGTTAAAAGAACATAAAAGTAAAACGACTGCATGCAGGAAAATATAGAGGAAGTCTGGCATCACGTACAACAGAGTAATGAAAGTTTTTAAAAGCTGGTGGAACTTCTTCATGAATTTTCTCAGGAAGTTTTCATAAAATATTCTATTTTCCGAGCGTTATAGTTCTGAAGATCGTCAATACAACCTAAAGGAAGAGTTCTTTCTAGTTGTCAAACATTCATCATGCTGTGTGTGTGTGTGTGTGTGTGTGTGTGTGCTGTTCCTGTTTGTCTTACCCTCAGTCTGCAGTATAGGACCGTTAGAATGATGCCGTAAAGGATGAGAACCCCATCCAAGATGTAACATACGCTCATGTCTCCAATGGCCTCTGAAAACAGAAAACGCAGCGTCTTAGTTTTCTTTAATCCAAAAGATCATTGATACACCCAGCAGAAGTTTTAAGAAGTTCTGCTGCTTTTCATCCACCGACAAGGCGTCAAATCGTCCCACAAGAATAAGCACAAAGAAACATTTTCCTCTCCTCACCGGTGCAGGTGGGATTGATCATCAGAAAGGCAGCGAGGAGCAGCGTTCGCACCATCTTACCGAGTGGGCTGCAGAGAAGATGGGGGTTTGTTTTTTGTTGTTCCTTTTGTTGGTGAGATCTCTTCAAAAAAGTCTCTGAAGTGAGCTCTGTGAGCAGTAGAGAACAGGAAGTCCGGGGCTCTCTGTCCGTTTTTTTTTAAGCTGAGAAACCACACGCCTACCCACAATGCCATCTCCCCATCAGTTCCTCTAAAACTCATCTAAAACTCGACTTATCTGTGGTTAAACTCTAGTGACTCAACGCTGATGAGAAACAGAAACCGTATCCAGAATCTGAAGGGATGTCACAAGAGCTTCTGCATTTTCTTCCTCTTCTTTATAAACAAAGCTTCAGCATCAACATCCCTCACTCCAAAATAAGCAACAAAAAGATGTAAGGAATAAATGGTTTAATAATGCAAAAATGCCTAAAACACTATACAAGCTACAAGTTACCAAAAGGAGAAAAAATACAAGACAAATCTACAATTTTTTTTACAAGCCACTTAGTTTTTCAAAAGTAAAAACATTCGGAAAAATTGCATCATCATAACTTAGGCACCTTCAAAATGATAGAAAACAAGTTATTATAAAAACGTCTGTGAGCCTGAAATAACTCTAGCATGCAGTTTTGTAGAAACAGCTCCGTCACACAGATCAGACCTGGTATTTGGAGATTATCTGGAAATGTAAAGGGCTTTTTAAATCCATATTTTCACTGGAAAGTAAAATCAAACAGTCAGTCGTGTTGTGGCTCAACACCAGGCGAGTTTCAGCGCTACAGTAAGTTTCAGGACCTGGAGGAGAAAGCAGGACTCAGGCCTGAGGACACATGCACCCCCCGTCGCTGCTCCTCCACATGTGGAGAGTAAGGCTGAGTGATGGAGGCGGCGTGGTCACTGTGCTTGTTTGAGCTGGCGGCACAAGGCGAGGCGGTGAGACGCTACTGCTGCAGAGACGCTGCAGAGAGGAGGTACAATCACACGTCTGGTTTTGGGATCTTTGTTGAAATATATAAAAACAATTCAAACCATAAAAGTCAGCTGATAGTTTGGCTACAGCTTCAGTTTACATTGTTAAAAAGCCTGCAACAGAGTGGGACCCCATTCACACCTGGTATTAACATCTGATCTGCACCTGCAGGAGGAAATTCTACTGGTCGGAATTCTGCCTTGTGATTGGATATAAATATGCACGTTCAAACATAAATTGGATCCCTATAAAGATTGACACTTTATGTTTTAGTTAATATATATGTTTATCTGTTTTTATAAGTTTTCTGTTGTGTGACATTTGGTTTTTGCGTGAGAATTTTCTATTTGCTGGAAAGTTGTGATTTTTCTTAATATCTTCACATAAAAGGCCGATCTTGATAAAAAAAAAAAAGTTGTATGAACTTTGTAAACAGACACAATGATGGGAAAGTCCAATTATGTCACATGATAACAACTAAACCAACACAATGACAATAAAGCAGCTCCATCCAATGAGGAAGGCCTGGAGCCAAAGCTTTGGAAACATGAGTCAGGTGGACCTTGCGTCGACCTTTGAAGGCAGAAAGTGTTGCCATTAGGTGAACTTCTAACTTGTTGGGTAATTTTTCTTCTTTAAAGGGGGGGTACTATGTTAATTTCAAGCTTCATATTTCACTCTGTGATACCTGTGGAATAGCTTAGCATAATTTACAGTTGAAAAAATGTTCTCACTGGTGCTCTGTGCAGGCCCTCATACAGCCTGAAACGACTCAGTCAGCTCTGTCCCTTTAAGAAACCCCGCCCATACAAGCCCACTTTCTTCTGATTGGCCAGCTCTCTGAAGCCTGCTGAGGCTGCACTCAGTGTGACGTCACAAAGTGTGTAGAAATAACTGTGTGAAACCTGGCGTTCACAGCATCCTGCAGACTGAGCTGAGCAGCCTGAGGATTACTCCAACATGCTTTTACCTAGGGATTTGAAACTTCACCCACGTTTAGTCTGGATATCCAACATTGTAACATTATATATGTCTTAAAATGTGAAACACCATAATACCCCCTCTTTAAATGAAGCAGAACTGTAAGCCCAACTGACTTATTTCCAACACAAATCAATGCAGGCCGCCTCCAAACCCATTTTAGCCCATGTTTCTGAATTTCTCCTGTGTGTGTTTACATCTCAAGTCTGGTGATATTCTCTCTTTTTCTTATCCTCAGTAAGTCCCATGAAAAGACAAACATAAACAATGAACTGATCTGCTTTCTGAACTAATAAGAAAATATTATTATTACTCAGCTGCTTGAAATAGTGCCAGGTAGATGCATTAATCACACCTTCTATAGCAGTGTTAAAAGTACCATCAAAGCTGTTTTAAGAAAGAATTTTCAAAATAAAAGTTTGTGAAGAATATGTTTTTAAAGATGTACAAGTTCAGGAGACATACAATGTAATGAGAGACAATTTTCTTGTCTTTTTGTGAAAAATTCAGATCACCACCAGGCTTATGCTCTGACATCTTTATCCAGATAAGATGCACAGATATGTTAATACCAGGTGTAAATGAGGTCTTAAAAACTTTAAAATGAAAAGCTAAATCACCAGTGTAGAATAAAACCAAAGCTGCATATTTAGACAATCGTGAATATAAAAAGAGTGGAGTAGCAACAACTGAGGAATGTTCTTCCATTTTTCTTTACAGTGAGAGAAAAAGACGTTTTGGGCCTTCAGGCCGCAGAAAAACCACGTGTTAATCCACCGCACATACTGCTACATTCTGTAAGTACAAAACAAAAAGTCACACTCTGTAGTATAAAAACAGTCCTCATCCTCTCAAAAAAAAAACACACAGACAAGGAACTGAGGGGCAGTGGTAGATCAGTAGATCAGTCTGAGCCGTCCGATCAGGTCTGTTTCTAAGACTCGCGAAAGAGGAAGTGACACATGTGATGTAATCCCCCCCTCCTGTGGCGTCTGTGTGTTGAGTCAGCACAGTAAAGTAGTCCAGTGGTTACAGCAAAAAGAAGAGGCAAAAAGAGAAAAGTCCCCTTTAGAAAAATGTTTTTTTTACACTGTGTTGTAAAGACTGAACACAGAATGAGAAAAGGTCAAGGCATCTGTCTGATTCCAGGTTCGGACAATCGTAGAGCTGATCACAGTTTGATATCAGAGCGAGGAAGGAGCACTCTCCTCGCGTTGAATCTTTGACACACATGGGGAAATTATTGGATTTCAGAGGAGCACGTGGCCTCCACATGTCCCGCCACAAGAGTCAAATCCAGCCAGAGCGAGCACAAAGAGAGGATGGGAGAAAAGGAAGGAGGCGTCATTTTTTTTACACGGAGGTCTCTGATTGCAGCCTCATGACAAACTTGTGGCTCTTGGGGTCGATGAACTCCTCCCCGAGTCGCAGGAAGGGAAGCGGCGTCACCGTGACCACCAGGGAGAAGTCGAGACGTCGCAGGGAGAAGACCAGACCCTGACGCAGGGCCGAGGTCACCGGCTCCTCGCTCACTAGAGTCCACTGGCGCCCCCTGCCGTTCTGCTGCTGGTACTGCATGGTGGGGCCGGGGGAGAGGTAACGCTCCAGGAAAGCCTGACAGGGAGGATGGAGGAGGTTAATTATCACAGAAAACCAGTTTAAAAAGGTAAGCATTTTGTTGCCGTTTTAAAATATGTAAATTAATCTACATTTTAGTCAACAAAGATGTGTCAGCAGCTCTGCTTTTCATTCCCAGAACTCAATTTTAACACTTCCTAAAGGACTTCACAGCTCCGGAAATAAATAACAGTCCACTCCTAATGTTCCTTAACTAAATAGTAGAAAGAAAAGAGAGAAACATATTTCTGCAGTCTCTTTTTTCCGGAGCTGTTTATGTTATTCACGCTGCTCCATCAGTCTTGAACATGTATTCAAAACTGAAACAGCCAAATGTTTTCCTCCTTTTATTTCATTTCAAATCATTGCAACAACTGTGTCCTCTGGTTGCTGATGTTCAGCTGTAAGTTTTGGACTGATGTTTATTTAAAGGTTTGAGAGACAGTTTTATTTTGAAATGCCAATGAGAAGAAAGAAAGGAAGGAAGAAATCTTTAACATAATTGTATTTTTCTTGATTTTATAACCGCGGTTTAATTTTGTCTTTGTGGAGCATTTTGTGGGGTTTTTTCTCCTCCTGTTTGTCTGTAACTCGTTTACAATGCAGACATGTCTCTCTAGAAAAATAAATCCTGTAATTTTAATGACTTTAATGACTGAAAGTTTTTTTATAAAGTAGAAAAAAATGTTTTTAATGTAAATGACATTTTGTTGTTAATTTCAAACAGCAGGAATGCTATTTTTTTAACCCAAAAGATAACACAATTTAATCGCGAGTAGCCAAAGAAGGTAGACTCCTTTTAAGTAATTGCAATGCATCACACCATTTGTGCACATTTATGGTCTTTTCAGACGGTGGTGGGGGGGGCGATTGACGCGCCTAGTCATTCATTTTTAATGAGAGGTGAGTGCACAGGTGGGGAGGCAATCTGACAGGCAGAGGGACAAGCAGGCGCAATCGCCCGCCGGCTGCCATAACTGAACGATTTTCTCTGCGACTCACAGTCGTAACCATAGAAACCACAATGGATAAGAGACTGATCCTTGCTGAATGTGAGTTCCCGGGGATATATAACCACTTTATAAACAGTTACTGGGACATAAACAGGAGACTGGATGCATCAGGCAATGTAACGTTAGTTACCTTAAGCCAGGCTATACGTTATGTTAGCTGGTAACTGTTAAGTTACAACTATGCTAATTTTGCTAGTTGTTATTGCCTATAGAGAAACTACAGCTGCACCGGCAGGGATACAGTAGTGCACATTGTTACCACGTGTACAGCACCTGGCGTTTACTGGCTTGTGTGCCTGTCTATTCACATGAGGAGTGAATGCTAATCTTGTTGAGTGTGTAAATTGCTGTTAGAGCTGTAATAAATTAACTCTATTAATAATACTTGATGCAAATACCTGCATTCATTTTTGTTTTATTCAGTTTTCATAAGAAACTCAGGGAAGAAATTTAAATATTAAGATTTGAAGACGATAATAATCAGCCTCAAACTGCAGATTGTAACAGTATTAAAAGCAGCTGCTTTCTGTGATCAGTTGTTGATGAGGTTCAGGTGTCCTCGCTCTCCTCACCTTGGGCGTCATGTTGTGTGTGATGCAGAACTGCAGGTGTGTGAGGATGCTCTCCATGCTGTGGAAGGCCTGCTGCCTGGTGGTCCTCAGGTATTTCTGCATGGCGCGCGCCATCGGGGCGAAGATGGCTTGTGCCGCCTCCCGAGGATCCATCACCTCCCGAGGGTGTTTGGGGGACGAGGCGACCTCCTCTTCGTGGAGACGCTTGATGTGTGTGAAGGCCTCTTCCACCGCCACGACCAGCCTAGAGGATGGAGACAGTCATCATTATAGACTCTGTCAACTGTGTGGTTATTACTCAGGAGGAAATCAAGTCAGACTGCACATTCTTGGTTTCTCAGACAGAAGAAGCTAAAAGCCTTGACAGTAAATGTTTTGTGTCATCATGATTGGAAGCAAAGGGATAAACAAGAGCATATGTTGGCTCTGCTCTGAAGAACAAGCAAACATTACAGTAAAAAATCAACAACCCAACAGTCAGTTTTATTACTTACTTACTGGATAAACTCTTTTACACAGACACTTCTAAGAGTTAATTTTTATATACTACACTATCCTCTGAAACAGCTAGCATTTAACAGTGTACTTTAGAAACTGTACACATTTTAAGGCAGGCAGTCCAATAAGTTACCCAGGAGAGCTTCAGAAAACTGACAAGCCCAGTTATTACAGTGTTATTATAGCTTCACAAACAGCTCTTACAATTACAAGATGTAAGAGGCAGTGCCTATTTAACTATTTGGCAGGCAAGTTAAATAAAGGCAAATTAAACTTAATACAAGTTAAACCAGTTGACCTGCTGTTCACCCAGGCTGAACATTGAGAGTTAGAGAGACATGTTTTAGCTCTTCTCGTGTGTTTTTGAATCACGTTGGTAAAGTTTGTTTCGTTTTAAAAATGGTAAACATATTTTAATTTAATCGTTTTTCTGAGCCTCTTCTTCCTCCTGAAACGAACAAGCCATTCGTTCAAAGGTCAGACCTTAGCCACGATTGGCTGACAGTATTTGGAGTGAACGCGTAGCCCCTCCCCCACGTGTGTTATCCCTCGTGGGGGAGGGGCCACACTGCGCTGTCACTCCAAAGATGTAGAAAACATGGCTGCTCTGGGGTCGGGTATTCGGCCTTATATTTACAAGCCAGAATCGCCTGAAGGTATCGGAATGGTAAGCTGAAATCGACTTGACTACAAGCTAGTGCAAGAAGGCAGCCTGAGGTGAATAATAGTGAATGACCATTGGTGGACTTCAGCGAAAGCAAGGTTCCACGTAGAAACCTGCTGCTGTTCTGAACGGCCCGTTTCAGACGCTACCTTTTTAAAAATGTATTTCTGGAAAAACATGGAATTATGCAGTTTTTCACTGTGAACAATAAACTAAATATGAGAATATCCATTCAAAAGATATGGCCAAGCCAGAAACGGATTTCTAAAAATATATTGTTTAAGAGCCAGAGGATCAAATGTTCACAGTCTGCCATTTCAAAACTGACAAAAAAAACCTCTAAATTACAGCAAATGTATCTCTGGAATTTTTGCACGAGATTTATCTTATACTTATAAGCCAAAACTCTGATACAAGAATGTCTGTGAAAAAGCTAATATTAGCTCAGGCTAATTATTGAGTTTTTTCTGCTGATATTTAGAAAGTAATTGTTCTAGTTTCCACTGAGAAGCAAAGGGACAAACGTTTAGTCTCAGGTCACCGAGGTCATCCCGAACAAAAACACAACCTGTGATATGTTCCAGTGTGACCATTGTTTTGCCATTAAGGTGTAAATTATGCCTGCAGTCAAACTGAAACAGACAAACATTCTTATTATGAGTCAAGTCACTTAAGTCATGAGTTTCCTTGACGTAAGTGTTGGTAAATCTCTGTGCACAGACAAAGACTAATTGTCGACTGGCAGCCTCTCACTCATTTTCATTGTCTGGCTCCTGTGACCACAGATTTGTTCGTCTGCTGCTCAACCACACGTCACCATAAATCCCCAGTTGTTAGATAATACCGGGAATACGGGAGTTAGGAATATTTATCTGACCTGGCCTTGCGTTTGCGGACCCTGCGGTCCATCTCTGCCTCCTCGTAGTAGAACTCGTTGTGCGAGTTGTCCCTCCTCCGGGCAGCGGCTGCTATCATGGCTCGGGACTGTCCTGTCGAGTTATTGGTGGTGTTTTCTACAAGACAACACATGCAAGGGGAAGAAATTAGTAGATATTAAGCTTATGGAGTACACACAGTCAGGTAGTAGTTTCATATAAGTTCAGTTTTAAGCCACAGTATTTGTCACGTAGACAAACAAATAAGGCTGTATTTACCGTCCAGCGAGTAAACCTTGAAGCCCGTCATCTTCTTGGACAGGATGGACTTGGGCAGGTTGAGCAGAGCGGGGTTGTAGACGGAGAAGTCGCTGTAATAACGGTCCAACACCCAGACAGCCGCCCGCTGGATACTGAAACACAGCACGTCAATCATCACTGCCACAGTAAGTACAGGTGTAGCCTAAGCTGCTGACTGTGCAAGGACATGCTACAAACTGTACTTTACAGACATAACATGATAACAGCAGGTCTGTGACAGCTCTCAGTGTCTCGTACAATCCTTCAGCGTCAATATGAGACACACCTGCAGCATCATTAGACGCTCAGAGCAACTGTTCAGGAACACCTTCTCATCCCAGGTTGTCGAATAACAAATATCTCAGGGTTTAATATTAAACTTTACAGCTACAAATAGCTACACTCATTACATCCTCTACTAACCTGAGGTGGCCCACGTTGTAGAACTTGCTGGCTCCGTCCGTGCTCCGGACCACCTTGAGACAGAAGGCCGGCTGCAGGTGTCGGACCTCCAGCAGCACCAGAGCCAGGTACTGTATGAAGAGCAGAGCGTCCACCAGCGAGGCAGCATACTCCACGATCCCCCTGTAGTCCCTCTCCCGGGGCTCGAGCACCCGCACGCCGTAGAACAACCAGTACGAGGCCACGAACAGGAACACCAGCACCATCAGCAGGCAGCGGAACACAAAGAAGCGCGGGAGTGTGGCGCGAGGAGGGCGGAGGAACAGCGCCCAGGAGGAGATGAGCAGGACCAGGAGCTTGAAGGCCAGAGAGACGTAGAGGCCTTCGCAGGGCGTGCCGCAGGGCTCGAGGGCGTCACGCCACAGGACCTGCGGGAGGATGAGGAAGGCCAGAGGTGTGACCAGGGCGAAGAAGCTGAGGCAGCCTCCCAGAGCCGGGCCCACGAAGCGCTTGCACTCCAGAGGAGTCGACTCCTCCAAGTCTTTGGTGACGCGGGTCAGGTCCTCATTGGAGATGCTGTGTTCTGATGTGCCGGTGACGACTGTGGTGGTCTCGCCCCAGTTATCATCCTGTCAGACAAAGAGAGTCAGGAGTGTTTGAGGTTCATTTTCAGCTTCCTTAAAACATACAAAATAGTGCTAACTGATGACTATAAGCTCTCAAGAGCTTTAATTTAAAAAGTTAGAAGCTTATCTGAGCTTTTATGCAGGTTTCACTAAAATATATTTGCTCTTTTACCAGATACCTGAATAAAATCATTAACCATGTATAGCTTTAACAGGGTAAATATTATTTTTCTATGAATTAATGAAGGGAATAACTCCCTCGACTTCTCTGTATCCATGAGGCTCGTTGTACCCTTGAACTTTAACGCAAATGCCTCTCTATTATTTAAAGACCGACGCCTCTCTTTAATATTAGCATGCCTTTCAACTCAATATAATGCCTCTTGAATATTTTATGACTCCATTGTACAAATGTCAACACCTGCTCTTTCCCAACCGTCTGACAACATGGGCAAGGCTTCATATGTAGTAATGCACTGCCTCTTAAAAATACACTAGAGACATCAGAGGAAGGTTATAAATCACCTCTAAAGGAGAACAATGTTCTTAAAGGAGCAGTTCGCCCCTGGAAAAAGTCAGTCAAAGCTGGTATTCTCTGTAATCGATAGAAGCAATAATATTTGAAATTGGCGCCATGGCTGTGGAGAAAGTTGTACAAACAGCTTGTGGTGTCAACCATTCTACTTTCCTACAACACCCAGAGTGCATTGCGCCTCTTCCTCTGAAAGGAATGGTCCAGCGAGAGACGCTGGAGTGAAATACTACCATTTTCGCTGCAGGCAGTTTCAGAATCCGAAATACGACAAGAATATACCAGCGGATCATCTAAAAATCTTCGGGACTTCAGGCTACATTCAAACCTGACGATTTTGAACGAGACACGACTCAATTATAAATGTGGAATGTCTGGGAGGGAAACAGGAGAGCAGGCAGAGTTTCGAGGCACCTCACTGAACAATGCACTTTACGGTATGTGGTTTTTCAACTAAACACTGCTGACATCGGAGGCGGGCGTCGTAGATTGAGGAAGTGTAGTTTAGCGAGCTCCCTGGCCCCGCCAGATGATGCGTTTTACGTAGTCTGGCAGAGGTTTTCCAGGGCCCATTGAAGAAGCGGATAGCGTCCTCCAAAGGCACAGGGACAAATTGCACCATAATGACCATAATGGCATTAGCTTCCCATAATAGCATGATAGGACTGAGGTTGAAAATCGGCGAACTGGCCCTTTAAAAAGGATCAAACGTGCTAGTTGGTAAAGGAGCTTTAGTTCCTAACATCCCAAAACACCACAGGCCGACATTCAGAGGTGATAAACTGTCCTTGTAAAACTTTTAAGTAAAGAGAGTAGTGTGACTGACCCTGTCGTCTCCACGGGTCGACTCTGCATCCAGCAGTGGCTCTCCGGGAGTCTGGATTGTGACTGATTTGTCTCCACGACTGCTGCTGTCTCGGCTCTTTGAGCGGTGGCGATCCCTCCGTTCCCTGCAAGACAAACACACAAACAGCGACATTGCAGGTTTATTGGACGTGCAACAGTGCTGACTTTCTTTTTAACTCTCCCTGTGAGAAGATGCTAAACTATATAATCCCTGTGACCTGTGTTGTATTTACCTGTGCTTGCGGGAACTCCGGGAGTGTGAGGACTTGTATGAGTAGCCCGAGTACTGCGACTCGTTGTCCATGTCTCTGGTCGGCGGTGAGCGGGCTTTACGAGCCCCGCCTCCTCCTCCTCCCGCCGTGCCGCGCTGCTCGCCGACTCCTCCCAGCTGACTCTTGCGCTCGGAGATGGACTTGGTGGACAGAGCCAGGGGCAGCTTGAGCAGGTCAACCTTACTCCTGAGGGAATCTATCTTGGAGGCCAATGAGGAGGGGGCAGGAGAAGGGGAGGCGGGAGAGCGGGGAAGGGGGGGGCGTCAGAGAGGAGGAGAGGGATGGGAGAGGAGAGTCGCAGCAGGGGAGAGCTGAGGTGGGTGGGATCTGAAAGAGATGGGAAAGAGAGAGTGATGGTTAAAACTTTAAGTCTTAAGGGTCTTCTCATCACCAGTTACCCAAGAAGCATCTGATACACATTAATCCAATGCAACAACTTCATATAGTCCAGTCATGTCAAGTCATCCATTATAGAGTCGCCTAGGGCTGCTTCTTTAAGATAGTTGTGCAGCTTATTTATGAGTTGTATTGTTTAGTAGGGGTTTTAATACCCCTAACCCTACACCCTATATGTAAGCCACAGTTTTCCACCACAACTTGAATACATTTAATCTAGGTTGAAAACAATCTTAAAGAGGGGGTATCATGCGGTTTCACATTTTAAGACATATATACAATGTTACAATGTTGGATGTCCAGACTAAACGTGGGTGTTTCAAATCTGTAGATTAAAGTAAATTGGAGTAATCCCCAGGCTTCTCAGCTCAGTCTGCAGGCTGCTGTGAACGCCAGGTTTCACACAGTTTTTTTTCTACACGCTGTGACATCACAAAGTGCAGCCTCAGCAGGCTTCGGAGAGCTGGCCAATCAGAAGAAAGTGGGCTTGTAGGGGCTGGGTTTCTTAAAGGGACAGAGCTGACTTAGTCGTTTCAGGCAGAGGCTGTATGAGGGCCTGCACAGAGCACCAGATGCTAGGTATGACAGAGTGAAATATGAAGCTTGAAATGAGCATAATACCCCCCCTTTAGCTTTCTCTGTTTGTCTGTTAAATGATAAAAAATATCCACTCAAAAGCACAATGTGCCATCTTAATATTGCACGTTTTCCAGCTAATAGCCCAAAACCCAAATATATGTCATTCACAGCTTCATAAAACAGAGAAAAGCATCACATTCTTAAACTGACAAGCAGGAACAAATAATCTTTTCCACTGTTCCTACAGCTTTGATGCACCATAATAATCCCCTGGTATGAACCTTTAGAAATATTGGACAAAAAATAGTCCCTCAAAGACCATTAGTATCAGGCATATCTCTCTGTTTAATTCTAATATAAGATGACATGATGTAAAGTGACCCTTCAAATTAAAAGTCCATGTATGATGTAGTTCTGACCTCTCACCCTGGCACACTGAGCGCTGTGATCTCCCCTCCGAGTGTCTCTAACACACATTAACCCTCCAAACGGAGGCTTCACTTTCAGCTCTGTTCTTATGACACGTCTCAGCCGAGGTTAATCATCACACGACTGTATCTCCTCTCACAGCAGAGCGAGCTTTAGCCGCCGTTAGCTCGGACACAATGGCGGCCATATTGGATTACTGTGTTTTCACAAAACTTGTTTGCCCTCTCCCTCCCTCTCCCCGTCTCACATTCCCTCCCGCACTCCCCCCGTCCCCTGGGAAACGGGGCCTCTCCGCTGCCATGGCGATGAAAGAGGGTGTTCAGCTGGAGGGGGATTGTAGGTTGACAGTTGCCGTGGAAACCTGACCTCACGCCGCCCTCTGAGAAATCGCCAAAATAAAAGTGTTGGCATGACGGATGTCGGGCTGTCATATGGTGGTTAATTGATAAAGGGTGGGTGAAGCTGGCTGGCTTTGATTGGACCTTTGTGGGAAATTAAGAGGGACGTTTTCTTCCATCAATGTCCTACAGAGTTTGACTTAATGTGTTTTTTCTGCTCCAGCACCACCATTCACCATATTTACAGGGTGGCCATTTTCCTCTCTAGAGTGGGGGGCTCAAATGCTGTCCATAATGTTACAATGCTGTGTTAGCAAATAGTAAACATTTATTGTAAATGAAAAGCAACTGAAAAGACAATGACAAGTAAAAATCTGGAGGGACATTAAGCAATATTTCAAGATAAAATAATTGATAACCCTTTAGCTACGGCTAAACAACAGCTAACGTTAGCAATAAACTACTTCCAAGTTAAGTTTAGTTTTTCATGGTGTTAAACGGTACAATAGGAAAGGCTCAAAGCTAGCAAGGCGTTATGTTACCTAGCTGTCCTAGCTAATAGCTAGTGGTTACAGTAATGTTAGCTTAACATTGTTGTTAGCTAGCCGTGCCATGGTGATAAAAGACGGTGTTCAGCTGGAGGGGGATTGGAGATTGACAGCTGCCGTGGAAACCTGACCTCACGCCGCCCTCTGAAAAATCGCCGAAATAAAAGTGTTGGCTTACATTGCTGTTAGCTAGCAGTTACAGTAATGTCAGCTTAACAATGTTAGCTTAACATTACTGTAAGCTAGCTAACATTGCGATGAGCTAGCTTACAGTAATGTTAGCTAGGATTTTGTTGAATTTTAATAGCCGACTCCTTGGATATTGACACCCAATACTAAGCGACTTTTTATTATGTTTTGTTATTGAAATATGGCACAATTTCCCTCCATATTTTCATTATCCATTGTCTTTTCAGTTGCAAATGAATCATTCACAAATGGTGACTTTATATGATTTGCAAATCTGGAAAAGATCAGAACAACAATAGGCCATAACTGTATTTGAGCTTCCCACCCTGAGTGTAGCCTCAGAGGAATATGGCCCTTTAAATAAATCCACTTCCATTCAAGCCAAATCCAGTGAAACAACAAAGAATCTGTCTGTGGCAGTTCTGCGAGTTTGTCATTGTCATATCCTTGGTTCAGCAGTCTTTAATTCCCGTTTTGTTTTAGGAGGAAGAACCAATAAAACCACTAAGTTTTAACAGACTACAGAAGCTTTTGGCTCCCTGCAGTCATCTGCAAAACCTCAACAGCATGCCTTTTCCAAACCACAAAACTCAAATAACTAACAGCCTCTTCTTAGCGTATCATTGTAAGCTTTTATCTTTAGTAATGGCAAAGGAATGAGCATCTTACCAACAGTCATGCTGTGCTTTTACACCATATAAAGTGCAGAAAACGTGCATGTTTTATGCCAACCACATATCTCTACAACAGAGAGGAATCTGGCCTTTAAATGTCACACAACATGAGCAAACACGTGTTTTAGATATTGCTGCGTGACATTACTCTGAAAAAGCACATTAAAGAAAGTTAAGATCTGTCCTTCTCTGCTGCTTTGAAGCTCCCATAGAGCAGATAGTCGCTGCAGATTCACAGGAAGACGCAGATTAAAGCAGAGTAACAAACCATATATTTCTAGGCTGGCAATATAATGTAAACAGTGTTTGATGTAATAGGTGTGGAAGTTTAGCTGGATGTTACCCTTCCAGACAGAGAAATGATAGCCAAAATAACAATCTGAATTCATCTGTGGCCTTCAATTTTAGCCCTCAACTTCACAGAAATAACAATTACATTAAAACTGTTCAGATTTCAAAGTAATGACACAGCAAGAGGAGTCGTTCAGATAATGAAAAGCAGCGCTCGGTGATCCTGTAAACTCTGATCGCAGCAGCTGATACACTGCTCCGCATCGCTAACTATCACACATGAAATCATACACAACATAGTTGAAGTTTCACGCACACAACCATATCGAACGTTTATCTTCATAGCTTTAGCAATAATAGGCTAAGCAACACAGTGCTCATATGTGTCCAATGGTCTTGTAGCGCAGTAAAAAGGACCAAAAGTAGAGGTTTTAATGCCTCCATTGAGTGCCAAAGCTGCAATACAAATATGTTCAATATTGTGATGATAACTTAAGTATGTTTTAGTAGAGTATATTTATTTTTTTGGCTGGACAGTGGATAGAGTTTGAAATATGAAAAGAGAAAGTGGGGCTGACATGCAGCAAAGGGCCGGGGCTCAGAGTCGAACTCAGGGGTGTTGCGTCGAGGGCTTCAACGCCTTCACTCGTGAGCTAAACCGGCACACCGATTAGAAGATATGATTTGTGTAAAGTTTACACTCTGGTCTGGGCTGGATGAAGTCATCAGAGTGTTAAAATGTTAAGATATCCTCTAGACATCAACTGTGAACTACAGGGTTATCAGCCTGTTAGAGTTCCTCTGATGAAATCTTAGGCCCAATGGTGGCATATCTAGTAAAGTCAGGTGAGGGTGAACAACAAAGGGAAGACAATTCTTCCTCAGGGAAGCATGAATACACACAGCACATCTGAAGCATATAGTGCAAATGGTTTTTGAGATACAGAAGAATGATCAAAATATTAGGTCATGGAAGATTTTGCCCTGATGGTGACACTACAGATCAACTAACAAATGATACATGAATCCTCTGAGAACATGAATATCTATAGCAAATCGTAGGTAGGTATTCATGAGGTATCCGTCAAGGTAACTTGAAATCTGTCTCATGATGTAGGATTACTTAAAAAGCCGACTGACCTAAGTGATACTGATAAGCAGAGATAAATAATCACAGTCAAAATAAAGGACAAGACAGATGCATCAACAGACTTCTGTGTCCTAAAACTGCTGGGTTTTTGGCTGTTGGACGGACAAAATAAGACTTGTTTGTACAATAACTTGGGTTTTAAAAAGTAATGATGGACCTATTTCACAGTTTCATAGAGCAAATGATTGATAAGTGAAATATTTAGCAGAATAAAAACGATTATTAAGCTTTAATTGCTGCCCTAACCATCAGACAGATACACATTCTTACAATGTGATGACTAAATTAAACAGGACGTCTATTTTGCTATAAGACTTTTGTGATGGTATGGTGACTACATGATACATTACGGGTACTAGGTTAACTTAAACTAGGTTAAAACTGTAAGGCTGCAATGCATTCTGGACTTTTGGGTCTACAGTGCATGAAGAAATCTGAACCCCTGCAGGTTAAAATATTGATTTTAGATATATAAGTGGAGATCTCGAGAAAACAACTCGTTATCAAGGAGTTAATAAAATGTATGGATACATGTCTGCTTAGGGCTTCCGTAGGATTTCTCTTTTTCAAAGCTGAATTTTAGTGAATAAAAAGGCTTTACTGAGACACTCCTGCTTTCATTCTAAGGGACTGACATAAGCTGTTAGCCCTGACCTTCAGTTTAAATAAACATTTTAGTTATATCATGTCAACATGACATCACAACACCTACATTTGACCTGCTATTAACATAATGAGTTACATATGGTATGAAGGGCACATGAGAGTGGTTAAGGGGATCTCCTGAGAGAAACAAAAGCTTGAACAGAGCAAAGAAACTGGTTTGAAATTCTAGCTGTGAATATAGACAAGAGATTATATGACCGAAAATATCTAGGACCACAAAAATTACCATAACTTTTTGGAACATTATCTGTTTATAATAAAATGTCCTTTCTTGTGTCGGCCTGTTTATGATACAGCATCACCCTGAATGACCAGTTAATGATTGTGAGCTTGCAGACTGGATTTCAGACTGATGTAATTGATTGTTAGCTCGACTCCTCATGGTTTCAGTTTTATAAAATGTTAACTATTACTTCTACCATTTTCACACATAAAAATACATTTATCAATAACAAATTTGTGCTACCCAAGTAAGGCTACTTAGCCTATGAAACAGTTGTGTAGCATTATCCCAACTTTGGCTTAGAGAGTCCTTATTCCTAACAAAGATTCATTACAAATTGGAGATATTTCGTATTTTGCAGGATATAAAGGAGATGAGAGATGGGTGCTGTGGGTTTGATTTTGACCACTCTTAAATAAGTCTTTATAAACATTGCTAAACTTTCTGAAAGTTAAATACAGTCAGGTATTATTGTTTTTTTAATGGCATGGATTAGTCGCCATTAAAACAGCAAAGACCAAGCTAAATAACAGTCAAGCTGTATGTCTAAATGATCGGTCAACTCTTGTCAACTACTTTTTTTGAGTTAGGATTACACAAATATGACATAACATCTTAATTAATGACATTAGAGGTGCAGCAGGGGGGCATGTGGTTGTGTTTTAACAGAGCCAGGCTGGTCTTTAAGCTAAACTAAGCTAACAAACTGATACATGTATTTTCTTCAGTAGTATCCCTTAACCTGGTCCTTGAGCAGCACTGAGAGGGTAACACATTCACTATACAACAGCTATGCAGCTTGAGATGAGCCTGTCTGTCTCTCTTTCTGTCTAACTGTTAGTGACAATATAACACAAAACACTTGATCTTCAGAGGTGTGGTCCAGTGTTTGGATGGATAGTGTTTCCTATTCATCCCAGTGTCCTATGGCCTACTTAATGAGCCTCAGCAGGACTCTTCTTATTGACTCCAGTCAGCAGCATGAAAGTTAAATTAACACACAGAGGATTAAAAGATCTGCCTGAACACAAGAGAGAGCTTCGGCCTGATCTGTAAAGATCTGATGTATTTGCCTCGTACATAAACACACCCGTTTGTTTCTTTTCGTCCTATTCAGTTACTCTTCCTGGAAAAGCCATTGTTCACCAAACAGAGGTGTGATTTAACAGCTTATTTCCGGGGTCTTTTTTTTTTACACATAACTCGTCATTTTTTACAACCCTGCCTCAAAGTGAAAGTGTGATTTCTGAATAAAGAAAATCACCCGCTCCACTCCAGGCTGAATTTAACAGCCAACAACAGACCAGCTCAGTAATCTGTGCAGGTGTGTGGTCTGAGATTAAACAGTTATAATGTTAGGCTTCATGTCTGCTTATTTCATGGCTGAATGCTTTTATGGCTTAGGCCAAAGGGAGTGTAAAGCTATTTAATATCTATCATTGCCTGGTAGCAAAGATAAGTGTTTTCTGTACAGGCTAAGGCGCTAATGCTACCTTATTATGAGCACAATAGATACCTTACGGCCAGCATATGAAATGGTTGACAACCCCCAAGCAGAACAAAGTTTAATGTACCATTTTAAGAATCAACATATGTTGTGTATCCGTTTCATAGGACAGGTGCGCAGGAGAGGAAAAAAGATCTGTCAAAATTGCAAGTAAGCTCCCACACAAAGTCCAACTTGCAGAAGATACAGGCCTGATGAAGGTCAAGCACCGAAACGTTGCAAGCAATTAAATGTATTTTCTGCAAGTTGGACAGTGTGCGGGAGTTTACTTGCAATGTGTGTAACTGTAAAATATAAATTTCTTCATGTAATTTAATTAACCAGAAGAGAAAAAGAGGATGTGACCTTGGTGCTTTCAATGGCAGCTGCTCAGGGACACTAAACTGTAGACTACCCCTTAAATTGGGAGTACTTCAGTACACCTGTGTACTATATATTATGATAAGGGACCCTCCTTGGATTGAAGTATGTTTTTGGTACCAACAGGAACGCGTCTTAATCGAAAACTCGGGTCCTAAAAACTGGCATTGGATCAAGATTGTATTGTTTACCTTTTCCTGCATCAGCTTTATCCTGAATTAAAAGCTCATTTTGTTGATATTTAAGTCAATCTTACTAAAGCAAACTCACTTCTCAGCTGTCTTTAGTCCGGGGAAAATTTAACATTGATGCTTTTGAGAAGACATCATCTGTATTTTTAAATAAAAGGGGCCTTTGTAGAAAAAAAGGTTGCGATTTTCCAAAATAAAACATGAAAAAAAGTATTGTTTTTATCATCAGTACTTGAACGATTGAAGCTCTTTTACAATTCTATCTTTGAAAGTGGTATTCACAACTAGAGCTACTGTTATTTCTAATTAAATATGTTCTGTTGCAGTTGAAAAATGTTTGTTGTCCACTGATATTTGACTGAATCTTCATCATTACCTATTCAGGCTGCACCTTGGTGTCTTTAATACCTGCGTTATTATGTCCCCTGTGCATTATGACAACCCCTCTGATGCTTTTAGGTAATAAATGTGCCACATAAAGAAACTAAACTTGGCTAAACAAAATGAAGATGTTGATATTGGATCCAAAAAGGTCATAAGTTTATTCCGCCCTATAAAGTGGCTCAAAGCATCATTTCTAACTAATAAAAGGCTGAAAAATGTATCAGGAATGTTGTTGTTAAAACACAGCTTGAGTCACGTTAAGTTTAAAAACAAGCAGATGTAAGATTTTACAGCCTCTGTTTTCCCAGAGGCAGAAAGAAATCAAGCTGTCATCGAACATTTCGAGCTGCTGGCGCTGAGACGGCAGCTGTCAGGGTGGAAAAGCAATCTGGGCCATCTCTGAAATGACCCGCTCCATTCAACGGCCATTTGAGGCCTGATATACCAACTGTGAAAATAAGCGTGCAAAACACACCCAGGGTCCGGCAGGGGAAGAGGCTCATCACTGTTACAGGGCCACACACACACACACACTGGGCTGACCACCACCCACTGCCGCCTGCGACGACATCAGTAAAACCAACGAAAAAACAAGACAACTGCTACTGTCAGCCTTCTACACACATGGCCAGCAAACCGGAGCAGGTGTGTGTGCCTGTGTGTGTCTCTCTGTGTGTGTGTACAAATCTAACAGGATACAGTTGAACCAACAGACATGTCCTCTGCTCAGCGCTGTGATTCAAAAGAGACCCCTGCACACAGTCGGTCTTCAAATCCAAACAAAGAATTAAGGAGACAGGAAGTGGCTGAGCTGGGATAGATGTGGTTCAGATTCAGGACGCGGGTCCATTAGACAGCGAGGGGGCGTATAACTTTTCTTTAATCCAGTGAGACAAACATATGAAAGGGCTGCCTCACATTAAGCATCAACAATAAATCCCAGCTGCTCCTAAAGTGGTGTCCATATGATGTCAGTTTCATGCTGAGACTTCCTAGCCCCGTGCGAGTATTAAGCTTTAATTAGTGCTCCTAGCGGCATTCAAAAATGACATTTAAACGGCTAAACATACCTTTTAAGTAAGAATTCAGTTTTCATGTGGAGGTTATCTTCTTAGCGTTAAAAGCAGTCCACACACTGTCAACATGAGGCATCAGATAATGGAGATATCTTAGTTTACGGTGTGTTTTATCAGCAACGATGATCAATTGTCTCGATTTTTGAACGTGATGATTTTAATTTACATATATTTTTACGTTTGTCTGACAGAGATTTATGTTCAGTGATGTCTGCTGTGGCTTTTAAAGATCATTACATTTCTTAGATATTTTGGGGGGGCATATAAACCAATCTGTTAATCTGTTACATGAAATGAATGGCTTGAATCTAACAATGTTACTAAACCGATGTAAACTACGATTGCCTTTAACCTTGTCTGCGTCCTGTAAAACTTGTTAGACATTTTGCTAATGATATCATTTGGCAGCTTTATGTTCCTTTATTATACTTCTTGCGACAGTGAATAAATTATTTAATCTTACTAACGTTTGAAGGACTTTATTATCCTTTAACTGACGATAAAGTAAATGAAATCAGTTTTCTGTGGTTTGGGTGAACTGTCCCTTTAAGGATGAGGTCAGACAGGCCAACTATAAGTCAATTATATGTTTAGGTTACTTACTTAGCAAAAATGTCTATAATGTGCTGCTTCTAGCTTCTTAAATGAGAACTTTAAGCTATCTTTTTGTTTTATATCATCAAGAATGTAAACTGTTTAAGTTTAAAGGAGCTGGTTTGAAAAATGAAGCAATTACTGGAAGTCTGCTTGATTTGTCACGTAAAAGAAAAACAAAAGTTAGTTATTTTTAGCTAACTTAAACGCTACAATAATACTCTTCCAGGTGTTCTTCTCAATCCATGTGTGTCAATAAAACCTTTACAGTGAACTAGCTCTACTCTTCTTTGCTATGACTGTAATGTTACGTTAATACAGTGATCCTTTGATAGTTTATTTTATGTGCTGCCATCACTGTAACAATCCCACTGGAAGCAGTTTATAGTTGCACTGTAGTTTATACACTGCTACAAACACTCATTAGAGTGATAGTGAGCTTTTTCTTTCATTTCCCCAATAAAACAAGGACTTTAAATGCCAGCATGTATATCAAACAGTAACTACAGCATCGGGAATCAGGGCCTGTTGCTACAGCAGTAACATCACACTGTTTCACTTTTTACATTTACAAACGGCGATACAAAGTAAAAGCCATTTTGGACACATTTCAGCTTCACACTGCTGCCTGTGGTAACATGGATCAGGAGTCAAGCTGCATCAATAATTCAACAATATTGTACACGCACAAAGGGCTACCAAAAGGCTAACTTACTGTAAGGGACCGGGAGCATTCAGGGCGAATATAAAAGAGTTGTGCGACCTACAAAATGAAAAAGGAGGGTGTTGTAGTGCGGCAGGACAATGGGAGACTCCCAGGCCCCACTGCTCGCGTCCTGATGCCAAATTATCCCAGAGCTCGTTCCCTTTCTTCCTGCTTTCCTTTTCCAAACGGGACGCCCTCACAGTAAATGAATGGACGCACTCAAATTCCCACCAGTCCTTCAGCAAGGAGAAAATTCAAAATCCTCCGGCCTACAATCAAACTGTACGCGTTGCTCCCTCCACGCGCATCTCATCCTCACCCTTTTAGAAACATGTAGAAACATAACACTCTTCCTTCCACGTTTGAAATCGCCCCACAGAGCTACGTGGCCTCGGTGAGAACAACAATAGAGCCGATGAGGGTCCTAAACTTCCCTGCGGTTTAAAAAAAAGGCGACCATCGCGTCCTAGCGACTATTGTTTGTGGAAACCGGAGATCTCCGGCGCCTCAAAGCCTCCCCTCTGTCTCTCTCCGCAGCCCACATGCACACATATCTTACCCGGTCGTATAAAGAGACATTTTACACTGAAAAATACTACTTACTTATTCCAGATTGTCCATTCAGGTATTTTCTCACTTTCCACTTTCTTTCCACTCAGCCGTAGCACGGTGCGCCCCGCCTCCACCTCCACTTTGGCCCCTCCTCTATCTCTCCCCCACAGGGGGGGACAAGGCCTGAGAAACGGTGTGGTTCAGCCCTGTACAGTTTCTGGGTTCAACCACAACTCATTTATCATCACTGAGATGTTTCTCTGTGTGTGCAGGACAGAATAATGTCACAAAGTAGATGGTTCATTTTCTCATAAAACATGAGGGCAACTAATGGAGCTGCTGATGGGAAAAAAGCTCAAACCCACCGCAATCAGATGATTTAGATTCAGTCTGACCTTTGTGGAGCTGTAAAGAAACACTCATGAGTCCTGACCAGCAGCATCACAGGGCATTTTGATGCAAGAACTTATCTCCTAACCAAAGAAACATTGGAAGAAGTCTGCAAAAAAGCATTTGTTTCTTACATTTCTTGTACAACTTACATTTCTGTGTTGCCTAATCTCCTGAGTGTGTGTCAAACTGCAATTTAGCTGTAATCTATGAAGCTTCTATTAATGTAGTTTTTAAGAGAGTAAAGGTGATTAAAGTTAACATTCCTTCTACAATACAAAATATGTTTTTTCATAATCTATGATGATTTTTCTTAAAGCTCCCGTGAAGAACTTTTGGTTGCTATTGATTTTGGCGCCCCCTGTGGACAGAGCTGTACCTTTCATCTCTTTGCTGATTTTATCCTGTACATGCTTAAAGCTCCTGTAAAGTTTTTCACTGGTTATAAAACAGACAGAAATTAGTTCTTATAACTCTATATGACCTACAGAAGCAAACCAGACCATCACTGATTATTTCTATGTAGTTACTTTTAATGCCTGAAACTGCTGGTGGGCGGGGGGTAGGTGTCAGACGAAGCCGTTAACTGCACGCTGCCTTTGTTTACATTTTCCAGGGCAAAAATTTAAAGTGAGTGATACATATGACTGTTGAAGAAAGCAGGGTGAGATTATTTTTTTAAACCACCATTTAAGCATGTACAGGACAAAATCGGTAAAGAGATAAGAGGTATGGCTTTGTCCACAGGGGGCGCCAAAATCAACACAAACCGAAAGTTCCTCACAGCAGCTTCAAGAGAAAAGATGATTAACATTCTTTTTTTAAGCTGGTTAAAATCATTTAATGTGCTCTCAAAATGACTTTCCAAGTTTTATCAAGAACATTGGAAGATTTTTTTTACTTCTAATTTGAATGGGATCATGATTTTATGAGATGGGATGATTTCTCGTGGTTTCTCCCTAGTTGTCTAAATTCTTTGGTAAAATAATTTTAGATTAAAATTAAATTAAGAAATTATTGGTATTATCTATGATATGTTATTTTGGGGGGTTTACTGTGGAATCTGTGGTTCTAAACCTGTAGTTTGGGACCCCTCCAGGGAACACACAATAAATCTGAGCAGTTTAAATGGTCCGCACTTATATCGTGCTTTTCTAGTCCTCCGACCAGTCAAAGCGCTTTTACACTACATGTCACACTCACCCTTTCACACACACATTCATACACTGATGGCAAAGGCTACTATGCTAATCTCCTATCAGTATCTATGCACATTCAAAGGCATCGGGAGCAATTTGGGGTTCAGTGTCTTGCCCACACTTCGACATGTGACTGTAGCAGTCAGCTGCCCCCTTGTTACGAGAGGATTAGCAGGATACTGGATAGTTTTACCCTTAAGGGTCCGCAGCCCACTGACATGCTGTGTTTAAAGGGGATTGCATTTGGATTTCTTGGTGTGATTGAGATGCTATAACAAAGTGACTGAACATAATCCCAATGGTTTGGTCTCAGTTTACCATGTAATATCTTATGTTTCTACTTTTAGGCAAACAAATATTCAGATGAGTATCATGAGAGAGATGACTAATGAATTTTGTTTCTGATTTATGAAGACAAGTTGGCAACTCCCCAACAAACACTGTGGGTTAGGGTTCACCCTCTTATTCTCTTCTTCTAAAATAAAATGGCAAACTGAGGCGCTGTTACCTCACAGCTCGAAGGTTCCTGGTTTGAACCCTGAAGTGGACCTTTCTTTGTGGAGTTTGCATGTTCTCCCCATGCATGGGTGGGTTCTCTGGCTTCCTCCCACAGTCCAAAGACATGCTTGTTAGGTTCATTGATGACTCTAAAATTGCCCGTAGGTGTGAGTGTGAAAGTTTGTCTGTCTCTATAATTGAAAGGTTTCCAGTCCAAGGTATACCTCGCCTCTCGCCCAATGACAGCTGGGATAGGCACAGCCCCCCTGAACAGGATAAGCGGTATAGATAATGGATGGATGGATGGAAACTGAGGCCACAGGAATGGATTGATCACATTTTCTTTGGGCTGCTACTTTTTATGTACGTTTGCTCATTAACAACCTCTTTATTGACACAAAAGACAAACTGGAAAAGAAGCCATGTTTATTTCCTCATCAAGGCATCACAATTGGTCATTGATTCCAGCCATTAAAACACCCATCAACAAAAAAAATGAAAATCTTCTCTCGTGTTGTCACAATTTTCAGAAGTTATCATTAAAAGAAACCTTGTGAAAAAGGTACGAACCAAAACGAGTGCACAGCCTGAGTACCAGCGCTTTTTTCAGTTATGAAACACAAGATTTTCCGACTGGATTTTTGGCAGCTGATCGATATGCAGTAAAGTGTGTGTCAGCTGCGTCAGGGAATTCTTCATGTCCACACAAACATCACAATATGTGAAATTGCAGTGGGTCTACAACTACATACATGTGTAGTCATATGTGTACTGGGACTGAACAATATAAATATTGAGGACTGTTGTCATCTTCCAAGGACCTACAACTTATCAAAATACTTCACCACACACTTTTAGATTTTGCAAAACCTTAAAATTTAAATGTTACTACTTGTTCACCGACTCAAAAAAGTGGTTTCTTATCATTAGAATTGATTGATAAGTTAACTATACTGACAGAAGACAGCTACAGTATTGCACATACCATTGCAATCCTCACGCAAAGTTCACACACACGCGCACGCACTCCTAATTTTTCGTACATACTGAATCCCACAGTCAAACACTCACACGCTCATTCACATTTACATATTCACAATTACACACGCGCTCAAAATAATGCTCCATGTTTAGTGCCTATCCCACGACACGGTAAACAAAGGATTCTTTGACAATAAAAAGGGAAAAAACAAAACTTAAAAAGAAATATTAACATCTTTTCCACTGGCAGGGCCTGCTGGTGCCGGACCAGTGTGTTTCTGGCCCCTGATGAGTCCACATCCATCCAGGCCGATCCAGTCCGGTCCAGTCCTCATGCCATGTCTCACCTGAGTGAGTCCATAAACATGGAGTCGTCGTCATCTTAAAAAATTAACCCCTCTCTCTCTGCTGCTGTGGCTAACCTGTCTGTGTACCTACTTGTGTCGTGTGTTAAAGAAAAGGGGGCCGGTCCATGTCTGGTTGGGATAGAAGTAGTAGTTGTAGTAAAAGTAGTAGTAGTAGTGGTCGTGGGCCTGTGTCGCCTCTGCGTGGATCAGTAGGTGGCATTGGTGGGCTCCCTCCCTGAGCTGAAGAGCATGTCGGCCTTCGAGCTGATGAAGTACGTCAGCAGAAGAGATGATATCAACACGCCGAAACCAACGCCTAGCGTCAACATCTGAAAGGTAAAGTCAAGGTAATTTAAAAGGTTGATTTATCAATACGTACAACACAACATTATATCACAGCTGATTATTTGAGCTACTGGGGAGAAGTTGAACAAGCTGTAAATTAAATTCTTATCACACTATTATGTTGATATTTGAAGCTGTTAGCAAACAGTCTCTTATTTACACTTGTAGCATACACAGAGCAACATTTACCGTAAAGTTTGGACTAAAGTCGCACCGGAATATAAGACAAAGTTTGTTTTGGGGGGTATCCAAGAGGGAAAAAGGTTATTTCAACACTATTTCAATTTTGTTTAATTTAAGCACATTCAAAAGACAAATTAAAGTCTACCATCTGTTTTCACCATAACCTGTGCAGTAGTTCAGCTCAGCCTACGGTAGCATTGATTGTTGTGAGGGTGGCGGCTGCACTGGCGATCATGACGAAGCTTTGGCTCGATTATAGCACCATCGTCTGGGTAAAATTCCATAACACAATAAAATACCTCTGTCTGCATGTTATACTAGTATATCGGTCGCATCGGTCTCATACATCGAATTTTTATGGTATTTGGAGTTTTTGGTGTAACAAAGCTGCAAAATGTTCCACTTTGTTCAACAGCTGGTCCATTACTTTGTATGTCTGCTGCTGAGCAGGTTGTGTAAAGTGGGTTTAAAAGAGGTTTTTGTTCCTGAAAACAGCTATAGCTGAAAGTGTCACTGCTGGAAGAGCTGAGAAAAAAATGCAGGGTCTGGTGATTATTAACCCTTACAAAAAATATATTTAAGTACACACAATAAGCAGTTTATGGGATAAGCATGTGCAGCAACTGGTATGGCCTTTTTACATGACAAACAGATCCGATTTGAATTTCAGTTTTCGTTGTTACAAAGGTTTTAGTTTTATAAGAATCGAGACTTTTAACGGCAAAGTCTTTTCTGTAACAGGACCCGATCAATGCTTATTTAAAAGTTAAAAAAACAACATTTCTATTGTTAGGTTATGCTAAGTCTATAAAACTAATAAATATATAAACAATAATGCTAATTAATTTTCACTGTTTGAACAACTTTCAGCTCTGTCCACTTCCTGCTTTGAGAGAGAGAAACGTGTACCAGCATCCCACTACATTCAGGTAATGTGTAAATGTCAGACTTCCTACAGTATGTCAATAATCAAAACTCCATTACCTGAGAAAACCAGGGGGAAATTCCTAATTATACGTGTGTGTTAACTCAGAGAAGGGCAGGTTTACCTCCAGTTCGTGGCTGGCCACCAGGAATATGCGTCCTTTGATGGTCTTCCATCGGGACTCTGTCCACGTTGAATAATCTGTGGAGGTGTACTCCCGCAGGTCGAAGGCTGGGGACAGCGCTTTGGAGAGACGGACCGTGGAGCGGACGCAGAAACCCTCCCTCTTTGTAGCGTTGGGAGGCGCCACGCCTTGAACCCACATGTAGGTGTACATCTGAGGGAGGAGGAGGAGGGCGGGGTCAGAGGGCGTTGGACACAGGAATGATTACATATATGTAGAACGTGTTAAAAGCTGCCAATGTTGCAGTTTAGTATCATTCAGAATGTACAGTTCTCTGTACTTTTCTAGTATGTTTGTTCTATAATTTTTCATAAACAAATAACTGTCAAAAGTCAATTTTCAAGATGTCGTCTTTGACTTGTGATGGATTTACAAATATTCAATGAAGAGTGTTTACAAAGGAGATAAAACAAGAGAGATTAAAGTTACAATTTAAGATTTAAGTTACGTTCTTCTGCCTAATTGTATTTGTTGTGATATAATTTGTCTGTGATTAAATTACTAAACAAAATTAAACGTACATTAAGAAAAGTACAAATGCTGTAGGTCTTACGTGTTTGCTGTCCGTGTCCTTCTCATTCTCCCTCTGGTTCTGGCAGTCGTCCTGGGTGATGTTTGGGGTGCTTCCTGTCAGGTTAGCCAGCAGGTACTGGACCAGAAGAGTCGGTTCGCTGGACTGCTGGGCCACGCCGACGTAGAAGTTTGTGGGCCTGTCAGCTGAAGGACAGAGGACGGGAGATATTAAGTGTTGTGTCTGGACATAATGAAGCAACAATGTCATCATTCACCAGCAGCTTCAAAATACAACATAATTAATGTAAGCTCTGTCTATGAAAGCAGTCTAGTTAAGAAAATAGCTTGCATTCTCCTCTGCATCTTACCCAGATGGCTCATGAGGTCAGATGGGAGAAGTTGTTGGAACCAGGTGTTATTTGACCGGACCAGGAAACCGTACAGCAATCCTGTCACCTGAGGGAGAGAAAACAGGCAGACAAAGACGATCACTTCCGCTCAGTTGCAAAATAAAAAGACCCACCAAGAAACTAATCAACTACAAAGGAAGTCCAGAAAGTCAGCAGACAAACCCTTGAAGAAAACATTAATCACGACATTTTAAGACTTTTCTCAGTCTTGCAATCATTCACGCACAGCTGAGCAGAGCAGAAAAGAGAGGGTAGTACCAAAGTATGAGAAAGGGACAGCTTGAAACACATTCAATCCCAAAACTTAATCCAGCAGTCTTACTATTTGAGGGTCTGCGTTGATGCTGCTCAGCTGGGCTTCTGCTCCTCCTGCCTGCATGAAGAGAGCCCGGGCAACCATGGTGGCCACCTGAGTCAGAGCCTGAAGAGAAATGCAGAACATCTTATTTGCATCCTTCCCAACAACAGAAAATGTGTTATTTCCTGAACAGCTGCTTTTATTTTTCAGGCTGAAAATCAGAAGCAGAAGAAAGACGAACAAGAAGCCTGTGCTGCATCCATCTAATCAGATACAGAAGGGTTTATAATCATATTAGAGCAAAGAAGAAAACTTTCCATCATCTGAAATCACATGAAATGACAGTCTGTTTACAGTGAGTGCTGCAGTAGCTGTGCCTGCCTGACCTTGCCAAGTTAATATATAAAAACATGGTGAATGGTGATGAATACTTGGTGATCGGCAGACGTACCTTTGCCGTGTCGGTGACAAACTCCAGCTGCTGCTCCGGCGTCAGATTTGCCGGGTATGAGATGTTCAGGTACTCTGCATTATCGTACATACTCTCATAGAACCTGCACCGAGAACGGAAAATACATTTAGAAAACATGCTGATTTCTTGAGTGAACCATACTGACGTGTAATACTAGTGTGTTTTTAAAGGAACCCTGCATCACCTGCTGGTGAAAGCAGACTGGTGATCTTCAATAACAACACCAGGGATTGGCCGAGCTCGCAAGAAACGCTGGAAGGACGAAGGCGGGAGGGGCTGGGAGACATTCGGCTCCTCCACCGAGACGTTTAAACCTGTGGCAGCCGAACGCAGGTTATCAATGAGCTTCTGCACCTGAAAGAGAACAGTGAAGGGATTGTAAATATAAATAGATATTAAACATAGAATAATGCACCAACTGTTAGCTCAATATGTATGTCTGCTCTGCTTCAAAAGTAGTGATCGGTCGGCCGATTAATTACATTTTTAGATAATCGGCCGATGTCTGCACTCACAAGGCCGATTAAACAAAACATGTCTGCATACACAGGCAGCCTCGTCTGTGTGGCTGGCTTGAAGCATGTGCTTCACCGAGTCTGCTGCAGGTACTTTCTCTACACAGTCTACACTCACTTCCCGTGACAAACCTGCCAGACGTCACGTTCACACGTCACACATAAGGCCACCGTTCTTAAAGGGTAAGGCTCCGCCGTTAAACACCTACCTCAATAACAATAACTACAATAATGTTGTTTATTTATTTTTTATGTAAGTTTATGAGTTTTTGTTCTCTCTCAAGTGCACAAGTTCACATATATTCCTTAACTTTCTTACAAAGTTGAGTTTTTTGATGACCAGTGGACGTTTATTAAGTAGATATATTTTCTTATCTAAAATAAGTGTACTGCAGACAGAATGCAGATCTACTCGCAGATAATGCAGACAACAATGTTAATACATAAATAAAGGTTTAGCAATTTTGTGTTTCTTTTGTTATTATATTAAATTGTTGTATTTTATCAAATGCAAAAATAAGCAACAACATGATATCGGCCTCACATATCGGCCATCGGCCGCCCTGCCCTCTAAATATCGGCATCAGCCATTGAAAAACCATATCGGTCGACCACTATTCAAAAGTGTCTGCTTTTACATCCAATACTGCTCCAACGCAGTCGTCTTATATCCTAATTATTAAACATATTTTGCAAGATGCATTTAATTTCATTGCATTTAACATGTTAATAGTTATGGATAATTTACTGTTGTTTTGTATCCTTTTTCATATAATAGGAAGAAATTGAATTACATTTTTTTGATTCAACACATTTTTACATTTATATTCACTTCTTCTATATTTAATTTTCCTGTACATAGTAGATGTTTGAAGGGTATATGGTACCGTAGTTCACCTCTATCATCTAAACATCTGTGTGTACTTAAATCTCCCTGTGTGGGATCAACTAAGTTTTATCTTATAAATCGAGTCATCAATCCAAACGTCTTTGTTGTGGAGCACTACTTTTTTGAGAAGAGATGACACACATCTATCATATTATCATAAACACACAGATACAAACCTCCTCACTGACGCTGCCATTCTTCCTCGACACAGGATCGGAGTGAAGCCACAGCTTGGAGTCAGCACGAAGTCCCACCTGCGGGAAACAATTGAAACATATTCATATAGCACCCACACGTGAACATGTATCCATTATCTATACTGCTCATCCTGTTCAGGGTCCCTATCCCAGCTGTCATTGGGCGAGAGGCGGGGTTACACCCTAGACTGATCGCCAGTCAATCACAGGGCTGACAGACAACCTTTTACGCTCACACCTACAGGCAATTTAGAGCCACCAATGAACCGAACAAGCATGTCTTTGGACTGTGGGAGACACCAAAGTACCTGGAGTGATACCAAGCATGCACGGGGAGAACGTGCACACAGAAAGGTCCACTATATCCGAACTGGGATTCAAACCAGGGACCTTCTAGCTGTGAGGCGACAGCCCTAACGACTACACCACATAATGTTCACCAAGTAAAAAACTTAACTTGCTGTAAGTATTGTAAAATATCATGCAACACTGTATGAGCAATACAGTCAAGTATTGTCATCATACCTGCTTGGGTTGATATGTAAAGTACACAAGAGATCATAGAAATAGTCTACAATACACACCTGTCCAACCTCCACCACTGAGTGAACATTGTCCAGGTCCACGGTAAACTGATTGTTCTGCATATCATACACCATCCTCGAACTGCCAATGTAGTCAAAGGTTTCCTGAAATCAAAGAGTCACAAAAATGTTCAAAAATCACGAGCACTGCTGACAGTACGATATTTCATCGGTGCACACAAAGCTGTGGAAACAACTGACCCCTTGAAAGAAGGTGTAGAGGATGGTGCGGTTAGGCTGGAACTCCTGGGTGGCATTTCGCAGAGCGTGAGCGGCCGCGAGCAGAGTGACAAACCCGGAGACCCCGCTCTCTGCTCCTGGAGCTATGTCGAAGAAGAAGGACCTGCTGTCCAACTGAGGAGAGGAGAGGAGAGGAGAGGAGAGGAGATCCATCAAGCAGAGATAGCATCTGGCTTAAGTTCAACTAGCCATGACCTGTTTCTGTCATAGTATAAATCAAACGGAGGCCTAAAACTGTTGAAGCCCATTCTGTCTCTGTCAAAAGTGTTTTTTGACATAAATGGTTGGAATTATGCTGAACACAGACAAATCAATAAACAATAATGAAGTTGGAAGCAGAATTAAATTGCGGTTTTTTTTTAACTCGTTGCCATAGCTCTTGTTCTAAATAACATACAGTAGGAAAATATTTACACAGGAAGCAAAGCCAGATACCCTGCCAGTAACACAGACTCTAACTATAACTGTAACATCACATGACATGCATTACAAAGCAGCTTGTAACTAGCTTGTAAGTGGCTTTTATACTCTTTTAAACTGAGTAACATCACAATAGATACTGGCTAAAAGAGGCTTTCCTGAACTAACATAAGTTTGCACTGCAGTGAGTTACTTGTGTTGGCATATTTGTATTATTTAAAGGAGAAGTTCGGTATTTTTAAACCTGGGCTCTATTTTTTACAAATTTGAGAGTCAAAATAACTCCTTTGGAAAAAACCTTTGGAATCGGTCCAGTAGATGACATCCGCCTGCAGCCTGGAGGCAACATAATCCCCTGGGGCAACTGCGCCCAATCACAGTACGTCCACTAAAAGTGCTTGTTTTTGCTTTTTTTTGCGGGTGGTGAGACGTTACCTGAACAGGGGTCCGTTTGACAAAGCAGGTTCAACAAACTCTGAGTCTAACCCTGAACTCTGAGTCGATCTACTCTGAGATAGGAAACTCTGAGTTTTCTGTTCCAGAACAGCTGATCAGAGTTAGTTCAATCAACTCTGAGTAGGTTCAGCCAGAGTTAAGTGCGTGCACGCTGACTGTAAAAAGGCCAGCATTAATGGAGCCCCGACACCACGATTCACCATGGCAACGGTACACAAAAACAGGTCCTCCTACGTCACACCAGCGGAGCTCGAAATCCTCATGCGGATTTACGGCGTCTTATTTGAGTGCTCTTGGCAGTGGTGGTGGAAAATCTAAAAATGATGACTTTGACACAGATTTGTCATTTGATTTTTTTCATCATAATTATAAAAGACTTTTGCAAAGGGGTCAGAGCAGCACAGAGACGCAACATTTATTCTTTTAATTCGGTAACCGCTCAAACACACGCGTGAGACGGGTTGAATAAATGAGGAAGACGAATGAGGGTTTTATATTCTAGAGGGAGGAGAAAACCTGCTCGCGACCAGGTTAGGTTCACAGACTCAGTTACCATAGTAACCAACTCAGAGTTAAAGTTACCTCTCTTTCTGAAACGGCAAACCCGAGGTTTCCCTCATTTCAGAGTTAACAAACTCGGGGTTTTCACTAAACCCGCTTTCTGAAACGGACCCCAGGACGGTGGAAACATGAGTTAGAGTTGGAGAGAGATTTTGGTAGAGATTGTTGTGTTGGTGTACAGAAAGCGTAGGCTAGTGCATTTGTTTTATCCTCCTCTGCCTGTTGCCCCTCTCGCTCTCTCCTCGTTTTCTCTTCAATTTCTATGAGTTCTTCGTCCGTATACCCCGGCTCAAATGTCATGCAGTCAATCTCACCACCCGCGAGATTTCAGAGCGAGACTTCTCCTTGAGCGAGACTTCTGTTTCTGGTTACACAAAAAGGATCTTACTCTTTAAAAAAAGGACGATATTTTTAGGGATCATTAACGTAATGTTGTCGGAAACCTGGAGTAACAATCTGAGCCTGTCAGTGGCAAAAATAAGCACTTTTAGTGGACGTACTGTGATCGGGCGCAATTGCCCCAGGGGAATATGTTGCAGCCATTGCGGCCATATCTCGGCTATGGCGGAGGCCATCTACTGGACCGATTCCAAAGTTTTTTGTTCCTATGAGCCATTTCGACACCCAAACTTGTAAAAAATAGGGCCCAGGTTTAAAAATACAGAACTTCTTTAAGTTTATATTCAGAAGATAGAGGATTTGTTTTGGTAGCTCACCCTGGCTGCTGCTATGACGACACTCTCCCACATCTTGTGGCCCTTAGCTGTGTTGTTGAGAGGCCTGGTGGAGGCCCAAACATTATAGTCGCCTAATGGGTCACAAACCATCTCTAAAGGGAGACACAGAACAAGAAATATAAAGAATTAGGTTTAGGTTAGAACATTTTAACAAGAAGGAAAAGCATTTGTAAAATCTACTGCAACTCATGTGACACCTTGAAAAGAAGACCAAACAGTAAACGTTTTCGTGTTTACATAGTTCTTCATGTTGTGTAAATACCTGGGCTGATGCTGAAGTTGATGTCATTCCTCCTCATGCAGGTGGCCGTGTCGGTGACGGCGGACATGTGGGAGTACAGCTGCATAGCGCACAGAGGATACTGAGGAGTGCTGCCGTTTACAGCACGGTTATGGTCCATGTAACACTGCAAACGCATATACAGCATATACATCCATTACTTTTTTGTGTGTGAGTTTGTTTTACAAAACACAAAAACAACATTACTGTTTTTTTTGGTGAATCTCAAATATTCAACCTTGAGAACAAGTTAGAACAAATAGGTTAATGGCTCTTGCTCAGGGGCACACTGGAAGGTTTTGGCATGGAAATACTCTACTGCTCCGACACTGTCAAACCTGAAACTGTTGCTTTACAAAAAAGTTTCACTCGTGCACCCTGCTATTCATCTGAGGCAGCAAGGAACTGCAAAGCTTCAATCAAATAGACAATAGCATGAAAACAGGCACGAGATGAACTCATTTAAGTGTTTCAGAAACACAAGAAATCACAAAGACAGTCTTTTACCGATTGATATAAAGAGTTTAAACAGGCAAGTTTGAATCTAAAGGTCGTTATCATCCGTGAGCTGAAACTGGAAGCTGAGATAAAACAGAACTGAAAGTTGCACGTTATTTTGAACTCAGCAATGTTAGCTCTATTTCTTGCAAACGTGAGGCCAGCACAGGGAAGAGAACCCCAGGCACACGAGCGCTGCATCAGAAGAGGCTTATATAAAACCTGTAATATGAGCTGTCTGTTTTTGTCGCATATAAAAGGTGGAAGAGCGGCTGATGGTTTGTGGCTTCTTCTGACATATGACATCATGTGCCCCAACACGTTCAGAAATAAGACGCTACTGAAACAGCTTTACTGGCATCCTAGTGCAAACCACTGCCGGGACAAGTTCTGATCAGATTTATAGCAACTGTTTTAACACCAGAGGCAACTAGAGAAAATAAGACAGTGATGTGACAATAAGAGGAGCAATGCAATAACTGTAAATGCAAAGTAGTTGTAAAATAATGCATTACCTGCCGTATGACATCCGTGTCATTGTCGTCTTTCAGAGAGAAGATGGGGAAGTCGTACTCCTCGTAGGACAAACCGTTTCCCAAAGGGTTCCACACCATCGTGTTACAATGGGCCAGGGCTGGATCGTAGGTCTCCGTGTACACGCCTGAGGGAAATGCAGACTGTTTATTAGCAGGCATCACACTAAAGAAGGCACTCGAGAGGTCTTATTATTAAAAGTGATTGTACATAAACGCAGATATGCATCTAAATAGTCTATTGCAAGAATCTATTAATTGTGGTATCTAGAGTTGTGTGCCAAACAGTTGAACAAAACAAAATGTCTAAAATACTAAATGCACTTTCTCCAGAACCCACAGCTCCTCCATCTAAGCCGTGCTGATTACATTTGCATCAAAAACATCGTATTAGGAACTGTTGCATTGTGCTCCCAGTAAGCAAAGTAATTGTGGTCAAACATACAGCCTGAAATGTATTATACTTCTTTGATACTTCACAATTAAAAAAGAAGAAGAAGAAGTGTTGCGACATAAATCTGTGCTGTATGTCGAACATGACGTTATGGTGCCACTATAATCTTGCAGAAACTGTTCACAGATCGTAAAAACTGAACCAACCACAGGTTGTAATTACGGGAGCTGTTCCGTCTGAGAATCATAAAACTACAATTGATTTCTGTATCTGTTGTAAGATTGAGGGACAAGCCTGAGCAGGCGAACCACCACCCACCTGTGTTCTCGTTAGGGCAGGAGGTGTGCGGCGAAAAGCCCTCTGACGGGTTTGAGTTTGGCGCCACAACCGCAACGCCGGCCACCCTGCTGGAGCCGTTCTTCAGCTTCATCATGATGGACCTGACGGACAGACAGACGGCACGGGGCAGAAGGAAATGATACAGGTACAAATACAGGTCAGACATGGGTTTGAAATGGGGTTTGAGTTTCTTTCCTCAGGGTCAGAAACAGATTTGCAAAATGTACTTTGTGTTAATAACAGCTAATGATAGATCGAGTTTTACAGCCTTTTTCTTAGGGTATAATGTCGCCCCTTTATCTTAGTCTAAATAGAAAATATATCCTGTAAATTAAAGAAATACTTAGGATTAACTCGTTTGTATTGATAAAACACAAACTGTTAGATTTAAATTGTGAAAAATAAAACCACTTCTGTTCAATCTAAACAAAATCTTACACCTTCACAATGAACATCATGTATGACCCGGCATCAGTCTCATTTAGAACAACTGTAGGTACTCCCTCTGCAGGGTGAGATATACGCCAACTGTACCTGGTAAAGAGCGGGGACTCCAGGATAACCAGATACGGAGGATTGGGACCAGCGCGCAGGACCCAGTCCAGGTTTGCCTCTGACTCGAGCACATGGAGCACACCAACATCACCCGACAAAGAGGCTAAAATCCAAGAGTGAAAACTCAATATCAGGATCCGTGACAGAAGCATCAGTACAAAATAAATATGCCCTAAAAGCTTATTTATAAAGGAAATAATGACACACACACTCTACGTGAAGGAGGAACAAACTCTAGCAATCATTTTTACTTGTCACGAGTGCCCCAGATACAGATTTGAGTCTTGTGACAAGCACAGAGCGTCACTTTAAAAGATGAATTACTCACACTGGCATCCTATTTGATGCGTTGCATTGAGCAGTCGGACACACGAGACTGTGTAATTGAGATGCACATAAATCTTCTTTTCCACTGAATTACAGCTGACACCTGCAAAGGGAAAAAGCACTTTAATAAGTGAATAAAGACAGGAACATCACATTAGGTTAAAACTGTTACATAAAAAGGAATTTGAATTGGATTTCTGTCACGAATGATTATTAATTGTTCAAAGAAAATAAAATCCTCTTTCAGTTTGTTTCACCTGTTTTTCCAACAGCCTAATCCATAATCCATAATAAATAACTGAAACCGTTTTAACTCATAAAAAGGTGCTATTAGGGTTCATCACATATATTCCGAATTCATTCAACACATTTTAAAGTGACTACAATTTTGCTTCACAGGTTTCACGTGATTGGTGATAATCAAATTAGGGATGGACGATATTATAGGCACGTTATCGATATCTGCAGATAATGGCTTGAAAATGATATATCGGCATTGGCAGATGTCTACTGTATGGCAGTTTTTCAAAGTTTACGAAACAGAGAGCAAGGTTGTGTTCAGCATCGGCCATGCGAAGAGGGGCCAAATCTCATTTATTCAACACTACAAATTTAATCGCCCATCTTAAGAATCTGCCAGTGGGCCACTACAATAAGAGTAGGCATGATATCAATTCCACTATATGGGGAGACTTGATGTTCTCTGCAATTAGGTGGAAAAAACATGGGCCTAATATAACGGTATCGAAATCAAGGGTTGGAAAATATCGGATATCGGCAAAATGTCCAATATTGTGCATTACTAATGCAGAATTCAAGAAAAAGAATTTGAATTGAATTTCTGTCACAAATGATCGGTAATTATTTGTTCAAAGGAAAGAAAATCCTCTTTCGGTTTGTTTCATTTTTTGTTCCAACAGCCCCGTCCATTCTATCACTCAATGTCTACCAAGTGTAAAACTGAAGCCGTCTTAACTCATAAAAAAGGTGCCATTGGGGTTCATCACATACATGCCGAATTCATCGGGGCACCAAACACATTTTAAAGTGAATTTACAGGTTTCGCGTGTTGATGATAATCAAATCAACACTTAAAGTTAAGCCTTGTGTGGAATTTGGCGTGATGATCTTGCATTTAATCCTCCGGGCGGCCGCAGCGGGGGAATCACGAGCAGTCACGCTGATGCTGACTAGAGTCAAGAGGGCAGACCCAATCTGACTTAGATAAAAGTCTACGAAAATACATATTTTAAGTAGATACATGGTTACTTGTTAACTTCTATTTGATGGTAATTGGTCTTAAACGGTTACGACACTGAACCCCATTGTAAAACTTGTATTAAAACACCGTTAGATGAGAGTAAAGCCAACCGGGGCACTGTTTGCTAGCGCTGACTAGCCTAGCATTCGGCTAACTCCGAGCACAAAGAAGCCCATCAAGCTAGCCGCCTGAAACAGAAAGACACTCCGCTTATGTACAAGTACGTGTACATGAAAGTTCAACTATGTTATAATATAACTTACCGACGAAAAACCAACAAACTAGCAAATTAAGAATCCATTTGTTCGACAACAGATCCATCTTCCTGGTTTCAAAAGCAGGAAAACACAACAGTAGGTGTTGACATGGAAAACGTCCGGGTTGGTTCGGTGGTTTGGTTCCGCTTTCCTGTGAGGTGTCGGACTCAGTCAAAATGGCAGCTTATGCAGTGGCAGTAACGTTTTTCTATAATTTAATACTTCAAGTCTGACAAAAAAAAGAAACAAAAAAAAGATTATTTACTATAAATTAAACTGAACACTTACTTGGTTTTAAAAGGCCAATCGAATGCTAACCAAGGAATGACTCAACAAAACTTCACACCCTTTCTGACTCAACCGTGTGGTGCACTTTTGATATTCATTAACCTCTTTTATGCGACTACAATAAAACCATACTCTTCCTTTAATATGGGCCACTAAGCTTTGCCCACAGACCACATGAAAAAAAGACAACATACGCCTTGCGTTTCCATTTATCAACAGGCATTTTTATTTTATTTTTATTCCCAGAAACTCCGACCAGTGCTGCTTACTTTTAATTATTCATCTCATACAAGTCAGAAAAAATCAGAGAGACATCAGTGAGCTTCACAGCTCTAATAAAGCCACAGCACAGAGATGACACAGGACAAGAAAAAGCTTTATGCAGGATAGGTGATGCATGGAACAAGATATTTAAAAGGATTAAAGAGGTTTAACATCATTGTGAGCAAACATATATATCTCTGCTTTTATTTCTCCTGTCAATATTTCTTAGTAATTCTACAGAGTAAGTGTGGATGTGTTTGAACTGTTCTTCTTTTCTTCTTCACTTCCTTTTAACGGAACTGAAGGGGGCTCACACGCAGGCCAATCACATCCTTTCCGATCTCAGTCACCTAGAAAACAAGTGAAATTAAAAGGTTAGTGGTTTTAAGGAGGGGACAAGGAACTAGATAATCACTGATATATTGACATTGGAGAAACAGACATTTACACAACCACCAGGAAGACAAGTGAGCAACTGTACAACAGGCTGTAGTAGTTCTTCTTTTACCTTTTTTTTTTCATTAACTTGAATTAATCTTTTTGCAGAGAAATAAGTCTTAATACTAGTGACATATGTGTCTTTCATGACCCACAAATAAAAGAGGGTTTTTTCAAATGTGTATGATGATTTGTGATAAGATTGTGGTCACTGTTCCTCATCCAAAGATACCATCCAACTTGAATTAATATCAGTACTTTGTACATAAAATTAAGTTAATTTAGTCAGCAAAATTTGCTATTAAATTGTCTGTTTTCTTAATGCTATTTTTTTCCATACTTTCGTGACTCTGGCAGACTTGAAAGCTTGTCGTATAAAGTATAACTGAACTAAAATCAACTGTTTCTGAGAGCTTTTCAGGTCGATTTGTGTTGTACATACCTGTGTGACCCTGCAGATCTGGCCTTTGTATGTAGGACAGTAGCAGGCTCCAGACAGAGGGCACTTCTCAACAGGACGTCCACGGTACAGAGGAACAAAGGAGGCGGCGCACAGGTCAAATGGATTGTGGGGATCGTAGTTCAACTGGTGTGCATCTGTGAGGGTCTTCTCACAGGCTGCCAAAATCTTGCGGGTCTGAACGGTAGAGAGATCAAACATGACAGTAAGAGATGAGAAAGCAGTAGAGTGCTGTCCATTTAAAACAGAAGACTATAATGTCAATCAAAATCCTGTTAAATGAAGCTACTGCAATGTTGCACAACAAACCTGCTGTGCAACGTCTGGCTTCGGCCCAAGCTCGAGGAGGCGTCGGGCAAAGTTGGCAGCTGTCTTGAAGTTACGCAGCTTGAAGAAGAGGTTCAGAGCTGTGCGCAACACCAGCACCATGTGGACCGGCTGGAGATTACAGTGGGTGAAGTAAGCAGCCATCTGGAAGGAAAACACACATACATGAGAAACTTAGGCTTAGGAATGAAACGGAAGTATGATCACCAATCACTTGATCACAGTTATTTACCTCACACAGCCTCTTCTGCTGGTCCAAAGTGTCTTTAGGCAACTTCTTCCTCTCGGTCTCCATGGTCAGACCCACAATGTACTCTCGGCAAATGGTGATCAGCTGCTGAGCCTAAAACACACACACATCCAAATTGCACGGGTCAACTTCAACCTGGGGGTAAATTTCATTCGTAAATTGTAAGGTCATATACCAAATGAGCAGCTTGTAGCTCCACTTTAGTTTGGCGCATTAAACTGATAGCTCACCTCTGCAATCTCCTGCTTGTTATCAACCACCAGCAGAGGCACAGACAGAAGGATGACCCTGAAGCGCTCAACAGCTTCCTCAAAGCGCCCAGACGTGGTCAGCTGGTAGCACTGCTGCAGGCGGGCGATGAGGTCAGAGAGGCGCAGGCCCACAGCTGGCAGTCCCTGCTTTGCACCGCAGTCCTAAAACCAATATTTGTGTATTTGCAAATTAATATTCACTGTGATTGAAAAAAGAAGGACAGATGTAATAAAACAAGCATTTTTTTTTATTATGAATTAAGCTAAAATTAACTTCTCAAACTGCTGAGTCTCAAAAACATTGAAAGTAAATCAACTGCTTTACCTTCCAGTTTCTCTGGGGATGGCCGCGCAGGCAAGGCAGGGAAGGCAGTCCCAGGTAACAGGTGCGGCCTCTGGACAGCGTCTGCATGAACAGTGACTTGTAGGGGCCGAAGCTCACGACTCCCACCTGGTCGTGGAGCAACTGTAGTACGGAAGGTGGGACAGGTTATGTCAGTGGAATACATGAACTAAAGCTGTCATTCAATCAGTGCCACATCTCAAGCAGACAAATTCAAGAAATTAAAATCAAGCTGTTTACGTACTCTCATGGCAGTTTCATAGGAGCCAGCCAGGATGTGGTCCACAGGCAGCTGGGAGTTGTTGCACCACATCTGAGTAGGACTCATGCCCTTAGTTGGTGGGACAAAGAAGCCATCTTCTGCTCCTCCACCTGCAGCCGGTATGTCCTGATAGTTGGGAGGAATGACATTGTTATAACGAATTTAAAATATCAGTTTAATTTATTTTAGCTAAATGCTTGTCACCTCAAAAAGTGCTTAACAGAACAGATTTCAAATCAACACGTTTTTTTGTCTATGTTTTATTGGCTGTGGAATTTGTAACAGTGTAGCTCCTCTCACCAGTTCTGGAGGAAGGTCCAGGTCTTCCTCCACCTCCCAGCCTCCTCCCTCCTCTTTGCCCGCTCCTTCTTCCCCTAATCCTTCCTGGGCATCCATGAAGCCATCTGAGAGACAAGAGGAAGACAGGGAAAGATTAATATAAATTCATATAACTCACTAAAAGATCAGTTTTTATGATTAAAATAATCTCCGTAGCTGAATGTACCTTCGTCCAGCTGAAGCTCAGCATCGTCTCCCCAGCCCTCGCCTCCTGGGGCCTCCATGTCCAGGTCGGCAGCCATCTGACCTGCCTTCCCTACAACAGGAAAACACTGTTCTCACTCTGGGAAAGTCAACTGCCACATGTTTCCATTTTATTTTGATTTTCATCACCTGGAAAACATCTGTCGCAGGTTTATAATAGCAGGGCTGTAAACTGTGTCACAACTGACCAATGGTCTTTATTGCAAGGAACATTAACACTCTAATTAAATGAGACATATGTGTGTGTGTTTGTTTGTATCCATCTAGACTTATGACTCACCCTTCGCTGAAATGGCTCCCTCAAAGAAGCCCTTCGACACAGTGAGAAGTGGCCAGTTGGTGTCCAGAGGGTTGATGGGTGGAGAAGGCTGCAGCAGCTGAGCATTGGGATCAACCTCTGGCACCTACAGGACACAAGATCATTATTTTATGGAAATTACACATTTATCCACAAACATTAGAGGGATTTTCTTGAAGCATATGGAGTGTTTTCTCAACCCACCGTCTCCTTTTCAGGGTCAAAGGTCTCCTTTAGAGCCTCAGCCTCTTCATCCAGCCCGTGCGTGGCTGCAGTCAGGTAGGCCAGAGACTCTGGAAGCACGAACAGAAACAGTTACACATTATGGTGTTTTTAAATTCAATTGGAATAATTTCTCAGGTAAAGGTGAACTCACTCTGTCCACAGTTCTTCAGGATGCGGACCCTCTCACTGACATCTCCCAGGTAGAGAGCTGCCTGGTAGTGACCGCTCATGTCCTTCCTGATCTCAGCTACGAACACAAAAGATAACACAAAAATAAGACATACGTACAGCAACTAAAGTGCAAGACAAATTAACTGTCAACCAAATCTCTTACCGATCTTCATCATCTTGCGCAGCTTGGCCAGGTTGCCAGTGATGAGGTAGAGGAAGGTGAGCTTGTCAAAGTTCTTGGTCCTCTGGTAGCACATTTCCACGACCTGGTGGTGACCCTGCAGCAGTGCTGCTTCACCCAGACGCTCCCAGCAGCTGCGCTCATCCAGGGCCTTGGCTGCCTCCAGAGCAACCTGGAATAAAAAAAAAGAGAGAAAGGTTAAAAAAAAAGTTTACTTAAAGCTTTGTGTCATGCAAAAATGAACAAGACAGTAGAGGGAGAAACCAAGCTCAAGTTTATCAGAAACACAGTAACAGAATCAACACATATATTGTATAAAACTGCACATCATATATTAGAAACAGTGTCCTGATGCGACAGTTTGTCCAGCAGCAGCTCACCTCGATGTTTCCACACTCCAGAGCCAGACTAAAGCGTGTCTTCTCATCTTTGACAAAGTGCAGAGCCACCTCAGGGTAGCCCTTCTTCTGCAGGTAGGCAATGATGGACTGGCCCACCAGCTTGGCATTACGCACCATGTGCAGAACCTAGAGGGACGACAGTAAGAGAAACAACGTCAAAACCCACATTTGGGAACTAAATGAACGTCAGCGCTGAAGCATCACTTTGCTATCCATGTTCACCGTGATCATCTCAGACTCACCTCGTCATATTTGCGGTTGACCAGGGCCAGTTTGAAGCGGTACTCTGTGGGGTCGATGGTGAGGACACGGGGCCTGCACTCCCGGTCCAGGCAGTAAACACTGTTTCCTCTTACACGGGTTACATAGATGGGCAGGTCCAGGGTCCTGATGATGCCGTGATCACTAGAGGGACACACACAACGTAAGCACAATGTTAGATGTTTCTGCCTACATACTACCTCACGATAAATCAGTATAGTATGGCATTTCGAGCACAGCCAAAGTCAAGCAGGATGCATTACGGGTGAAAGAAACCTAAACGCACCTCCTACAGATTGCATATTGTGCAAGTGCATTGGTGAATCCTGTGCTGCTGGTTGCTTTACACTATAAAACCTGCTTTCATCTTTGAAATCAGGTCACAGCGTGGAACATTTGTGCCAACCATGAGTCTAGTACACCTCCCCACACTTCCTGATAACAGTTTAAGTAAGAATATGATAAATGTGTTGCGTAAAATTGACCGTTTTTTAAAAGCAGCACATACCCAGAGGTGAGGGCGTATTTGATGTGGTTGGAGGTGGTGTAGATGAAGACTCCACTCTCGTCCCAGGCTCCACTCTTCACTCGGATGTTCTCGTGAATGTTGCACAGACTCTCCAGTTTACGGTTGCAGATCATGATGGCTGAAGGAGGAAAAAGGAAGCAAAGAGATTTAGACTCCGAGTATCACAAGAGATACATGTCAGGTTTGGGCTTCAGGTGGTCGAGACCGAAATATATCTTAGCAGCCTCATGATAAGCAGGGGTTAAATCAAATCAATGCCTGCCCCTGATTATCCTGATGCTCTCCAAACAGGGCTTGTGTCTGAGAGATATTTCAGAGCCTCAGCAGAGGCAACATGAACAAGAAGATTACAATGTGACTCTTTGATTAAATATCCTTCAGATATTCATCTCATCTACCCACCGTGTTTCGCCAGCAGAGCCACGTGGCTGGTGTCGGCACTCCACACCACGTACTTGACCTTGGCGATCTTGACGGTGGCCAGAGAGCGTTTCTGTTGCACGTCGAACAGCGTGACGCCGTCGGCATCTCGCAGAAGCAGCGAGCCCGTCCCAGCGTAGAAGATCTCCTCACAGCTCGGCACTTGAACTTTCTTCACAATTTCATTCTTCAGGTTCTTAATCAGCAGCTATAAAAGAAGGGAAAAGGTTATTTGAAGAGCTCACTTCAAGTTCACGAATGTCCCCGACTCTTTTATTATAAATCACATAGACCAAGACTTTTCCTCTGTTTTTTGGGGAAAAAAGGTTTTCTAAAGCCATTTATTAATGAAGTTATTTCAACATTATTTCAATTTATTTTCATTCAAAACACATACAAATGAACGCCTAACATCTGGTTTTGCCATGTTGAGTTTGCAATCCTGCTAGCTATCAGTGCTGCAGCTAGCAGTATACGGTAACGTTGATTGTTGTGAGGGTGGCGGCTCAAATGGTGATCATGACTGTGCAGCTCCGTGACGAAGCTTTAGCAACAATCAAGTTCGTTTTCCTAGCTTAAAACAGCGAGGAAAACAGCACTGCAGCATATTGTAAATAGGAGACGAAGCTGCTTGGCCCCGGAAACAGTTTAATGAGGAGATGTGACATCACCACTTAACAACCGACAATTTTAGCTGGATTATAGCGCCATTGTCCGGGTAAAATACCATAACACAATACAATACCTCTCTGCATTTTATACTGGTATATTGGTTGCACAGGTAAATAGGACGCAGTCCACTTTTTAGACGAAAAAAAAAATCTTTTACACCAAATTTTATGGAAATATCAAAATATGGACGTTTTATCAGACATTTCCAAAATATTCACAATGAAATTCTAGTCAGAATATTACTTTTCAAAACATTTCCATTATTTCTAGACCTACAGAAGGACTTACAGAGTGCATGCGGTCCAGGACGGCAAATCTGTTCCTGGCCACCCAGACTGCAGTCAGGCCAGAGGACCTCTTCCCCTCCGGTGCTGAGAGAGACGCAGATTCTGTGTTACTTTAGTCGCTACAAACAGCTTATTTAAAGTGATTCAACTTGTTGGCATCTGATCAACAACTATAACAGTGCAACAAAGTTACAGCAATGACAAAATAGAAAGCAGGACGTGACATTTAACCGCACATAAATATGATAGAAAACGACAGTATGTAAAAATGTGAGGAAAACTTTAGTGAAGTGTTTCATATTTACCGTCAGGGTTCTGGGAGTCACTTTCTTTTGGAATAGAGTACAGGTCATAGGTGCTGTTCTCCAGGTTGGTCGCCCTCTGCAGGAAGTAAAGAGCATTTAATTAAATATATGGAAAACAATTAACTCAGTAAGGGGTGTGAATGCGTTTTAATTGAGAGATACTCACAGTGCAGAGCAGGACAGCGTTCTCAGCTGGGTTGTACGACATGCTGAACACCGGGAACTTGGACCCACTAGGACAAGATAATGTATAAAACACAGCATGTCATACCGATTATAACCAAACGCCTCAACAAAAAGCATTAAATTGCTGAGAATAAGGCGGGTATGGTGGCACCACATGTCACAACCACCAGAATAGACCCGTTACCTGCGTAGCTGCATGACAGCCGTGTCCTTGCTGCTGTTGAAGTCCAGCTGGCGGAGGAAACGGTCCTTGACGTAGTACAGCATGTTGCCGTGCACAGCATATGCCGGACGCTCGCGCTCCAGCTTGAACACGATCATGCCGCTGTCGTGACCTGAAGGAAGCACAGACAATCTCTCAATGTAACGGTCACATATACATAATTGCACACCTCAGGTTTAAAGTCCCTCTGCTGCAGCAACATGTCCGACATGTTGGAATCCTGCAAACAGATGCTTGAAATGTTATATTACACTTACCAGCAGCAAACAGGTTCAGGTTCGGGTGAGCCCCCAGCACCCAGAAGCGATCATGGTCCCTGCGGAAGGTCTGCACTCCGGTCCTCTTAGACATGTCCCACACCCTGATGCTCTTGTCCTCGGAGTTGGACAGAATAAGCTCCTGGCGGGGGTGGAAGACGGCACAGGACACATTGTTGTAGTGTCCACGGCACGTATCCAGCTCCCATGCCTTAGATTCTGGACCGTAGGAGAAGGAAACCATAGATTTAGACATTAATTCAATATATATAACAGAGAGCAGCATTTGCAGTAACCTGACACTCTGCGGTGGTGTAATTCCGGCACATTAGCGAAATAAACTCACTATGTTATTGTGTAACCCAGCAGTAATTAAATCATAGATGCTTCAAAGTTCCAAATAAGCACTTAATATTGATGTTGTGATGAAATAAAAGATGCATTTTAACATTGTTTTTTTTTAAGTGCCAGACTGGGTCACAGGTATGTTTTCAACATTTACTTTGAAAATATTTCAGAGCTGGAGTTGTAAAAGCTTCAACAGAAAAGGCAAAGATGCAGTGCACCTCGTTCCGTCTGATCGGCGCCCTAAGAATGTTAACTAGTGTCTTCTGAGTCCCTCACCGTTCATTCTCCAGATCTTGACCTGCCTGTCGTCAGCACCTGACACAATGAGAGGCATGCTGGGATGGAAGGCAGCCCAGTTGACACCGCGGTCATGACCCTGGACACAGATGCAAGAAGTCACACGAATCCAAATTAAAGTCCGACATATATCGGCCAGGCTTAGGCCGAGGACCGAACATTCTCTTAACATTCAATCGGTATTACTTCTGAACACTGAGTGCACATTTTGGGAAAAGGGTTCGAACTTTAGTTCAAAATAAAACTAAACTGTTATCCTGCAGTTGTCATTTTTTTCCATAAATAGAATCAAATTTGTGAGTGTTTATTAAAAAGAATAGAAAAGGTTTGTTTGGTCCTCTACTACACTTCCATCAGAAATGGTGTGTCTGCCTGGTTGGGTCCCAATTTTCCACTGCTGTCACTGGATGACAAACCACAGTTAATGATGCTCAAACCAAACCCAGGTTCGTAATTCTACTTCCTTATTTGTCCTTGAAGAGTAGTAACTCTGGAGGCATAGACACACAAACCTGCCTGTGTTTGCTACAGTAGCACGAAAAACAAAAACATTATCATTTTCCATGAACGCAGCTGAAAATTGGACGTCAGTGACGATTTGGAAAATCTCTATACAATGCTGAGCTTGTTTCTCTTTGGCTGTTCAGTGGAAGGGTAAAAATGTTGCATAATTTTATCACTATTAGTGTTATTAGAGGAAATATTATAGCATGAGGCATAAGAGCATTTCAGTGAAGAAGTTTTTTTAAAGGGCATGTACAAGGAACATATCGAATTTTGTGGCTCACCTATAAACTTAAAGATTAATCAACTCAAAAAACAACATACACGTGAAACTGAGTCATACACACTGCTCACCTCAAGGACATGCTTCACAACAGCATCCGAGGCACCGAACAAGTCGACACCAGAGATGCCGCGCACCTCCGTCTCCACAGCGCCGGGAGACAGGTTCTTCTTCCTCAGACCTGGAACCAACATTCAAGGCAACGCGTGCAAGGAGGGAGCCATATTCATGTTACACAGGGCACAACCACAGTACAGGGGAGGAAGAAAAACGTGATACATTAATAAGATAATCAAATATGAAGCAGAACAAGAAAGGCAACTGAGGGGGATTATAAGGAGGGAGATCTGTTGGACTTCTGAACACACACAGGGTGGAAACACACCAACACAACCTCTGCTCTCTCATTTCCCGCCAACTTAAGTCTGGAAACAATCATGGCTGTAGGAGAACTGTTGATTGGGTTAATGAATCACTAGCGTACAAATGAATCAACTCATGATTTGATTGGACAGCAAAGCAAGACACTGATTAGCTCCCAGACTCAAATAAAATCAGGAAAAAGAAAAACAATTGAGAAAACACAGCTTGCATTCATGATTCCTGTCCGTTAAAACAGTGGTGAACAGAAAGTTCAACAGCATGAAGGGGGGGAAAGAAATGGCACTAGGAACCCATGTGCAGGTGTGGATGTTTCCAGGGAAAGCATGGGATAAGGAAGACGCAGGGAGCGCGTGGACTTGGCGGATGGGGGTGGGTCGGTGGGTGGTGCTTGGCGTTGTAAAGACGTGCTCTGATGGGGCGTTGGATGATAGGAATATGAGGATGTTTTTTTCTTTAGAGGCTCATGCATATTTCTCATGCAGAGTTAAAAAGAATCAGACATGACATAGTTTAAAGGTTGTTATTACGTTGCAAATGTCATGCCAGGGGGAGGTATACGAACATTTCTAAGTATCAAAAAGGTTAACTTTGTTAAAGGTACAGTTTCAAACCTGTTAGTATTAATGGTGTTTTTTTCTTGATGCAATTTAAACATGCAAAAAAATGTTAAATAACAGTATGGGAAGCAGCATGGACAACAGTAATTAATTAATCGGTATAATCGACAAGCGTGCAAAGGAGCGTTACTATAATAAATGGGTGCCGTGCATTTAACATCTAAAATTCTACACCCTTTGAAGTGCAATCTAGGAGCTCATTAACAACTGTATGTTTGACTGCAATCATGCTTGATGCCAGAACAGTTCAAAGCAAATGTATGCCCAGGACAGGAGATAGCTACAGATCCACATCTTATGCATATTCACATGTAAGAAAGTGATAGTACATGAGAGCTAATTAATGGTTTAGTTTTAGAGAAGACAGGAAACAGGAAGTAAGAAACACAGTCAACAAACAAAGCTTTAAAGAGCATGCAAAGGCACAGAAAAACCTCTCCAACTTCCTATTTTTGTTGTTGTTTTTTTTAGTACAGCTTTAACCTATTTGTATGTTAACTATTTATAGCAGAACATGCCTCTATAGTACAGTATTTCAAAAATGAAATACCATACTATAAACTCGTTCTGACAGCCTTTCTGTCTTTCCTACAAAGAGAGGTGTTTCTGTAAACAGCCCACAGAGATTTGTCCTCTACAAGTAGGAGAGGAAGAAGAGGCGATGAAGGACTTGGCCTTCATCGTCCTTCCTCTTCCTCGTCCTTCATACCACTCTGCCCTCCCACCCCTTCCTCAACCCGGCCCACTGTCCTCTAGTCCGCCGTGCCCAGGCCCTCACCAGAAATATCCCACACCCGCACGGTCTGGTCCAGACTGGCTGATACCACCAGGTCCTCAGATGGATGGAACTGGGCACACATCACGTAGTGGTTATGGCCCGTCAGCACACTGCAGGGGAGAGAGAAAGATTTTAGAGCATAAATCTTTTCTTCAGGGTTTATAACATTTATCATTATAATGCTTACACTGGAAATGTAAGCAGTAGTTAGGGGGGTGCATTTTATTATTTGTGCAAGATATGAAATCAAGGTAAATTTCCAAGATTTTATTATTTGTTTGTCGGTTTAAAAAAGTGTATCTTACCAGACGCAGGTCCTGGACTGCCAGTTCCAGATGCGAATAGTCTGGTCATCTGAGGCGCTCAGAATCCAGGGGTACTCCTACAGCAAGGGAAATAGTTGAGTTCATTGATTTTTGTCATATGACCAATACTGAGAGTCTGAGATGAGAACAATAGGAAGCGGATTTAAAGTTGCAGAACAACTCACATGGTGAAAGAAGGTGGTTCTGATGTAGTCGAGATGTCCGAGGAGGGTGAAGAGGCAGCGTCTCAGCTTGTAGTTCCACACCTGGTTATAACAGGAATATTTGCTCATCACATACACATATAACATAGTAATGTAACCTAATAAAACATACATACCAGTACATACATAATAATACAATACCTATTTTAGTAGAGCTTAGGGGTGTGACAAAATATCGATATCTCAATATATTGTCGTCCCGATTGGTGTGTGACAATTGTTTTAATCTTAAAGAATTCAGCGCTCTAAACAGATCTCCCTGCCAATTTGAGTCCCTGCATCATTGTTTATCTCAATTTGTGTCAAAATCTGTGAAACTGACACCCAATTTCCATGAATAATACATTAATCTGCATTTCACCTTTTTTAGGAGCACGTTGTATTCTTCAGTTAATCAGATATCTGGATGTATCATTATATGATTGTCTTGCAATATATCAATTATCGCAGAATTGCTGTATCGTGTGATATTATCGTGGGCCGCGTATTGTATTGCAAGTAACCCTGCGACTCCCACCCCTAGTAGAGATATAACAAGAAATATCAGCATCATAAACATCAAATTTCAGACATCCAATGTAAATATTTCATGACATACGTTTGGCAACATACAAGAGCAAAACCAGTCTCACCTTGATCTTGTAGTCATCTCCTCCAGACACAAACAGAGGCTGCTGTTTGTGGAAATCAATCCCTCTGACCGGACCTTTGGACAAAGACAAATAACATTAACATCACATATGTATGAAGAACACAGTGTGGATGTTGAAAAATTAATACTACATCAGCCACGTCAGTGTCTTACCATCATGCTCGTCAAACTTGTCAATCAGTGTGCACATCCGATAGTCCCACAGCTGGATGACTCCGTTGTGCAAACTTGCAAGAACCCATGGCCTCTTTGGATGGAAGCTTAGGCCTGAAATGTAATAACAGCTGATCAACTATCTCATAATATCAGCTGAAACGATTAGACTATTAGCCTATGAAAAGATAGCTTTCGATGTCCGAACAATCAAGTGGTCAAGTTTAGCTAAACAGTGCATTTCGTTAAGCAAGCTAGCTAGCTAGCTAAAGAAACGTACAGGTGGTGTCTGTGCACAATCGTTTAATTTTACCATTAGACTAGGAATATACAATAAAAATTATGAGTATGTGTTACAATAACCTCTTAGAACAAACACTGATTAATCAACAGGAACAATTATAAAAGGATGACTAACGGACATGGTTGACGTCAGCTAGCTAACTCTAGCTCGTATGCTACCTGCAGCTGGCAACTCTTACCTTTGACACGGGCCGACTTCGTCTCAAATTTTGTTAACATCGTCACTTGACAATGTTAAAAGACTTAATTTTAAATCTGTGGTAAAAATATAACTCCAGATGAACCAATAAAACAATAAAAATAATCCAAACAGGTGAGCTCAGGCGGTCTGATCGCCTTCGCCCATTTAGCTGATTCTCCTTTTCCTGACACGTAGCTCGTTTTGTCTTCCGGTTTAGAGCAATAAAGTTTTGCAGCGTAAATCTGACGCAGAAAGCTCCACGGCGGCGGAGGATAGAAATACAACACATAGAGATGATATTTCATAGGACCTATTGGAGCCGTGCTTACTATATAATCTTAAATAATCTAAATACTGTATTTCTACAAAGTCTTGCTCGAGAGACGTATTTACAACGAATTGACCAGACAATTTAACGTGTAAATGTTTTAAATTAAGTAATAAAAAATATTTCTCCAATGCTACTATGTCCAGTTAGTAGTTATTTAAGAGCTTTTAATTATTTCACATCCCTCTGTTGTTGTTGTTGTTGTTGTTGTTGTCTTTGTCTTTTATGTATTTTTATGTATTGTGTCTTTTGCTGATACGGGACTACAGTACGTGTCAGAAAGTAAGAACATCTTGAAATAAAGTATAAATGCTCAGAATGAAAATGTAGAAACTTGGTCATCTATATTATGACATCTGAGTTAACTCCATCTGCTGATAAAGATCATGTAGTATGATGAAAAGCTCTAAAGGACCTTAAGGGGGAGACTGTTCTCAAACCTCATGTTTCTGGGGTCAAGAGTGACTCTTAACAGTTTCTGTAATATTACTAGCAGTGGTACAATAAGTATTACAATGTTAAGCATGTTGGCAAGTTCATCAAGGAAAGAAATAGAAATAAAAAGAAAAAAATTACTAACTCAAGGTCAAGCAACTTTTCAGAGGGTGCATAGCATGGTTTTCATCAGTGTTTGGAAGTGAAAAAAATCTTCTCATGTAGCAAAATCTGGGAAAACAAAACTGGAAACAAGTGAAAATATTTCATAAGGACAGTATTAATATTCTCCACTGAAGTAAAAATAAGAATAAAACAATACAATAGATCTGACACACCAAGCTTCTCTCTTTCTCTTTCTCTGTATCTTTGTGTGTGTGTGTCTCTCTCTCTCTCTCTCTCTCTTGCTCTCTCTCTGTGTCTCTCTCTTATATTAATGCATCTTATTAACTATGTATCTTCTTGCCCCATTAACATTACTAACCATATATCTTCCCAGGAGTTCTTGTGCTCTCTTGTCTTGTAGGTTCCTGGGGATCGTGGACCTGCTCGACTCAACAACTATTGATATCAGTTTTAGTATCATTATTGTTGTTGCTAATGCTAAGAGTAGACCTGTTGACTTCAACTGTTACAATTACTATTATTACAGCCTTTATAACTACTATACTGTTCTTGCTAATTCATTATTATAAGCCTGTTATCATTGCTATACTGTTCTTGCTTATTTATTAATATCAGCCTTTTATCATGACTATGCTGCTCTTGCTAATCTCTACACTTGTGTACCACTATTATTGGTATCCTAACTATAAGTATGTATTATCTGTTGTTGTTGTTGTTGTTGCTCTCTTTGCCTGTCTCTATCCTGCATCTCCTTCTATCCCATTTTTCGGCCCATCCAGTCGAGGCAGATAGCTGTTCAACATGAGTCTGGTTCTGCTCGAGGTTTCTGCCTGTTAGAACGCTTTTTTTCGCACTGTGCCGAATGTTGCTAAGTGCTACTCATGGTGATTCATGTTGGGCCTCTCTCTAAATAACAAAGAGTACGGTCTAGACCTGCTCTTTTTGTAAAGTGTCTCGAGATAACTTATTATGATTTGGCGCTATAGAAATAAAATTGGATTGATTGATTTGTTGAGGTAGACCAAATTAGAATAAATATACACATGTAAACTGTGTCACCTACATGATTTTTATCACCACTGTCTACATGTGTATAAATACGATATTAATATATGTAAATATAATTTATTTTATATTTTCACAGTACAGCAAGTACTTGTTTCTATCATAAACTTGTAACATTATATTCATGTTGGATGTACACAACCACTTTGTTTTGCTTTTATCTTGATGCTTTTGTTTCGTTTAATATATTTCCAGTTTTATGTTCTAATATAACTGAAACACTTCTTTTTCTTACTTACGAATAAGCTTTAGTTTTTAAATGTAAAATCTTAATCTGCAATGTAATAAATTCCCAATAATACAATAAAATCGAAATTGCACCGTACCTGAGTAAGTGTAAATATATTCTCTCACTCAGTACTTCAAAATGAAAGCTTTAAAAGCAATGATGAGAAATAATCCACAGCAACAGAAAAATAATTCCAATTATATCATCATTTTATTTCATATTTACAAAACCAAACAAAATAGTGTCAAATAAGAGGTTGCACTTCTTTAACCGTGCTCTGGGCATGTTTACGTCGGCCCTGAGAGTTGAATAGACTGCACCCCCCTGAACCCCCCCTGCAGTGACAACCACAGGCCTTTATGCACCTCCACATCAGCGTCCCCTCAGCTGTGTTTCACGTAAATCTGAACTCTATTCAGTGCACGGCTGACTGAATCCTTTCACAGTACCCCTTTATTATACAGTTATTGATGAGCTGATGGTCGTGTGAATTCTAGAGCTCTCGCTATAGTTACAGCAGTGAAATTTGTCTACTGGCATCAGCAGCGGGTGGAAAGTGGCGGTTCGAGTAAACAAACCACGAACTAAAATGTGCTAACATCAGGCTGTTCTTGCCCACCTTTTCTGGAAAGAACATAATGTACTTTTAATTGAGGGCACAGGACATTCGATCATGTTATCAGGTGGTAAACAGCTCGTGAAAGCCACTGTAGTGTTCCTAGCAGGGACCCCACACCAAAGAAAACATCACTCTGCACATTAAAAACACGGGGAATCACGAGGAAAGCACTTTGCACAGTAACTCTACACTATAATGATCACTTTAACCACAGCAAAGGCATCCGGAAATCATCATAGCAATCATTTTAAATCCAGACTTTGGTATGGGGAACACCAACAGGGGAGTGGGTCTCGTTTCTTTGCCAAGTTAGTTGGCTAGATTACAGTAGGTGGCAGGAACTTTTAATCCTCTTTTTAATTCTCTAATAATTAACAAATGTACACTCGGTTATTTCCATTTTCCTTACATGTTAGTATGTGGTTAATTTTTAATTTAAAGCCTATACAGACTGTACAGAAACAGAGTTGTTGTAAATAATGAGGTACCAAAGAATCATCACTTGCTCGGTGTAAATCTGGGATGATGTTGCAAATTCATTTTAAAACAATAATCTCAAGTGCTAAGCTGAATGATAGCAAAATCTGTACCTTTCAATAAGACCTAAAATAATAACTTAAAAGTCATTTTGCAAAGGCACTGTTTATACCCGTGAGGTGGTGTGATAGATTTTTACCATGAGGCTAAACAGTAGAAACACAGGAGGGTTGCAGCTGTATTTTCTCAGTAAAGGAATGATGCTAAAATTAACCAGTTAAAGACCTAATGTCAACCTCTGATAAGCTAACACAGGGGTGTAAAAATGTTCTCCGTTGTGAGGTCAGTGATTTGAGACAGAAGAGAGTGTATTAGTGTGTGTGGTTCCTGTTAGTTTTCATGCATACTCCTGTTGTTTCTGCACCCACACACACACCTTCTGCTTGAGGGAGAACAGTGTCGACGGTCGGGTCACACTCCTGCCTGACGTTGGCTTCACTCTCTGTCATGCTTTCCTCATTCAGTTCCTGCCTGATGCTGACGCTCACACAGAGTGTCCCTCTGGCTCCAGTGCTTCTGATGGACCGCACCGCTCCCTCTTCACATGATGGAGCACTGCTCTGCGGCTCCGGCCCCAACGCCCCCTGGGAGATTGAGGGACTCCATGTCGAAGTTAAAACCCGGAGGCTAAAGGGGAAGAAGAGAGAATGTGCACACGTGTCAGCTAGGCTCGGGTGAAACGACAACACATGCCAGCAGACAACATCAATTTGTAAATAGATTTTTCCACACTGTTTATACAGTGACAGTATCACATAGCCAGACCCTTCTCTACTTTTCATTTTAGTGCTGTGCCAGCCATGGAGAGTGGTCTGGCTGATCCCATTATAATTCCATATTAAAGCAAAACAACTCTGGGTTGGTTGCATTTCTTTAAATAAATCACAATCATCCATTAGCATTAGCATTAAATTAGCTAAATCCAAGCAAAAGAAAACACCACATGAAACAGCAAAAAAAAGGTATGTCAAATTTGTGATGTGTCTTTGTGAGAGGTCTTGCTTGGAATATCAATTTTTATCTATAAGTAGTTGGCAAACATTGAGACACATTGTTAGAAAGCAAATGTTCTAATATACGGGACCTTAAAGGGCCAGTTCGCTGATTTTCAACCTCAGTCCTATCATGCTATCATGGGGAGCTAATGCCGTTATGGTAGGAAAAAAATGCAATTTCTCTCTGTGCCTTTGGAGGACGCTATCTGCTTCTCCAATAGGCCCTGGAAAACCTGCGCCAGATAACGCGCATTGCGTAGTCTGGCCAGGGAGCTCGCTAAACTACACTTCCTCAATCTAGGACGCCCGCCTCTGATGTCATGTCTCATTCAAAATTGTCAGGTTTGAAATGTAGACTGCAGACCTGAAGATTTTTAGTAGTGAAATGGTAGTATTTCACTTCAGCGTCTCTCGCTGAGCCGTTCCTTTCAGAGGGAGGGGCGCAATGCACGCTGGGTGTTGTAGGAATGTAGAATGGGCGAAACTACAAGCTGTTTGGACAACCTTCTCCACAGCTATGGCACCAGTTTCAAATATTATTGCTTCTATCGATTACAGAGAACACCAGCTTTGACTGACGGTGGCTTTTTCCAGGGGCCAATTTCTCCTTTAAAGAACCAAGCACACTTGCCTCATTGTCAAGACTATTTTCAACATGTACATGTCCATATTCACAACATTCATGTACTATACGCTACACATGTTGACTGACAGCAGCTGAAAACTCACCGCATCACCTGCCAGCTCTTTCGGTGGTTGTCCCAGGTCTTGCAGCTGTAAGTTAAAGCATTTTAAATAAGCCTCAAGTCTATTCACAATAAACAAATCAATAAAACTGTTTCAGTGCTATGCAAACCAAAGCCAATGTAATGGGTCAATTAAGTGTATTGTATCAACATCATAGAAGCACTTCATCAGTGGCAGTAACAGTTGATTTGTACTTCAGAGTCTTTCATGTTTAACTATCCAAAACACCAGGCGATTAAATGCAGAGTGCGTTTACCTTTTGCATCAGGTCCATGATGTTCTCAAACGTGCCGTCTTTATCTGCTGCCCCCTCCTCCTCCTTCTCAAAGTGCTTACAGATCTCTCCCATAATCTTGGCCTGCTGGCCATAGCGCTGGTAGTCCTCCGGGCTCAGGCTTGGCTTGTTGGTATCCAACCATTCTGGGTACTACGAGGGTGAAGGAGTTTTATGAGTAACACTTTGTAATGGAACTTGAGCTAAACATGATTGATGGTAAAAGAGATACAAACCTTTGCAGTGATCTCTTTGAGAGATGGATAAAGCACTTCCTTAGAGAGGAGATTTTGCATGATAGACTGCATGATAGGCAGGATGTTTCCATCATCACCACCTCCTTCACTACCCTCTTCTAGTCCCAGGCCTTCTAGAGCCTTGACGAGGTCATCTCCAGCCAGTCCTGACGTCTTTAGAAAACAACACAGGTAGTCTGTAAACTGCTTCCATCACTCTGAACACTTTCATTTGATCGATTCTAACTTTACCCACCTGCAGGTTGTCTGCATTTTTGGCCAAACCCCGGAGGGTGTCTTTAAGACAGGAAGTGAATTCTTGTTGGGAAGCGGTGTCGGTGCCTGTTCAGAATACACATATGACATTGAGGCTTCAGGAACAGCAGAGTGAACGTATCAAAACCACAAATAATGTAATCTCTAGGCCTTACCAACTTTGCCTGCAGCCTCCGACAGTTTATGGAAGTGCTGCAGTAATTCTGGCTCCTCTTGGGCCAGCTCGGTCATGGCCTTCTCCCACTCCTCCTTGGCTTGGGTGGCCATGTCCCCCTCGAACAGAGTCTCGAAAAGCTTGCAGTCTTCAAGCAGGGGTGGCTACAGAGGCAAAAGAACAAGCTTGTTAAGAACATTCTAGATATCTTTGGGGGAAGGCTGTGAACACCAAACTGTAATAAACCTGCTGTAAGTGGCAGGTCTCATTTTTGGAAGTGTTTGTATCGACAGAAAGAACAATCTATGCTACATAATACTTGTACTAAGTTTGGTACTACCTCAGAAACAGTCCCTGAAAGTAATTTGAATATGCAGTGAAGTTTTGGTGGAGGGTCTGAACTTTGAAAACTATGTAGGTTACACAACAACCAACCAGCTGATTGACAAACAAGCCAGCAGTAAATGTAAAAAAGTCCAAAACAGAATGATGAACTGCTCAAGTCAAGGACTAAAAACAGACATACACAAATACATTGACTCTCTCAGATTGGAAACCATGACCTGAAATAGCCTGTACATATCTATTGCACCATTGAGGACGCCAAACAAGACTAAGAGCTTGAAAATCACTCACAAGCAGCAACCACATAACAAGTACAGTTCAGTTAGGAGAGAATATATGATTGAATTAAAGTGGAGGCTGTTATCATCTAATTCTTTTAGAATGTGCAACAAAACAATATGTGAATACTGAAGCAGCACAACCACTATACAAACACACCTTCTCGGCACCGCTGGCTGAGGAAGAGGCGGCTGCAGGCTCAGGGGCTGGAGGGGCTGAGGTCTTGTCGAAGTCATCCAAGGCACCTGAAACAAAGTGATAACATCAGAACTATGCCAGTTAACATTATATAGTATTGTAATGTAACAACCCTAAGGTACTATTCAGACTACTCATTCATAAACAGGTTTAAGCTCTAACTGCAGAAAAGGTATAAAACAGCTCCAGCAGCATATTTCAAATAATTCTGCGGTGTCAAATACCTTAACAGTTAACCCCTTTATGTATCCTATCTTACTCACTGGTAATGCATGTTTATTTGTTTTCGTTATGACAATCAAATGGATGCTTTTTGGGTCTTTTAAAGTTATGAACAACAACAAAGCCCTGAGTTTAATGTCTTAACTCATAATACAGTTGGCGACATACTGATTACTTTTAACTTGTCTTAAAGAATAGGAATGCCAAGGAAATATACATCTGCCAGATTGTTAGGTACACCTCGCTCAAACGAATGCAGTTTAATGTTACAGTTCTGCAATAACATTACAATGTTACTGTGTTATTGTTGATCATTTTGGAAGCTGTAGTTTGTGGCGTATCAGTCAATAAGATTCAGCACTTTGTTATGCTCCTGCTTAAATTTACACGATTCATTTTACTGCTAAACTTTGCACATGATCCATCTTGAATATGCAGAACCACTTCATCATTGTTAGGGATGCACAATATGCCGATATTTACCAACCCTTTTGATAACGACATATTAGGCACATGTTTCTTTCCACCAAATTGCAGAGAACATCAAGTCTCCCCTGTAGTGGAATTGATATCATGCCTACTCTTATTGTAGTGGACAGCTGGCAGATGCAGAAAGAACATAGTACAGTGCTTTTTAAAAATGCACACATTCACTGAGCAATATGAGAAAAGGACTTAAACTTAAGTTATTCACAAAATGCCATAGTTATTTTTTATGAGACATTTTTTTTCAAATAAAACTGTAATATTTGTCAAGCTTTTTTAGGGAATCATCGAGCATTTAAGCATAATTAAAGTGTTGTTTTATCAGAAGAAACTGTAATGGCACATTAACACCTTAAATCGCTGTATTTGCACATTTGCACATTAACAACCTATATACTGTAATTGCACATTTACAACTGTGAGGACTGTATGGTACATTTAGAGCTCTACCTCCCTGTAATGTCTGTTTGCATTTTCAATTTATGTCAATTTTAGATTTCAAATTTACTAGAGTAGGTCTACCTTTCAGTTATATGTTCGTTAATATTTAAGATTCATATTCCTGTTAGAATTTCTGGATGTATATATTCCTTTCTTCTAGTGTTAGGGTTATGTTTACTATCTATCGATCTATCGATCTATTTATCTATCTATCTATATCTGCAACACAATCTACAGTATCCAAAATCAAATTAACAACTTTCCACACAATTTCATTAAAATTGGAAATTGTAACCTTCATAAAATTCTGATTTTTGCAGGATTTTTGTATGAGACTGCATTACTTTTAGCTACGTATACCCAAAAATCTGGCAACTTAGAGGAGGCCTATCTCTAGTTACAAAGCAATATGCATAACACTATTAGCTTTACCAAACAGAGATTCCCAAAGGAAAGAAAATAAAGGCTGACGGCAGAAACACTCATTTAACTGACAGCTCAGCCGCCATGTTTAATCATCAGATTCATTAAATCTAAAGCAAACTCGTCAAAAAAATTCAAGGGCAAAGGCATTATGTGTGAAAACTGCTCGCTTTATATGGCTCAAAGCTAAATTAGCAAACATTAGCAACCATAGATTACTTTATCAGGCAGCCGCATGGAATGAAAACTATTCTTGTATTGTTTTGGCCCATGATATGACAGGCTGTCAGCGTTCACTTGAGCTACTTGTCGATATCTGGGATCCAAGCCGGAGGTCCCATCAAGCACACAAGCTAACCAAGAGATAGGTGTTCCCAGCCAAATCGCGGTATCGTTTTAGACAACAGAACACACCGTGTCGGATAAAAAGCGGGTCCCTATAAATAAATAATGTCCACCCTTACTGTCCAACAATTCGTCCAATTCAGCATCGTGTCCGGTGGACGGTTCTCCTGCTCCCGACGCCATGATGCTACCTTCTCCAAACACCCACTGAGCAGGTCCCCGAAAACTGACGTTTCTGACTGTAAAAATGTCGCGGAAACGGTGACGTCACTGCTCCAGGCTGAAATCTGGCGCCATCTGGTGGCAGCAACCAAAAACAAAGAACACAAAACAAAATTGGAACCAAACAAATAGAACCATTGAAAACACCTATCCAGCTGCTGACTGTTGCACTTTTTTTTTACAGCTGAGATTTAATAAGATGTATTACTTTTTTGTCAGCTTTTCTATTTATGCTTAGTCACGTTCAATTTGGCAAACTCATTATATCTGATGATGTATAAAAATCAATAATATTTCATTTGATTCAGGCCTGTTAAAAATCCTCTCAGTATTTTAATACCTATAGTTTAATTGTATTATGTAGAATTTAAATCCTCTGCTGTTTCCTGTAGTAACAAAAGCTGAAGTAGTTAATAGTAATTAATTTATTTAAGTAAACCCTCTTTAACAGTATTTTTTCTACAAACAGAGAACACCAGCCAATCAAGAAATTACTTTACTTCAGTATTTTTATGCTATTGCTATATGCTATTTCTATGCTATCTTAAACTTCTACTCATACATCTAAGGGGTTAATATTGTACTTTTTACTCCACTGTGATTATTCGGACTCCACTGTGTTTATTCGGATTATTCTAGTTATGAGTTACCTTGCAAGTTCAGCATGTTAACCAATTAATAAATAATGATGTATTATGACTATTCCAACCTTGGTCAGCTGCAACATAAAAGCAATGCTTACATATTCATGAATTACTTTTTTAGAATCTGATGGCTTACTTTTTTACTTACTTTGACCATTCTGGGGAAGAATAGTGTAGGCTATGTTTCAATGGCAATTTTTTTGTACTTTTACAGAAGTAACATTTTAAATTTTACTTGTAACAGAGTTATTATTAGTTCGTTTACGTCATTTATGGAGTTATACATGTTTGTTTATTAACATACTGAGGCAAGAATGTGCAGTGATAGCAGACTTCCGTCTCTTCCTTCCTCTACAAGGCAGAAACGGGTCGATATTTGAGTAAATAAAAAACGGTTGTCAGGGTTACAGCTGCTGTTGCTAAGGGACACATACTAATAATTTCAGAGTGCGATGAATCACACAAGAGAACCGACAAATACTTGAGAACATTCTTATTACTCATGTTTGATTGAGGGGGGTTTCCAAAATAAATCGCTCACTTTATGTAAAACTCACAGAAATTTTGCAAATTGCGGTACATAGGCTATGCTATTTTTTATTTTTATTTAAAACCATTGAAGGGCTTTAAATAATTTCGAGCTTAGACATTCATTTAAGGATTCAAGAAAGTTTTATTGTCAGTACAGAACATGTAAGTAGAAAGAAATTAGGTCCCGGTATAAAATAAAGCAATAATAGAAAAATACAACAATTTAAAAAAAAGATACAGACTCTGTGTAGAAAAACTATAAACTCTAAAAAAAAAAATAATAATAATAATAATAAAAAATAGTCGTAGGCTACTTAACCCGTTACGTAATTGATATATAAAGTTGTTAAAGGAAGCAAAAAAAGGAAATAATGTTTCGAAGAGGAGGTGAACTCCAGCTGCACTGTGTTGGGTGTGTTCAGCAGGTTGGAGTAGGAGAAGTAGGCGAGTCAGACAGATGTGAATAACGGTGCAGACATCTGATGCCTTATTTGGTTTGCTGGGCGGGGATCTGCCCCTCCGAGCTGCTGTGCAAGTTACAAGAGCTGAGGAGTTACAATCTACCACTGGTCGTCTGAGAGAACAGAGACTATCCGAGGCCGGGAAACAGAAAGGTAACCAACTTCTGTGTAACTCTCATTTCATGCTGTCATTTTGCAGACCGTGAGTGTGCAAAAAAAAAAAAAGACTTAAGCTACAACTTGTTGCATCTTGCTTTCCCGCATGCTTCATGGGAGAAATGATAACAGTCAGAGGGCAGAGTGTTGTTATGTTTGCACGTTAGAGGACTTTTATTTTTTAAAGAATTGAGCTTTTATTTTGTAGCTAACTCTGAGTCCACACTTGAAAAAAGATTGGAAATGTGCCTAAATAAAAAGCAGTTAGAGCAGGAAGAAAATTTGAACTAACATGTGCTGCTTTTTTGTTAGTATTTTTAAATATTTCTGCTTACTATTTTGTGGTGAGAAAAATCAGAAGTGGCCTGATTTTTTCTAAACTGAATTACCAACAATATTCTTGAAGAAAAATGCAGTTTAGGGGGCATGTTTTTCTGTGTTTTGTGTCAGTTTGGTGTGGTGGGAGCTGGGTGCGGCAGGCGGCACACCCACCTTCACTGTCAATGAATGAACCTCAGCGGGAGCCTGAACACGCAGCTGTTACAGCGACACACACACTGCTTTATGGGGACTTTTACTGTCATTTTCGAGGTTTTTGAGTTGCAGAAAATGTTACATTCTTACAAAAACAAGCTTCTCATTGTCCTTGATTTAAATGCAGATAGTTTCCCTCTTTGATTAGTAGGTGTGAAAGGTCAATATGGCTCCATAAAGGTTAAGATTCCTTTAAAAAAATCGCATCTGTGTTTTTCTTTAGAGAGAGTCTGCATCTTTTGAGGGCCTACATGCAATTTCAAAATGTTTCCAGTCACAAAAAAAGGCAGTCTGGTGGAAAATGCTGACTACATATTTGGTTTGAAAAAAAGTTGTAATGTTAAGGTACATTTTGCCTTTCGAAAATACACAAGGGTTGCTAAATAAAATGCTAACACACACACACACACATACTGGGATGGTTTGAGAACAGAGCTCTTCCTGTGCCTCGACCCACGGATCCCCTGTAAGTGGATTATGGGTAAAATCAAGTTAGGGATGTTGTGTCATGACAACCAAACAAGCAGCGCGCATGACCTCCCTGCCCGACTCAAAACATTTGTTCTCTAAGATTTCTGTGTGTCTCATGTGTGCAGGACAAACTCCCCTGCTATGAGTGTGCAGAGGGGTGTGATAGTTTCACATCCTGTTTCTGTCCTGCTGCCATCCTTAAGTGTGAAACCTATTTTCAGCACCCCTTCCCCTGTTTTTTGTGGTGCTGTCGTGTTTTCCGTGCTGAGCTGTGAAAAAAGGACACATTTTCCAATCTCTGCTCCTGTTTCACTCTGCCATTTTCCTCTCCCGTTTCTTTCCTGACTTGATTCCATAAGCAGCAAAAGTAACGGCGGCAGGAGTGGCGAGATTGATTTTTCCATTACGACCCTCCATATACGTTTATTTTGAGTGGTTTACATGAGGCATAATTGGTACCCTGACTTTAAAGCCGGAGTGGGAGTATTGAGCTGAGGAGGGAGGGAGAAAGGGGACGACTGATGGAAAAGAGAGGGAGTTGCCGCCAAATGACACTATAAGGAGGAAAGGAAAGGAAAGAAGTTGGCAGATGTGACAAAGTTAGCAGTTGTTCAGCAGCAGCCAGACTGCCGCACATCTGGAACGCATCAGTAAGTTGGAAAATCTTACAAGAAATGAGGGAGACGGGCGGGGGAGAGAAAGGAGGAGTGGTGAAAGAAAGGGGGCCCGGTGGTGACTCACTTCTCTGCTATCCACTCCATCACTATGTTTAAACTTTGTGTCCTTCTGCGGCCGAGGCACAGGGCTTCCCCCGTGTTCTTTCCCTTTTTTTCACTCCCCTCCCTCCCTCCCCTCCACTTCCCGATGACCTCAAGTGAGTCGTCCTGCAAGGAATTCAGGTTCACTTTTTCCATGTCTGTCTTTTTGCCCGCCCCTTTCTGCTCACACCACTCCACAAGTTCAGCTTTTCCCCTCCCCAGCCTCGCTGTTTTATAGGTGTCTAATGGGACTAATGTAAACAGGCCTTTTCTCCTTGTTTATAACTGTCTCTCTGTGTAAACTGAGGACAGGGAGCGCAACGCTGCTGGAGCCAAGTGGGAGATGGGTGTCAGGAGGGGCGGGGCAGAGGATTTATTTACCACAAAAAATCATATTAGTATTACTGCTGAGTTCTTGAAATGTTGTTTGATTTCAGAAACATTAGCCGCTGTATCCATGCCTCAGAATCAAAGATCTTACATAGGCTCCATTATGCACCAACATTCAGTTAAAATCATCTGTACAGTACTAATAAGTTTCACAACCGGTTGTGGTTTGAGTAATTTGTATTACCTGGAAATCCCTCCGTGTGCTAAAAATTCGGTACAGCTGTTGGCAACCATTTCCTACCTGACCTCATGTCGCTATAGGGCTTGTTGAAAACATGACACATACATAATAAGTTTTGGACAGGATGTAATTCAGTCTGGAGTTGAGTTTGGTGCCATTTTGTCCGAGCCACATAATCAAAATTAGAGGTTGAAGCTGAGGTAAAGCAAGCGACGGCTTGAGTCAGTGTTGCATCCTGAATGACATCCGTTAAACAAGCAAACAAAACAAGAGCTGAAAATATGTTCAGTAATCAATCATCTCGTAGCAAATGCAGGGATTTGCTTTTTGCTGTTTTATAAAATTGAAAATGCTGTACGTTTTGTGACAAAACAATTCAAGTTGGTTTTTTGGGCTCTTGGAAATTCAATGGCATCTTTTTTAAAATCATTATTGACATTTTAAAGTAGTAATCTTGAAGATCTCAGTTTCGTTCTCTTTGGCGGCACGGTAAGACAGTGTTGCATGTGTGACGTCCACAGTTGGCTCCGGGTGTAACTCTTGATGTTCCGAGTTTGTTTCTTTTCCTTTGGATTTTCACTTATTTTTGAAGTTGTATCTGTAGTCATCGATCTTTTCTTTGGTTGTTCAGCCATAGTAGATTACTGTTTACTCGCAACACTTGCAGAGACCGGAAAGGCAGCCGCTTAGCTCCGCCTACCCTCTCTGGCAGACCGAACATTTTCTGGCTCAATCAATCAATGGTATCAAGGGTTTTGCCACTACAGCCTTATTTGTTCTGGTATGACCAGTAGCTAACGATGGCTAACGTTAGCTAATATTGGTAAACTTAACATGGACATTGTGTAACAGGGATTACTTTATGACTCTCCTCCACTTGTGCAAGTAAAAAGGAATCATGACATTTTCTCTTACCTTGTACATGCCGCTTGTGGCAACAATGACAAACAGCAGTAATTCTTACTTTTTAAGTGTAAAAGTAACATTTTGTGTTTACTGACTGAGAGCATGGCGTCTATTCCTCTCTACCATTGAATATTCCCGACAAGTTCAGAAGAAAACATGTCTACATATCATTTATTAAGAGTTTAGAATAAAAAAAAAACTATATATAAATGGGGCACTGAAGTATATGACAGCACCGCTTTCCAGCTGACCCCCACCCATTGCAGTGTAGATGAGGTCTCTGGGAGTGGCAGTGCAACAAGTGAGGAGGGTCATGATGAGAGTATGATGACAGACACGCTGTAGGGTTGGTGGAGGTTGTGGCGCCACGCCCGTCACAGAAGGCATGAGCATGGAGGAATGTCCAGCGTGAAGCAGTCTGCACTCAGAGCGCAGGAATGCTGTTGGTAAATCGGTCTGGGGTTTAATATGAGGCACATAATACCAAAAAGAAGAGAAGCAGTGTTCACCAGATGATTTGACAAGATGTAAATGTGCTGTGACGAGTGTTTCCACAGTGCACTCTTTATTCCTGATATAATTGTGTTTTCACGGTTTCACTTGTTGTTTCAACCATTCATAAAAACACAATAACATCATTGTGTGTGTCAGAAAACTCAAGTGGGAGTGAAGAGCCTGTTTGCGCATACTTGCAAGCTGTTGCCCTCATGTGGTCGTATCTTGTGCTTCATCTAGACTCTCATAGAAATTACATCACTAATTGTCTTCTATTTCTTTTCTTCTTACAGTTTGAGTGACTATCAAAGGAATCCTATCTAACAGGAACCCTCCTCTCATCACCTCCTAAATCTCCCAACATGGCTATAGTCCTGCAATCTAGCCCCCTCCTATGGACGCGGCTGGCAGCCCTGGTCTTCTCCTGCGTGGCCTTCTCTGTGGCGGTGCATGGCGGCAGACTCTTCCACGGCACCGGAGACTGGTGCATCTTCTGTTGGGCCTTCAGTTTCGCCGGGACTCTGCTCGTCCTCCTGGTGGAGCTGTTCGGCCTTCAGACCAGAGCCCCTGTTTCCTGGAAGAACTTCCCCATCACCTTCGCCTGCTACGCCGCCCTGCTCTGCCTGTCCGCCTCCATCATCTTCCCCCTCTACTACCTCAAAGGCTCATCAGGCCCGAATGAAACGCGTGACTTCCGCATTGTATCGACCGTCTTCTCCTGTCTGGCCACTATCGCCTACATGAGTGAGGTGAGCATCAGCAAGGCGCGTCCAGGCGAGGTGGCCGGCTACATGGCCACAGCCCCCGGCCTTCTGAAGGTCTGTGAGACCTTTGTGGCCTGCATCATCTTCGTCTTCGTCAGCGACCCTGTGTTGTACGACCATCGCGATGCTCTCAGGTACTGCATGTCCGTCTACTGCATCTGCTTCATCCTGTCGGCGGCCATCATCCTGCTCTGCATCGGCGAGTGCACCGGCTGCCTCCCCTTCCCATTTGCTCGCTTCCTGTCCGCCTACGCCCTGCTGGCTGTTGTCCTCTATCTGACAGCAACCATCATCTGGCCCATCTTCAACTTTGACCCCAACAATGGTGGACAGAAAAATAGGCCCTACAACTGCAGCAGCGCGATGGGTCTGTGTACGTGGGATAAGGTCATGGTGGTGGCTGTGCTCACCGCTGTCAACTTCATCCTCTACCTGGTGGATCTGATCTACTCGACCCGCCTGGTGTTTGTCAGCGCTTGAGGGAAGGGAGGTGGTTTTAGGCCAGCAGTATGCTCCAAATAAAATTTAATTTGGCATGTTTGTAAAGGAAGTGCTCTCAAACACTGTGCTGCCAGCGACTCTGGTCTCCTGGTTTAATGGCATCTACAAAAGCTGGAGGAAATTGTGCTCGTAATGGGAGCAGACTGTTGACTTATACCGCAACTGGTACAGCTTACTGTTGATTTGTAATCTAGTGTGACTCCATTTGTTGTTTGAATTTTGCTCAGTCAAATAAAGGATTTTACTGTAGATCTGGTTGAACAAATAAAGGTAAATGTGGCCCGAAGTACTTATGAAATGGCCGACCCGGGACGTATTGGGGTTACCGCTTTGGGGGCAGGCGACAGTGATTAAAAAGATGTGTTTCTGCGAACTCGCCAAATTTGATTTTGTGTAAAGTATACTGCCAGCCTGAGGACCACAGAGCTAGAGGAGAGGGAGAGGTCGACGTCAATGGCTATGTTTACACGTACAGCAATATTCCCTTAAATTACTGAGGCTTTCTGTTCATGTGTTGGAGCGCATACATTTCAAACCTTGCTTCTAGAGACCTGGATAGACTCTTATCTTGATTATGAGAGACCTGAATGTGAGTGCTGGAACATGCTGATATTAAAAACCCGTCCATCTGTTTTAATGGCACTAAAAACACAAGATTTGGTCATGTATACAGATATTATTTTGATCTGAATATATCTGAAAAACAATCTCAAGCTAACACTTATAATACTATGTACATGTGAACATAGTCTGTTATGACAAGCGGAGAAAAACCAAAGAAAATGGCGGCTCATTTTGTGTTTTTGTTACTATTTTTTGCATATTGTATATGTCAGTGCTCTGCCTTAAGTTTTTATTCAATTTGATATGAGTTACTAAAAGACTGCCAAGCAGTTTTTATGTTTTTCAGTTCACAAAACGTAGTCAAATAAAGAATATTAGCTTGAAGGAACTAAAAACTGTTGGAGATAGAATGTAAACAATTGGCGATCCAAATTATCCGACTCCAACTTACATTTCTGTTTTGTTTGATCAGATCATCTCCAAGACTTGAAGAAGCGCTAAATAGCATATAATGTTGCTAGGCTACATAATGAAAGCTAGGCTAACTTTTTTTTCTCCTGTTATAATATATGTGTAAGCTTCAATGAATGGCAAGAATATATATGTAAAAAGAACAATATGCAAGATTGTGGATTTTAAAAAAAGCATGTTAAAAGTGCACTTAATATTAGTATAGTAGTGTTTCAATTTCTGGTGTCTCCAAATATCAGAGTGTCTATAAACACCAAACACACACCACTCATTTCACACACATTGTCGATTGGGTCTATTGGCTTTGTACTGCTGTAAGAAATACTCAGAGAAGGAGACCACAAAGGATGCTTTTCTCTATGTTGTGTTATATTCAACTTTTTTTATATTCCACTGTTCGTGTTTCAAGTGTGCATACCACATCAATAAAAAATAAAACCACATGTAAACGACGTGTGCGTGGTTGTGTTATTGTAGATTTGTGAATTTATTGTGTTTATACTGTGTATTTACTTGTTCTTGATTTTAGCCACGCTAGGAAGTCTCACTGGACTTATTCTCTGAGGCAACCACGGGGTAAATATTTTCAAACGTCTAGTCAGTTACATACTTGTGGCTTTATGTCATTACCATCATGAATGTTGGTTTGCTAACAAGCTAAACTAAAATGGGGCCACTGGTAAATATTAGCTGCTGAGCATAAGCACATTAGCTTTGATGTTGTGATGTTAGCATGCTAACGTTAGCGTTTAGCCTAAAACACAGCTGTGTCTGAGTACTCAAATATACAGTATGTTACTTTTAGGAGTAAAAAGAGTATTTACTGCTGATACTAATGAGAAGCAACACACTGAATCCTTGCTCCTTTCAGACTTGTATAGCCCATTGTTTTAATAGACAGACAAAACCAGCACAGTGGCTAACACAAGCTGTTAAACTGTAAATTAACTAATTAGCCTGATAAATCTGTCAATAGTGATATGAAAACTGTCTGTAATTGTGCAATATACATGTAAAAACGTTCAAGTGTTATAAATGAATTCATAGGAAGATAAGCGCAATACTGATTGTTTGAAATTAAAGTAAACAAAGTGTAACTCAGCATCTGCCCTCTGCACACTATTTATACTTTCCTGTTTACTTTATCTTTCAACACTCTTCCCCACCTCCTCCTCCCTCCTTTGCCAGAGTTGCTCCCGCTCTCTGCAAGACCCAACTATACCCTGCAGGTTTGAGTACTGGATACCACTGCTTCTAAGAGGGGAGTGGAAATAAGTAAACATCTCAGTCTCCTTTAAATCAATGGCCGGGAAAGGAGGCGACAATGACGCCCAGTTCTGACACAACAACATGTCACAAGGTTTGTTTTGTTTAAGGCAGGGTTGCACCCTTTGGCAGAGGAACATGGCTACCGCAATAGCAAGCCCAACCACTGGCATGTTAGGAGTTAGTGTACATGGATTACAAGGCAGGATCACCACATAATTTTTATGAGTGTTTTCATCAGTGTTAAATTACCGGAAAATAAGAATCAATGTGTCTTTTATTGTGTATTTAATATCTAAAGAGGGAGCAGGACCTCTTCCTTTGAGTCTACCATGTTGCACCACCATGTATCTACAGTGGCCCAGAATGGACAAACAAAACAAAGAGGCCTTTTCGCGTTTTCTTGGCCACCGTTGGTTTTGGAGGAGATGCTGCTAAATTCAACACACTGGTACTTAATGCGGACACAGAGGGTGTTTGACTGCGCTAAAGGCTTATCCTAAATATACAGGGGCATAGTATATTTAATTTGTCCAAATTATGTGTGTTCTTCTTTGTTTAACTTATATACAGTTTAAAGTTATGTTTGCGGTGTGGCCTCCTTTTTTTGTCTAGCTGTTTGTAATGCTATCATACCTTGTGAAACCTGTGGTCGCTTATGTATAACATTTAAGCAATATAACATGAGAGGGAGATCTGAATATCATAACGGATGTGATTTGGTCGTAGCCAGGAGGCTGCAGGCAACATAACTGAAACTGGACTGTTGTTGCTAAGCAACCCAAACATTCTGATGCACTCTGTGTCTCCAGGTTACCACAGATCAGCTTTTTATCATGTATATTTATCTGTTTGTTTTAATTCATCATCAACCAGTGAAATAAGAGTCTGCTGTGTGATTCAGAGGTACCAGCTTGATCAGTGTAGACATACACGGCCTGCTGTAATGTTAATAGAGTGTATTCACAACATGTGGCTGAGGCGGAGTGATACATGGAGTGAAAAGTCCCAGTGATGTTGTACTCAGCACTCACGGAATGCCTCTTGTCCAATCAGATTACTTGGTCGGAACTAACTGTTGTATATCCTTTAACATATCAGGACTGTCCAGCTTAAAACATGTTATATAATACCAATCATATTTCATGTTGATTATAAACTTTCCCATGCAGCTGAGAAAAATATGGTAAAATGAACAAGGTACTTGGAGTGATAAGTGCTATCAAGACTGAATGTCAGCGTCTCTCTAAATCGTCCTGTTTTTCTGTAGTCCCTCTCAGTGAAGATGTTGACTATCATTCCTTTGAACTTGGCCTCTTTAATGTTAATTTTGGTAATCCGATCTCTGCTGGCATGAGATTAGTTTTCACTGCTTATATCTGTTCTCACACCATCTCCCAGTGAGCTTTGCTGCTGTTGTATACAGCAATAAACCCCATGTGGGGAGGGGACTTTCTACTAGGCTTAAGTTAATTCGCAACCTTCCCACTCCGACCCATAAAAAGAACAAAGAGTGTAAGTCATCAGCACTACAACAGCTTGATACAATCTCACAAGAGGAGAAAGAACTCTGAGTCAAATGCAACATCTTGTTTCGAATCTTAAAGCGGATGTGTTGTACTGTGTGTAGCAACAAGTGCATTTGAATGACAACTCAATACATGACTGAAAGCGCACTAATTAAAACAGACACAGATATGTGGAGTGGTTGGACAGGCCCAGCATTCCTTCAGCGCTGAGGCGAATGTTTCCTCATCTTCCCACAGATAGAGCTTGTAGCTTCTCTGTTTGGCTTGAGTATGACCTTCTCTTTCCAAACCCTGAGAGACTCAAAGGCAAACAGCTGTGCAAGCTGTTTGTGAGCTCCAAGTCAAGTAATGTTAGAGGTTCCGTAATATGCTTATTTTGAGTCATTTCAACACATTTGTGCCCCCTGACCCTGCACTGACCCTTGGGTGTGTTATAATTTGTTGCTTCCAGTAAAGAATCCATGATATCCACGTGTTTAAAGAAGAAGTTCACCCTTTTTCAGGGGGAGATCTACTACTTTTTTTTTGGCCCTTTTTATGCCTTTATGAGAGAGAGAGAGGACAGTGGACAATGTCAAAAACAGGGGAAGAGAGAGTGGGGATGACATGCTGCAAAGGGCCAAGGGTGGGAGATGAACCTGGGGCTGCCGCATCGAGGACTGTAGCCTCTGTATGAGGACGCACGATTTAACCGCTGAGCCTAACCGGTGCCCAGTGAAGCGACAAGTTGTGGTCTCATGGGGGGTCACTTGTGGGACTATTTCTCTGGCAGAGGCAGAGACTTCTTCTCTGCTGGTTGATTGTTGAGAGGCGTGTCCCTGGGCTCCAGTATTGTTAGTTATCGCGATTATTACCTGCAGATGCTGGGAAATGTCCTTTAAACACGTTTATATCTGCACTGGTGCTCTTTGGTGCGCCTTTTATGGTTTCAATAGCCGAGCAAACCAAGGAAATGGCATGACAATTATTGCATAACCAGGTTAGTGAGAAAGGCCACAGCTGAAATCTATAGCAGTCAGTGAATCAGCTAATTCTTACAGATTTGATTTGATGGCCAAGCCTACCAGGGAAACAGATAAATATTGCTTAATAAGGTCAGTGAGAAAAACTCCAGCTGAAATCTAGTCGCAGACATTGACTCAGTAAGTCCTTACCAGAAATGGAAAGTCGGCCTTGACGTGGCAGATCATGTGGAAAGTAAACAGCACAGTCTACCAGCCTGACAACTGGGCGCTGCCATGACGTGGCGATAGAAAAGATGCGACCTATAATGTTGTCTAATTTATAATAAGGAATCTTACGTTATTAAAATGATACATTTTGCTATAACTCCATGGACACAAGATAAAGCAAGTATGAAGTTTCCTCACTTGTCTGCCAGTGACGTTTTCCTTTAGCTTGTAGCTCTGAGCCATATGTATCATCTAGTGGTCAGAGATGGTATTACACTTAGCGAGACTTAGCTATTTAGATGCTGGCTGTAGCTTCGAAAACAGGATGACATTGGTGTTCTCATCTAACTCTTAGCAAAGAAAGCAAATAAGAGTATTATTACCAATAAAAATGTAAACTTTTCCTTTAAATCTGTCCCACAAATTTGACAGACAATCATAATAAACTCTTGAAATACGCCCACCACTCGCAACTCTGTCAGTCCAAATACTGTACATTGTTGGTCCACATATCCTCTAGTGATGCATTAAATAACTCTAATGTGATTTGTCTGTGTTTTCCATTACTACATCTGTCGTCCAGAGCTGATGCTGAGAGCATGACAGTGCTCCTGCACCTCACAGGCAGACTTACAGCTGTTTGAAAGTATCTCTCTGCGGATCATCTCTCTTAGCCAAATTCTCATATTCATTTCCGGATTTAAATATCGTTCCTAGCTTTAGCATCAGTGTTAGCAAGGTTTTAATATGAGTGCAAAGAATAGAACTAGCATTAGCATCATGTTACTTTTAAAAGAGTCAATCACAAGCAACCACAAAGTACACAACTTATAAGTGAAATACCAGTATTTCAAAAAGCTTTGTGGGAATAAAGACAAAATTAGTTATAGTCATTCCTCAAATTTTTTCCTAGCCTTAGCATCAGTGTTGACAAGGTGTTAGCATGAGTACTGAGAATAGAATTAGCATTAGCATTATGTTACCTTCAAAAGAGTGTAGTACAAGCAACCACAAGCACAGAGAGAAACATAATCCAACTTCTAAGTCAATTTAAAGTCAAAATATGGTAGATTAATGTTGACTTCAATGCTTTTCAGTAGTAGAGATATAACTAGGCTACTTCTTTTACTTATGTATGCTAACATTATAAATTCAGGACTTTTACTAAATACGTCTTCCACTTCTCACAGTCTATACACAAGTGTATTAAGTCAGCAAACAGAAGCAGCCTGCTCTGTGTGCTCCCACATACCTCAGTCTTCCTATAGTTAGCTCATCTTTGGGGACTCCAGCTTTCCACTGTGAAAGGACAGGTTAAGACATAATGGTCATTCTGTTATCACATGCTTCTGATCTAAAGGGGGCTTATCCATTTGGGGACCAAATGGCGGCTGTTTCATGAACCTGTAGGTGTCAGTCAGGCTGACTCAAAGAGCTCACAGTCTGATGCTTGGGGTTATACCTCCCCCTGCTGACAAAAGAAGCGTATTAAGGAGAACCATTTGTTCCAGAATACCAATACAGGAACGTATTATGTCAGAAATAATATTCAGGTACAATAAAGCCACATTATATTTAGGTATCTGATCAAGTTATTTAAAATGATTTGAGGCAGAGTTTCCACGTGCAGGGCTCAATTACTAACATATAGAATCAAAATACACGGCAAAACATTTTTTTCTCAAACATGGTTTCTGTCATTATAGTTAGTTATTATCGTGCTGTTGTGTTCAGTTTACTTTCAATTAGTTATTTGATGCTGTCAAGATGATGACAAATGTTGACAAATGCGGCTCCTGCAGCCAATCAGTTCTGGATTAGCAGAGTGGAGGACGAACGGTGAGAGGAGACGTAACAAAAACAATCACTACAGTCATTGAAGTTTCCATATCTGTGAACGCTAACCTCAGACCAACACAAAGAAGCTGTTCTGCTGTTAAACACGCTGGCGTGCGGGATCTTTGCTGTTTTTTCGGTAAGTTGAGTGTGTGTTTTGGTTAGCGGAAGTGGCTGTGGCGGCGCCACTTGCTGATCTCTACTGCGCAGACTCTGGCTCCAAATGACGTCACCATCGCAAGATGGCAGTGCTTATCACAGGGGCTATTTTGGCATCCTTTTCGTGCAGTGGGAGCAAATGGAGATGCTTCGTCCATCTACGTATATATACAGTCATTGGTTTAAGCTGACAAACAGAAGGTAAGTCGGGGCCAGGCGGAAATTTGAGTGTCTGGAGCTGGAGCCAATCCCAGCTGTCATTGGGCGAGAGGAGGGGTACACCCTGGACTGATCGCCAGTCAATCACAGAGCTGACACAGACAACCTTTCACGCTCACATTCACACCTACAGGCAATTTCAAAGTCCCCAATTAACCTTACAAGGGGGAGGAAGCTGGGGTACCCGGAGGGAACCCAAGCATGCATGGGGAAAACATACAAACTTCACACAGAAAGGGCCCCTACATGTGAACTGGGATTTGAACCAGGAACCCTCTAGGGATTGACATCCTTCAAGAAGTTGAGCTTGGATTTCGGGGTCACATGACAGAGGACGGAGAAGGAAGGAGACAAGAAGGAAAGAAAGAGAAATGAGACGAGCCTCAAGATGTGACTTCCATTTTCCTTGCACACGCCAAAGAAGGCAACTGAGATGACACGTCAGCACATTTGTTGACATCGCCAAAATAAATGGATGACTTTGGTTTAGCACCACAAACAAAACAGCTACTTGGAACGAATTTAAGGATCTATTTATAAGTGGAATGTATTAATAATCTCAGTAAGTGGTCTGAGCTTCCCTTCTATTATGTTTGCCACATTCACCTCTCATACACTTTCCATGTGTAACAACCTCTCCTGAGCTGCCGCCAGAGACAAAAGCAGGAGCTGGAACTGGAACAGTCGGTGTCATGAAGGAGTTACGGCTGCAGATTCCAGCAGAAAGTTCCCTTAAAAGATGTTCAAAGCTCCACACCAGCTATATCCATCCCTCTCCATTAAGGCTTTTTCTGTCTCTAGCTCCCAGCATGCCCATGTATGGCCGCACTGAACCATTTGAGACTCATAAAACTGTCAAGAAAACATATAATGCTGCTTTAGCGTCTTTTTGTTTCATGTTGTATTTTTACTGCCTTTACTGTTTCACTTCCTGTCTTTTTTGGAGCCCCAATATTTTTTGTGGAGAAAGAACACAGGGTATAAAATCAGACCTGTGAAGTTTTCCAGCAGATTGAGTGAAATCTCAAAAACTTGCTGATGATTCGGGGCTGTTGAGGCGTCCTGAGTTCCCCCCCAGGTGGCACTGTTCCTCCAAACAAACCTTCTCTGTTTAAAGAGGAGCTAACAAACTATTTCTCTTACAAACCTTTCAAACAGCTTCAACACTCACAGCCGAGGCACATCAGCCTTTAGTGAGGTCAGACCAGCTTTTGTATCAACACTTCACACACCTTCACACCAGCCACAGACTCAAGAGCTAATAAGATGCATCACATTCTTCTTTAGCGATCTTTATCATTTGAGTCTCCTTTTCAAAATGTTTTTTTTGCCTTTATTTGATAGGAAACTAAAGAGTGACAGGAAATGTGGGTTAGAGAAAGTGTGGATGACATGTATCAAAGGGCTGCAAGTCGGATTTGAACCCACGGCCGATGCGATGAGGACACTGCCTCTGTAAATGTGGCGCCTGCTTGTATCGACTGAGCTAAACCAGCATCTGTTAAAGTTATAATCTCGAAGTTCTCAGTTTCGTTCTATTTGGCGGCACCTTGTGGCGATAAAAGGCAATTGCAGGCACATATGTCCCAGACAACCAGAGGTCAACGGGTGGCTCTCTTTGTTAGGGTTGTAACTCTTGATTTTCCTCGCTGAAGGTCGCTTTCCTTTTTAGACTGTTTGCCTTCATCTGAGCGTCAAGTTTGTTTCTTTTTCTTTGGATTTTCACTTATTTTTGAAGTTGTATCTGTAGTCATCCATCTTTTCTTTGTTTGTTCAGCCATAGTAGATTAGATTAGATAAAGCAGCTACCCTCCGCTAACCCTCTCTGGCAGACCAACCACTGCTGGCTGATGGAAAACGCGTCACTAACTGGGCGCTGCCTGTAATTTTTCCGCGAATGCCACAGACACCCAGTTAATGCTTTCATCAGTGGGCCATAGGCTCAATCACCATCGTGTCACCTCATTCGGGGATAGATAGTGACTTAACAGACATTTATTAAAATAAAAATCTTCAAGATTATCACTTTAAGTCTTCTTAAAACTTTGAGATTATCCCTGTTCAGAGGTTTTTCATAAAACTACTTATAAATGTGGCATGTGAGAGTAAAATCAGATATAAGTGCTGCTGTTCGGTAACACAGGATCCTAAATCCCGTCTCCATTACTCAGAAAATTACCAAGATTTGAGCAGAGAGTTCTTACCCCAGGATGGATTAATTTTCTGCTCTAATAAAGACTCATTCAGGAATAAGCAATAGCTGTGTCTCTTTAAACAAAGAGAACTTATTTATGTAGTTATGGATTCACTTTGTATGAGTGTTAAATTTGGGTTCTGCAGGACAAACACACCAAACCCGATCACTTTCTTGTATAATTTATATTGAAAACATGTTAAAAACATTAGTTTCCCTTTATAAAACCATAACAGTTACCTGTGGTCATAATTACAACAGTGTCCTGGTGATCAAATTCCCATCAATATTGACGTAACTGGAGCGATAAATCCTAATATCACGTGCATAATGGATTTTAAATTATGCTGAGTACCGAACAGGAGTGATGAGCCGGTCGGAGCTCAGTTTTGCTGGTTGTCCATCTGTGAGACTGACTGGTACGACTGGATGTCCTCCACGATGAACTCTGACACTGTGGAGAGAGAGAGAAAATTACAACACTGTTCATCAACCTCAAATACTGAATGTCACTGGTACAGTTTGTTCTTATGCACAGCTAGAATAAAATGTAATCAGCCTGTATGTGTAAACAACAGACTTTGACGACATGACAGCTCCCTGAAAGTGAAGCTAAAACATCTCTGTCGCCCCCTGCTGACTGGCTGCAGTACAGGTCATAAAGCCTGCCTCCTCCATGTTAACAGATGGGATATGAGTGAAACTATAAAATCAAAATACATGTCACAGGGTACGGAGACCATCTCCAACCATTTTACAATACACTCATATAATCATTATAAGGAAATAATGATTCGGAATCAACAGGAAAAAATATATAATAGTTATTAATCCTAAATCCTAAAAGTCAGTCTTTGCCGTATTAAACTAATCAACAGCTAAGCAACAAACAATCTTCCATCCACTAGTCAGTTTGTGATTTAAAACATTCATCCTCCCACTCATCCATACATAAATACTGTACATAATAACAGCATTAAAATGACTAATAATTGTAGTTTTCGCTAATTTTTTATCTTATTATTTTAGTTCATCTATCAATAGATTGTTACACATTTTAACCACAGACTGTATAAAAAGATGGACGACATGACAGCTCCCTAAAAGTGAAGCCAAAAACTCTCTATCGCCCCCTGCTGACTGGCTGCAGTATAGGTCATATAGCCCGCCTCCTCCATGTTAACAGATGGGACATGAGTCAAACTATAAAATCAAAATACATGTCAAATATATTTTTCTCAAACATGGTTTCTGTCATTATAGTTAGTTCTTATCATGCTGATTTATATCCAAGTGTTCATTTTTCTGATAAGTTTCAATTAGTCATTTGATGCTATAAAAGGGGGTCTAACGCCATGATTGACAACTCTGTTAACAAATACGGCTCCTGCAGCAGATCTGTTCTGGAGTAGCAGAGTAGAAGAGGACCGGTGAGAGAAAACATAACAAACACTAGCACTTTAGTCATTGAACTTGACTAATGACTCTGCAGTAGACCTGGGTAATTATCGCCTTGGCTCCGATCGGCATTGATCGGAACACAAAACCCGTGTCGACACGGTAATCTCCGCCCCCTCTCCGGCGTGATGCTATGCTCTGTCGGTAGCTTCTGCGACTCCTTGTCATCTCAGCTACAAATTCTGCCCGTCTCCGTCTGAACATAGTTCCAAATTTGTCAGCGCCGAGTTTGATAAATAGATTGAATGAGTAATAGATACAATAAAGACCTAACCACCGTAACATCTTCACTGTTTACTAACCCTGTTTCGAGCGCGTTTGTAACATCAGACGGTGACGCAGCAGAAAAGAGACCGAAAGGAGTATACGGAGTATATGGAAACGCATCATCCATCCTTTTATACAGTCACTGATTTTAACCTATAAAGATAAAAATAAATGCTCACCTTCTTCAAATGTGATGTGGTGCATAGACGCAGAGCTGGTGAACTCCAGGGGGCACTCCTGGATCTTGGCCTCCCTCTGTCCCCCGTGTCCCGTCCCCAGCATCCTCCCATGGGGGTCCCAGCCATCGTAGTGGGAGTAGGGCGCTGGGCAGATGTCCTGATACGAGCTGAGGTTGGAGGGCGGGGAGGGACACACCTCCTGAGGATAAGCATGGTACTGGGGGTAAGGTGAGGTGGGGATGGGAGGCAGGGGGGAGGTGGAGATTGGACTGCCAGTGGGAAATGGGCTGAGAGAGGAGGAGTGGGAGGGAGAGGGTGAGGAGGACAGGTAGGGTGAGTCCAGCCATGGGGAAGGGGAGGGGGAGGGAGGCTGCGGGCCTCGGGGGTACAGGGGGGGAAGGAGCTCGGTGAAGCCCAGCTCCAGGTTCTCAAAGCTGGGGTGACGCTCGGACAACGCCGCCCTGGACCCGCCAGGCTCCTCTACTACAGCGTCAGGTTTAGAGCAGTACTCCTCATGGTAACCCATGGACGGGCACGGGGGGGAGTAGGTGGAGGGGTAGGGGGGCAGGTGGAAGCCCAGGCCTCGATCGTCAGCCATTGGGTCGCCTCTCATGTGGAAGCCCCTCTCCATCCTGGTTTGACCCCCAACAGGACACGCAGTCCCCCCGTCCAGAGGCAGGGCAGAGGGCCGGGACAGCAGCGGGTCCTCCTCTTTGAACATAACTGTGAACAGAAAAGAAAGTGTAAATAATATGAGGAGTTATTGGTTTTATTTATTGTTTTAAACATTAAGCTTATGAAGGCATTACAGAAATGTATTTCGCTGCTATTTTCAGTACTTTAAAATGTTTTTTCTCTCAGAAATAAAGCAACAATACTTTTATTTTCACATTTTATTATTACTATTATTATACTTTTATTAATGTGTTAAATTTTGGTTTACAGGAGTTCACTGAATATGTTTTTCTACACACGGGTCTGTATGTGATTGACTGACTGACTGACTGAGGTACTTTCACAGCTATAGAGAGAGAGCGGGGCTGCTCCTCCGCTGTCCTCACCTACGTCCGCAGCGCGCACCTGCTTTCAAACATCGTACTCATACTGAAACTCATAAGGACAGTCCTTGTAACACATTGCCCACAAAAGCGCACATTGACCTGATGCGGTCAGCCACACACTAGGCTTTGACCTAGTCTTGTTAACATTTTGCTGTTGATATATTTATTTAAACTCACAAGAAAAATCCACAATATAAGAAAAACTTACTAGAAAAAGACAATAAAGAAGTTAAAGGTTATACACGTTATATAAAGTTATGATTAATATACATATGTAGGTCAAAATTAGATAGAGAAGTAGAATAAAATAATGTGTAAAAAGTTTTCAAGTCTTGTGTTTATCACAAAAGTGAGATGAATTTTAAATATTTTGTTCGTGCTCTCTTTCTTGTTGTTGCTTCAGTGTTTGCATTTACACATTTTGGAGGGACATACTGTATATAAATGCATTTTTATGTCTTTAAATATATATGAATTTGTTTATTTGTAAATGTTTTATTTATCTAAGTAGTTGTTTGTTTTGTTCTTAGTTTGGACTGTGATAAAAATAAGTCTCAGCGATGCTAGCAATACCATAAAAGTGTCACCCACAGCAGAGACAAGAGATCTAGGAACCCATAAGCTGTAGTCTGACGACGATAAAGCCTCTGGTGAATTTTGTGGACACACGTTTATTTAGTGTTAAGTGATAAGGACCTCCAGCCAAGACTTCCTTTTCCATGTGCTGCATTGTTTACAGTCGAACTAGCAACTAGAGAAGTGGCTGTGTGTTCTGATCAAAAGTGAAGCGAATTTCGCCCCTCCAGATATACGTCTGCAAAAACGGTTGGTTCATTCTTGGTTCATCACATTTCCCGGAGGAGCGCCCAGTCATCTGTTTTTGGTGAGCCTCAGTGTCACTGTAAATAGTGAGTTAAACAAAGGCTGCACTCTGCTTTACTTCAGCGGTATGAGCCCAAAGAGGACAAGAACTTGATTGTTGAACGGAGGTTGGATCGAGGATTTTTGATGCATTCGAGGAAGTCTAGGAAACATCAAGTTGAATTTTTGATCTAGATATCTGATTGTAGAGATTAATAAAAAGCTAAAGCATCGTCAAGTTAGCGCTGATGGGAGTCGGGATGTCATTACGGCAGAGTCTGTTCCGCCTGCTTTTGCTCTCGGGACAGTTTTTCCTGCATACACAGAAGCCTGCTGATACGTGATTGGTCAATACAACTCGGACTACAAGCATACTACAAACGGGAAACTTCCCGTACTAAAAATACACGCCCCTCCCTACATATTCTACATTTCTATGTAAAATCTGTGAAGAGAGATCAGGTGAGAGGTGACACTCACTGGGCAGATACTTGAAGCAGTGAGTGCTGCTCCTCTTCCTCTTCCCGTTGGAGACGTAAAGACTGACAGACACCGGCCGACTGACGGAAAGGTCGCTGTAGGCTGGGACCCTCACACACAACAAACACTGTAATGAAAAAAGAGGGAGTATACAGATTAAAGGAGATTCATCAGATCCTTGAGGGACGAGTGATGTTTTTGGACATACAAAATTACCTCATTGCTGTTGTCTCGGTCCACATGAGCCTCCTCCTCCCACTGCAGTTTACCATCTGATAGGAACAGAAGAGAGCGTAGCCAGCATGAATACACCTTTAGACACAGTCAGTCGGCATCAGCGCTGTGAGAAGTTATGAGATCTTTTAAGTAGTAATACTGCAGTATAATAATACTCTGTTTCACGTCTGCATTTGAACCCTTCACCTTATTTTTACCATCCAAATATACTTCAAGCAGCAAAAGTACACAGCAGAAGGAAGCCATGTGATTTCAAAGGAACTGCTTGTTTTGAAGCATAACATTGATTTTAAAGCATCTTTTTTCTTTTTTTTAAGGATTATTTTTTTGCCTTTATTTCACAGGACAGCTGAAGATAGACGGGAAATGTTGGGAGTAGAGAGCGGGGGATGACATGCACCAAAGATCGGCAGACCGGGAGTCGAACCTGTGATCAGTGCGACGAGGACTGTGGCCTCTGTACATAGGGCGACATAACACGGAACAAAAGTAACAAGGAGGTAACAAGAAGGTGCTACAATTTCTTTTAGTGTTTTATGGTTACCATCAATGCTCTAACCTTAATTGTATGAGAATCACTGGTTTGTCCAAGGATTTCCAAAAGGGCTGGATCAGAAACGAAGAAGAACCGTGGGAACAGGAGCCTCTTTTTCTCAAGGTAAGGTGCCAACTGAGCTAAACTAGCGCCCCAACATGATTTCTTCTTGTCTAAAACTGTCCTTGTCCTCCTCCACTTTTTTCCTGCCACTTCACGTCAACAAATACACTAAAATGTGATTTAAAACGTTGTGTAGTTAGCATCCTGAAACCCTTGACTGTCCCTCTGAGACAGTATAAGCCTGTTTTACAATATGTTTCCTACTGATATCATGTTGTCCCACTTCATTATGTAATGAGACTCTGTCTTATTAGCCTGGGAATTTATAAAAAGTGCAGATTTAAACAAACAAAACAGAGCAACTTTTGTCCCCGTCTCATTTCAGTATTTTTTAAGTGGCTACATTTTAGCGAGGAGCCTTTGTGGACCTTTACCTGTCCCCCTTTCCATGAAGAGGACTCTGGAGATCGGCAGGAAGTTGGTGCCGCTCAGCAGAAGCTCCTCCCCTCCCTCCACAGAGCAGGAAGTGAGACTGACGGACTCGATGACGGGCAGCTCCTGAGCTGAACGCTGGGCTGAAGCAGGGAGAGTCAGACAAACAAATAAATAATAAATATTCTCCAAATTTTAAGGAATATTAGGTTATAAAATGTGCAACTTTGGCGGCCCCAAGTGGAAATGTATGCCACGAATGTCATTCACAACGTGTTTTGGTAAGAGTTACGTAAAGGTGTTTAGTCTCCATAAAACTGCATCTGACAAGCTACTTACAGCATTCGATGGGCAGAGAGGCGACCTGCAGAGCCAGGACTCGACCAGGCGGTGCTACAGGTGGCGCTAGAGGAAGGTGGGTACGAAAAACCAAACGGACACGCGTGTTTTTCCGTCCCACGTCTGTTTCTCCTTTTCTCAGCTCGATGTCCGAGTTCCTGAGCTTAAGAATCCCAGCACAGTCGATGCTAGAAAACAAAGATTACAACTTAAGATAAGATTAGCTTATTTGAGATAAGATACTTTACCGCCATTAAACACAGCTTTTTAAACCAGACATGAATCACACAAAAGCAAAATGAACTTTCTAGACAAGAGAAGCAAAAAACAGTTTTACAATTATACATTTAGAAATGCAAGTATGTATGTGTGCAATACTTCTGTCGGCAACTGAAACGCTCTACCGATATTGGTAGATGTTCAGTGCCTTGCTCACTGGCACTTAGCAGTTGTTGTTTATAGTTGCTTCATAATATTTATAAACACTGTTGCAGAAATAGACTAGTGTGCATCTTAAGTACTGCGGCCTTGAACCTGGAGTACAGGACTGACCAACATGCACAAATAAAACAACGTTTGGCTTGTGAAGGAAATGTTTCTCTGCTCACAGTGCGGTCATGTTGTTCTCGGGATTGAGTGGGATGTCGAGCAGTTTGGTCCCCGCCTGGACGCTCTCGTGACTGGCAGTACCCACCATCTTCCCCGTCACCCTGAGAGGGCAGAGACAACTGAATTAAATATCCCCTTCATATATAGTTTTATAATTAACCAAAAGCTCTGTGCAATATGAGCGAGTGCATGCAGCATTATGTTTTCCTTAATGGGATAAACTTTTCCAACTCCATTTTCCCGTGTTAACAAGTTATTTCTCGTCGTTTTCTCGAGATCTTGACTTATCTATCACGTTATCACGAGATAACAAAGCTGCACCACCGTAAAGTCCCCAGAGTTGTAAAAGCACAAAGCAAACATAGAAACAGCCTTATCTTACCTCATTAGTGTGGTAAGATGGCATGCCCTGGTCCGTTATATCACAGTGACCAGACTATTGTTTTGTCTTCTAGATAGCCGGAGAAAATTATCCCGTTATCACGAGAAAAACAACATTGTTATTAGAGATAATGGGCCAAATGAATCCAAAAATAAGTCGAGATCTCCAGAAAACAACTGAAATCAACTCGTTATCACCGGAAAACCAGTTTTGTTATCCCAAGATAACGGGAAAAATTTGTCGAGATCTGAGAGTTAATAAAATGTATGGATGCATGTCCGCTAAGGACTTCCGTATACATTTTTGAAAAAGAACAAATAACAATGTCGGAAGTAAAATGTGAAAAACAAACAAATCATATGCTATTAATGTCCCCAAATATCCCATATGTGTCCGCGGAATAAGCAGAATAATAGCATAAAAGGAGGGCACATAGCAGCTACATCAGTTTGCTCTCAGGGTTTAAATGACTCTAATGTGCCAAATCTCATTCACAAATTTCTACATTAAGCTAATGTTCTTAAACAGAGCAAGCTGCATTGTGAGCAACTGGTGCAAGAAATTTCCTGGACCAACACTAGAAGCAGCTGGTGGTTAAGTTACGCAATGGTTAAAACCACAGCGGTCAGAAGATGAATATACAGCATGTTGTGCTTCCTCAAATATTAATACGTGATAAAAGTATGCTTGGTAATACACTTTAAAATACAAATACAGTTCAGTACCTGTGTATCTGATAGAAAGGATGAGGCCTGATCGATCTGTCGTCAGCTGTTCCGACGAAAACCTGCAGGGAGAGCGGCTTCCTCTCCGTGTATCCACACAGCTGCACAGAGACACAGTGTGAGGGAGGAATCAAACTGTGAGGAGGCCACAGCATGTGTACAGAGACTTCAGAAACACCACAATCATATGACATTTCTCCTTCAGCTTCAAACCAATTATATTTAATACAAAATAGTCAGAGATGTTAGAATAATCTTAGTATAAAAGCCACTACTCTATAAATATGCAGGTTTGTGCAGCATGTCTGAGCCAGATGTCGGTCAGGAAGAGCTGCTCTCCATTTTTCAACAGGTTTGTGTTTCACCTTGACAATAGGATGTCCTGTTGGCGCAGCCTTGACGGCTCCTCTGCTCCCCTCTGTCTCATAGTGGGCTCTGTGGTGTGGGCGGGGCTGCACCTCGATACGCAGCTCGTACTGGTCAAACTGGGACGGCAGCGGCCAGTCGAGAGGCGGCAGGGCATTAGACCTACAAGTGTGTTGGATCGGTAAAAAATTAGACGTAGTATAAGTTGCACTGAACATGGAGGGTGCCCCTTAGATGCCGATTAATAAGAATTTTGTGGGCCAAAATGAAGAGATGTAAATTTAATTAACACATGCAAACATGACAGGTAGAGAGTCGTGTACTTCTTGTGGGAGATTGTACCACCTTAAGTTACATTGGTGTGTTAAGTTAAGGTGTTCAGTAAGCAAACTGGGTGTAAAAGCGGCTTGATTCTCTTTACTACATACTAGTGGACCATTAAACGAGATTTAGCCAACCCTTAGACATCATCAGCTTAAAATATATCGCTTATGTGTTGGTGTGTATTCTTGCCTGAACAAAGGACTGTGAGCGCTGGCTCTCGTCCGGCCCCAGGCTAGAGCAGGGGGCACAGAGAGGTAGTCCATGCCCACTGAGGGGGGCTCCCTCCTGGTCTGCTGGGTGTCTGGCAGCAGGCAGGGGGAGCTGTGGCCAGGAGCCTGCTCCTGATCCACCTCCCTGGGAGATAACTGGAAAATAAAAAGTATGGACGATGTAGATTCCTTCAATTGTTAATCATCTTTTAAATGGAGGTGACGTCTTTACCTGTTCCAACGACGTCTTCCTGGTTTTCTGAGGGATGCTGAGCTCACAGCTGCTGGGCGGAGCTTGTGACAGAGTGATGGAGTCTCCGCCCTCCATGTTGCATCCCTGCAGCTCCTCTGAGTAACTGCCCCTTCGTGAGGTACAGGGGGAGGCCAGGGGGGAGTTTCTACGCTTTTTACCCCCGGGGGAAGTTGGCCTGGAGGAGGGCGAGAGCCCAAAATTGATCGTCGCATCGTTCAGCTCGTCCTCCTCCACCAGCAGGGAGTCACAGCTGGAGGCGGGGCTTAACCAGCCACGAGAGGAGGGGCTGGAGGCGGGGCTGGGGCTGAGGGAGCCAGGGCATCTGTCGCGGTAAGAAAAGGGGTCCAGCAGGGGGAGGTAGAGGCGATCGCGGTCCCAGCCACCACCACCCATGTCCCAGTAGCTAGACATAGTGGGTGTTGGGTCGTCTTCAGGGGAGATGGTTGTTATTTGGATGCTGGGACACTCGACCACACGAGACTCTGAAACCTGGAGGAAAAGATTAATTGATTAATCATCAAGCAGAATGTGAAATATTTACTCTTTCCAGCTTCTCATCTGTCGTTTTGGTTTATTCATGGAAGAAAGAAGCAATGTGATATATACTGTATGTAATGTTACAATGTTGGATGTCAAGAAAAACGTGGGTGAAGTTTCAAATCTGTAGGTAAAAGTATGTTGGAGTAATCCCCAGGCTTCTCAGCTGGCCAATTAGAAGAAAGTGGGCCTGTAGGGGTGGGGTTTCTTAAAGAGACAGCTGACTGAGTCGTTTCAGGCAGAGGCTGTATGAGGGTCTACACAGAGCACCAGTGTGTGAAAATTTGTGTTTTTTTTACTGTAAATTATGCTAAGCTACTCCACAGGTATTAAAGTGAAATATGAAGCTTAAATTAGCGTAATAGCCACCACATTGACCCAACTCTTTTTGCATGTATGAATTACTTCAGCTTCAATTTTTTTAATGCTTAATAGCCTCGGCAAATTGTCTTCAGCAACATTCAGTTTTACTTACTGCTTGTCTAATTTAGCATGACCATTATTTGCAAAAGAATCTAACACTGGGTGGCACACATTTTTACACAAAGGGAGCTAAATGCAACAATAAGAAGAGAGAAGCTGAAAGTTAACACAAGAAAAAGAAATAAAGCAACTACAAGTAAATGTCGTAATGGATCTGTCTGATTTAAGGACTTTGAAAAGCTAAAATTAATTCTGTGTTTGGCTGTAAGAAATCCACCAAGGACACTTTGTTGTAATTTCCAAACGTCTGCACTAAAGTGGGAAAGGCAAGGCACAGCGATTTATAGAGTAAAATTGTATAATGAGTAACAGTTCCTACAGTTTAAGAAGCAACTTTCTCAACGTTAACCTTGAAAGAAGTGTACGTTTAAGTAGTTTTAGCTGTAATAACTTACATGCAAAGTCAGTGATAAAGACAGTAAACACTTTATTGGTGAAGGACTCCATCCAAATTTGTTTCCAATGTGGTAAAACACAAAAAAGAAGCAAAAACGTTCATAACTTAAGGTTTTAAGGTTGAAGCTGCCTTCATATAAGCAACCTGTATACAGTCTCACCTGTACAGAGCGTGCCGGCAGGCTCTCGTAGGTCCCGCTGAACTCTCTGACGGGGGCTCTGCGTGGAGGCGGGGAATGCATCCCTGCCCGCTGATTGGCCGAGGGTGGCGGGCTGGGGATGCTGATCGAGTGTCCTGCATGATTGGCAGCCAGGTGGTTATCTGTAACTAATAGAAACATCAATGGCTTCACTTGAGAGGAACGACATGTTCTCATTGGCAAAAGAGTTTACAGTGTGTTCATTTCCCTAATATACACCTTTATGTCCACATGGAAACAATTTATTTTCTGGCTGCTATACTTTTTTCTTTTTTTGCAAACACATTTTCCTTTCATATCATACAGCATGTTGTGGTTTCTTGGGTCACGTGACCTCACATTAATCTATTCAAACCGCACTCTGACAGTAAGCTCTTAAAACTCGCTGTTCTTTTACATGTGGCAGGAGAAACTCACATTAGATGTCAATCAAACTACTATAAATAATACCTGTGGTCAGTTAAGATGAGTTTTTTTATCCTCAACATACATAAATCATTCGTAACATAACAGTTTACTGATCTGTAATTGCTGCCATGTGGAAAATAACATGCAACTGGAAATTTGCTGAAGAGGTTAATGTCTTGGAAGCATGTGCAGGATTTTTTCATTTAAAGATATAATCTCTAAGATTTTCATTTAAATAAATGTCTATTAATTCACTATCTATCGCCGAATTAGGTAACACAATGGTGATTGATCCTATGGCCCACTGATGAAAGCCTTTACATTTGCAGTATTACAGACTGGGTGTCTGTGGCGTTTTCCATCACCCAGCAGTGGTTGGTCTGCCAGAGAGGGTAGGCGGAGCTAAACAGCAGCTTTTCCGGTCTCTGCAAGGGTTGCAAGTAAACAGTAAGCTACTATGGCTGAACAAACAAAGAAAAGATCGATGACTACAGATACAACTTCAAAAAACTCAACGCTCAGATGAAGGCAAACAGTCTAAAAAGGAAAGGGGCCGTCAGTGAGGAAAATCAAGAGTTACAATCGGCGTCGCCTCGTCAAGGTGGAAAGCACTGAAGGAAGAAAAGGGACTGAAGGCAGATATAGATGAAATTCTACTCAACCTAAATTGTGGACATTTGGCACAAATGTAACACTGTTGGAATATCTGGGAAGTGTGCTCCCGCAACTACATTTTATCGCCACAGAGAACGAAATTGAGATCTTCAAGGTTACCTCTTTAAATAAGGAGTTGTTTATTATTTAGGGCAATCCATGTATTCAAGTTCTTTCTGTGAGTTTGTTGTGAAGATGCCTGTCAAAATGACACTGTGATCTAAGGGGCGGTTGTGTGCCACGTTTCCACCTACACTAAGCTAAGCTAACCTAAGCTAGGCTAGGCTAAATTGCTGCTGGTGTTAGCTTGATATTCAGACACGATAATGCTGATAATCTGAACATGTAACTGTCAGCAATACGATTTAACTATTTCTACATACGTTAATAGATTGAAAAGAGAACTTGAGTTTTTATTGTTATTTACTTCACCTCAACTAGATGAAGATATATTTAGGTCATGGCAACACAGACCCTTTTGGTGAAAGGTTTAACAATGATAAACCATGTGTTTCTAAAATCAGCTCGATAAATAAAGTGACTGTACTTTACATCAGATTAATACAGCTATGGCTATCTGTCATTAAAAAGCTGTAGTACAAAGTAGGAGTTGTTTTTATGTTCCATAATCTCACACAGTCATATGGCAATGATTTACTAGACACTATTTTAAGCTCTACTTTTGAGTTTAAAGACCTGTTAAAATACATTTTGTTCCATGTGTAACAGTCCCAACTAGTACAGTAAAGGGAATAAAGGTGGAATTGTAGCCAACGTTTCCTGTTGCCTCACTGATCCAAATCTTACACTGCTGAGAAGCACAAACCCAACTCTGCAGCTTATCTGCACCTTTATGAAGAAAACATTCTTAGCTAAACTTTTCTGACTTCACCGAACAGTCATCCGAAAGAGACCACAGTCAAGGCCGCAGTCGTCACCACAACGTTTCCCCAGCGTGGTGTGGTCCTCCGCCTCATGCAGCCAAACAGTAGTTACTCTGTAATGAGCGAGGCTCCATCTCATCATTGTTGCGCTGCAGTGGCGTGCGGCCATACAGGCAAATTTTGGGCAACATGGACACACAACAGCAACTGCCAGCAAATTAAGAGTCGGGATGAAAAACCTCTTCAAATGTTTCCTGGCAACAGAAAATATTTCCAAGTGATTAAAGCCGCAGCGCCGAGGCAACTTTTCTTGCTGGTGGATGAAACAATGATTTAGATGTTTGTGAGCAGACCAGCAGAGAAGTTTATGAGCCACAAAACGTACCTAACACTTATTGAACACAATAAAGCTATTTTCAAGTGTGCTAGATCTAATGTACTGTACTATTTTGTTCTGTCCTGAGCTGAACCTCTCACAAAAGGTGTGGTTCCCAACCTGTGGATTAGGAACCCACACAGGGTCGCTAGATGATTTACAGGACAGAGAAGCAGAATGGACATGCAGCTACAGTACTTGCTGCACTGAATGTGACTTTCCTCCAGTTGTTGCTTGGCATAATTTAAAATAATGGATAATTTTACCTCTTGATGCCTCTTATAACTGTCTAGAAACAATAGCGTATTTTAAATCGTATAAAAATGTGTTTGTGAAGACCTTCGTACGTTCTTCTCAAGCCACTATCTAGTTTCAAACTAGTGATTTATCAAACAAGGTTGCACCTGTAAAACTTAAATGCTACATATATTATTATACAGAGCATAGATACTGAATATTAATTTGTAAATAGGTTACTAGGAGACATTTGCAGCACTGTCCAATCAAAAGCAGCCAGTTCTGATTCCAATGGCACCATACACGGACAGATTGTCACAGCCCTCGTTGTGTCATACAGACCGAAAAGGTACCTGTTAGCGTCTGTATGAGATAGGACACAAGATAGATACACATAGATAGATACACAATAGGCTTTCATCTAGCTATTCTAGCTCTACCCTATTTTTTAGAGAAACTGATGTTGTACAATTACCAAGAAGTGGTTTGGGGCAAAGGAGGGCCCAAACAACACAGGACCATTTCCTAGAACACTGGGGATCAAGTCTGATGTGAAACAGTTATGCTATTGATTAAAACCACCCCGCGATGTTTATGCTAACCATAACGATGTTGTTTTAATTTGCTTAAACTCAACCAAACAGACTGTTTGGTGTAAACATTGTGTAAGACAGGAAGAAACAGACGCTACCATGTGCTTCTGTATGATGGCAACAGACACTACCTTCGGCGCAATCACGAGATGCAAGATGATACCTTGTACGCAGTTTCTAGTGTTAGCCAAGTGTAATATCTCTTCATAAATTGTATGCACTTCAAGCACTTTTGGTTTTGTATCAATGGCTAATGGTTAGCAAAATAAAGGTTGAAGCTGCTTGAGACACAGGTGGTTGCCGCTAGCTGTCTGCTAAGCGTCAACTAAGCTAACTTGAGTCACTATATTGACCTCTTGGCTTTGTTTGGGGTGTTATCGCCTGTTTGGACGATTTTACAAGCACATAACTAACAGAAAACATGGCTGACTATGTAGTTATATTACTAACAGACCGTCCAAGAAGTCAAACGTTCAATTAATCTCTTGTCTTACTGTATTTAAATGTAAGCACTAATTAGCAGGTATCACTATCTCTCCAAAGCTAGCTTGTTAGTTTAGCTTGTTAACTTGCTTAGTAACCAGCTAGTTAATTAGCTTTGGGCAGAGACTGTTTAACTGTAGAACTTTTAAATAACTAGGTGTTTGCTATCCTCTGAAGCTCCACCCTCTTGTCTAAGTAAAGTCACTTCTGGCTTCAAAAAACAAAGATGGCGACGCCAAATGCCAAACTCTAGGCTTCAAATCAGCAGTCCTCAAACCAATTTGCGACATCAACGTGGCTGCATCCCCTATTTTAATACAAATATATACAACAGGGGTGGCAAGTCGACCTTACTTTGTTTTAAATTTGTCCCACTGGTTTACATGCTCTATCAATAAACATGCAGAGCTGAGGACATAAATCTGGACACCAGGAGTGACACCAAAGTGTCAGGAGAGCCAACAACACACTTCTGTGATGGTAGGCGTACATGCTCTGAGAAGTTATCACAATGAGTGAAGAATTGTTCTCTTGTTCGTCCTGCAGTTTACTTTCATGCCTAGGGTGTGGTGATACAACTGTATGCCAGTGTGGGCGGGAAACAAATGAGAGAGTGGATGTGAGGATACGAGGTGTGTGTGTGCAGTGAAAAATGGGGGAGATGGAGGTTGAGTGAAGGAGGGAGGTGTGTGTGTGTGTGTGTGGTGCGTGTTCAGTGCACAGAGGTTGAGGTTCCTTCCCAGATGGCAGCTGTTAACTCTGCTCACACGCACAGCTGATTAGAAACACATTGAGTCTGAGGGCTGCACGCACACATGCACAAACACACAAATGCACTCACGCAATCAGGAATACACTTAGATATGCACACAAAACAAACACACAATAACAATGTGCTCACATGCTTACAGATAGAGGCACGCACACATTTTACATGCGAGTTCAAACACACACGAACCACTCACTTCACATAAGGCATGCACATGAAGGCCCTCATTAGAGCACATGCAACTACACACACACACACACACACACACACACACACACACATAGAGAGAATTTCCCATTTATTGAAGCCCCTCAGCCCTGTGTCCCTGTACTTCTAACGTTACACATTCAACCATCCAATAAATGACTCTAACCCAGGCTGCTGCTGTTCGATGGCTCCAGGTGCAGCAGGGCGCCCTCACTCTCCTCCCCGGGAACAGAGCTCTCCGGCTCGGCTGCGCGCGCCGGGGATGGCCCCTGGCTCTGCCGGAGCGGCGGGTCCTCCTCAAACACCAACTTGAACTCGAACTCGCCCTCCTCCCAGCCCGAGCCCGGCGCGGCCCCCATCGCCCCCCGGCAACAAGGACAGGATACAGAGAGTGATACGAGCTTATCTTTTCGAGCGACTTTACCGTCCTTGATACGCCTCACGTAAGGAAGAGATATTCCCAAAACTTTTCTCCTTTCTTATGTGCGCGTCATTGCGCAAATCTCCCTCCTCTTGGAAGGCTTTCATGAAACTTTAGCAACTTTTCCACGCGATGAGGTCTGCTTCTTACACGGATGTTTGCAACTTTTTCAGCCTTCATGCCTTGCGGTCCAAATCAAATATTCGCTCATGAAATCACCATCTCTGTCGAAACAGATCTCCAACATACAGTCCGGTCCTTCATTTTAACTCCGTCGCCATCCATGAAGCGTCTTCTTCTTCTTCTTTCCCGTTCAAGTCAGAGAGAGGAGGAGAAAAAAAAGTTTATCAAATATTTTTGTCGTCCTTTACCCTTAATTGCCTTTGGGTGGGTTTCCCAGCTCCAGTTGGTCCGTTACTCATTCCCCATAGGACCTTGGGTCTGTCAGTCATGAATCCCCCCTGCCCAACCTCCAGCCTCCCTCCTCTCCCCCTCTGCCTCTCTCACTCCGGAGGTTTCTCTTTTAGTCACTTAACATTTACTAAATAACCAAAACACATATGAACCCTGCACATTTGGATGTTTTTTTTTAAATTACAGTTTACATCCTTATTTGCATAATCACTTTCCCGATTTCTATTTCAATAAGAGATGTTCTGTACATCACCCGGATCATCATCAATAACTTTTAGAACATTTCAGCCCATTTAAGCCCAAAACAATATAATTATTATTCCAATCATGAGCAGGACTCATGGCAAGCCACTCACTGTCTTTAAAACCTGCCATTGTAGGCCGGCTGCACGGCCACCAGGGCTGTGATGTTAACTGTCAGCTAGTGAACATAAGAGGGCCTATTTCCTGTGGCAGTGAACACGACAGCCCCCCTTTTTTGGCTGTCACTCGTCCCTCTCCTCCCCTTTTCTTCTTTTTCTTTTTTTTTTTGGCTTTACCCCACTCCTCCTTCCTCATCTCCTCTCCCCTCCTTCACTCCAGCCTCCCCCTCCCTCCCCTTCCTCTCCACCAAAGATCTGTTTCTCATTATCCTCTGTAGTCTGCTCTCTGTCTGAGTCAGGAGACGAAAAACTTAAATAAACACACTCTCTCTCCGTCTCTCTCCCCCCTCAGTCCTCATCCCCCCCTGCCCCCTTCTCTGTCTCTCCCCTCTGTCCTCCTTTCTTGCCCTCCTCTGATTCTCACAATCATTAGGCGTATGTTGTACTGGCGTGTAACTGGGAGCTCGTTTCACTCTCCCTGTCATCCTCTCGGGGTTGTGTGGGCAGGCCTTGGGTCATGGAGTGATGTCAAGATGCTGTAGTCTGATCAGAGAGAGAAAAAAATGTGCTACCAGCAGGAAGAAGCAAGACTTTTTCTGGGCCCAGGGGACATTATCTGATAACACATAGCACTACTGGGCAACACAACAAGATTTTAAAACAGTATACATTTTCTAAACACCAGTGGTTTAAATGATTGCCAAAATTAGCATCCTAATTAATATCACAGGTAATGTTAAATATTGATGCACCTTGCTAACCAGGAAAACGCAAAGTTATCAGCTAAGTGTCAGCTGATAATTTAGCAAGTGTGTCATCCGCTCTGCAGAGAGCGTGATTGGCTGCAATCTGCCATCTCTCCAGGACCTGTACACATCCAGGACCCTGAGGCGTGCAGGTGCAAGATTGTGGCCGACCCCTCTCACCCTGGACACAGTCACTTTGAGACCCTCCCCTCCGGCAAGAGGCTGCGCTCCATCAGGACCAAAACCTCAGGACACAGGAACAGTTTCTTCCCCTCTGCTGCCAGCCTCATCAACAAGGCCCCGACCCCCCCACATGACATCCTCCTCATCCTTATTTAACATCACATAAATGTTAAGACATTAATTCAGATTTATGTGCTACACTAAAGCACACTGGACTACATACTGTATGTTTAATGTTTTTAATTGTATCCTTTTAAATATCTGCACTACCATCATCTTGCACAAACCTGCACATCTGTACAGCTCTTTAATTACACGTAGTGCACATATTTTGTATCATGCTGCTTTTTTATTATCTTATTTTTATAGTCTATTTTTTTTTAATCTTATTCTATTCACTGACAGTAGGAGTACTACTGTTAAGTAGCTTTTTACATATTTTTATTCCACTTCTGTGTTTATTGTTCTGCTCAGAAACACCAAGTCAAATTCCTTGTATGTATAAACCTACTTGGCAATGAACTTGATTCTAATTCTCTCCTCTCAAACTCGTCAAAATATGGTCACTTCTGGCTCAAAAAATGGATGACAAAAGCCAAAATGCCAACATTTAGACCCCAAAACAAGAGTTCTGTGTTCAAGAGTCTATGGTTCTGACCAAAATCAGCAAGGTGTAAAGGTACCACTGAGAAGATGGAATACGATCCAAAAAGACACATGCATCTTACTTTTCATTTGTACGTTTGAAACTGAAGATTGCTTTTCAATCTTGTTCAAATAATAATTAAAAATTTAATTTCCTCTTTGGTGTATCAATAAAGTTTATCTTATCTTAATCCTTTTTGTACATTAGCCTTGAGTAGGCTCTATCAAACCTGCATTTCAAATGCCCGATCCAGCATGTAGGCTACTTGTAAAACCTATGCGAGGCAGTAAGGGACAAGTTGCCTCAGACGGCATCACTTGGTGTATTACCTGCTTTGTTGCGGTAATGCTGTCAAGTTAGCACTAATAAATGGGCAACATCCCCTTAGGCTGGAAAAAAAAAGAAGAATTACATTATAGTTAAAGTTTAGTTTGGTTTATCCACCAAAACTTGTGGGTGAGGTTTAGGAAAAGATCATGGGGTTAAAATACTTTCTTAAAACAATCAACAGATGGGGAACTAAAAGTTTTCTACGTCACCCTTTGCTCGCGTCATTAGGGACTTTAAGCAGCGACGGCTGAGGGACCCGTGAAACATTCCAACGGGTTGCCATAGTGATAGAAATCTAATGTCACTAAGTAACAATCTGTTCCTGACTACTGCTGGCAATGGATGACATGTCTGTAACTAATAGGAACAATGGTCAAATTATCTTTAACGAATATACTAATAAGCCATATCCAATATGAATGAAAGGATTGTGTCAAATATGATAAAAGACATGTAATTACCTGCTTACACTCTGACGATGTACCGACTACGACAAACCAGTCTTTCTCCCGCAGTAGACAGCTGGGCTACAACGACAGGAAGTGAGCAAAGTGGAACTTTGTTTTCTCTCGAATGCCGTAGCCATCCCTACAACCGTCCCCATTAACACCTTTCTGCTGCTACTGCACCTTCATACACACTTGTACTTGAATAATGGTGGTTTAGTGTGGATTGAAGGGGAAAAGATACAAATTCAAGGTCAAAGTTCAAGGTCAATGTAAACCAAAAGTATGCTCTACAGGATTAACCAATGAAAGTGAATGCTTGCTACACACAGAAAACATATGAAAAAAGAATATAGAAGAAATAAGGATAGAAAAAACTAAAATAAAACAAAGTACATGAAGTTGCCTTAAAGAGAAAAGTCCTTACGCGTATTGTTTACTTGTAATGTATGTATGCAGATTGTTCAGACACAGAGTCTTTGTAGTAAAATGGAAAGTTTTGTGGGGCTGTTAAGCTGGAGAGTTGAATGGCTAATAAATTGTTTAAAGGACTGCTGTAATGTGATGGATGAGTGCAACACTGAGGAGGAGGAGTGTCACGTTTATAGGAGGAGGAGAAACAGAAGAACTGATCCCCGAGGACGTGTTGCCCTCGTGTGGTGAAAGAAAAAGTTCTACTGGATATTTCCTCGACAGTCAGCTCTGCTTTCAGAGCCCGAGGACACAGATTACTATCACCGGAGAAATGTTTCACAACTCAGAGACGGATAGACCGAAATTATTTGTTAACTGTTTTATGAATCAGAGGCCTGTGGTGTTTTAATGATCTGTGGAAAATTACTTTATCTACATTTAATAGATCTACATTCAGATACTGTAGAACAGCTGATACAAAAGAGTATGGGTATAAATATATTTGTTGAATTGTTTTTACTTACTAACACATTGTAACTGGAACAGACGCATTAATAAACAATGAGCAAATGAAAGTTATTTTACAATTCTGAGTAAGTCATCTGATTGGATAAAAGGCATTCAATAAGTGCTGATATAGAGAACAACAACGATCCGCCTCAGCCACGTGTTCTGAATACTGTTGATTAACATCACAGCAGACCGTGTGTGTCAAGCTGGTACATCAGAATCACACAGATTGCTTATATTAGCATTACAAGATGACCCATACTTTGTTAATGTATGTTCATATGTTTATGATGTTTCCCTAAAACATATTTGGAAAAACAAAACAGCTGTAAATATGAAAAAAAATCTTATGGTCAAGGTTGTCGAACTTTGGTATGAACGTACTGGATAGTTTTGAGCATTTTTTATATTTACGTACTTATATTAAAGATTGTTACACAGAGCTGAATTAAAGTATATTAAGTAAATACACCTATAAAACATAAATACCTACGTGAACATGCTCATTACAATGTGGATCAGTAAAGTTTGATCCTCTTCCTCATTTCCAAACTGGATATCTGTCGCTTATCTTAAACTATTAATAAACAACAGTTAGTTCCGAGCAAGCCATCTGATTGGATAAGAGGCCTTCAACGAGTGCCGATATAGAGTACAACTTCAGTGGGACTTTTCACTCTGTGTATCACTCCGCCTCAGCCAGTCGAGGCAGACGGCTGTTCAACATGAGTCTGGTTCTGTTCGAGGTTTCTGCCTGTTAAAAGTTTTTCCTTGCCAATGTGCTGAATGTTGCTAAGTGCTACTCATGGTGATTCATGTTGGGCCTCTCTTTACATAACATAACAAAGAGTCGGTCTTGACCTGCTCTTTTCTTGAGATAACTGTGGTTATGATTTGGCGCTATACAAATAAAATTTGATTTGATTTGATTTGATTTTAAACATTGTTAATTAACATTACAGCAGACCGTGTACGTCCAGATTGATCGAGCTGGTCCCTCTGAATCACACAGCAGACTCTTATTTCACTGGTTTTATGATAAATTGCAGGACAATGTTTGGGTTGCTTGGCAACAAAAGTCCAGCTTCAGTTAAGTTGTGGGACTAGTCGAGTTACTGGAAAACGAAAAAATGACTAACGAATAACCTGTTGTTGATGGTTACTTTTTACTACTATTTACCACTTAATAACTTGATAACAGTATAACTGTTGTATTAAAGCAGTGATGTTGTACTATCATCACAACTGTGATGATTTTCAGTACATCACACCCTCTCATTAAATATTACACTGTACAAATGCTCTGTTACAAGTACATGTAAAGGAGCCACTTATAAACGTTAACAGCTCCCAGTCAAACTTCTGGCTGCAGTTTCTACTTTAAGCTAGCGGCTAACAGATAACTATCAGTAAAAGTTGTTTTTACATCTGTGTGAAACTACACGAGTGTGAGCCATGATGTCACTGAACAAGGGCATGCTGATAAAATCTGCTCTAGTTGGAAAGTAATAATAAAAAAGGAAAAACTGCTCATTAACTCCGTTATGAGCTTCATCCTCTGCACATTTTTCCACTTCTTCCAGGATACAAGCATTCCTGTCAGTGTCAGAGACTTGTATGAACTGGTGAGTGTGCGTTTTCTTTCTGTGTGTGTGTGTGTGATCTGCATGCATGTTTGCACTCGTGTGCTCAGCATCTATGACACAGGCAGCTTGTGCAAGAATTGGAATCACCTCTACTCCTCTGCTCCTTCAGATTACGCCACAGTTTACTCAGCCCATGGAAAGTGCCTCAGGACACACAAAAAGAAAAATGCATTTTGATATGTGACACCGGGGCTTTTTTACCCCAGGAAGAATGCATGTTTGTTTATTTAAAAAAAAGCCTTTTGTATACGGTGTTGTAGCATGGATACATTCCACATGTCATATATGAAGATCTATACAGAGGGGAGGGAGAGTATTGAGGAAGGACACACCTCTCTGCCTCCCTGTCTCTTGCAGCATGTCGCAGCCTGTGGGGCAGGATGTGATTCAGTTTATTATGGACTGAGCTAAGAGAGGCTGTCACACAGGGGGGCACACTGTCAGAGAGCGGAGAGCAGCAGAGGGATCATTTAATCAGACAAACATCACAGAGACGCATCAAGCCCTGGAAAGGTCAGTCACTTCTTAATGTTTACTGGAAACTCTTTTTCATTTTAAAATAATAATTTACTTTTCTTGACTTCATTATTTACACAGAACAGATTTATTACAAACCTATGACTCATTATTTCAAGACTTTGGCGTGCATGTTAATCCATTACGATTACATTACTGGAAAACGGAGTAACTGGCAGGGACATGTTGTTTGAAGTGGGATGTTAAGTGGTGATTTTCTTTCATTCTTTACGTTTCTCAGGTTTTGTTTTGTTGTTTTTGTTGATTGAAATTGTAAAAAACACATCTTGGTGTACTTTAAACCACTAAAATGTTGGTTTCTCCTGCATTTGTTTTTACAATCCTTTCCTTAGCTTGTCATTTAAATATAAATTAACACCAACATGTTTAGTGCACTTTGTCAAGTAAAAGAGTATATTCTTGTTGTTTTCCATTGCAAATTACGGTCATAATATACAGATGTTTGTGTTTTTACCTGAACAAACAGAGAACTGTGTTGTCCGTTGGTTGTTACAGCTACAATAGACTGGGTTTTATACATCAAGTGTTTGTGGGAAGCTGTCATCTCTAAGAAAAATTGATTCCACTTGACATCCTAAATGTTTTGCATCGTCTCTACTTTCCATTGCATTTTTCAACCAGTGCGCCCGGCTTTGATTGTTTACTTGTTCACTGTCGTATAAAGCCACCAGGGGAACATAAACAGTTTGTTTTAGTGGGACCAGAGAAAGGAAATTAGGACTTAATCAGGAAATAAGGACTTGATGTCTTATTCTCAAATGGGGTAAATGTGGTTTTGCGGATATCATATAATATCTGGTCCAATTACCTTCTCTCCACATCACTCTAGTTAACTTTTAAATTTAGCCTATATAAATCAGGGATGGTCCTAAAGGTCAGCCCTCTGTGACCTCTGCTCTGGTGTTCATGTGAAAGGACAGTGAGAAAGAATCCAAAGATGAGCGAAGAATGACGACAAGAAAAAAAAAATGAATCAAAGTCTTAGTAATAATACTGTTCTTCTCTGACGCAGTACGGACGATGTTTGGCATGTTTTAGCATGCTGCCTCTGACTTTGAGCTCATCTGTTGGCCACAAGGTCTGAAGTGAATATTTGAGAGGCTGCGTCAGGGTGGCAGCCGTCCTCCAGCTTTGGAAACAGCTCGAGTACCATCGCTCAACAGTTTTGTAATGTTTATCTTCAGTTGCTCGGGCACTGTTTTCTGCAGATCATCACTGTTGTTGTCTTTAACAAGTGGGTGTGTTCAGAAATGCAACAGTAAAGCCCCCAACTTGGCCTGAATGTGGATAATAATAATGTTAAATGTTTAAATTAGAAGTACCGTATTTTACCGTCTTTTTCACCAACTTTTTTCCTGTCTTTTGTCATCATTCAATTTCCTTGAAGAGGAAATTGTTTTAAGCAACCTGTTCCTGTTACGGCCAAAGATGAGTGATGCAATGATAGTCCACATTAAGCATTTGGATGTTTTCAGAGACACAGTATGTGAAGACACTCTTTTAAAATATTGTCTGAAGCAGACAGATGAGGACAAAGATCGCAGAGCAAAGGTTCTTAGCAAATATGTGCAGAAATATCTAAAAAGACAGGTGAATAAATAAAAAAATATGAAGCATGAAGAGAGACACATTCATGCAAACATCTGCTGACTTTGAATGATAAGGTCCTGTGCAGCACGCTTTAGCACAGATCTGATCAGTGTTCGAAGCTGGTGTTCATCCACTAGCACAGACAAATGAAGAGTGTTATTGTCTTTATGAGACAAGGTCTTGAAACAAGAGATTTCTATCTCTAACTCTGCACCAAGATCACTTAATCAGCAGAGAGAAACAGATAGTTGCCAGAGTGAAGAAAATCTTGTTTCATATACTGCAGAAAGTGTGAACGTATATCAGCCTAACGCCGGGAACACACCGGATGCCGAAGCGCTGCGAAGCGCCGCGCAACGAAAATCGCGCGCGAGTCGGAGCACTTCCGTTCACACCAGACGCGCATTTCTCCGCGCCGTCGACAAGCGCCTCTGCTCCTCAGCTGTCGTTTACTCACATTTGGAGCTGTTTTCATGTTTTCATCATGCTCTCTCTCTCTGTTTGCTTGTGTGTTTTGTGTTTTCGTTGCGCGGCGCTTCGCAGCGCTTCGGCATCCGGTGTGTTCCCGGCGTAACGCTGCTGCTGATGCCAGGGCACATTTCCTTTTCACTGTTTTCACATTTTCTTTCAAGCATACAGAGCAATTTAAAACTACTTATCGGTCACTAAGCGGAAGTGCGGCCAGACAATTTGGTCGATGAGAAGCTGAAGAAGAAATTGAGGCCGTTAATGGACTGTTAATGGACAAAGGCCCTTACAGTTTAATCAATTATGTTTGTGTTTTCCAGTATACTCATATTTTCTTCCTATTATGTCAATATAATTACAGCTCGATTGCTTAATATGCTTTAAGAGAGGCGCCAAAGCTTGTATGATCCTTAACATTTAGGGAACATTGTAGATTTTAGTTGAGTCTATGCCATTTATTTTGAAGGGAACATATTCAAAGGAAATTAATCTCACACAAAAAATGGGAGATATAATAAAATAAATACACTTAATCTCCTGTGTTCCGAAATCCCCCTAATCATTAATGGTGTTTAAGACTGGCATTGTTTTAGGGGAGTTTTGGACAAAGGTTGGTTTAGATCTGATAAATGTTGTAAATTTAATGTGGAGGGGGCTAGAAATGGAAGGACCTGTTTGAAGTACTGTGTATTTTCCGTTTTTGTTATGAATTTTGTGAGTAAAAGTTAAAAGTAAAAATCATAGATAGAAACATAGAAATGTTTGGTTCTTACTTTATCTCTCCTCCTCAGAACGATAACTCCTTCCATCATGAGCCAGTCGTCCACTCCGTCCTTACTGACCTCCACCCCAAACGTCACAAACCTGGAGGATGACAGCGTGGTGAGCAATGACTTCGCCACGACGTTGGGTGCCCTCATCCTCGGCTTGGTCTTCCTCCTGGGCGTCCCCGGCAACCTCTTCATCGTCTGGAGCATCCTGGCACACACCCGGCGACGCTCGGTCACCACCCTCCTTATCCTCAACCTGGCGTGTGCAGACGGCTTCCTCATGGCCCTCACCATCTTCTTCATCATCTACCTGGCCAAGCAGACGTGGGTGTTTGGTGACGTCATGTGTAAAGGCCTGTTTTACCTTTGCAACTCCAACATGTACGCCTCCATCTTCCTGATCACACTAATGAGCGTGCACAGACTGGTTGTGGTGGTGTTCCCGAGGAAAATATCCCTGGTCAGCAGGAAGGTAGTGCGGAGGGTGATCGTGGGCATGTGGGCGTTGGTGATGGTGATCGCCATCCCATCACTGGTGTTTCGAGACGTGAGAGAGGACAAAGACGAAATGAATAGAACAAGATTGGTGTGTGCGCCTAATCACACCTTGCCTCGACATGTAAGTAGGCTCATTTCGCAACTAGAGATTAGATATGTTTTGTTAATGTTTTTAAGCACCAAAATGATGTCAGCAAATCACTTGTTTTTTTCCGTCAAACAGTACAAAGGATATCTGACCTTCTTGAGCCCTTTATTGAACTCATCCTGTCTCTCATTTGGACTGAGTAAATGGACATTGTATGGGGATTGTTTAGTAAGACGGCCAATAACTAGTTTTTCTAGTCACTTGGGGGTAGTGGAAACAAGTTGTGAACATAGACTGTAGTAAAATAGTGGACGTAGCCAGTGTGACCTTACCCAAAGGCTCGCGAAGCCTTCATTCTGACATCTTGTACAGTGCCATCTTTGTTATTTTATGCCAGAGGTGGTGCCGGAGGGCGGAGCTGGAAAGAAGACTGGGGTTAGCAAACTTGGTTATCAAAGCTAGTTAAATCAGAGGCTAACTCGTTAGCTGGCTCATTAGCTAGTTATTGAGTTAAGCTAATAAGGCAGTTATGGTATACTCGCACATCTAAACCTCCGTATAAGAGTTAACATTTTTAATAAAACTAGTTTACCAGGCTGCTATTAATTTATTTGTTCTTTAAAGTTGGGCATGTCTACATGTATTATCTATACCATTTTCTTTTCTCTTCTAAGTTTTATCTTTAACTTTTTAGAAATTAACTCATTCAGAATCAATATGTTTTTCTTTTTCATAACTTGTCTACAGAAACGTACATAATTATTACAGTACAGTACAAGAACACCTTTTGTCTCCCCCTGTGTGCAGGTGAGGTTTCAGTATGCCTTTGAGACAGTGTCTGGATTCATTCTTCCATACGCGGTCATCATAACGAGCTACGTCCTCATCCTGATCCGCCTAAGGCAGACCAAGTTCAAGAGAAAGGTCCGCAGCGAGAAACTCATCCTGGCTATTGTAATAATGTTTGGCCTTTTCTGGCTGCCTTACCACATTGTCAACATGATACAGGTGAGTGAGGGCATGTTCACAGTATTATTGATCATATTTAAATAATATTTTTTGTGATTGGATCTCTTGAATGAGTATGATTTGTTCTGTCTAAGGTGGCAACTGAGTGGTACAAAGAGGATTCACCCACTAGAGACGTGTGAGTAACTAAACTCAACTTATTTTCATTTACAAGTGGTACTTTTGTTTTTAATGGAACTGCACGTTATCACACAAGTTTGCTTTTTTATGCATTTATAAAATACCAAAAAAATGTATCATACTGAATCCTTACACAAGATAAGATGCCGCTCACCTCTATGGGCAAGACAACTAAACTGGAACAGTAAAAAAACAACATAGGACTGATCCGTTGCAACTTTGTAGTTGTGTCCCTTTGTGATCATATTCTCTATTGTTGTCATCTCTGTAATTAAGTTGTTTCGCTATGTTGATGTTTTGTGTCTACTTTTAGATGTTTTGTCTCCGTTTTGCGTCTCTTTGTGGTCGTTTTATGTCTGTTTCGTTGCATTGTGCATACTTGTCTTCATTTATGCCTCTTCTTAATTGTTTTGTGTCTACTGGGAAAATATTTTATCCTTGTAGTCAATTTGTGTGTCTTTGCGATCATTCTGTCTCTTTCGTGGTTTAATGTGTCTTTGTAGTGCTTCTGTTTCTCTCTGTACTAATTGTGTGTCTTATTGTTCAGGTCTGTTGTCACTTTGTGGTTGTTTTGTATCTTTTTGTAGTTGTTACTTGTGTCTTTGTATTTGTTTTTTTGTCTCTCAAGTCCTTATGTGTCTATCGGTAGTCATTTTTTGTCTTTGTTTGAGGTTGGTGTCAGTTTGTGATTTCGAAAGCTGAACTGAAATGAGAATTTCCTGTTTGCATCACCAGCTGTTCTCACCCTTAACTTTGTGTCACCAAACGCTGGTCCTGTTGCCTAGCAACAGGTAGCTAGCGGCCTAACTAACTATCATAACCAACCTCACCTACGTTTTCTTATTTTAAAGATAATTAGTTTGAAGGCCCCTTTCGTTATTTTTAACATTTGCATTGCAAGCTATTTGAGTTAAAACCAAAAACTGGTGCGCAATGAATCTCAGGATACATTAGACCGTGAAGAATACACCCTATGGATCCTTCGTGGCCTGGGAAAATGAGGATGCATTCGTTGGCCGCATCTGAAGGAGAATTCAAAATGGGACAGCCTTTGACGCACCGCTGTGATGCAATCAGCCTTCAAATACTTCCTTCGAAGGATGCAGCCCCTGAATTGGGATACAGCTACAGTGTCTTTTCCCCTGGGCCTGTGCCAACTGGATCCAGTATTTTATATGAGTTTATTTGTGAGAAAGATGTTTTAGTTAAGTTTTAAAGAATTAATTTTTCACAATCTCTGAATATAACAGATGTTTTTTATGTCCTTTTTATCTTTAGTTTGGACAATATCTCTAAATCCAGTCGTGCAGTGACCTCAGCTTTGGCCTTCATTAGCAGCTGTGCTAATCCCGTCCTCTACACCTTCGCTGGGAAGTCCTACATCAAGCAGAACGGCTTTGCATTCATGGCTCGGCTCTTTGAGGGAACGTCTTCGGACCAAGTGGGAACCAAAAAGTCTCGGGGTCAGAGTAAAGACACTTCGGGAAACAGTAATGTTGAAGCCACAAACATCACTATGTTGACTCAAGGAACTCCTCCTTTACAAAATGGGAGATGAGCATGGAATGAACTTGATTGAGAGCACTATAAAAGTGAACATGTGGAGTTAGATGTTGGTTAACGCAACTTTGGAGTACAAAATGACTGTGCTCCCAACCCAAACCACCGTCTTAGAGCTGTCAAATATTTTTTTGTAAATATTACATGTTGAAAGAAACAAGTTTGACTGGAAATCGATCATGCAGGCACAAGCAATGTGATCCTGATGTGTATATTAAAGCTGTAAATACTCTTTTTGCATTTTTTATTTTACAAGATTTTGTGGCAGTTAGAGAGAATAACACTTTCATGAGGAAAATTACAACAAAGTGTTATATCTACCTGAGCAGCAGTTGCAACATGAGAACAGGTAAAACTTGAAGTTGTCACATTTAGTTTTAGAAAAGATTAAAATGATAAAGCTACACTGTATTTAAGAAATAACATCACTATATTGCCATTAAATCATTGTACACTAGCCACTACTTATGGGTTGGTTGCAGTGTAAACCATTTAATATACTTATACTCAATGGGGGACTTTCAAGTAATGCACTGACCAATCACAAATTAAAATGAGCTTCAACAGCTCAACTGTAGCACATTTCAGGCCAAACGAGATCATTTAACCACTTTGTATGTTAATTTGTTGTCATGATACATTGTCGCAGCATGAACACAATAAACTACTCTGAACAGAATGGCACAACACCTGTTTTAATAGAAAATGCCTCTTAAAATGCTTTGATAAAAGGGTTTTATCAGTTTTTCAAATCTTTAAGATGTCTGGAGCTGGACTTTGACAGCATGTGGTCACTGCAGCATCAACTTTACACAAACCATCACCCTGACATTTTGTACAAGCTTTAAAACGCATGACTCTTTGCCTTTTTAAATGTATCATACATTTCAGTAGGTCAACTTAATTTGAAGGTTTAAAGGTTGATTTCCTTCCCATTCCATTTCTCAAGATACATCACGATACTTATTGATTTTATGTTCAACTACATTACATGTTCAGTCTTGACTCATTTGTAATCAAGTTTTTTTATTCACCTATTTTATGGACTAAAATGTGACTGTTTTCAATAAAGCAGAAATGTTTTACCCAACTGCATGTCCATTGTTATGTTCACCGCTTTAAGTTTTGTAAGACTGAAAACGTTCATCTTTATACACAACATATAAACACTACCGGCTTAAAGATTTCATATTTTAGTTCCCGGCGCAATTTGTTAGAATTGGTAATTCTAAATAAAGATATAAGATAACAAATTCTGTACTGATCGCCACTTAATATGTAAATTAAAGAAACAAAACAAATTTAAAATTGAGTTCAACTTTATTTATGTTATACAAAAAAAAAAAAGGAGCTTACACAGGTTCTAAATAATATTCCATATTTTAAAAGGCAGCAAATCACAACTTTCAATGTGCATACAACTGAACTGCAGAAATAAACTACAAAAAAAAAAAAAAATCAAAAGCAGCAGTTCTTTCCTTTAACTTATAATCATGAACTTCAGCCATTCAACAGTGGACAGATTTCATGCAGTGTTTCCATTACCTGTAAAAAAAAAAACAAAGGTGAATTAATAAACTGAACTGCTTCAAAATAATAGTCACTTCGGCTGCACAGTGTTCAGCTGTGATGCATCCACCTCAATTAAATCAATAAGGGTTAGCCTTACTAAATATCAAACACATCTAAATGTCATGCAAAGCATTAAACACTGTAAATTACAGCATTTAAAAAAAACAAACATTTATGAAGATTGATAGCACTTTTACCAACATGGACCTCATAAACTGGCAACAGAGTTTACAACGAAGTGCATTTATCATTTAAACGAAAAAAACTGACCTTATCTAGACGTCTCCAGTTCAGGCTCTGAAATCCTATGAAGAAAAGAGTCAGTTAGTCTCAACTTGCAATAAAATAAACAGCCTTAGTGGCATCTGTTGTCAAACCCATCAGCGCAGTGAAAGAATAATCATGAGGTTCAGGTGAAACACGGACTCACATGCAACTCATCATTAAGGTTTGACAGTACAATGCAGAATTAAAGCTTCAAGTACATTACAAAAGACATTTTGAAGTGAAATACAACTTTTAAGGTGATAAGATTCTGCAGAACTATATATAATATATAAACCCCCTTTCAGTAGAACGCTTCAGAAATGACCATGAAATGCATACATTTCCAGTTTTACCTAGGTGTAACTTACGATTTGGAAACTAAGCATACGTATAGTCATGTTGATCATTCTAAAGCTCAGTTGCACAAAGAAATTAATTAGCTTGATAATAAGCTTTCAATAGCATAAGCCATGCATAGATGCAACACAGCGTGGTTTAATTACTATGAAGTTTTTAGTACGCCCAGCAGCTCATCATGCTATTAAGTCATTTAGACTCATACACATAATTCACTCTGATGCAGCCTTTAAACTTAAGCTGTAATTTGTGGGACAAGGCCCCACTTGCACAGACCATGAGGTCGGTTTGGCGCTAACTACTGAAGCAGCATGCTAACAATTTAGTCAGTGCGGAAGAGACCACAACAAACAACCTGAAGCAATTACATTAAAAACATTATCTCTGACATTGATTGAGTGTAATGGGACACAAAATGTTAACATTTACCATAGATGAAACTCCGGACACGTTGCTTCCGACCTCCATCACCGCAACAGGGAAAAGAGACCGTTAACGAAGCTGCGGCTCAATTTATCGCTTCATCAAAACCACGTGTTCGCTGTCCCCCGTCACGAAACAGGCAGCTTCCGGGTCTGGCGTAGGATGCTGTTAAACAGCATATATTGTTAAACACAGTTTTAAAAACAGAAAGAAGTTATAAACAGCATCTGCTCTTGCATAAATGCATATAAAATTCGTATTAATTAAATAATAATTCAAAAATGTCGGCAATATTGATCAATCCACGGACTGCTTGAGGTTCATTATTGTGCCTAAAACATTTTTCTGCACTCATAAAATGTGTAAATAAGGTATTATTAATTAATATAATAAAAAAAATCATGTTTAGCAATATAAAATATGTTACACTTATCGGTAATATTAATAAATATTAATATTAATTAAACCTGATTAATAGTGTTGTACCATATCCATGTTGTTTAATGTCACTCATTTTTCCATGCCTTGAAAATAATAAACACGAAACAAAAATCTATGTGTAAAATGTGTATTTAGATGAATAAGCCGTGATTGAATGCCACCTGTTCATCTGAAACACGTTCCCTACACTCGCTGCTTAAAACTACAAAATGACGTAGCTGCCTGCTTGGCTACGGAAGTCCTATTGGTCAAAAAATGCTACAATCAAGTCCCTGACAACACTCGGATCGGTGCAGCCATAAGGAAACGTTGTCAGCTTTCTCTTTCAGTAGTTGAATTCATCATCGGATAGTTATTTAACCATGAGAGTTTTGATAGGTATGTATGTTCTTTAAGAAATACATCTCTTTTTTTAATTGCTTGATAAGGTCAATGTGACATAATGCTACCATCTAGCTGTTAGCAAATGGTAGCATTTTAGACACAATTTGTACCATTAAGTTGTGTGTGCTTCGTGTCCGACTGGAAAATGACATAAGAAAAAAAGTGTCTCGGCTATGTGATTAAACTTTGAGAACTCTGTGCGTTTTAAACTTGCCTTTTTTTTGCTTTCAAAGCTAAGTTTGCTCACTTTGTGCAGAGTCCTGTTTTGTAAGCATGTATACTACGCATGCGCAAAGTTCTGACTGTCTTTCGCTTTTTTGTGTGGCAACAACAACGTCTATTATGACTACATCATCAAGTATCAAATATATTTTTATCAATACAACATAATTTAGCCCGATCAAAATTATTAATAAGTAAAATTACGGCAAATCTAATCCAAACTGTGTTTTCTGACATCCCAATTGACTGTGACTAGTAACTGATGGATTCTGTGTGGTTCTTCTTTTAATATGTGCAATATGTTGTCTCCCTTGTAGGAGGGGGTTCTGGCTTTGTGGGCCGTGAGCTTACTCACCTGCTCAGAGCTAAAGGTCATGAGGTCACCATTATATCTCGTCAGCCTGGTCCAGGGAAAATAACATGGGTACGACCTCAGATTAATCCAGAGTTGTATACAGACAGCAGAGCAGAAGATAATGTCTGTTAAATTTCTTGAATATCATCCTTTCTGCTGCAAACCACTTCACCATACTATGCTGTTATTCAAGAGCCTTTTATGAATTTATTTATCTCTGTGCTTCTGCAGGGGGAGCTGGAATCTAGTGGCCTCCCCCCATGTGAGGGTGCTGTCAACTTGGCTGGAGAGAATCTAATGAACCCCCTACGATGGTGAGAGAGCCAAAAACACTCTTTCGTTCAATAGCTGATACATTGCAAAGACAAAAGTTTGTGGGCACCCTTGTGGCTAGGTCCTTAAAGAAATGGTTTTCCGAATATGGTGTTGAAGACCTTGAAAGACATGCATAGAGCAGAGACACCACACAGCATCAGTGACTGACTTCTAATGCTCTTATGGTTTAATGGAATAAAATTTAATCACCCTAATCTGGTGGGAAGGCTTCTCAGAAGAGCAGAGGATGTATTAGCCACAGAATGATGTCTACAGTCTCGGGATGAGACGGTCAACCATCAAATGTAACTGTGATGTTCACGTGTCCACATACATTTGGCCAAGTTGTCTGTTAAGCGTGATTAAAGTGCGTATTTATTACATTACAGTTCTGTTCAGAAGGAGTATTGCTGTAGGCACCAGCTGTTTTAATGTTGAAAGATCTCTATCTGATCAGTGTTTTATTTTTGGGATACAGGTGGAATGAAAGCTATAAAAAGGATCTGTTTTCCAGTCGTATCGACACAACAAAAACTCTGTCTCAAGCCATTGCTGCTTCCCCCAGTCCTCCTCACTCCTGGGTCCTGGTGTCAGGTGTAGGTAAGTCTCGGTCTCATATTAACACTTGTGATTGGCTGATGGCAGCAAATTAAACCAGACAAACTCACAGATTATACAGACAGTGAAACTATGTCTTACTCTGATTATTGTCCCGCAGCTTGTTACAAGCCCAGTCTCACAGCTGAGTACACAGAAGACAGTGAATGGACACCATTTGACCTGCTCTCCAAACTTGTGAAAGAGTGGGAGGCTGCAGCACTGCTTCCTGAGAATGTGGCGGAAACCACCAAACAAGTCGTCATCAGACCTGGTTTGTAAAAACTGTTACAATAAACGCATCCTTGTGGTGATATAAAATAAATTCAGAATTAAAAAGTTAGTCATTATATTAAGTTATAATTATTGTTTAATTTATTTGTACATTACCTTTTGATGCAGCTGTTAAATGTGGGGCCGATTTCCTTTTATGTACACTGCAAGGCAACTTGTTAGTTTCAGCAAGGGATCAATTCAGTCTTATCTTTATCGTAATTTATCAGTATTTGTTTTGTCATATTGTTTTTGTTTGATATATGCTTAGACTTTTTGTTTTTATCTGCAATCTGCAAATATACTAAAGGTATAAAACAAATGTTGCACTTTAGTACTGTACTTAATATAAATATTTAAGTTACTAAAGGTATAAAACCAATGTTGCACTTTAGTACTGTACTTAATATAAATATGAAAGTTACTAAAGGTGTAAAATAAATGTAAGGGAATAAAAAGTACAATATTTGCCTGTGTAAAGTTGAATCATGCCCACTACCACCTTATTTATCATAGTTTTACAAATGAATATCTTGAGTGTACTTTAATATTTTGTTGTACCTTGAACCTGTTAACATCCATTCCTCCCTCTCTCCACCAGGGGCAGTATTGGGCCGCGATGGTGGTGCCATGAAGCAAATGCTGCTGCCCTTCTGGCTCGGCCTCGGGGGGACTCTGGGGTCAGGAAGTCAGCCCTTTCCCTGGATCCACGTGTCCGACCTGGCAGGAATCATCGCCCATGCCTTGGAGCCCCCTGCAGAAACCCCACCCCCTTCACAACAAGTGCTCAACGGAGTCGCACCTGCGCTGAACACCAACTACGAGTTCACTAAAGAACTGGGCCGGCTACTGAGGAGGCCCACCATTTTTCCTGTGCCTGGTTTTGTCATGAACACCTTTATGGGCTCTGAGAGGGCTGTGGTCCTCACGCAGGGACAGAAAGTCATACCAAAGAGGACTCAAGAGGTCGGATTTCAATACGAGTACCCGGACTTGACCTCAGCACTGAAAGAGATTGTCAAGGGTTAAAAGAGTTCTGACTATATAGTATTTACTAAATTACATGATTAGGTTAGGGGATGGCAATCCACTTTTCTCACTGAAAAAAAGATCACAGATGAAAGACTCTGATAACAGGTGTTAACTGCAGTCTGGGAAATGATTGAATCTATAAAACACCAGGAAACAGTATAAAGTGGCATCATAATTTCCCCAGACTTTAAGGTGACGACATCAAATGACTTGTTTTGAAATCTTCAACTTAATATATTATGTGATGAGGGAAGCCATTCTCAAGTTGAACCATTAACTTTGATGTTAATACTTAAAATATCAAGGTGATTTCTGATGATCTGTCAATCTATAAGACAAGGGCCTCATCAGTCGTAGTGCAGGGAGTGTGCTGGCAATGTTTATCTTTGCTTTGGTAACTTCTTCAGAACTTCAGAGACATCCTCACCCGTTTCAAACCTAATCAGCATATGCACCAACAATATAAGCTGTGTCCCAGTCCGAGGGCTGCAGCCTTCAGGCAGAGCAAGTTACCATGGCGATCAGCTGGTTTTTGTTTTGGATTGTGGTGGTTTTCAGTAAAGGAATGATATTTGTAATGATGTGAACTAAAACGAGCAGGAAATGTCTCGTCTATCATTTTGTGACTATCCGTTGCTGCCTGCTCGTTTAGAGAAATGGACTTTGATTTGATGCAGGTGCTGCACAATAAAGTTGGGTTAATAAAAACTTGGTTATGACCTTTTATTGAAGTATTCAAGTTTGTCATATGACTCAGTATTTTAACAATTCCAGTAAGAAAATGCAGATGTTCCTTTCATTAACAGCTGACTAATCTCAGGCAGCAGTTTTATCTCATGTTTCAAAATTCTAAAGAATGTGTCTGTTTCCTCTTTCACGTTGAATCACTCCGAATCAGTCTGGACATCATCATCATCGACTCTCTGAATGACTGGAACTTGATCTCCCCAGTCGCTGCTCCGAGCACAGCGGTACACATCTCTGATTAAAGGAAAAGAAACACAATTTTCATTAAAGTGGCATCAGAAAGCCATGATCAGATCAACATTGGGCAAACAATGAGCTTAATTCAGCTTCCAATGAAAGCAGGGTAACAATACTTTCTGGTAGAAAAACAAATAAAAACTGCCAAATACCAAAATCTGATAAGTTCCTCTTGATTTGTAGTCTTTATTTCTGGTTTAAATAAAAGTGTTGCCAATTTTCTTGCACAGCTGCTTGTGTTTACACTTTCAACGTTTAAAAAGTTTGGCTTCTTTTGTTGAATTTAATTTGAATTGGCATTTCTTTTACGGGTAATAGTAGGTTTTGTATTGTCCCATCTAAAAGCTTCTAAAGTTTGTAATCTCGAAGATCTCAGTTTTGTTCTCTTTGGCGGCTCTTATGGCGATAAACAGTAATTTCGGGAGCACACTTCCCAGATATCCAGACAGTGTTGCATGTGTGACATCCACGGTTGGCTCCGGTTGTAACTCTTGATTTTCCTCGCTGACCGTCGCTTTCCTTTTTAGACTGTTTGCCTTCATCTGAGCGTCAAGTTTGTTTCTTTTTCTTTGGATTTTCACTTATTTTTGAAGTTGTATCTGTAGTCATCGATCTTTTGTTCAGCCATAGTAGATTACTGTTTACTCGCAACACTTGCAGAAACCGGAAAAGCAGCCGCTTAGCTCCGCCTACCCTCTCTGGCAGACCAACCACTGCTGGCTGATGGAAAACGCGTCACTAACTGGGCGCTGCTTGTGATTTTTTTACACTCAAGTCACACCAGACACCCAGTCTCTTACACTACAAATGCAAAGGCTTTCATCAGTGTGTCATAGGCTCAATCACCATCGTGTTACCTCATGCAGCAGTAGATAGTGACTTAACAGACATTTATTTAAATGAAAATCTTTGAGATTATTACTTTGAGTTTATAGCCCAAAAGTACATGAAACAATTTGCCTCAAAGGGCTTTACAGTCTGTAGCGTGCAAGACTCTCTATACTTCATTGGTTTTGTCTTTTTTGAAGGAACTAAAAGAGAAATCTATGATGAGTAAAAGTGTGTTAAAAACCCTCCCCCACTTTATCAAATATTTTAGACTACTCTCCATTTAAGATAAAGCCAACACACATACCCCTGCAATACTTCTCATATAACCCCATATAAGCAATAAACAACATTACTTACTTACTTTACTTATTAAAAATCACCACTCTGATGCTGCGTTTTTCAGCATGGGGTTGTCTTTACCTGCTGTGTTTTTTCGCCGTCACCACCAGGTGTTGTAGTTGTCCATCCGGGCAGCACATTCGACAGTGGACGTGTCTTGTCCTGCGCTGCACCGGTGCGATCAGACGGGCCCAGTCCACACCTTCGGTTTCTGTCCCTGCTGGTTCTGTCCGAGACAGAATCAGGTAGCTGAACTTCTCCCTCTGCTGGTTATTGTGCTGAAAATTAATAAATACATTAGTGGAATCTATCTGTGCTTTGAGGGTCGGCTTTTAAGTAGAAATTGAAACCTTTTTTTTATAGAGTCAGTTTACTTTTATGCCTTTCATTTACAACCTATTGATGTTTGACTTGAGAATGAGAATGCTGTAAACAGACAGACATATAATCCAGAGCGTGATCTCACCCCAGGCAGAGGCAGAGGTTGGTACTGCTGCTGGAAGTTGCAGGGTGTGATTGGCTCATGGGTCAGTTTAGGACACGTCAGTTCATGAGGACACTGGAAAAACAAAACATTAACGAGAGCATGAAGACTGTGACACTGCTGGCTGAAAGTATGACATCATATTTTTAAACCAGCCGGGATTAAAACGTACAGGAGCGAACACTGAAGCTGGTCTGTTGTCATGGATGGTCTTGTCTTGTTTCTGGAGGTAGAGGACTGTAAGTCATCAGTCTGCTTCCACTATGTGTCACAGAATCTAACAAATTAACAATATGTATCTACTGTTTTTTTTTTGATACCTTCAATAACGTTTCTCTGGCCTCCATAAGCATCTGATGACCCTCTTTGGTCCCATTTTCCACCAGCACCTAAACCGAAAAACATCATCGAATGTCATGATATAAGGGATTGGATACAATGGGATGCCTTAGTACCAAAAAGTTGCAATTTACACACAAAATGTCTCAAATCTGGAAGTAAATCCAGTCTGCTGTTTAGGTGGATTATTTCAACAAACCAGGTATGAGCTTGTCTTTCTCCACAGAGTCATCACTGCCTCCTCACGGTCCTTCGCGTTCTGAAGCTCTGACAGGGTGAAGGCTGCTGCCACCAAGTCGAACTGCACCTGGAAGGAGAAACGCATGATGGTCTGGCTTTCTTATCCTTGATATGTGAAGCCTCTCCTTAAATATACGCCAAAAAAAGCTCCGACAACAGAACTAAATCTAAAAGAAGGAAAAGTAAAGATGATCCTTATTACAGCAGCATTTCTCCAATATTACACCAAAGCTGTAGATTTTTCTTTATCTAAAGTTCTGTATGTCTTTGCTTTTGTGTCCCTGTTAAGCCACAGAGGCAAACGCTCAGAGCATGAACAAAAAAATTAACCATGACCTACGACTTTGTCAAGAAAGATTGCATTTTTAGCAATGAGCAGAAACAAAAACACACTTTTCAAAGATATTGCATTTCAATGTTTAATTTCTGCAGCCATGGCTCAGGGGTCATCCACTTATCCGAAGATTGCAATATGTGTCCCGATCTCTAGTGTGTATGTTTATGTTTGGATGCACTATATTATCGGCTTGTTATCGGTATCTGCAGATTTTGGCTTGAAATTTTTCTGCCGATATTTTCTGCCGATAAAACAACACAGTGTGCGCCACGCCTCTTCCATCAAGCCTGAAGAATGGTGCAAGATGTCCACTACAGGGGAGACTTGATGTTCTCTGCAATTAGTTGGAAAAAAACATGTGCCAAATATATCGGTATTGAAATCGGCAAAAAGGGTTGGAAAATATCGGATAACAGCAAAAAGTCCAATATTGTGCATCCCTAATCTATAGGCAAAATACTGAACCCCATATTGCTCCTGCAGGCATGGCTGCTGATGTGTAAGTGTGTGTGTGTGTGTGTGTGTGGACATAGTAAATGACAACGAGCCTTGCATGGCATCATCATTAGCATATAAATCTTGTGTGTGGACAGGTGAATGTACAGTGAAGCTAGCTGAGCGCTAAAAATTGAGTACTCGTTCAGTCCATTTACCATTTACTTAGCCACTGAAAATGCTACCATCATTAAGTATTTTATTTAATTGTATCTGTATTATTCTGATTTTAGTCACTGAGAAGAAAATATTATTTTCAAGTGTTTCTTTTTTGTCTCTTTTTTTTCCTAGTTACAGCAAGTTTAAAATCCTTTGTTTTGAACATCTAACCAGTCCAAACACTAGCACATTCACAGAAAGTTTTATACATTTGGATTGTTATTATAAATAAAAAACTCAAAATCAAAGGCAAGTACCGATTTTCTTCAGGAAACTCTCTTATAGTGAATGCAAAAAGTGTTTTTCTGTTGCTGAAATAAACACAGATAGAGATTTACCTTAGGAGAGACTGGGAGGAACTGTCTGAAATAGACTTGTTTGATGTGAGGTTCAGCTCTTTCGTCATCACCTGGAGAAAAACAACACTTAAGAGTTTCAGATGGGGTATTTGAAAAAAAGCCCAAACAGAACTGTAACAAATCCAACTGATAGAAGAGTTTGTACCTTTGAGAAGCCGTTCTGCCAGGATGTTCATCGGCCCAGAGCTGTCCACACACACCATCTCCTTCAAGGTGTCGCCCCAGCACAAGTGTGACGCCCTGCGGGAGAAAGGAGACTCAGTTCAAAGTTGTTATTTACATAAAAGCTTTCTAATGTTTTTACACTAACCAGACTACTGTTCCCAGCCCTGATCCGAAATCCAGGAGAGACTGAGGAGCAAATGAGGGATCCCTCTTCTTTATCTGAAATGATAAAAAAAGAAAATCTAGTTCACACTATGTGAAGTGACTTTTAAGGGCTGCCTGATTACTGTCAGGTGAGTTAACCAATGAACTTAGCCTCTCATTACCTCATTTAAAGCTCTCCTCACTGCTGCATAGCCCCCAGCAAGCCGAGCTGCCATGTACACCACACCCAACTCTTCATTATACCTGAAACAGAAAGAGAGCTGATTATAAACTCTTTTACATCTCAAAATCAAGCAGTAGAAATTCACATTCCAAAATGTAACTGGAGAGAGTCGTTCATGAAATCATAATAGAAAATTGAATACACTGAAGGGTAGTATCCTTATATAAAATTAAGTGTTACTTCATGGGAGTCCAGTGATATGTGGTTCTTCTGAGCTCTGAAAGAACTTTCCTCCTGATGCCATCTTCAAGTGCTTCTTCATCTAAATCTGAAATGTAAAGCATATTTTTTTTCTCCAGCTGCTGCATCTTATGATCTCTTCATAGTATAATATGAACATTATAATTTATTTGATTCATGTGTCACCCACCTCCTCTCTTCTCCATTGCTTTCTCCCAAAGTTCTTTCTCCAGGCTCACAGCTTTCTGCCTCAGATTTGAATCCTCGACAGCCCGTTTTCTGCTCCACAGGATGTTTGTGAGGCTACGAACGCGGTCATTCAGCCGTGTCACCTGAGCTCCTACAGGTGAACAGGTTCAAGAGTCACACTGCATTTTGACTAATTTCAGGACTAACGAAGATACCTAATGAAAGCCACATTCACAACTTAACCTACTGTGAATAATGGACCGTGCAGCCGTCTGCAGCTCCTCAGGTAGGCGCAGAGTTTTCAGGTTGGTGACACCTGGGTGCTTCCTGTGTAGTTCACCTTTTAGGAAGTCCATGTGCGACTGTGACTGTGCAGCTGCACTCATTCCCTGGTATGAAAAATAATTGTTCCCATCAGATTTTTTTACCACCTCTTTAAGCTCTTGAAAGTTAACAGTAACCAACCTCTTTCTAGTCATAGAATAACCCAAAAATATTGGACAGTTACATAATACTATTAGATACTTTTAAAAAACAAATTTTGGTAATCAATTGAATATCTTTAGTCTATCTATATCTGATTGATTGATTGACTCATACCCTGAATTTGGAGTTGTATCTATATATAGTTTAAAAAAGATTTACAGGAAATTCAAAGGGGTACGATCTATTCCTTTTGCTATATATCATACAATAAGTGCAGTAGATAATTGTATCTGTACTAACCACCCCTAAAACCAGAAACAGTACTAAGAAAGAAACACCCGATAGGGTTTCAGAAGCTTGTTTGTAGGGGGGGGGGGGGATCAGCTATTCCATCTGGTCGGAAAAATGTCCATCCTTAATTAAAAACTTGACTTTCTGACCTCCATGGTAACATGCTGCGTAGAATGACACTCGCAATCTGCACTCACCCTGCACATAATTTTCACGGCAACAGCCTTTTGACAGAAGACACAAGCAGCATAACTCCGTGATGCCATATCTTCGGTACCTAATCAGTGACTTGTGTTTAAAACGGTTTAACTTTCAATTCTATCCACATCTCGACGAGCGAGGTGCGGAAGCGCGTTTGGATTTCCAACGTCCTTCAACAAAATAAGTCCGTCCATCGGTTAGGCGGAACCATTCGAGCCGAAGTTCTGTTCCTTTTCACTCTGTCCTTGTTTCCGGGTACAGTCTTCATTTTAATTTTTGGACATTGAAACGCTATAAAAAATATATTAAAAGTTAGAATCAGACTATTTGTAAACAACTTTGACCTTGTTCAGGTTATTTCAGGTTTTTGTGTGTTTTTATCAGTGAATGTATACGTTACGTACGTTTCTGCCTCTGCCTTAAATGTGTTTATTTTTAAATGTGTATATTTTGCCTACGTTGTTTATATTTAAAAAGAAATCTTAAATATCCTTATTTTTTATTTCTATTTTGTCTTGAATCTTGAAATTTGAATGTTGCTATTGTTGTCATGGTAACGAGAAATGCCTCCACGCTCCAATTCTACAGGAGTACAGGGCGCATGCGTCCGGCGATCCTTGTTTGCACCGGCCAGGAAGTAGTGCTAGGAAAAGTTTTCCGCCTTCTTTGTTTTCATTGTGGCCCTGAATTTCTGCACATACCTAGTTATTTTATTTTCAAACCACAATGAGACGAACAAGAGCGTCAAGAAATAAAACTGAGGGTGCACAAGAAAATGAAGACGTCCAGTCAAAAACAGGTTGGTGTCTTGTCTCCCGCTTGAAGGTTAGCTTAGCAGTGTAGCTATTTGGCTACTGTAAATACATCACATGTGGACATGTCTGGGCAGAGGAGAGCAGGGAAATAGGTGTTTTTTTATGTGTGTATTTATTACTGTTATTTTTAAGCAAAAGTGACTGTTTTATTAATTTTATTGATTTTAGGACACAACTGGGTCGCATCAATACAGGCTATGACCTGTGTTAGTTAATGTTGTTAATCACAGTCATTGGTGTTGATGCACGAAAGAGCTGTAATGCAGTCTAATATAACAGCCCTACTATAAACGCTGAAGTTCATGATAGTGAGGTGGTGATTGAAGTGTTTGGACATTTTGCGAGCTGTAGTAAGGGGTACCTTTAAAACAGTCTAACATTTGTAGCTTGTCTAAACTTATGTGCAACATTTGTAAAGTGGTTTAAAAACCAATATGTTAATTATTTTCCTAATATGATGGATACATGAACAGTTGTTTTAAGCAACTAAAAGAAACTCAGTCTGTCAAATGACAACTGTATAATTTCTGGCTTTCACAGCTGATGTCAGACAATATTAGTTTGGTAATATATTAGTGCTTTTAATAACGTAATCTTGGATAGGAAACGTTGATGGATCCTTCTGAATACATACATATTTATTAACCAAATTTTTATTATATGATTTAAATTATTTAATTATTTAATTCAAGTATTTTTGATTTATGCAGCAATCTCTTTCTCTTTAAACTGTCAAAATTGTCACTAGAGAGGTCTAGAGTTACCAAAACTTAAAGTTCTCTTTTAAAACGAAGGTATTCAAATGATTACAGCAATAATAAAGTATGAACAACCTTACTCTCTCTTTGCATGGGCAGTGTGGCAGTGGCAAGGAGATAAAAGACAATGGGAACCCTACTCGCCTTCAGACTGTGCCTTGTTGGACTCAGCTGTGTCTTCAGGACAAACTTCTGTCACTCTGACTCTGGGCGCTGGGACAGCTTATGAAGTGGACCTGAAGAAGATGGTCCAGATTAATCCTGTCACAAAGTACAAGAGGAAGATTCGCTCTCAGACAGTAAAACCAGGTATGTGTGTGTTATGTGTCATGCCAATTACAGTTTTCTTTTTTTAGCGTTTAGTGTTTTCTCTTTTAATGTCTATTATTTAGCCTTAAAGTGATAATTTTGTCATGTTGGGTTCAAAAGAAAGGCTTAATCTAATACTAATTAGTAGTATTCATAGTAAATGTATCTTTTTTCCTTCCTTCAGAAAGTGCAAATGATGCTGGTGACTCAACTGCTCAGAATGAGATTCCAGTCAAAGTTGAAGAAGAAGAGGAGGAGACAAAAGAGCAACCTGCACCAAAGAGGAAGAGAGGGCAGAGCAAAAAGGAGAGTCAGACAAAAGCAGAGGAAATCCCCAAAAACAAAATAAAAAGTGAAGGTAATGTTGATCTAATATTCATAAATGTTTTCATAATGCCATTAGAAAATGAAATGGGATTTTAAAGTTGTCATGTAACTGGTGTCCTTCAAAGCACAGTCAGTATGCCCCCATCATTAAGAGGTGTATTTATGTTTCTGGGTAAAGGACATGTTGTTGCCTGTGATTCAGTTGACTTAATGATGGTATGTCTGTGCTCTTTGGTTGTTGAACAGAGGTTGTGAAGACTGTGGTCATGAAAGGAAAAGCCCCAGTGGACACTGAATGCAAAGCCAAACTCGGAAAGGTAACGTATGTTCTCTATTTCCACACAAGAAATGAAACCTGAGCATGTGGTTCGACACCTGTTTGAAGAGCTTTAGAAACATTGCTCCCGTTTACAGTTTCAGTTCCTTTTTGAGCACTAACATTTCTTTCAAAAGCCTAATCTGAAATCTATCAAAAAGGTAATTTGATTAAGATTCAGGTACTTCAATCAACATATCAACTTAGAAGTATACAAAATGTATGTTTGCACAAGTCAAGCAAACTATCAGCAGATTGGCAATAGATACTAAAACTACCATAGCAGTTATTCATTTAATCCAGCAAAAATTTAGGATGTAAAATGCTCAGGTTTGAGTTGGACTCTTGTAAGTTTCATAGATAATTCATAATAATAATCAAGAATAAAAATAATCAATAATGAAAATTGTTAGTTCCAGCCGTACACACAATAATATTCTCTGCTTATTTCCCCCATGTGCTTATAGAGCCCTTTTCACTTTTAATTGCAATTTCCTTGTTTGTTTTAAATTTGAAATTGAATGACATTTTTATGTAGTGCAGCATTTCAGGTGCAGTACAGTAACATAAAATATGACCTTTGACATGAAAAATATACAATTGTTCACATTATCATGCTGCTGTATTTAAGTTTTAAGTCCTCTTGACAAGATGCACATATGGTGCAGTTACCTTCCTAAGTAACTGTTGACTTTATCTTTCAGGCTCACGTTTACAATGAAGGAAATGATGTTTACGATGTGATGCTAAATCAGGTAAAATGTTTCAGACTATTTTTTATAAGTATATATTCTGGAAATATTGGTATGGATGTTTTACCTGCCTTATTTCCTCATAGTGAATAATGCTGCTCTTATATTTTTTCTTAAATGAAAAAAAAAACAAATTGAATGAATTTTATTAACCGTATTTTTATTTTACATTTCAATTTTGTATGAATGTGAATAAATTTTCCGGCTTTGGTTAAATATTTTCTGTCCTGTTTTGTAGACAAACCTTCAGTTCAACAACAACAAATACTACCTGATCCAGTTGTTGGAAGATGACAGCTCCAAGGCTTACAATGTGTGGATGAGATGGGGCAGAGGTGAGTTTATGTGCCCCACAAGTCTGCAGTTTGTGATATCTTTTCTAAAACTAACTGTTTATTTTTTAAGTGGGAAAAGTGGGTCAGAGCAGTCTGACAGCCTGTGGTGGAGACCTGCTGAAAGCTAAAGATCTCTTCAAGAAAAAGTGAGACTACACAATGAAAGAAATATATCCGGATGTCTAATTTTGATGTGCAAAATTCTAAAGCTTGATTATTTTTCCACAGGTTCCTCGACAAGACCAAGAATGAGTGGGAAGATCGAGTGAGTTTTGAGAAAGTACCAGGAAAATATGACATGGTGTTCATGGATTACAGCACCAATGAAAAGGCAAGGAACAACATCTCCTCTATATCATTACGTGTATTTAAGGAATTGGCCACTATGAAGAAAAAGGAACCTAACTTAAATTAAAGGTGAGGTCTAAGATAATGAACATATATATACTTTACTGTTCTAGGAGGAGAGCCAGGACACAGTGGATGCTGCACCCCAAAAAAAGACCTCCAAGCTGGATTTGAAGATCCAGTCGCTCCTGGAGCTGATCTGTGACCTCAAAGCTATGGAGGAGTGTGTGCTGGAAATGAAGTTCGACACACGCAAAGCTCCTCTTGGTAATCACAACAGAAATGTTTCCCATTATACCCTTTTAGTTTATACTTATAACATTCACAGAATTTTGTTTTATATAAGGCAACTAAAGCTTTCATGTGACCAAAAGATGCTCTCACAAAGTCTTTCAATCCATTATTGTTCAACCTGTCTATCTGAACTAGTTCAGCTGATGACACTTGTTATTGTTGTGCCTTATATTTAAAATCATATATTTCCCTTTTAACCCGCAGGCAAGCTGACCTCGGATCAGATCCGTGCAGGCTACACGGCGTTAAAGAAAATCGAGGACTGTTTGAAGAAGAAGGGCAGCAATCGGGAGCTGCTGGAAGCATGCAACCAGTTCTACACCCGCATCCCACACGACTTTGGGTAAGGGGATATTTGGCTGAACAGTTAAAGAAAAGCACTTACATTGTTGCAATATTAACAGGCAAGAATTTCAATTTTGCTTTAACTTAAAGTTGTTCTTCTCCAGGCTGAAAACTCCGCCAATCATTCGCACAGAAGATGAGCTAAAGGAGAAAATTACACTGTTGGAGGTAAAGAGTCGTCCATTAATTGATTACTTTAATAATGTCTTCAATTAAATCATTTGTCCTCACAATAATATCTACATATTTCATTATGTCTGATGTCTTTTTTCAGGCTCTGAGTGATATTCAGATAGCAGTTAAAATGGTTCAGTCCAGTAACGACGGTGATGAGCATCCTCTGGACAGACAGTACCACTCCCTCAAGTGCCAGCTGCAGCCTCTGGACTCCAGCTGCAATGAGTTTAAGGTTTGTGATTGGCTACTTATAATGAGAAGGTTTATCAGCCGGGCCTAATGCAGTGCTGCTCAAGATCCATACGATGCATTTATTATCTAACCGAGTCACAGAAATTGTATTGCTGTGGTAAAATCAGAGAAGCCAGGGTTGTTTTTAAAAACACTCTGTTTGCTCTTTGCTCATTAGCATTCCCAAACCAAGTTAAAAGCTTATTTATTACTCTTTGGTCATTAATACTTGGAGGTTTCTTGCATACTGACATATCTTTGTATCTCTAATGTCAGTGGTAAATCAAACATCAATATTTTCTTGTAGAGCTGCAGTTCTGTATCAATCCACTTTAGATACATTAAAGCAGCTGTAATAGACCTGAATGCACTGCAGCAACAAGACGGGAACTTCTGTAGCTGCAAACATTTTACAAAGGATTATTATTTTCTTATTGGCTGTATTGATCTTTGACATTTGAGCTGCAGTAACCTGATGACTGTTTGTGTATCCGGTGTTGTTTCGTTGTAAAACGTTTCTCGTTTCTGTTTTAAGGTGATAGAAAAATATCTCCATTCCACTCATGCACCCACCCACTCAGACTACACCATGAATGTCCTCGAAATGTTCTCAGTGGACAGAGACAGCGAGAATAACAACTTCCTCTCACAGCTACACAACAGGTAATTCGTGAATACTATATCCTACAAAGTGCTGTGCTTCTTTGAAATGAGGTAAATAATGATATGGTATATACTCTTCACATAATCCACCGCGTGTCTGTGTCTGTCGACCAGGACTCTGCTGTGGCATGGTTCCCGCCTGTCTAACTGGGTCGGCATCCTCAGTCAGGGGCTCCGAGTGGCCCCACCTGAAGCTCCTGTCACTGGTTACATGGTAGGATGGATAAGCAGAGAAACACTGTGTCTTTGATTATTGCTTTGTGTTTGTCTCAAAATTATTTAATTAAATGAGGCGGGTTCTGAGAACTGTTAAAGATCTCTACATGTAAATCTTTATCTGCTTCACATTTTGGAATGAAAATATAAACTATGACTTCAATATTTTTGTACTACAGTCACATTAACATCCCTGTTTCTTTTCTGTGTAGTTTGGGAAAGGTATCTATTTTGCTGACATGTCATCAAAGAGTGCCAACTACTGCTTTGCCAATCACAACAACCACACTGGACTGCTGCTTCTGTGTGAGGTGAGCTCTTTTTTTTTGTCACTACTTTTAGTGGGCACATTAAAGTTTGTCTCACCTGAGGTGGATGTTAAATGCCTGATAGATGGTGCGTCTTGGCATCCCATCCTACACAAAGACCAGGTGCATGTCCAGAGATTCAATGAAGGGAAAAAGTGTGGTGTCTGTTTGACAGAAAGTGGAATTGTTCCAATCCCTTTAAAGCCTTTAGATTCAGCTATTAACATTTGCTTACCCTTAAATATCTTTCATAATCTCAGATGAGACCTTTGGATGAATATACACCGATCAGCCATAACATTACGACCACCTGCCTAATATTGTGCAGGACCCCCTTTTGCCGCCAAATCACCCCTGAGTCGTCGAGGCGTGGACTCCACTAGACCTCTGAAGGTGTGCTGAGGTATCTGGCACCAAGACTTTAGTAAGTTGCGAGGTTTAGCCTCCGTGGCTCGAACCTGTTTGTCCAGCACATCCCACAGATGCTCGATTGGATTGAGAAGAAAACACCTTGAACTCGTCGTGTTCCTCAAACCAACCCTGAACCATGTTTGCAGTGTGGCAGGGCGCATTATGCTGCTGAAAGAGGCCACTGCCATTAGGGAATACCGTTTCCATGAACGGATGTACTTGGTCTGCAACAATATTTAAGCATGTCAAAGTAACATCCACATGAATGGCAGGATGCAAGGTTTCCCAAAGCATCACACTGCCTCCCCCAGCTCGCCTTCTTCCCATAGTGCATCCTGGTGCCATGATTTCCCCAGGGAAGCGACGCACACGCACCCGGCCATCCACATGATGCAAAAGAAATATCATTAGACCCGGCCGCCTTCTTCCATTGCTCCGTGGTCCAGTTCTGATGCTCATGTGCCCATTGTAGGCGCTTTTGGCAGTGGACTAGAGTCAGCATGGACACCGGTTTATTTAGCTGTTTATTTTGACGGTTAATTTTCCAGAACCTTTTGTCTAACTCATGTACTGTATTTAATTTGAGCATTATCCATCCGTGGCACTCAATTTGTGTTTTTAGTAGGTCAAAAATTGGGGGGAAAAATGTACAAAGTGACGAGAAGTGGCTAAAACTAGATTCATTTAGAGAGTAGACTCAGACTTGCAGGTTGTTACCTCTATGTCTAATAATACTAGGCTGTTAAATTAACTTGGAGTGTAAAAAATAGTTTTAGTGCTTTCCAAGTTAGCAAGAGAAGCTTTGGGACTTATTCTGTAAGGATGAATTGCACCAGTAGTTGGTGCTATGAGGTTGTTTATCCACAACTCTTTTAACATTCAAACCCACATTATTTTAACATCACATTATTTCTTGGTCCCAGATGTGGTGCTGAGCTGTTTCAATGTCTCTGCTTTGTGTCTGTGTGGTCGCAGGTCGCTCTGGGTGACTGTAACGAGCTGCTGGATGCCGACTATGAAGCCAATAATCTGCCTGCTGGAAAACACAGCACCAAGGGCCTTGGACAGACCGGACCTGACCCCAAAAACTCCGTCACACTGTTAGTCTCATTACACTCACACGTTTCATACAGGCCTAACATTGATTTAACTCTGCTCCCTGTTACGCAACAAAAATCATTACATTATCTGAGAGTAAGTGTTTACATCAGGAGGGAAAAGTTTGCTTAGTTGATAAGCACAGAGAAAAATAACAAATATCTGATACGTCCTCCTCTGCTTATTGTCAAACATTTTAATCACTAACTCCCTATGTTTTTGTGTTTGTAAAGGGTACAGAGTAAGGTATATTCGTCCGATACATTTACCTCAGAAACCCCAATATCCTTATAGTGCTTGACTATATTCCCTAATCTGTTTATTTAATCTGTGTAGACCTTTTTTGTTCAGGGCGATTTTAATGGTTGTTCTCCCAAAAGAGTCAATCAGAGTGAAAGCACTCAAATGAAAGTCCAAATACTAAATGCCGACCTCAATTTGCTCTTTAGTGACTCATGCATTAATGGACTGACATTTCCTTGCTCTCATTTGTTCTCTGCCCGCTCTGCTGCTCTGCTGCCTCTTCTCTGTGCTTTTCACAATCTGAAAAATACTGTTTCATTACGTAACAGCCATCTGAGTGGGAAACACACCACTGATTTCAACGAGTGATGTCCTTCAAATCAAAATCTAGATAGATGATGCTCGATGTTTGCTCTGATGGGTTTCAGCCAGAGCTGCCACGATTGGTCGATTGATCCATCACAACAGTTTGCTTTCAGGCAAAAATGACAAATGGCTCTGAGTGCTCAGATGTGAGATGGTAATAAACCAACCTCAGATCCCATCGGCTGTAGTCTGATGGCGACATAGCCTCTGGGGACAGCGGTGAACATGCCCGGCGTGTAGCCAGCAGTTAGCGATAAACGACTTCCAGTCAAGACTTCCTTTTTTCCGCGTGCTGCATTATTTACAGAAAAAAGATTTCTTGTGATTGACTTTAATTAACGGGTCTTACCTTTGCCGAAATTTCAACATCATGATGAAGATTAGTAAGAAGTCAAAATGAAGCTTTGTCCGGTCTGTCCTCAGGAGGAGAAGAAAACTACTTTTAAAATGCTCGTTTGTTGAACGGAGGTCGGATCGATGATTTCTGACGCATTCGAGGAAGTTGGGAAATTTTAAAGCTGAACGGCTTTCATGACACAACGTAGAGGGAATTTATCTCAAGTAGAATTTTTGATCTGGAGCAGATTGTTAGCTGTTAGCATGCAGATGTTTGGATCCTGAATGTCAGTGCGGCGCCTGCTTTTTCTCTCCACACGGACTGTTTTTCTTGCATACGCCGCAGCCTGCTGATACGTGATTGGTCAATACTACTCGGACTACAAGCGTAGTACAAATGGAAACCCGAACACTTGCCTTCCCTAAAATCCACAACACATTACACAATTCTACATCCTTGGTCACATAGCAGAAAGTCATTAGTCAAAGCATCTTCAACCTGATGCATCTTCTAACACCTTTAAGCTAAAAGATTTGAAGAGATTAGCTCCAGACCCAACTCCTCCTCCAGCAGATACGACGCCGCAGGAGCAGCACATCCAAAACTCCTTTTCCCCATTTCAAGAGGCACTTAAGGGACATACAGCAAAAAGAAGTCTTGCAAATGGGTCACAGAGAAAGACTGTAGCTTCCAGCATATTTCAGATGAATAAAATGACATAAGAGAGAAGCAGCACTTACTGTGCTGAAAGCACCTTTAAATAAATGCAACTTTTCATTTGTTTTCTCCCCTCTCTCTCTCTTTCTCAGGGATGGTGTGACGGTGCCGATGGGGCCGGGGGTGAAGACAAAAGTGGCTAGAAACAACGCTTACTCCCTCCTCTACAACGAGTTCATCGTTTATAACGCAGCGCAGACTCGCATGAGGTACCTGCTGCGGATCAAGTTCAACTACTCTTCACTGTGGTGAGGCTGTCTGAAACGTGGAGAGTTTGGAGCTTCTGCTCTCCACAAAGCAGTCAGTCGCTCTTCATGTAAATGTTCACTTTGGGATGGATAATAGAAATGCTTACTTTCTCAGCGATAAGTTGATCAACAGAAAATGATTGGCAACTATTTTAATGATCAATTAATAAGCAAAAAAGCTGAAAATGAGCTGTTTGCAGCTTCTCAAATGAGAGGACTTTGTACCTGATATCTTAAAGCTGTTGGTTGAATTCTTCCACTACTTTCTGGCATTTTATGGACAAAACGATGAATAGATTATTGGAAATGAAAATCATCTTAAGTGGGGTTTGTCAAATCCAAAGGTGATACAACTGTTAAAACAAATGTACGTTTCCAATTCAAGTAACGACAACACCAGCAAATCTGCTTCCACCCTCTTTTTAACGGTTGGTTTCTGCTCATGATATGTCATTGAACTTTGATCTTTATGTGTCAGAAACTGATGTCGGGCCCTGTCAATGATTTCTAAATATTGCTTGGTTTATAGAGCGAGAGTACAGGTATACTCTTCTGCTGCTGGAGCTTTGGTGTGGCTGAAAGTTAAGGAAGGATCCACGTGATAGAGAACATTTTGCACTACTTTTTGTCCATGTTTCTATGTGTCCTTATTAGTGTATTCTCCACTGTATTGCATGATTAATACGAACATGTTCACTGTATTTTGGTTCCTGCTTTGGGGCTGTATGAAACACAACTGGCCTTGTGGATGGATTGGGTTGCTGTGTCTTTAATGATCTGGAAGTTCTGAATGCAGATTTGAGCATTTATACTGATTAGTTACCAAAATATCATTAAATGTGTCTTATTCATATAAAAAAAAGAAAAAGAATGCCTTGTATTGTTTTTATACTTGTTGCGTCAAATATTTAACAGGCAATGAAAAACAACAAACAGAACAATTTGGAATGTAAATATTTGTTCATGTTAAACAAAATTCAGACAAAAAATACTGAATCATTGGTTCATTGTAACAAACAACAGGGTGCAGTTATGGTATATACATTAAAATGAAAATAAAAGACACCATTAAGGGTACAACTTGGAGTGTATGTGTGTTTGTTTTGTGTGGACAGTTTCACCTCCTCCCCAGCAGGCAGAGGAAGATGAGGACTATGTCCAGGTAGATTTTGAGAGCAGCGTTGATGTATTCCTCAGGATCAAGACCGTAGCTCGACGTCCCCATCAGCAGCTGAACGTCGATCATCAGGAACTGAGGCAGACAGGAAGTGGAGAGAGAGGAGCAATTTTATTTAGCAGACGCTTTTGTCCAAAGCGACGTACATCTCAAAGTTAACACGAGCAACGATCAAGACAGGAGGGAACAACGTCAGTAAGTCCCAACAAACCGCTTCAAGTGCGGTGGGACACAGGTGACAACAGGCAGAGCATCATCATCAACAGCATTAATATCATTAAGTGCGGAGGTGTTCATGAAAGAGCTGAGTCTTTTTTCTTAAAGGTGAAAGGGACTCTGCGGACCGAATGGAGTTTGGTATCTCATTCCACCACCGGGGGACTACAGAGGAGAAGAGTCTAGCTAACGACTTAGAGCCCTGTTGTGATGGGAGGACCACGCGCCTTTCATTGGCAGAGCGTAGTGGGCGGGAGGGAGTGTAAACCTGGATGAGAGCGCTCAGGTAGGCAGGAGCCATTTTTGTTTTGTAAGCGAGCAACAGGGTTTTGAATTTGATGCGAGCGGCAGTAATGTAACATTGCCATGGTTCTTTGAGTTGTATGACTTTACAAAAGGTATCAAACTGCAGTTTTGAAATGTATTAAAAAGATCTTTAAAAAAGTCTTAACATAAATATGGTCAACAACTAATGTTCCTTTTTGCCTCACCAGTGAGTACAGCAGAGCCCCCAGACATCCGTAGGCGATATTAGCGATGTACGAGTAGTAGAAGGTGCAGAAGATCCCAAACATGATTATGTCCACAACCAGGATGAGCAGAACTCCACACCAAATGGTGAAATCATAACGAGTCTGCAGATAGCAAAGAAAGACATTGATTAATTTCAGTAATTAATTTTATTGTCCATAAATCGCAGCTCTTTTTAATTAAGCAATTTAACATGAGAGGGAGTTATGTCCTGAGTATGATCACGCCTGTGACTTGGTCGTAGGCACGAGGCCGCAGATAATCACAGCCGTGCTAATATTCAGTACAACATCACAGCCTCGAGTGTGATATTGCTTTTATACAACAATTATACAAGCGACAAGTGGAATTAAAAAGTAAGTCAACAACAGATTGTTTTTGCTCGACTAGTTCAACAACATAACTGAAACTGGACTGTTGTTGCCTAGCAACCCAAACATTCTGCACCCTGTATCTACAGGTTACCTACAGGTTTTCAATAAAGGACAGAAATATCAAGACAAAACATATTGAGCAAAATATAAGATTCATTTATAAAACTAAGTAAAAGGCATTGCATGAAAATGTATATTTTCTATTTTAAAGTATTTGTCAGTTGATGAAACAGCTGCAGAATACATTTCTGTTCAGCAACGTATAATTGAATCAGAACATAGTTTCAGATCTTGATTCCCATTCTGGCTGGGAATTTGCAACACGTCCCCTCATGAAGTCATCGGAGCTGTAACACCAAAACTGGTACAGGAGGTTACTTAACAGTCTGCACATGGCTCTGCTTATAATAAACACACAGCTTGATTGGTGAATACGGGAAGCATTTTGAAAGCAGCTCTTGGGCTCAGCCTGGTTTTCTGACCTGCATAGAGAATGCGATGATTGCAAGAGTAATGGCTATCGTTGTTCCCATGGTGATGACAACAGCAGTGGTGTCATGGAAGGAGGCCATGGTTCCAGCCACGTATGAGAAGCTTAGAGTCACCACACACTGTAGGAACAAACAGAATGTATTAAATATCATCATTATCACCAGAGAAAGTTTTTCCTCTGTTGTTTTATTCACTAATAATGTTTTTAAATGATGATGAAGTCTTTTACTGACCTTATCAAAAAAACTACACTAAGTTTAGACATGTTTACCTGAAACCCTGGTAGGTGTGCACTTCTAACCCCAGCATTGTTTCTGCCATAATATGTATTATGCACTTTACAGGAAGAGCCTGACCTAATCAAACAACCAACAGAACCTCTGTGGCTCACATTAACTCTCTGAGCGTGAGAACAAAACTCCAGGAGAAGTTGAGGTTTTCACAAGCATTGAAACCTGAACCAGGTTGCACACTGCAGGGCATGATAATGATAATGATAAGACATGAGCACCACTGAAAACAGGGTGAAATATTAGTAGAGTCTCTAGAATATGGAGTTTGCTATTTGCCATAAATGTACTTCTTTTCTGAATTTGTATCATGGACCATGCAGAAATTAGGATTTTTTAAGCATAATTGCAGGAGGTTGATTCATCCAATCATGGAGGCTATAATTGCCATCACTATTTACTCAGTCTGTGTTGCCGAATTGCTAACATAGAACATCACTCTGCAGGACACATACATACATATATACTGTATCCAGCTTTAGTAGGCCTTATACCGCACTTTTATGTTTGTTTTGTGTGGAGGTTCAATGTGGTCATTAACTGATATTTATACAAGTGACTTGCTGACATAAATGAAGTAGGTCTACATAATTGCAGCTATGAATATTTCTTTGTTACAAGTATCCGTCTCTTTAATGAGAAAGTGAGCCGTGGTGTAGTTTGCTAACTGTCGGAGTTATTGGTGATTTCACTGGTCTGGTTCTCAATCTCAGTAAATGTCAAGGAGAAGTGTAAATGTTGAGAGCAACCAAGCATTAATTAGAGAAATAAGGCAAGTTTAAATAACGAGAAGTGGTAAAATACTTCATTAAAGTCTCATAAACTGGAGTAGATTCTTTGCGACATGTAGCGGAAGCAGCAGCTTGACTGACTTCACCAAGAGATTTCACTTCTCCGTCCAAGATGTGAACGTGTGACCTCATGTGTTTCATATCCAGTATAAGTTTCCTCTAAAACTATGACTCTTAACGAAATGTTGTGTGTTTTTAATGTGGTAGTATTATTTATTGTTTCAAATGAATTCCCATGTTAGATATCTGGGTGTTTTATGCTTGTTTTTTGTAACCCACCAGTCCCACGATGTTCCAGGGGTGACGGCGACTGAAGGACTTGCAGCAGTTGAGGCTGACGGCGACCACGATGAAGATGATGAAGGAGCTGAGGTAGGCCCACATGTTGTTCTGCACCGCCTCTTTGACCACGCTGGAGAAGGTGAACACACACACAACGCTGAAGGTGAACAGCAGCATGAGAGTGAGGATGCCGAACACCTGCACAGGGAAAGACGAAGAACGGCAGTTATAACAGTGAGGAGTCTCATCACTAAAATCTTCTCCACTGTCAGAACTTGGGGCTGAAGTTAAAAACCCACTACATGTGTGGATAAATGTTTTTGAGGTTGACACGTTTATGGATAACAAAATGGGATTATCTGTGTCACAAAAATGCATCTCCTTCGTAACAGAGATTATAGGATCTACTCTGACCTAACTCTCAAGACTCCCATTGTGTTTTGGCTTGCTTTGCAGATTTAAAGATAATGGATTGACTCAGCTTATTTGAAAAAGTTGAAATTAATAGTTTATAATCAATATCCTCCAATTCCCTCCATCCTTATTCAGCCGTAACACCTCCACACCAACTAGAGTTTTTTAACAAATCACAAGTTAGTACTTATGTGAAAATAGCTCCGTTAAAGTGATGGATAAATTGAGGATACCAGCATGTGTTAGAAGTAGGAATGAGCAAACTGACTGAAAAACCTTCACAAAAAGATAAAGTACAGTCAGATAGGTACCAGAACATACAATACGATACGATGCGACACGATGCAATACGAATTATGATACAACAGTCAGTTCCGACCAAGTTATCTGATTGGACAAGATACATGCCGTAAGTGGCGATATGGAGTACAACATCACTGGGACTTTTAACTGACCGTGTATGTCTACACTGATCAAGCTGGTACCTCTGAATCACACAGCAGACTCTTATTTCACTGGTTGATGGTAAATTTATACGAACAGATAAATGTACAAGATAAAAACCGCTGACCTGTGGTAACCTGTAGACACAGACTGCAGGAGAATGTTTCGGTTGCTTGGCAACAAAAGTCCACTTTCAATTAAGTGGTGGAACTAGTTCAGTTGGTGGAACAAAAAATAATCTGTTGTTGATTGTTACTGTTTACTACTATTTGCCGCTTGTATAACTGCTGTATAAAAGAAATATCACACTCGAGGTTGTGAAGTTGTACTGAATATCATCACGGCTGTGATTATCTGCGGCCTCGTGCCTACGACCGAAACACAGGCGTGATGATTTTCAGTGCATCACTCCCTCTCATGTTATATTGCTTAATTAAAAACACCTGCAATGTTCGGACAAATAATGTATTATTGAAATTAATCAATGTCTTTCTTTGCTTTGCAGACTTGTTGTGATTTCACTGTTTGGTGTGGAGTTCTGCTCATCCTGGTTGTGGACAAAATCATTTTTGTGGCACTAGTGCCTACGACCGAATCACAGCCGTGATGTTATTCAGAACAACATCACTCCCTCTCATGTGATATTGCTTAAATATACTGGATAAATCCACCAGGGGATACAATATGGTATGGTATAGTACGATACAGTAGATAGTATAACCAATAGACTTTTTATTAGAAGTGGATGTTGCCTATCGGTTGAGAAAAGTGAAGCCAATAGGTAAGTTCCTTGACCCTGCAAGCAGGGGGTAATTCCCCTGGTTGCAAAGAGAAGTCAGAATGTATGGAAGTCTATTTGCTTGTTTTATTACCTTAATAAACATTTTCCAAATGAGTTTATGGTCTCAATTGCTTGTTCCAAGTCTTCTTCAATAGATAATGATGTTTGTTTTATAAAGCATCGTCCCAGTTAGAGTAAATTAGACAATAAAGCATTGTATGCTCCTGGGCTTGGCTACCTTGTGATTAACAAGTCGCTACCGCGGCAACCTACATTCTAGTCATCAACTTCATATTATCATCAACATCATTTACAGTGAGTCAGCAGTAGTGTTCATTAAAAACTGCCAGTAGCATGCACTTCAAAACTCTTCAGCTGCTGAAAACATTCGACATTGGATGATCCTCATTTTGCGTAACACTCTTGAGCTTCCTACTCATTATTTGCTCTGTGATCACTTCATAGGTTGCATATGTCAAGTATTTTTTTATGGGAATGAGATTTAGAAGCCTGGAAAGTAAAAGTATCCATTAACTTACAGAATTCCAGAAGCCAAAAGTTAAAACTCAGTCGTACAAACCTTTCTCACAAACGCTCTTCTCACTGTTGTGTCATCAAAAGAGGACGAGTCAATAATGGGAGTTTGGTCTGTCGGGGCCTCTTGGTTTATGTCCCCGAAAGACTGGTACCCAGAGGTTGGCTGGTAGGGGCATGATGTCTCAGCTTTGATTGGAGGGTACCCTGGGGCAGCAGAGTAAGGTGGAGGCTGCTGCTCTTGGTAGCTGTATGACGGTGGCGGTTGTGGTGGTAGAAAGGACGCATCATAAGCAGGAGCGTTATGTGTCTCTTTGGATGTGAGGCCGTCTGCGGTGTCTGACATTGTGGAGGAAACTGTGGGACAAAGACCAAGTTCAGTCATTGGAAAGAACAACTTTTGTACAAGCAAATCTGTTCCTGTTTTAGTTCCTGTTTTATTTGATTAAATATTTTGTATGGTCAGCTATCCATTTCAGTCAATGTATATGATACAGTATAGAGCTGAAGCGTCAGCGCAGTTACATTTCTACATGTATATATTGATTCAGTTGTCAAGGGTCAATCATTGATGAGAAAAGAAAGAAATGATTGTTTATTCTCCTGTTTGTCTCTCTTGTTGGTTTGATTTTGAAAAACACTGGTGCTTTCTCCGCATCTGCCCGTCAGCACGTACAGGGTCGCTTACATCAGATCTGACTTTTTGATCACAGTCAGAGCTGCTACCGACTTGTTTCCCAAGAACTTTAGGAAGTAAAGTAGAACTTGAGGGATGGGGCCACTTCTCTGAAACAGTGTGACAACATCCTGTGTAAACCAGTGTTGTGTCAAGTCATTAAGGTTCAGGATTCATGTGTTCTCTAACAGTCATAAAACCAGATTCCACATTTTAAAAAACACTTTAGAAGGTTTGATACCAACACAATTTTTACAGCAAATATTTTAACTTTATTAGTGGCAAAAGCACAGATCACTTTATTTATTTGCTTTGACATTTATTTTATCTACTGCCACAGTATACACTAGTGTACTGATATATGGTTCAGCTGATTTTATTGGCGGATATAGGCCTGATTTGAGCCCATCACATAAGAATCAGTATTGGTATATGCGACAATTTTTGCATAACGTATAATGACATATTTTTGCCAATGTATATAAGCAATAATAATAATAACTTTATTCATATAGCACCTTAAAAAAGGAGCCCTGATGGCAAAAGCACGATCTCCTTTCGATTTAAGCCTCGACTTTGGGAGAGCCCCACCAGAGGATCTGGGCTGGCTCATAAGGTGTCAACAATTCTGCTATACAGCTTAGAGTGTTGATTATTCTTTCATAGTTTTTCGTTTAAGAAATCAATCTTCTGAGTACCTTTGCGTGGTAATTTCGGTGCAAATCGGTGGAAACCCACATGCAAATGGCCTTTTTTTTCATACTAGCTCAAAAGGTCACTACATCTGCCACCATATCATTAATCTGTGAATTTATCCTCCTCTAAAATCTCTGGTAAAATATCCATTTTACAACAGGGACATGGGCAAGGTAGCAGCAACGATGAATCTGTTATACTCGTGTGTTCCTGTAAAACCATCAAAGTGTGACTGTGAGTCAGCAGAAAAAAAGAGCCCGAAATTGAAGCAGCTAAATTGATTTTATTATTTAGACCTGTGCTTTTCCCACTGTTTGTGTCTGAATGTAAAATAGGATCTCTAAATATGGTCATAGTTATACATATGTGAAACCAGACTGTAGTGAGCTTTAAAACACCTGTTCCAGCGCATAAAATGACAAGTAACAAGATAATTTATTGCTGATGAGACATAAAAGATACTGATGTGAGAATCTAAATTTATTTTGACAAAATTTGAAGGGTTATTATGTTGACAGGACAAGTAAATACAAAAGTCACCCGTGTAAACAGTAAGATATTTGTTAGTCTGTTAAAAGAGAATAAAGTGAAATAAAGTTCTGCTTACCTTCTCTGCTGGATTACAGCTGTGTCTGAGAACAACGACCACACGGTGATGTGTGAGGTCGAGACTTCTCAAATAGGGTCATATATTGTAACAACCTGTGGTGTAGAGTTTCACTTCCTGGCAGCATAAAGTGAAGAAAAAAGGCTTGGCAGTGCAGAAATAGGAAATTCCACCTTTGCTTAATATGGAGTCAGAGGTTGTCTCAGAGGAGTCTCTAGACTTCAGTTCATATATACTTTGCTTATCACACTGTGGGCATCTGTGGGACAATTGAAACACATTATTATCTGATTTGTGTCTGTTTGTGCGGCCTGTATGCAGAACTCAAATAATTTCTGCACATCTTTTTTGGGGCCTTGTATTACTTTATTTATAGAGAGGACAGTGGATAGTGTTGAAAACCGGAGAAGAATGAATGAGGGATGACACGCGACAAAGGGCCGAGGGTGGGAGTCATTGGGCTATGGTCTCTGTACATGGGTCCCCGATTTAACCGCTAAGCTAAACCTATGGTTTATTAATAACAATTAAAAGTGAAAGAAAAGCTAATGTCAATTCAGTCTGAGTACAGTGTCAGGCTAATGATTGTTGTTTGTGGTAATACTACCTGTGATGGACAGAGTAAGTTAACTTAAGTACGTACAACTTCATATTCCACTCCACTACCTCTAAAAAGTGAACATTGTTTTGACTCCTCCTCTTTTTGTTTAGAGATTATTTAATGGGCCATTTTCACCTTTTTTTCATAGGACAGTTGAAGGCCGACAGGAAATATGGGGAGAAGAGAGTGGGGAATGACATGCAGCAAAGGAGTTGAGCCTGTGCGCTGGAGGATTGGAGCCTACTCTACCTACTGAACTAAACCAACTCTTCCTTTAGTTACTTTTTAAGATAACAATGTTTACACGCTTCCTGTCCAGTGAAAAAAATGTGTCTTAAAATGTTGAACTAGAATTTGGCTTTTTAAAGCTGAGCACATTTAAAGCCCTCCTTGGATTAGCTGGAAAACAGATCATCACAAAGCTAAAAACAGAACTGTTCTCTGGGAAACGTTTATGACACATATTTTTTTATTGCCATTTAATGTAATCTGAATTTCCCTTGGAATCAATAAAGTGTCTATCTGTTCCATTATTACTAATACAATTATTATTTTTTTATTGTTAAGATTCTATTCTTGGCTTTTGCCTTTAATTGATAGGACAGCTGAAGAGAGACAGGAAATGTGGGGAGTAGAGAGTCGGGGATGACATGCACCAAATGATCGGCAGACCGGGAGTTGCGCCTGAGATGAGTGTGTCGAGGACTGTGGCCTCTGTATTCGGAGCGCCCGCTCTACCAGCTGAGCTAAACCAGCACCGCATTAGTTTCAGTTCTAACCGCATAAAAACTTAGATTTGAAAAATTGCATCTTTACAGCTGCTTTTTAAAAGATTAAAGTGTTTTTGATCTAATCAGAGGAAAGAAGCATTACCTTTACTTTACCTTTCTGCACCGGAATTAAAAAGGTATTTCGGTTTTAAGTCTGTCAATCATTAAATAAAATATGGTGCCTTTAACGTTACCGACAACCACAAACGCATCATTGACACTTAAAAACACAAAACAGACACTGACAAAACGTCTCTCACACATATTTATTGTAAAAAATACATATAAAAACAATTTCTGAGACATACAAAAGATCGGAGCTTAGAAACAGTATATTGAACAGACAAAGACCAAGCCATTTTCTTGAATTGCATTACATATTTACAATTTAATAAATAAAATTCAATTTGTTTTTTATACCAGAGTAAAGGCAGATTGTCCATATCATGGGGATGCAGATACCGCTGTGGTGACTCTTTGAAAAACATTCTCGTCTAACACATCAGCCTCAAACACGGGGCAGACAGGGGATCAGCACCCTGCGGTTCAAAAGCCGAGGATGTGTACAAAATACCGTCCGCGGTTGGAGAGGAGCCGTTTTACACACAGAGCGTTTAGTTAGCATTAATAAAAATTGAGGTATTGCACCACACAGCTTAGAGGGGGTAAGAAAGTAATAAGAGTAATGTGAGGGTTTAGATTGTCTAGTATCTTTATGGACAACCCAACCGCCACTACTAAAACCCCCCAAACACACACACACACACACACGCACGCACACACACACTCACAACACCCCTGCCCCTCCCAGCCAAAGTATACAATACACAACTTATCACCACAACAAATGTAACATCTAATGATCAATACACGTCCTCTTCCTCACTCTCTCACTCAATGCCCCCGATGCACAGACAGACTTTTGGCATTATTTTTCTATATTCTCCAATACAGAAAAAAAAAAGAAAAAAGGGGGAAACATGCACAGGGCTGCCCTCTAGTGGCGGGACAAGTCGTAGCACCTCAGACTGCTAAAAGAAAAAGAGAGAGGCTGGGGTGACTGACCTCAGCCTGTAGGAAATCTGTGCACTGGGCTGACCTCTTAGCTGATCCATACGGCTTGTTAGCGCAGAGATTCAAACACATGGAACAGACTCACCTTTTTGAGCAGGCAGCAAAAGCAATCAATTCATGTTTTTGTTCTTTCCCACTTCCCCCCTCTCGGCCCGTGTGCAACCTGTATCAGACAGCATCTGCTGAGCAGCCTTTTCTTGTCGGGCTTCCGCCTCAGTTCAGCCCTTAAAAAAAAAAAACACTACAAAAACCTGCCCACACTAAAACCCCCTCACCAGCCAAAGGCAATCAACACACACACGAAAGGCAAAGGAAAGCCGTTTAACACATTTAGCAATAATCAGGATCATAATGTGGTGATATAATATCTAAAATCCGTTAAAAGTTTTAAAAAAAAAAGGGGAAAGGGGGAGGGGCTGGTTATGTAATAATTTACCATCAGCTGTCCGTAGCCTCTAGTATTGGAAAGAGAGATGGACGCCACATGGTGTAAACATGCCCCCAAAAATATATCCCTCGATCCATCCGTCCGTGTATCCCCCTCGGCCTGGCTTTAACATAACCAGATGGCCAAACTGTCGCTTGGGATCTGGCCCCCAAAAAATCCGAACTACACCCCAGAGATTGAAATGGAAGGAGGGGGGGGGTAGTGGGACAAAAACACCCAAACCGCATTCCGAGTTCACACGGGACCACATGCGCCTCCATGTTGCGTACCAATGCCCCATGAAACAGGATGTTCGCCAGCGTGACTGCAGTAACAAACTAGCATTACGAATTAAAACCCGCTTGACCAAGCAGACTTCTGGGCCATTTACAGTAAACACACACACAAAGCCACACACACTTCTGTAGAATACATGCTCATGAGGACATTTCCTGTCCCGAGTCATCATCTGAACGCACGCATACACTCGCTAACACACACACAACCTTATCCCAGACCTTATGTGAAAAAAAGAAATCAGCCTTGAGGGATAAAAGTGCTCATATCGGTGCCAACACCGGCGCTACTATGGCCCTATGAAATACCTACAACCCTCCTGAACACTCAGCAAGTAGCAGCACATTAAACTCAGAGCTAACAAACCACCTACAAGAAAACTGACCTACTCAGAAAAACAATTAGCCCCCAAACTTCCCCTGAAATGTTTACTGGTAACAAAAAAAGTGAAACATCAAATAACAGCAGCCCCCATTCCCCAAAAAACAAGCCCTCAACCTCCAGCTAGTTCAAAATAAAGCTTGTCTGGTTACAGGTCACGCTTTCGGTGTGAGGTTGGTTCATTTGGGGTAAGCCGAGGAAAGAAAACATTCATCCAATGATTGACGTGGAACAATACTCTTTCTGCAAAATACTTGATAAAATGACCAATCCCGTCTGGAGGGAGATAAAACACACAGGAGAGGATCCACAGTCACAGTTCAGACGACCTTTTTTTCTATGTTCCTCCCCGATTTCAAGATCTTTCTGGGCAGAGTTCCATCGTTCTGGGATGATAACATTTATCTGACATGTGTTTTTTTTATAATCCGCAGACTCAAGCCAAGTTTGTAACAAAGAAAGGGAACCTCCTCCACGTCTGTTCCAACGAGAGTCTGAGCCGCAGATTAGACGGAGTGGCTGGCTCGAAATGTCCAAGACCAAGTTCGAATGGACTGATCCGCCGGGTGTCGCTAACTTGGAGCTTCCTCTTAGGATCGTCTGTTCTCCACTCAAATAAAAGGTTTGCGTCTGAGAGGGACAGTGGGCTTTTGTTTGTTCTAATACACATTTTTATTGGGATTTTATTGGGATTCAGTGTAGTCTCCTGTAAGGGCAGAAAGGAACAGAGTGTTATGCATACTGAAATTAAAAAATGAAAGAAAATACATTTGAAGTCATCACTTTAGATTGTGGGAAATTTCCTGTAGTTTGATTAACAAAACGATTGTACAACTGACCCTTTGCTGAGTCCCGCCCCCCTCGGTTACTGTTGCTACGCCTGTCAAGCTTTCGCACCGCTTGTAAATATTATGCCGTTTTCAACTTTAACAGTGAGAGATGTTTAAGGGAAATAATAGCAAACTTCTGGACAAATAGTTCCCAAATTTCAGAGAGAGGTCGACAGAAAGGACGACAACACACATCTGAAAGCTACATCCAGAATATAATGTGTCAGCAGAGTGTTGAGAAAGAAGAGGACGTAAAAATCGAGGCAAAAGCTCGACGGTCCCAATGCAAGCGTCAGGCACCCCACGTATTGACAATTCATGTTAAGGATCATATACAAGAACAACAATGTTTTTGTACAGCAGTGTACATCTGGACATCTGCTGTCGGTGTCCTCGTTCTGAAAGCTTGACAGGCCTCCCAACCTAGTTACGGTTGCTAACGTAGGATTGGACAGTGGCCGTTCAAGGGAGGGGCTTAGCAAAGGGACGTAATGAAAATAATTAAAAGGTGCAGCTCTAGCATCTTTCTAGATGTTTGAACTTAAAGCTACTTGCATTTCCACACATTTGCATACCTGAGTCGGGTTGGTCACTGTGCAGAAAACATGTGACCTGCGAGTCAATCGAAGGGATGTTCGGGGCAGCAGGGTTTCACCTTGGACCAGGAATCAATGCAGCTACAGAGAAAAAGATCAGAGATAGGAGGAAACAAAGACTTTAGATTCTGATCCACTCATGTTAATGTGCCAGACCATCCATTGTGTGTGTTTATGTGGTATCTCCCAAATGACTTGATCCACTTATTGACAGTGAAAGCAGACTGAATGTAATCACTGTGGCGGGTTGTAAACGAGGCAAAGGGCTCTTTAAATGCAACAGGAGCAGAGATAACACATTTGATGTGTTTATATTTGCCTCAACCACTAATAAAAACCTTAAACCATTAGTCCGTACGTAGTCCGAGTGGACTGACAAAGTGCTCTAAAAATGTTTTTGATATCCTATATTAAGACATGTTTTAAGCAAAACAAAATTTTGCAGCTTCTCAAATATAAGTATGTCTCTCTTGTCTGACAGTAAATGGAGTATGTTTAGGTTTTAGTGGAACAAAACACGGAAGGAAGTAAAGCTTATTTCTAGAGCACATTACACTGAATAAGGTGGTATCAAAAGACATTCAAATATATATATGGGAAAAAAACAAGAGAGAAACATACCAATGAAAATAAAAGACAACTGATAAAAATATAAACAGTAAATAAATGTCTGTTAAGTCACCATCTATCGCCGAATGAGGTAACACGATGGTGATTGAGCCTATGGCCCACTGATGAAAGCCTTTGCATTTGTAGTATTACAGACTGGGTGTCTGTGGTGACTTTCACAGAAAAAAATCACAGGCAGCGCCCAGTTAGTGACGCGTTTTCCATCAGCCAGCAGTGGTTGGTCTGCCAGAGAGGGTAGGCGGAGCTAAGCGGCTGCTTTTCCGGTCTCTGCAAGTGTTGCGAGTAAACAGTAATCTACTATGGCTGAACAAACAAAGAAAAGATCGATGACTACAGATACAACTTCAACAATAAGTGAAAATCCAAAGAAAAAGAAACAAATTGGACGCTCAGATGAAGCAAACAGTCTGAAAAGGAAAGCGACCGTCAGCGAGGAAAATCAAGAGTTACAACCGGAGCCAACCGTGGACGTCACACATGCAGCACTGTCTGGATATCTGGGAAGTCTGCTCACGCAATTACCATTTATCATCATAGGTGCGGCCAAAGAGAACGAAACTGAGATCTTCAAGATTTCAACTTTAAATAGAAAATTGAAGATATCATGTTGCGGTGTAGGAAATTGTGACATTTTATACACCAATCAGATAATCAAGACAATAAATAATCATCTTTTGCATCTCTTCACTGATTAACACATGTATTGTAAAAGCATAACCCTCCTTATGTAAAATGGGTGAACATGTTCTGTTCAGATAGTTTTCAGCTCTGTCATCTTCTAGATTCCTAAATTCCAGCCTTTTTCCAAATCTCAGTTGCTCCACTGGGTGGATCAGAATGTCACTTACAGCCAAACAGCCACACCTACACACTGTGGTGCAAAACTAAACGCTCATATGAACAAAACAAAAAGAGAAACATATTGTGTGCTTTTTCTGGGCATGACTTGTGTTGCAACTTCGTTTAAATACCAAGTTTCAACTTTCTCTCTGCAGGTTTTCCATCAAAGTCAGACATCAGTCTTTTACTGCTGTCGGGGTAATTTTATGGCCGTGTGGAAAAAATCATGTGGATTTTTTAAACCAATTAAAACACAACTGCTCGAACACGCAATTATCATGACAAATGAAAATAGCAGGCTGGGTCTTCACCTGACTATGATGGATTACCTAATCATGGTAAATTCAAGTCTCAGCAAGTCAAGTTTCACTCTTTCAAGCAGACATTATAGGGAACCACAGGCTTGTTGGAAGTTGGGAAAAACCAAAAGTGTTGAACATGTCACGGGCTCAATTATTTCTAAGTTTCACAACACCTGCCAAAGATTTCGCTATCTGACTTTATGTTTCTGTACGTCTAATAAAAATGCGATGATGATGCAGTTACTGTCACAGCTGTGGAAGCTCTGAAAATAATACAAACTTTTTTTTACAACATAAAGTGGACACGTTTCTGCTTACACTTAAACTTCTCTAATCTATTTTATCTGGTGTTCAAAATAATGATTCGTAATGACAGTACATTGGCGCAGCGGTTGTCAAGATCACATTTAAGAACATGATATCATGGAAAAGTACAATGGGTCTGTAATTATCTGGGTTGTGAAGTGTTATGATCGCTGGTACAGACAGAGCAACCTTTGCCTGCTTATTTTCCAAAATCCTTATCCTCGTTACCACATTGTTTCCGATCTTGAAAAAGCTTAACACACTTTTCCTGCCCTGTTTTTAATATCACCCGCACTCGTTTGCATTTCTTTATCCTGCATCGCTCTATGTTTTATTGTAATGCAAATACATCAACTGAACTTTCTTACCTCTTATGGTAGACGCAGAGGCAAGCCAGCCTGGCGATGGTCTCCCCCTGTACCAGATCCTCCAAACAGATGGAGCACTCTCCGCTGTCTTTACTGAGCACATCCGCTGTACACACACAAAGCAACCATGAGTGTTTTCAGCCTTTAAAAAAAGAACATTTGGGGGGGTATTTCTGTGATGTGACACTTACTGTTGTAAGGTAGGGGAGGGGACGTGAGGCAGCTCAACAGGTGATCCTCGATCCGACCCCCAGGGAAAGGCTTTGAGCAGAAAGGACAGCGGATATCTGCGCAGAGCAGAGACACAAACAGGGCTGAGATTAACACACTGTGTCACACAGCGAGATATAAATGATGGATGATGTGTGCGTCGCATCGAGCACAAGTGCTGTGTGCGGACATCTAGATTACACAGGCTGACTTGGTAAGAGCAGAGCGAAACACAATCAGTCAGTGCGAAGGCCCTGTGGTGGAAAGTGTGAATGATGTTACCTCGAGTGTAACCCAAAATAGTTTATCTGAGTGTATGCAACACACAAAGCGGTGACAACACCGGCAGAGACAGCCTGTGCAAGAGCCATGAGTAGATGAGACAGACGGGCAAATGCAGCGCCTCGCTGCCCTACATTCTCCCCCCATCTATGAGCGGCTGCCAGCAGTGAGCGGGCATGTGAATTTGTGACCCATTTCCCTACACTTGCTAGAGGGCTGGCCTGGGAAACCCAACACACTGTTGTGTTTTGGCTCCAGTTTTACGTGTTCTGTCACAGGACCACCACCGCCGACCGTTTCAATGTATTAGATTGTAGAAGAGCGTATTTTTAACGCAAAGGTCACTGGTTACTTAATGTTTTCGCATGCTGCAGGATTTACCACTGACAGCCGCTGTCAACGCATGGCCTTGTGATACGAAAGAGCTCGTATGTCACCACTTCGAGTTTTATGCCATAACTCCCTGCTTCATACAATAGGTTCTCTGATGATTGTAGTCCACATGCAGGCACGGGAAAAGAGATTATCTGTTCAGGAATGTAAATTCCCCAAATAATCCATATTAATTTCAGACTTGGTAGATTAAAACCTCCACTGGGAGATATTCTGATACAATATTCATGATGTGATGTGAGGCTAAATGTCATTGAGTAAGGGTACAATTTAAACAGTCTTAAAAAGCGATCTGACTTTCTTGTACTATTACGGCTTCCCTACCTAGAACTTGACTCATTCCCATAATACTGGGGAATTATTTTCTCTGAACACACGTCACCCACTTCTGAGTTAAACATCAGCTGTCCCACATACACAGTCATACCCCAAGTTTCGTAATATTTGTTTAGGTATTGAGCAATCTAATTGTGCAGACATTGGCAAGCTCCGATGCATTCATTGCTTCCAAGGAACTTCTGAAAAATGCACGTCTTGCTTTTAACACTTTTCAACAACATTTATATAATCTGTTGTTAATCTTGTTTTAAATGCAGATAAAAGTAGAGTCGTGCTGTTCTCAAATACAAAATCAAGGCCACTAAACCCTCCTTCAACCTCCACTTTTCAGGGTCACAGATTAAGTCTGTGTCACAATACAAATATCTTGGTATTCTAATTGATGAATCTCTCTTTTACACCACATATTCAGCAGTTGGTGAAAAGATTAAAACTTAAACTGGGTTTCTACTTCAGAATCAAATCCTGCCTTTCTTTGAAATCTGAAAAAAGACACTTTTATATCTGTGCTAGACTATTTTTATGTTTGTCTTCTCAAAGCTTACAAGCTCTGGACACTGTGTATCATGGAGCATTCAGGTTCATCACCAATTTTAAAGCCCTCACTCATCACTGTTTGCTGTGTGCACAAGTTGGATTGTCTACCGTGTCCACACGTAGACTAGAACCCTTGCGTTTTCTTATTTACAAGTCTATTTTGCTTCCCTCGTACCTTCTAAACTACATCAGTCAGAAGAGTGCAGGAGCTTACAATCTCCCAGGACCTGTTCTTACTGTCTGTCCCAAAGGTCAGAACTAAACTTGGGGAAAAGCAATTAAGTTTGCTGCTCCCTTTAGGTGGAACAAATTACAAAAAACACCTGGAACAAAAGGAACTTGTCTCATTGGATGCTTTTAAAGGTGATTTTGAATAACTTGGAGGCAGACACATCTGGCTGTAGATGTTCTGCTTGATATATTTCTGATTGTGGTTGTTTTAGGCAGAGTTTGACTGTTTTTTGTTATTTCATGACTTTTATTAAAGTATAGTCATGTATTCTGTGTTATGTTTGTATGTATGGCTGCTCATTGTTTGTCTGAAACTTTGTTAATGTGCTGCTGCCTGTCTTTGCCAGGACACTATACACCATTTTTCCTGTTTAAATAAAGGTTAAATAAAAAATAAAAAATACAACATGAGACCAGACAATTAGGATGGCGTGTGCAATCTTTAAAGACAAATAATATACATTTAAAATGTATTAAAATTATGACTGCAATAGTGCTTTAAATATGTTAACTTACTTCCATGACGATTGTTAACACGGTAAAGGCCGATCCAAGCCTCTGACACCGGCCGCTGGTGTGTGCCTCGGACCCGGGCGGATCTTGCCCCGACGCTGCGGGCGGAAGAGTGTCGATTCCCGGGCAGCCGCTCGGAAAAAGTGCGGTGGGGCGTGCGGCCTGTCTCCTCTCCGGGCTGATGTTCTGCTACCACCACGGGAGGCTCTGGGCTTAAATTCCCCTCATCCTCGGGTTTCCCCTCGCTGTTGTTGTCGTCCGCAGGTGACGCTTGGCTGAGGCTGTGGTGGTCAGCGGGGCTGCCGTCGGCGCTCGCCCCATGCTGCCCGAGGTCCGAGTCGCTACCCTCCTCTGATCGGCTCTGGTTGGCCTCTGTGTCCTCGAAGCTCACCGAAAAGTCCACCATTAAACTGGTGGGCCTGGTACAGCGGGGTCGCCGATAGGAGTCCCGCTTTGTGCCATCTTTTCCAAAAGCAGAGGGAACCGGGTCTTCCTGTAGGCGACTCGCTCTCGTGCCCATCTCTAAAGTTAGCAGGCCACGAGCTGCTTCCTCAAAGCGAACCAGCACAGAACAAGGGGACGAGTTAACCTCGAAACGACCCCTTTAACTGTCAAATATTCGTCAGGGAACCTTAAATAATAACGACTGCCTGGCAACTTAACTCAACGAATAACATATATTTAGCTCGACGTTCCTTCTCTGGCCTCAATTTGTCCTTACTGTCCACATTTTCCTTTCTCTTTTGACGTGCCCGTTGTCGCTGCTGCAGCGGAAGTAGAGCATTTCAGTTCCTCCTTTGAGCCGTACACTTGCAGTTACGGTAACGTCACCGTGTCAACTGACATGTCAACCGAGCAGTTTGCAATCAAAGCATCAAACATGGGTTCTCCCCATGTACATTTGTTATCCCCAACAAATTCAAAGAATTACACTTCAAAATTGTACATACTTATTATCCCACTAATAAATGTGTCTCAAGATAAAAAAAATAAAAATGAAGAAACAACGAAATATTTATTTTATGAATGTCAGAACACATCAGGATGCTGGAAAAAAAGAGGACTATTTGACACTCAAACCGATCATTTACTTAGGTTGGAAGCTAAAGATGTAATACTATACTATGAAAACAAAAAACAGAAAGTTCAGCGAACTTTCAACTTTCACATTCATAAAGCGAAATTCTCGAGGTCTCGCCCATCGTTTGAACCTTTCAGAATTGAATTTTTAGAAATACTTTGAGTCTATCCACATTATAAACAGCAAGAAATGTGCTGTGTTTTTATTCTACAGGAATTTTTAAAAGAAATGTGATTTTATTACCTACCTTTCTCTGAAGTTATTGAAAAATTGTCTTTTTTATTTTATTTTATTTTACAATATTACATCTGCACCATGTCTTGCTACAATGTTGAATGTTGGTTTACTGTGGTTTACAATGGTTTACTGATTTATCTTCCTAAGCTTTTCAACCTCCATACAGCGTGATATTCGATCATTTAAAGTTTGACACCAATATACGTGCCATTACGGTAAAAAAAAAAGTACACACTAATACTGACCAATCAGCTCTCTTTAGCCGACCGAGTGACCAAGCAGCTGCTTCCTATGAGGAAATTTACAGTAAATCAAGTGCTACATGTAGCCCAATAGGCGTCTAAAATAGATGCCAAGACTGCAGTACATCAAACGGTAACATCATACACCAGAAGACACCTTTGTTCAGAGCCAGCGCTTGCAGCAGTGCTTATCTACTGGTTTTGCGGTAAGTTCTTTTCATCTTACTTGGTGTTCTTTGCAAACCACCACACCTACTCAAACTTGAGTCATTTCAGAGAACTTGAAGTAGGCCACAACGAAACATCCTGACTAATTCTGAATGTTAATAATGTGACAGTTCAATTCATATATGTTAGTAACCACCCTGTGCCTGTCTTGACTTTCTAGTAGTGTTATGAATTTGTTTTTGATTGTTGAATGCCTGATTTAACTACACCTTGTCTAATAATTAAGAATAGAAGTAAAATACTGCTTTACAAACATGAAAAATGGCTTGCAACACTAAAAACCTATATCTTGACAAAATTCAAACCTTCCTGGCTCAGTAAGAGTTTAAATTTGGTCTCGAAAACATACAGTAATGTGGGAGAGTATTTGTATTGTATTTGTAAGTTTGCATTAATCTTTATTGATTCCCCTGGTGTCCAATGACACTGTGAAGAGGCGTGTATACTGATTGTTTACAGACTTTGCTCCCTTTTTATGGATGCGTTCAGCCGAGCAACACGCCCTTAACAACTGCCTGTTCAAACAGTTGAAGAAATGCTGCTCAACTGCTTGGCTCAATAATAACACTTGGTCTTTGTGATTGAGAGGTGGAGCTCAGGTTTGATTGATATGTGGGTTTTTGTCTTGACAGAGATGAGGGCGCTGACTTTGCAGCAGGGAGATGTGGCTCGAGGAGCGCAGCAGCAGCAGCAGGCCACATGTGGGGGTAGTTTGTCTTCCAACTACGCTCCACCGAGTCTGGAGAACAAGATCCTAACTCAGACCTCCATGCTCATATCCCCACTTTTGAACCTTGCAACACAACCAACCTCTTGCCCTTCTCTCCAGCCCTCCAGTCTGTCTTCCACCTCATCCTCTCTTCTCTCTCCCTCTTCCTTCTCACCTTCCCTCACCTCTTCTCTCCTCAGCACAGAGAACAAGCTCCTGGAGAGCAAGTCACCTCTTCTCTCCTTTCCCCTGACCTCTTATACATCTGTTCCTAATGAATCCCTGCTCTCCACATCCCTAGCAAACAGTCGCTTTGCTCATCCTCCTGCACTCCTCACTCATGTTTTGGGTGGAGAACAGAAGATCGACGATGAAGGAGATGGAGGCACAGAGGAAACATCTGAAGTGATGCAGTCCTGTTTTGAAGATTTAAGCATGGTACATAAAATATTCTTTCTCTGTTTTTTCCCCATTTTGTCTTCAAGCTTAAACAGTCACATTTTCAGTCACATTTGGCGATATTTCTGTTTTCATGTGACTTCTTCCGCTTCAGATTGATTCTGAGGAGGATGAATGTTCGTCTGAAGAGGGGGAGGATGGAAGCATGAATTTAGCTGTCCTTGGAACTGATTTTGGCAACCAGGAACTCGATCAAGCATTGGACATCAGACAGGAGGAATTTGCTGAGCTTGTCAGGGGAAATGATAAGATTGAAGAGGAGCTGAAGGATAAAAAAGTAGGAGAAAATACTTAAGACAACACGTTTGTCATAGATTGAATATCTGCAAGTTTAGTATTAGAGAACAATATTATCCCTGTTTGTTTTATGTGTTCATTAAAATGACTATAACTTCTTTCTATCTGTTCCTCAGAACCTCCTGCTGAACAACGTGTGTTGCTCCCTGGTCAATAAGCTCAAACCTCCAGGCGAGAAGGACTGGGACTCAGAGGACAGTGTTTGGACCAGAATCATGAACCTGGCAAAGGACATTTCTGTCTCTGACCCTCAGTTTCTTCTCAAGGTGTGTATGCATGTTTATGTTGTTTAGAGTCTATTTATGTTTTTTATGTTTCACTAACTGGATTTTAGCTCCAGAACTTTTGTTTAACCTGTAGTGGAAATATTTCAACCCCTCTGTGATATTATTTCACTGCTATAATGGTCAAACCAACACGCAGAATAAAACGATTGTAGCACTACCTGTTATCAGAGATTTCATCGGAATTGATATAAAATAGAAATAATTAAAGCTTCTGTGAGGATTTTTTATCTGGTTACAAAACTGACTGAAAATATTTCTGATTACTATATGACCTACAAAAGCAAACCAGACCATCAGCAACAAGATTGATTATTTCTATATAGTTATTTTTAATGCCTGAAACTGCTGGCGGAGGGTGGGTGTCAGAATAAGTGATTAACTGCACGCTGCCTTTGTTTACATTTTCCAGGGCAAAAATTCAAAGTGAGCGATACTTATGACATAATAATATATATAATATAAAGAAAGCAGGATGAGATAATTTGTTAAAAACCACCACTTAAGCATGTAGAGGACAAAATCAGCAAAGAGATAAGAGGTGCGGCTTTGTCCACAGGGGGCGCCAAAATCAACACAAACCGAAATTTCCTCACAGTAGCTTTAAAAATTGTGCCACCATATTTTCAATTTACTTTAAGTTACAGACACAAATTTCCTATCTGCATGTGTGAACCTGAAGTTAAAAGCTAAATATGCGTAATCATGTCAGTGATCCACTTTACCCAATGCCTATCATTATATTTCCTTAAACGCTATTTTGGCATCAATTTCGTACAATGGGAGCAGATGGAGACGCGGCGTCCATCTATATATACAGTCATTGGTTCAGTCAGACAAACAAGTTATTCATCTTCTCTCAGTAATCAAAACATCAACATCTTAAGTTGGTACGGTCCAAACAAAAAAGCAGAGACACACAGAACGACAGTTTAAGTGTTTTAACCATTCTCAGCTGCTAAAAGTGTGCTTGTTCTTTATTTTACCATCAAGGTGGCAGTTTACACCCGCCAGGAGCTGAACATCCGCATAACAGCGAACTTCTTATTGGCTCTGGCTGCGAATCTGCCCTCCACCAAGTCTCATGTCCGCAGATACTTCTGTGCTGCTGTGCAGCTGCCTTCAGACTGGCTGGAAGTCGTCCGAATCTACAGTACAGTAAGTTTTAGTGATCAATATACGGCAGTATATGGCAAGTTATTTTGACTGTTACAATTGTAAAATGATGCACGATTAGTGGGAAAGATCTGTTTTTTAATCACATTTTAATTTGCAGAGGTACATTCTTTTATTATAATGCTTATCACCGAATTTCCCCTCTGGGGATCAATAAAGTATCTTATCTTATCAAAACATAATAGAACCTGCACTTTGATATTGCACTAGGGCTGCACTCTTAGATTCTGCAGCGCTCGTTCTGTACAGTCTTAACACCATGTTTGTCTGTTCCCAGTGCTTCAGCCACTCTATGCCGATGTGCCTGAAGAAGGCGATGGTCGACAAGTTCAAACAGTTCAACGAGTACCAGTTGGCTAAATACAACACACGCAAACACCGCTGTAAACACAGCCGCAACAGGCGTAAAGGCAAGGTACAGGACGGTTCCTTCTAACCTCAGTTTTTTATTTAGTTTTTTACTTTATGTCGCATCTTTTTCAGAACATTTGACTCATTTCACTCAGTCCACACATGCCTCAGATGGCCTCTCCTAATCACTCTTTCGTTTCTAACACATTTGCTTGTTTGATTTCCAGAAACCAAGCAGTGAGCAGCTGAAACAGTGGGCGAACCTGCTGCGATCGGATGAATCTATGCTGAAAAAGTTTGTAAGTCAACATAAAGTACTTCTTTATTTTGTCATTAAATGTGGCTTTTGGATGTTTTTACATTTCAAGTTACTTGTATAATGAATTATTGCCTTAGTTGATTTAAGAGGTTTAAATTGCTAATCTTTCTGTTCTCTTTGACGGCACCTATGATAAACGATAATTGCGTGAGCACACTTCCTAGATATCCAGACAGTGGTGCATGTGTGTCAGTGTGTGTCCACGGTTGGCTTCGGTTGTAACTCTTGATTTTCCTCGCTGACGGTCGCTTTCCTTTTCAGACTGTTTGCCTTCATCTGAGCGTCGAATTTGTTTCTTTTTCTTTGGATTTTCACTTATTGTTGAAGTTGTATCTGTAGTCATCCATCTTTTCTTTGTTTGTTCAGCCGTAGTAGATTACTGTTTACTCGCAACACTTTGCCTTGACCAGAAAAGCAGCCGCTTAGCTCCGCCTACTCTCTCTGGCAGACCAACCACTGCTGGCTGATGGAAAACGCGTCACTAACTGGGCGTCGTTTGAGATTTTTTCCGCGAAAGACACCACAGACACCCAGTCTGTAATACTGCAAATGCTAAGGCTTTCATCAGTGGGCCATAGGCTCAATCACCATTGTGTTACCTCATTGGACGATAGATAGTGACTTAACAGACATTTATTTACATGAAAGCTTAAATCCATCTCTGTTTTGTATGTGGATATGGGCCAACTGCATATAGTTCAAGGAACAATTGGTATAAAAAGTTTAAGATCCACTGTCTTGGTGTGTAAGAAGAAACCTCTTCAAAGTTCTGCCTTTAAATGTTATAGTTATTGCAGACGCATCTTTGTGTAGCCAGACATGTAACACTGGTATTTGTGTGTGTTTGTGTGCAGTTGCAGGTAGAGGAAAAGAGCAAAGTGGTGGTGGATAAAAAGCAAAGCGAGTTCAGCATGAAGAAGATGATCAAGAGGTTTCACATCAAAGAACCGGCTGAACACGTTATGGCCATCCTGGGGAAAAAGTGAGCCGTGCAAACACACACACACACACACACACACACACACACACACACACACACACACATTTAAACAATGATGGCTTCAACAGACATGGTTATTTTTATAATATTTTTTAAATTCTTAATCAGTATCTTAAACATATGTTGTCTTCATAATACACATATCTATATAATTAAAATGGTTCTATTATGTTGTTATTCGTTATCTGTCTAGAGACACATTCCACTTGAAAGGACCATTTATTATTTGTTTAGATCTAGATTATAAATGTTTTAAATGTTTATATTCTGCTTATAAATGCTAAATAACGGATGTTAAGATAAAGCATTACTTGAGATTTTAATTTATGTTGCCTTCTTTATTTCTTGGAGATTCTGATCTTTTTTTTATCTATTACATAAAATATAATTTAGACGGTTTACATCCATAGTAAGTTACAAAACCTGTGATTTCTTTGTTACAGACCAAAACAAACTTTTTCAGAAGAGACTGAGTATTTACTTGTAGTCCAACATTTTATTCTTCATTGCTTCGACTGTAGAAAAGTAGACAAAAGGAGGCTAAACAAGGAGAAAATATGCAGTTGTCCTAGAGGCACCAACATTAAAACAGCTCTTCCTCTGGGTTTGTCCTGCTTCCATTTAAAAAATGACCTTGTGTTGTTCCCAGGTATCCTACTGACCGGAAGACGTTCGACCGCAGTGGCATAAAGGGCGTGTGGGACAGGGAGCGAGCTGGGAAGCGAATGAAGCTCAAAGAGCCAGAGACGTGGGAACGGCTGCTCAGCCAGGAGGGCAACAAGGCTGCGACATGGGAGAAGCTCATAGGTCTGCTGAGCACAGACAGACATTTCTACAAGACATTTTTCTCGCAGTTGTCTGTTTGCTATTTTACAAGGTCTTCCCATTCATTTAAGACAATAAAAGCCCCTCCTTGTTGTTGATGCACAGCTTGCACAGGCTTTTTTGGCCAGAGCACATCATTGGGAACACTTGATATAACGCATTATAACCTGTCATCTTTCATACACATAAATAGTTAAAACTTGTTTCAAATTAAGTACAACAAACTTCAAATGTGACATAAGCTGCATATTTACATACACGGCTATAAGAAACAGTCCATGATCAAATGCATTGATGGATAATGTCTCCCCTGTGCAGACAACAAGTCTCTTCCATTCATGGCCATGCTGAGGAACCTGAGGAACATGATCTCTAAGGGCATCAGCGAGGCTCATCACAACAAGATCCTCGGCAGACTCACCAATAAGGTAATGTAATAGATCCTGATATAAGAATGATAATAGTTATTAAAATGTTTCTATTGTAATTAAACTCTTATATGTGGCATTTAAGTTCCTTCTGTAACTTTGTATTTTGTTTTTTTACAGAAAGCGATTATTCAGAGCCGACAGTTTCCCTTCAGATTCCTCGCTGCTTACAAAGTCGTCATGCAGCTTCACACTTTGGGTGAGACACCGAAACATCAAGGAGCGTTAAAACTCTCCCTGAAATTTAACAGAATGTCCTCTTTTAGAAGCCCCTCTTTAAAGCCGTTTTCCCACTGGTCAAAAAACCCGCTAACATCCGCTAACACCCGGCTTTTTGCTTAATGGGAAAGGTTGACCCGGGTAATTATCACCTAGGCTCCAATCAGCATTGATGGGAACACAAAACCCGAGTCGACATGCTAATTTCCGCCCCCTTTCCGGCACGATGCTATGCTCCGTTGGTAACTTCTCCAAGCAGCGCACGAGCATCCTTCCAAATTTGTTGTTGCCAAATTTAATAAATAGACTGAATGCGACCAAACCACCGTAACATCTTCACTAACCCTGTTTTGGGCGCGTTTGTGACGTCAGACGGTGACGCAGGAAAAAAGAGACCGAAAGCAGGATACTTCACTTGGACATAATCGTAAACATCTTTTTTTGTAATTGCATTTTTATTTAACTTTGTCAATGTGATAGTGCTTGTGGAGCTGGTTCATTTCCTATCGGCATCTTTATGCAAGTTTTCCCAGGTCTGAAAAACCTGCGTCAGCGCACTAATTTCAGTGGGAAAGGGGTATAAGACTGGGGGTCACATACCACTTACTGAGTCTTTAAAAACAGCAAAGAGTCCTATCATCAACTACTGCAACTACTTACTACTAGTCAATTAATCTCCTGATTGTTTTTCTAGATTTTTGGATGACTCATTTTTCTTTTCCTCTCTCTGTCATCTAGCGTCGGCCACACAGCAGGCCCTCCCCCCTGTTAAAGAGATCCTGCAGGGGATCCTGAAGAAGATTCCCAAAAGCAGGCGCTACAATCGTCTGGAGTGGGACACGACTCCAAGGAGCAGGCTGAGGGTGACGCTCGGAGTGCCGTTCATCTATCGCCTGTACCGGCTAAAGAAGGAACAGCTCACGAAGGCCAAGTATGAACACTTAATGGCTTTTGTTTACTAGCTTCCATGTCATGTGACCCGGTGTCCTCAAATCAGTGTCGCATGTTAACACTCACTTTGACAAATAAGACACACCTCATTACGTTAGATTATATTGCTTTTTCTATTTTAAAATATTTGTATACAAAAATGATTTTATTCTCAATAGCTAAGATTAAGCTCTTTTCTGATATTATCCTCATTCAATTCTTTTTAAATGTTAAACTTAGAGTTGTTTTTGTTGTCTGTAGTTGATGCAGAAAATATGTTCCCAGTTCGTGACCTGGAACCTTTTGGTTCTTCTCCTGAAAAAAGATTGAAATGACTGAACAGGTGAAGCAAAGCGCCGTACATTTAGAATCTAAAGCCCTAATTCAAAGAGGGTTAAATGCACCCCAAAGTGCGCTGCAGAGCAAACTGTGTCTCTGTGTTCTGGTGCTGTTATTTAAATGATTCATATTACACAAATTTGGCCCCTTTCTATGCAAAAGAGCCTCGTCCTCCTGGCAAAAAGCACCTCGCGCCGTGTGGAGACGGTCTGGAGCTGTTATACAGGACAGGGATTATTACAGCTGCTGTTGAGGACTCACTCAAGAAATAAAGCTGCTTTACAGACAGTTACTTAAACTAGTAAACACCTGTCGAGTCTGGGCTTTACAATAAACTGTTAAAAGAGCTGCCCCGTCCTCTCCCTGCTCATCGTCAATATGAGGATGGAGCTGAGATCTGTCAGTGTCAGTGTCAGCCTCTCCACAATCAGACACAAAACGAGAGCAGACTGCACGGGTCTGCAAAACTTTATGGGCGTGTTTGCGCTTGAATATCATCAAGGCAATTTGCTTTGTAAATCGGACCTTGAGACGGAGCAGGTAGTGGGGGCAAACGATGTGCAATTTGTTGAGCTATCAGCGGCCGCAATTTATTCTTAGTGAAAAAAGATGTAAAAAACAAAACAAAAAAAAACATGAAAATGCTTTTCATAACAGATGTACTTAAATTATCACAAAATAAAAATATTAAAATAATACAAAAACAATAAAAAAAACTTAAGTTACATTTTCATGGGTTGAATAATACAGTCAGTCATGTGATGTCTCTGTTTGTCTCTGCGCACGTCCAGTGAGAGGCTGTACACCATCGCTCTGTTGGACCGTTACCGCAAAGCTCTGGAGACGGCGGTGCAGCTCTCCTGTCGTTACAACGTGCCGCCGCTCCCTGGACGGACCGTTATCCTGCTCTCCACGACCATGAGTAACAGTCCGAGTATAAATCAGAAACAGGACTTTTGCCTTCCGATCGACCCCGAGCAAAAAGAGGACGAGGAGGGAGAAGAGGAAGAGAGCGGGAGGAAAGGAAGGAAGAAAAAGCGGGAGGAGGACAAGCTCACTCCCAGTGTAAGGGCCTGCATCACAAAACAATCAGAACTGAAATATTATAAGTATTATTTCACTAACCTCTCCTTGTTTTTACATCCTGTCAGATGGAGGAGATAGCAGTTTTGCTCTCTCTGATGATCCACAGCAGTGCCGAGGACGGTCAGCTCGGTGTGTACTCTTGGAATAACTGTGAGGAAGTGAAGCTGAAGTCGGATGTTCTCTTGGATAATGTCAGGAGTGTGGTGAAACAAATGAAGGTCAGGGCCTCTCTTTTCTATGGCATTTTACGTAAGGTACTTTAAACTCTAGTAAACATCAGTAAAGTATGGATCGAGTCTAATATCTGCTTTGGTTGAGTAACAGATGACGTGTGATTTAAGTGACGTTTCTGCTCATTGAATTTTTCCTTTGGTAATAAATACTTTTCTTTCACAGACACATCGAGAAACGGAATCTGAGGACAGCACGTTTCTCTCCACACTGTTCACCAACAAAAACAAGGTCTGTTTATTTCCACGTACTGCATTAAGTTTTATGATTGAAACAGTCACAACCGGAGCCAACCGTCGACATCACACATGCAACACTGTCTGGATATCTCGAAAGTGTGCTCCCGCAATTGACTTTTATCACCATAAGGTGCCGCCAAATAGAAAGAAACTGAGAACTTGATTATTTATTTAAATGAAAATCTTGGAGATTAAATCAAATATAAATATCAAAAAAACAAAATAAATCTGGGATTCCCCTTACTCTCCTAACCACACAAAAAAAGCAGCTAAAAAACCTTGAATTATAATATTCTTTGCCTGCAGGGGACACATTATTTGAACTGCAGCAGCTAGTACAGTAGTTCCCTTGCCTGTAGATGGCACACATCAACATATCATCATCCAGAGTTCTAAAATACTTATCCAATGCGACCTTAAATGGAGTGGAAGTGCAAGTCCTTAAAACTTGTCTGAATCTGGTACCACTGTAGCTCTGAGTTTAAGGATGAAATCAATCATCTGACACTGACCATCTTTGTTGATAAAACTTGATGCTATCTAGTGATCCTTGACCTTGAATGCATTTGTACCTCAGGTGGACAACATCATCCTGTTAACTGACTACTGGGTCACTAGTGAAATCAGCTGGGCCGTCAACAGCTACCGGAAGGACATAAACAACAAAGCCCTCATGGTGCAGATCTTCTTGTCAGATCGGTAATGCTCCAGTTAGCTGTTGTTGTAACTGCTGTAACTCATACATCTTCCAGACAGTATTGGGAAGATATAGTTGGAATCAAACCAATCTTAGTGACTGTTGACCTTCATTATATACTTTCCTCTCTGTTTTCTAACTTAGTCCTTTAAGGGGATACAGGTAATTTTTAGTATCTTTTTGTTAACGTGGGAAAAAAGAACATTTACAAGTTGACACATTTAAAGGCACAAACAACATTTCTTAACACAGCTAGTTTCTGTTTTCCTATCCGTTTCTAACGCGTCATGATGAATGTATAATTGTGTTTTTTGTTGATTACTTGCAGAGACAATGAGTATAACCATGAGAAGAACTGTGTGAACCTGTCAGGCTTCAGTGAACAAATGCTCAGGTAAAATCTCTCTGATCATTTTGATCCAATAAATGCTTGATTACGATGCTATGCTACACCCAGGGGCAGGTTAGCTTAGCTTAGCTTAGCACATAGTCTGGAAACAACTAGTAGGGCTCAGGTTTAAGGTAAAAAAGTACAACTATCAGCATTTCTAAAGCTCGCTAATCAACAAGTTACCAAGGAGTAGTCTGTCACGTTACCTCATATGCAATCTCGGATCCCATCGGCTATAGTCTGACGATGATATGGCTTCTGGGGACAATGGTGAACATGCCGGGCATGTAGCCAGCGGATAGCAATAAATGACTCCCAGTCAAGACTTCCTTTTCCATATGCTGCATTGTTTACAGAAAAAGAACCCGTTTTCCTTGTGATTTCCTTTAACGGGTTTCAAGTTTGCTGAAATTTCAACATCATGATGCAGTAAAAATTAAAAATGAAGCTTTGTCAGGTCTGTCCTCAAGAGGAGAAGAAAACTACTTTTAAAATGCTCATTTGTTGAATGGAGGTCGGATCGATGAATTCTGATGCATTTGAACCCGGGGCCGCCGCAATCGAGGACTATAGACTCTGTATATGGACGCCGATTTAACCGCTGAGCTAAACCGGCGGCCTCAAGTTGAATTTTTGTTTTCATCACGGCACATTATGTTCCGCCTGTTTTTGCTCTCCACATCGACTGTTTTTCCTGCATACGCCTCAGCCTGCTGATACGTGATTGGTCACTATTACCCGGACTACAAGCGAAGTTACATTTAGAATCTGTAAATAGAGAGTACCTCCATATAAAAAGGCAAATTGTAATTTTTGGACTTCCATTTTTGTGAAGATATAACAACCGAGATATAAGGTGTTAATTAGTGGGCTCTAGAGGTGCTGGGAGGTGAATTTAGGTTCCACTGGACCGAGCCAGGCTAGCTGTTTCCCTCTGTCTCCAGCCTTTATGCTAAGCTCCACTAAATCTCTTCTGGCTGTAGCTTCACATTATCCTACAGACAAGATAATGGTGAAAATCTTCTCATTCAAATGCTCCAATAAAGGAAGGTTTTTCCCATGACGTTTAACCATTTATTTAACAATGTGACCAGGTTTGTGGCGGAACGAGGATCATCCAGGCTGCTGGACCATGTGGAGCATTTAGACAAACTGTACAAGATCCAACCACCAGAGGGAGCTAAAGGTCCCCTGACCTCAAACAACATCGTCCAAATACCAGCCAGCCCCAAGTTAAGGTAGTTTTTATTAATTTAATTTAATCAGTTTTTTTACTTGACACTTTGATAGCCTTCTGTCCTTTTGTTTATAGTTTTAAACCAACTCCTTTTTCTGTCCTCAGGTGGCGAGGCGTACGTGTCTTTATCTCCTCCACCTTCAGAGACATGCACGCTGAGCGAGACATCTTGGTGCGGAGCGTGTTCCCAGAGCTCAGGCGTCGTGCTGCGGCACACTGCCTCTACCTGCAGGAGGTGGAGCTGCGCTGGGGCGTGACAGAGGAAGAGTCGGAGCGGGCCACAGAGCTGTGCCTGTCAGAGGTGTGTCGCAGCCAGATGCTGGTGGGAATCCTGGGGGAGAGGTACGGCTATGTGCCACCCAGACCTGTCCTACCTGACCTGCCGCAGTACAGCTGGGTAAGAGTTATTGTTATGAATGAGAGATGTGTAGTGCTGCTCACATACATAAAGGACGCACTGACACGTTATTATGAGCAAGAACCTGTTTTATTGAAATTGGGATTAAGGTTGCCGCGCCTTAATTCTCAAGGCAAATGCAGAACAAAATCCTGTAAAGAGAACTGCTCATATTGCACTATATTCTTATGACTCATTAATTAATTTGATTCATTTTTTACAGTTATAACTATAACAAAAAAACTAGGGATAAACCGATTATCGGCCGGGCGTTATTCGGCATTTTGACGCATATCGGCATCTGCCTTTTTTTTTATCCGACGGCCGATAATAGTTCATTTCTTTGCAAATGTTATTTAACTTTGTTTTATTTACTTTATAAAACTTCAGGAAGTTATTTATTTATTTATCTAAATTTTCAGTTAACTTTATAAGAGATGCTGCTGACCCTGGGAACTCCCTGCGCTTTTTGTTTGTTTGTTTAATAAAAATATGCTTAAAGGCATTTACACAAAGTTAAGTGTAGGAGTTTGTATTATTCAAAATTTTGACACCAATATTTTCACTTTTACTGCAAATGAATATCGGCTCCAAATATCCGTTATCGGCCTCCTTGACTACTAATAATCGGTATCAGTATCGGCCCTGAAAAAACCATATCGGTCTATCTCTGAAAAAAACATAAATTATATACATCAAACCCTAACACAAAAGGTTCCGTTCACTACAAGTCAGTTAAATCAAATGAAGGAAACAAGATGAACTATTTAGAGCAGGGGTTCTCAAACTTTTTGGGGCCAGGGAGAACATTTTCCAATTTTCCAAGGACCCCCTCATAATCGTAACACCGAGTAAGCATGTGCTTACTACCATTTGTCACTCTGAGATGCAATGGAACTATTTGTATTGTAAAACTTCTCAACCTAAATAGTTCAGACCTGTTTCATAGTGATAAACAGAAAAGCAATTGAATCATGTTAATACCACGTACATACTTTAAAACAGAAGGTCATGTCATTCAAACTGCCGGTGGACTCAACTTGACAGCATTTATGCTTTTCACGTAATTGATCTTCAAAGCTTTCAGAAAACTAACACCAAGACAGCCGCAGGAACGGTTTGCTGAGACCTGAGCGAGTTGACTGATTCATGACAGATTGACGTGATGTGTCACAATCACGTCAGTTTCTATTGGCCCAAATCAACATGGGCGGGAGTAATGGACACAATATGCTTGTTTCATTGGCGCAAATGGTCCTCATCTGTAGACATGCAGTTTTTAATGATACAGCACAATTTTATAATTTATTATAAATGTATTGTAATAATAGGCTATGGTTTGCGCACCCCACTCTGAGAACCACTGATTTAGATTTATGTAAAAAAAAAAAAAAAAGAAGTACTCTTTTCTACATCTCAAAGGGAAATTAAATAACCAAAATATTCACTGAAATGTCTAATGTAAATGTTTTTCTTGCATTATTGCATCAGACTTCTTCAGTCATATTAAGGTGATTATTTGCTAAAGGGAAAAAAAAAATTAAACAAGAAGTACATTTTCATTCTTTGAAGTGAAAGAGAATGGTGCCTATTTTTAGATTTCAATGTGTTGTAAGAAGCTGTATTTCATTCTGTGTGTGCAGCTGGAGTGGGCCCCTGCAGGCCTGTCCGTCACAGAGATGGAGATCCGTCAGTTCCAGTCTCTTTACCCCGACACAGCAAACCAGCGAATGCTCTGCTACTTCAGAGATCCAAACATCACAAAGTATGCAAAACATCCTCACATTCACACCTCAGAGTTTATCTTGAGATCACATTTAAAAGGGGTATATGTGGTATTTGTTAAATATTTGTGTTAAAGATATGTTTTTTTTTGTTTATGTGTTTCTCAGATCTGTTCCTGTGGCGTGGAGATCTCACTTTGCTCCCGAATCAAAGGAGGCCGAGTCTAAAATGGCCTCTCTGAAGGAAAGGATTCGAGACAGTGAAGTCAAAGTCACTGAGAAGTGAGTCGTCTTAATCACATCTTCACTGAAGCTGAAGGGATGTAAAACTATTTTTCCACATGACTTGTGAGGTAAAGTGTTGTTTAAAACTTAAGTAATCTGAAATGAAACCACTAAAACTTTTCTGTCAGTTATCCGTGTGAGTGGGGAGGTGTCGTTGAGGGGAAACCATACCTGAAAAACCTGGAGGACTTTGGCAAGGCCGTGCTGGATGACCTGTGGACGGCTGTGGTAAAGCAGTTTGTGGAGGTGAGTTACTCTGAATAATTCTTCTAAAACATGGCTAAGACTGGTTAATAAAGAGTTTGGAAATTAATCCTCAAATTGTTTCGTAGTATTAGCAAAAAAAATGTACATAAGGTATCAAAAGTAAAAGTAATCAGTTCGCACAATGTCCCTTGTCATTATGTAGTTATATTACTGGATCACTATTAATGAAGTCTACCTTGTATGCAGTATAAGTATATAGTATATAGTCACAATAACTGTACACATCCTTTGTAATTTATTAACATATATTAAACGCAGTAGATAACAAACATACACCTCATTATTCTCCATGTGGCAGGAGGACAAGGAGGAAGAGGCTGTGTCCGATGTGAAAGAGCAGGAGGTGCACCAGGGGGCGCTGCAGAGGCAGTTCTTTGGCAGGGGGAAGCTGCTGGCTGCGGCTGCCGAGATAGTGGAGCAGGTCAAGAACAAAGGAGGGATGATGGTGGTGGAGGCAGGACCTGGAGAGGGCAAAACTGTCTTCTTGGTAATTTTCTTTGACTTTTGTTACTGGTTAATCTGTTTTCTTCTGAATCATTTCATTGAAGTTATAATCCTGAAGATTTTCATTTAAATAACTGTTTTCACTATCTATCGCCGAATGAGGTAACACGATGGTGATTGAGCCTGTGGCCCACTGATGAGAGCCTTTGCATTTGCAGTATATAGTATAATTATGGACTGGGTGTCTGTGGCGACTTTCGCGGAAAAAAATCACAAGCTGCGCCTAGTTAGTGACGCGTTTTCCATCAGCCAGCAGTGGTTGGTCTACCAGAGAGGGTAGGCGGAGCTAAGCGACTGCTTTTCCGGTCTCTGCAAGTGTTGCGAGTAAACAGTAATCTACTATGGCTGAACAAACAAAGAAAAGATCGATGACTACAGATACAACTTCAACAATAAGTGAAAATCCAAAGAAAAAGAAACAAACTCGATGCTCAGATGAAGCAAACAGTCTAACAAGAAAGCGATCATCAGCGAGGAAAATCAAGAGTTACAACCGGAGCCAACCGTGGACGTCACACATGTAACACTGTCTGGATATCTGAAAAGCGTGCTCCCACAGTTACCGCTTATCACTATAGGTGCCGCCAAAGAGAAAGAAACTGAGATCTTCGAGATTATAACTTTAACTGGCAGCTGAGTGTAATCTCTCCATTTGCTACATTGTTACATATATTTATCTCTGTGCACACAGGCTGCTCTCGCAGAGACCCTCAGGACTGGAGTGAAGTCCAAGACAAACCTCGTCTGTGATGTCATGTCCTACTCCACAGCTGCCAGCCAATCAGCACTCTCTGTGGAAAACCTGCTCCGATGCCTCATTCAGTGGTTGAAGAAGATGAAGGACACTGAGGAGGAAACACCTCTCCCCACTTCTTACAAGTAGTTAGATTTTGAATTTTCCTTTTAAAAAAAGTTAGTTTTACTTGTTGGCTATCGTCTTTTCTAAAAACTACTTTTAATCACAGAGATATGCTGTCAGAGTTTCACTCCACTTTGAGTGACATGAAGAATGAGAAACCTCTGGTGCTGCTTGTCGATGGAGTGGATCTGGTTCGAGATGGCAGAGGTCAGCTCAGCTCTGACTGGATTCCTCAGCAGCTTCCAAAGGTCAGTAACACGGATAAAACCCTGAAGAAAAACCCACATCTGTTCTAATATTTTACCTCTATCTCTATCTCTTTGTATTAGTATAGGTCTTCTCCATTTACACACACTCTTTATGCCTTACTTTTCTTGTCAGGGTGTTTGTTTGGTCGTGAGCATCACATCCAAAGCAGCCCTGTTACAAACGCTGGCCAAGAAAAGAGGCACCATCCTGTTTTCCCTGGGACAGCTCACCATGCTGGACCGGAAGGAGATCGTTCAGAAGGGACTGGAATCTGTCGGGAAGAAACTCAGTGAATCTGCTTTCAACAACCAGGTTCTTCTCTAATGTTTATGTAGATATGTGATGTATGATTGTGTTCTATTTTCTGAATTTCTTTGTTTACTTTTGCCTAAAACTGTGCGGTGTTTGCCTGTGCAGCTCCAGACGCTGGTAACGAAGAAGGGAGCAGTGAGTCCTCTCTACCTGCACATGGCCTGTGAAGACCTGACGAACTTTGCCACCTTTGATACGGTTAGATAACACTTTCATAGACACTTCCAGAATGGTAATACTGGTTGATTTCCAGTGTTGTTGGCTGTTACAATGCTACAAAATAAAGGCGCTGCATTGGGTGAAACCTTACCGCATCTAAGAGTAAAGAAATGTATTACATAGAGAATATTAAAACTTTCGGTTTGTGTTGATTTTGGCGCCCCCTGTGGACAAAGCCGTACCTCTTATCTCTTTGCTGGTTTTGTCCTGTACATGCTGAAGTGGTAACAAAAAACAACAATAACAAAATATGTCATCCTGCTTTCTTTAACAGTCATATGTATCACTCACTTTAAATTTGCCCTGGAAAATGTAAACAAAGGCAGCGTGCAGTGAATCGCATCATCTGACACCTACCCGCCGCCAGCGGAGTCAGGCGTTAAAAATAACTATATAGAAATAATCAGTCTTGTCGCTGATGGTCTGGTTTGCTTTTATAGGTCATATAGAGTAATCAGAATTAATTTCAGTTGGTTTTATAACCATCGCTTTAAAAAAAAGACTAGGCTATTGTAACATCTGTGTGACGCTGTACTCACAACAGAATGCTTACATGCTTTTCATGTGTATAATTAGCATGCTTAAACTGCGGCCATTATTTTTGTGGGTGTTTTATTATTATCACAAGAATTGGAAATCAATACGTTTTGACTTTATTGTTACGCAAGATGCAAAAGAGAGATGAGATAATTAGATCATAAATGGGGAAAATGCAGAATGCAACAAGACAGATACAGTCAAGTTACCTGAAATATAATTTGTAATAACGAGGAAGGAATCAATACAGAACCTTTACTGTAGCGGCTAAATCATTATAAAGGGCCAACATGTTTCGACCCCTGTAGGTCTTCACCAGGGCTCTAAAAAAACAAGAATGTCCAATAATCTTTTGGACCTGCTGAAGGCCCCAGAAGAACAGTCAGAGGCTCAACACAGTAATGACAGTTGATGCTCTTTTGGTGTTGATTAGCTCTAATGAATTTCATGTCAATGTTGCTAACTGTGTTGAGATAATTCATTCTGGACCAAAGTTTTCGACTGACCAACTGACACATATGATGCATGGCTAAAAAAGGTGCGATGGGCATTACAATCTGCTGTGCCTTTGTTCATATTAAAATGTAACCCTCTGTTTTATTTATATTATACTGTATATTTCTTTGGGCTCTTCTTACAACCAGGTGTTTACTTAGTCTGCTAAGTTCAACTCAGTTAATGCTCATGCTTACAACGTACTTTGTTTTTGTGTCTTAGTTGAAGGAGAACCTTCAGGACTTGCCTCAGTCTCTGAGCCAGTTGGTGCAGTACAGCCTGGACAGACTCTGCTCGCAGTACAGAGGCATGCAGGGTCTTCGCTTGGCCCTCGCAGCCCTCACTGTCAGCACCACAGGTAAGATAATCGTGTTTTCATGTCATTTTAAGGATTATTTTCTAACTTTTCAAACTTCAATATTTAAGGATGTTATAAATGTGTCCTCTTGATTGACAGGCCTGAGGGAGAGAGACTTGTACTCGGTTCTGAACACATGCAACGACCTTTCCTCATGGGGCGGACCGGCCACCTGGCAGATAGTACTGTTTCTGTCCAGGAAGCCCAAAGGACGTGTTCCCATGGCAACTTTCACTCGTATAGTGCAGAGCTTACAAAGGTATGAAACCTGTGTGACTAAAAGTAATTTATATCCAAAAAGTGGGGGATGCTGTGAAATCCCAATCTCCTTCAGTTTATTCCTCTCAATTAATCTCTAACAAGCTGTTAGAATTATATGATCTTAAAGTAGTCTCAGAGTTCAAACATGGTCTCTTCCTTAAATATAACCTGAGTCAGTCATCACCATTTTGACAACCAAAAGGAGTTACTTGTGTGCTCTTAAAATTCACCTTCATATTCGAGGATTTTAGAGAACATGGTCGGTTCAAATATTAGGTAAAATTATGACAAACTATCCTTAAAGGAGGAAAAGATGTTATTAACCCTATCTGGTTTCTTATCTGTAGTCTGATTGGTTCGTCTCACTGCCACGACACTGACGACCTGCTGGCTCTAACCAATGCGGAAGTGAGGAGGGCCTTTGAGGACCTGCTCCTCCCGACAGAGAGGGAAAGAACCAGAGCTCACCTCGTGCTGGCAGGTAAAGTACACACGGTCTGTTCTATTACGGCATGAAGGAGTCTAAGTGTCGAGTTTAACTTCACCATCCTGTCTCTTTATACAGCTCATCTGTGGGCTCTGGCTGACCCGCAGGGCACAGACACCTTCCTTCACTGTGAGGCCAACTCTGTCATGCACCTGCCTTCAAACCTGGTGAGTCACCTCTACAATATAAAAGCTATACAACATTAGCAATGAAGCTTTGAGCTTTGATGTACAAATGAGAAAAAATAGCATGTACACCTGCCTACCAGGTCCTAATTTCTGCTTTTGGTCCTAAACTTTCTGTCACAACAGCATTTTTTAAACCTTGAAATAAAATCAAATGTGTTTAAAGTTATTATATTCTTTTAACAGCGATTAATCCTCAGAGAAATTTGTTTTGAGCATTTTCAGTTCAAAGAAAAGAGCACAAACATAAAGACTACAGATGTGTGTATTAATGAGTTTCATGTATAAAAATATTGAACAGTGGGGTTGCATAGTAAGATATTGTAATGCCATTGGTTTCAGCTGAAACCACCATCACCATCATTTCAGGGCCAACAGTAATAATTACCGACGCGTAGATTTAAACTATTGGCTGCCTTTTTTTTAATCTTTTGCCAGATTCAATGTGGTCAAATGGAGGCTCTTCATTCCCTGCTCTCCAGCTACTACTTCCTGTATGCTGAGGTACGCCACGGCCTCCTGCACCAACTCCTGGAGACCTACCGCTTGTATGGTGAGTACGACGACACTGTTTAATACATGCGAAATGCCTTTTAAGGGCCAGTGTCCACTAGCAGTGTTTTTTACGCTGGCAGCGCCCACAACCTCAATTTTAGAGCGCTTCTCACCGGCGCTTACTGTTGCTAGGATACGAAAGTTGTCTTGCTGCACTTCCATTTTAATACATTTTAATGAATTATTTTACATTTTAATCTATTTCCTATTTGAACATTTTTAAAATATAATGGAAGATCGTATATAGCATAAAGAAGGAGCAGAATCTGCAAATCTCACCTTTCATAAGTAATATGTATTTTAAAAAATGTACCCTGTGAAATTCTTTCCTCTAGATAACAAGCATGATCCTGCACCCACATGTAAGTGCTTTAAAATTAATAATTCACAGTTTCCTGCCAAGTGTGCTTTTCTCCTCCTTCACACACATTTCTCTTTGCGTGCCCAGTTGGCTCCCAAAGTTGTCTAGAAGACTGCCGGAGTTTCCTGAAGCGTCACGCCCAGCTGCTCTCCTCCTGGCCGGCACTTTTCCTTCAGCAAGCCCTCAACGAGCCTGCGGGGACCTCTGCTCACACCTGGGCAAAGGGCCTGGAGGGAAAAGGAGGGGTCCGAGTAGTTCAGTGGCTAAACAATGACAATCAGCCTCAACAGGAGACCAGGTATACAGACTGTTTGCGAAGTGGTTTGGAGCAATGTGTTAAAAGAACTGATTTTTTTTACATGTTTCATTTATTAATCTGGAGGGATGTGTCAATTCTTCTGTGTCTCATGGCAGTGAGCTGGTGTCGACCTTCTCCTCTGAACCGACCTGTTTGGTTGTGAGCTCTGAACGGGAGCTGATGGTGGTCGGCACTGGACAGGGAACGCTGCATCTCATCAACACACAGACCAGACAGGTAGAAGACATGTGCTGTTTATCTGCCTTCAGTTTGGGTTCTTTATTATATCCCTTTTTTGTATCCTGTCAGACAGTTTGTGGCTTTTATGGTTCATATTCAAGGTTTCTATTTAGCAAACGTAAACAAGTTTATACATCATTCATTTTCAGTTTACTCTCAGTACATTTACAGGTAAACAAGAATTAAGGCATAAAAAAACCTGTCTGACAACGATATAGCCCCTGAGGACAACGGTGAACATGTCGGAGTGTAGCCAGCAGTTATCGATAAACTACTTCCAGTCAATACTTCCTTTCCTGCGTGCTGCATTGTTTACAGAAAAAGAAACTTTTTTACTTGTGATTGACTTTAATTAACGGGTCTTACCTTTGCCGAAATGTCAACATCATGATGCAGATTAGTAAAAAGTAAAACTGAAGCTTTGTCAGGTCTGTCCTCAAGAGGAGAAGAAAACTTTTAAATCGCTCGTTTGTTGAACGGAGGTCGGTTTGATTACTTCTGATGCATTCGAGGAAGTCGGCAAATCTGAACACTGAACGGCTTTCGTAACACAGTGTCAGGGAATTTATCTCAAGTTGAATTTTTGAACTATTTTACAAATTTGCTGATGTGTTTTTTTGCAAACTTGTAAATCTAAAGAAAAGCAGTTAATTTTTTGGATTCATATCGCTGAAGTAACCCAGATTGCAGCCTCTGTGTACTGAGACTGAGACTCACCACAAACAGATGAACAGGCGCTCCTGTGGGGTATTTAATGAACCAAGAAATGACAGCGTTTATTTTGCAGACATGATTAGAGGGGCAAATTTCGCTTCACTTTTGATCTGAACACACGGTCGCTTCTTAAGTTGCTTGCTGGACTGTAAACAATGCAGGGCACTGAAAAGGAAGTATCGGCTGGTAGCTTTTATCGCTAAACGCTGGTTAAACCGAAATGCCCAACATTTTCACCATTGCTCCCAGAGGCTATATCATCGTCATACTAAAGCTTATGTGTTACAGGATTGACTCTATAGTAACCTGGTCACTGCAAAATCCCTGTATAAATCCATCAGATCTTAACTTCTCTTATTTGTTTTTGATTTTTACTCATGCAAACATGTGAAAATCAGAGTAATAACTAGAAAAATTAATTTGTTTAATCCTGCACACCATTCACAGAAAAGCAGGTTTCATGTATACATTCCTGTATAAGTTTATTAAGGTGCAAACACACAAGTCATGTAGATATTATTGTTCAGTTCTCACACATGCTGAGAAAAAAGCTCTAAAAATGTGTTGTATCAACTCTCTTGATTGTGAACAGGAAGTGAAAACGCTGGTGAGCAGCTGTGACGGCATCTCCAGCTGTGCGTTTCTTAAAGATGAACGTCTTGCTACCACCTCGTTTGACGGACGCATAGAGATCTGGGACATCAGGACCAGCTGCAGGTGAGAGGAGGGTTTGAAGGAAAATGTTTAAAATCCCTTCGTCTGATGATGTTTGAATTAACAGATGAGTGTTTCTTCTGCTCGCAGGACGGCTCTCATCGATGCCCACACTAACACGATAACAGCAAGTGATACCTCTGCAGACAAGAAGCACCTTGCAACCGTGTCTCTGGACTTCATGCTGAAAGTTAGTCACAAGAAACAAGAAAGAAGAGTTGTTGTTTTCCAGGAAGAGATCACTTTGTTACTGCCAACAAGGGTCTAAATATCTACATCCCCATTGTCTACGTCCTTAATTATGCTGACCAAATGTTATTCTGTTTTTTAGGTCTGGTCCGCCGCTAAAGGTCATGAGGTTGCTGCCCATCAAAGCTCCAGCCCTCTGAACTGTGTGACCTTTGACCCTGAGGATCACCTGCTGGCTGCTGGTTGCTGGAATGGGAATGTGATCATGTGGAACTGGCTCCAGAATGAAACAACGGTGAGTTATTATAGGACAAAATGGTTATTTATATAGTGTGACTGCTTAATTCTTAGGAGTATAAAATGTAACTATAGTGCTTAAATAATAAATACAGCTGCTGTGCCTCACCGTGTGTTTCCTCAGTACCTGTCCGGTCACCAGCGCTCGGTGCGCAGTCTCTCCTTCGCTCCCTCCTCCCCCATGCTCTGCTCCGGCTCTGTGTCCGGAGAGGTCAGGGTGTGGTCGGTGCCCACCTCCACCTGTGTGGGATGTTTCCAGGCTCACTCCGGACCCACGGAGGCCCTCGCCTTCCTGGAGGAAGGGAGCATGCTGCTGAGCGCCGGCTCGGATCACGTGGTGAGGAGACACCGCCTGACAACACCAGACCTGGATCAGAGAAATTTAAACATCAATAAACAAATTCAAAAGAAGTTATGAGTTGTTAACTTTCCAAAAGCTTAAATAACTTTGTTTCCCTAATTTGGTTTGTACATAGGATTAAAATGATCTACAAAAAGACATTAGGTGATTTATTATTGTATTTACTCAAGAATGCTGGCCTTTGATTTTCCTGATTTTGCTTCAGGAAAACAAACACTTTGTAGTCCATTTTAAAGCAACACAAAATTGAAAATTAAGAAGATATTGTCCTTTATTTTGAAATGAACATCCTCCTTTTGTCTCTGTGTCTTCTTGTCCTTCTGTAAAACAGCTGCAGCTCTGGTCGGGGGGACTTGGACGTTCGGTTGCTGCGTTAAAAAGTGACGAAGTAAGCTTTTTATATTCATCGACTGTAGCTCATACATTTCCGATGTCTTTCATGCCAGAGTCTGTTTGTAAATTGAAAAGTTTGAGCAAGACTAAGAAAAGGAAGCCACATTTTGGTGATAAATAAAGTAAAATTGTATCACTATTTTGTTTCAGTGCGAGCAGGAGCCTCCTCGGAAAAAACAGAAGTCTGCAACGTCTGCTCCGGCTGCCCTGTGTGTGGCTGTTAATGGAGACTACGCTGCTGTCGGTTACCATGCCGACGGTATCAAACTCTTCAGTCTTGAATCAGGTGTGTTTTATTTGCTAGGAATTTAGAAAAATGATTACTAGATTGAATCTCTGGAAGGCATGAATCACAGTCTACAAATACAGATCTGCAGGTTACACCAAAAGAACAATAACAAGGAGTGACTGCAACTTAACTCCTATCAAACAACCTTTTAATTTCACTGGTCGCAGGTAGATCTGGTCAACAAACAGACATGAAATTGTTGTATATTATTTAACATATTCTATTATATATTGTTTGAAGGTGAGATGATTTATGAGGACCTCGATGTGTCCGTGCCGTGTCTGAGGTGGGTCTTTGTGGACGAGGAGCACACCGAACCCGACCTGCTGGTCTCTGCAGGCAGCGATGTACTTCTGCGGATGTGGAAGAAGAAAGAAGGAGAGGAGGGACTGCTGGGAGGCCTCGAGCAGTGGGGGGTGTTTGGTCTTCAATCACGCCCCATCCTGGCAATAGAACAAAACTCCACATACCTGGCTACAGCTTCAGGTGAGTGATGCTGTCGAGCTGAAACGGCATCTCGAGAGTGTCTAGCTTCTGTATCTTGACGTATTTCCGAGTGAAACAGGGCGTGCAGGCGGGACATATCATTAGAGGGATTTGATTTGATCGTTGAGAAGTGGGCGTAGACAGACGTTCTCCACAGCGCAGTAGCTAGCTAACTGACCGAGCGTTCTTGGTGCTCTGCGGCTAAATGTTGCAGATTGATTGGTTGAAACTGTTTGGTGCTAACTTACATAAGCACGCGTGAAATTTAGTTTTACCGGAAGGAAAAAAAGATCGGATTTTAATATAAGGATACGAAGAAATTGATTTTCTGTATTTTTTTTGGCCTATATTGACAAATAGATGCACAATATTATTCTTTATTTCACCTCGACTATCAGTAAAAATGCACAGACATTTTCTTAAACTTAGTAGAAATTGTGTTTTGATTTACTCCTCTGTATTCCCCTCTGAATAAGATGACGGCAGCATTGCTCTCTGGTTGCTGAGTGAAATGGCTGTCGAGAACAACGTTGAGCCTCATGACCACCTGAGAGGCCACAGTGGAGGAGTCACCTGTCTTTCTTTCAGCCCTGACGGTGGGCAGCTGCTGTCTGGTGGAAAAGATAAGGTGAAATGTGTTTTAACAATATCAAATTTGTCTTTAATTAAAGTGGACATATTTTAGTTATGCAATCAATTTTCTTTTATTCTAATGTGTTTTTGATCAGGTACGCATTGCTAAAACTAAGGCTGTTTTTATCCAGCAGTTCAGCCGTTAATCTTACCACCAGGAAAGTTATGTTTAGTTTTAGTTTTAGCTCATACTTCCAGAAATAAGTGTATGTTAATTTCTTCACACACATTTAACACATTGGTCTCTTTGTTTCAGGCCCTCGTGGTTTGGGATGTGAGTGTGTCTCCTGCTGTCCTCTCTAAGTCCCTCCCTCACTCTCACAAAGACTGGATCAACAGCTGTGTTTGGACCCCGGACTGTGTGGTAAATCTTTTATCACTCTTTGTGGTATTTACAGTGCTCTTGTGTTTCCATACACACGTGTTCACCAGCTCTTTTTTTTGTTCCAGATTAGTGCTTCAAACGACGGGAGACTTTGTTTGTGGGATCTGCAGGCCGGCAAACGTCTCAAAGAAATCTCCTGGACGAGTGCTCTTACATCCATCTGCTGTGTGGTGAGCAAATTAAGCATATGTATCCTTGAGTCTCAGGCTTATTGGGGGAATTCTGTGTTGACTGGGTGTTTTGTGTTTCTGTGTGCAGGGACAATACGTGATTTCCGGCTGTGCAGAAGGAGTGCTGCATGTTTGGAACTGGGAAACAAACACAGAAGTCTGCCACATCGCTGCACACAAGCAGCGTATCCACCACTGCTCTCTGCTACCAAATGCAGGTAAACCTCCAGTGCAACATTCACTTGCTGTGTTTCGCAGTATAATGAGTGTCTGCGTTTTTTTGTTTGATAAAAATGCTTCCTGTAAATTCCTGCCTCCTGCTTTGTTTTCAAGATAAGAATGAAAAAGTGAACCCGGAGGAAATGACTGTTGTCACTGCATCTGATGATGGCACAGTGCAGATCTGGAAACCACTAGAGGTCAGTCAGTCAAAACAACGTGAGAGAAAAGTTAAGAGAGTGGACTTTGTCACTTATTTGTTCATTCTGTCCTCCTCTCTCTCTCGCTTTCTGCATCTTTACGAACAGGTGGAGCACTTCAACACCTTCCAGGGTCACAGTGGCTCCATACATGGAGTTGTTCCCAAAGAAGGACTCTCAGAGTTCCTCACTGTTTCTGAAGACTGCTCCCTGCGATGCTGGACATGGACAACAGGTAATATATTCTGCCTTTCTCTCATAATGTTAAACAGAAATGGTTCACAGTGGATTCTTTGCTCCAAAACAAGATGATTTAGTAACTTTATTTCTAAAGCACCTTTTTGTAAGAGTTTAAAGGTGCTTTGACAAGAAAGCAAAACAGGAAACAGAACCAAAACAATATGGCCGACACAGCAAGACAACATGAGGGTACAGTCAATATGAAACTAAACCAAGAGGACGAAAGATGTAAAAACACAGCTGAGAGGAGACAAAGACAGAGTTAAATGAGCAATAAAAATAAATAGATGTAAATAAATAAATAAAAATACAATAAAGAAAGTAAAGAGAAGACGAGACATCACTGTGATTTAAATGATGTCACCGATTCCACGACCCTCGTCTCCTCAGGCAGGTCGTGATTATGTTTGCTGGCATATATACACTCACCGGCCGCTTCATTAGGTACATTAGGTAATCTAATGCAGTTCAGTACAACAGCACTGCCATGGATTCTGCTTTTATGAAGTTTAGTTTTTGTTGACTTTTGTTCTGTTGAGAGTCAGAAGTGTGTAAATTCAATGATGTTTATAACTGAGGTTGAGTTAAAGGTGGTGTTGTACTGAACTAAAGTATACTGAGATGTGTCTCTAATTCTTTGTCCTCCCTATTTACATACATGAGGGGGCCAGAGTATTAGAAACACCTCTGAATGTAATGCAGCTCAGTACAGCCCCACCACTAATAATGACCTTGATGCTGATCATTGAATCAACACCTCTTTGACAGCTTCGAAAAAAGCCTGTACATTACAGGCAACAATAAATATGATGACGTTTGTGACCTTTATTTTGAAATCCGTTCTGAGTCACTTCCTTGTTGTACCTTTTCAGAGGGTCCCTCCAGCCTGCGAGGTCCAGTCACAGCTCTGTGCTTCCCTCGGAGAGACGACCTGCTTCTTGTTGGTTATGAATCCGGCCTTCTGGAAATATGGCAGCACAACACTGTGGTCGGCCACAAGCAGGTGAGGACAAGCAGAAGAATAGATTTATAGTGGACACATGTATTTTGTTGTTGTTGTGTTTGTGTTGTCATAGTGTGTGTATTTGTGTGTGTCAGACTTCAGCCAGCAGCATCACAGCGATCTGCTCCATGCCTGATAACCAGTTTGCTGTCAGCTACAAGAAACCTTGTGTTGACGTGTGGAAGCTGGTGTGGAATCAACAACACAGCTCAGCAAGGTAAACAGTCGCACTACTGACCTATAATACAGGACCTACACTATTTTCTATTTAAACCTTTATTCAGTCAGACATGATAAACAAATTCTTATGAAGAATAAAACTTGAGGAAACATCACAAGGAAGCGGCAGAATTTTTTCATATAAACTTTTATTGATATAACTATTCAAACATTCCTTTTTTTTTGTGTTTTCATACCGTACAACTTATTGAACGCATATAAGCTGTGGACTTAGATTTAGGCTTTATTTATGTGTTTTAATCAATACATTACCTCTCAGAGCATCCTGGAACCTAAATTGACATTTTAATCAGTTTTAATAGAGATTAGTCCTGATACGGACGGGTAGACACATTAGCAGATACAACTCCACTGTAGCCAGAAGGCAAAGACTCTTCACACTTGGAGCAGTCAGACATTTGAACTTTTGGATATCTGGGGGAATACAAACTGGTTCGGTGCAGCGGTAAGCGCCTCACAGCTAGAGGGTTCCCAGTTCAATTCCCGGTTGGAGTTTGCACGTTTTCCCTGTGCATGCGTGGGTACTCCAGCTTCCTCCCACAATCCAAAGACATGCTTGTTAGGGTAATTGGTGACTCTAAAGTGCTTACTTATTAAAGTCCCTGTGAGGAGTTTTTCGCTGGTTACAGACTGAAATTAAATTAGCTTACTCTATATGCAAAAAAGCAGACCATCAGCGACAGGACTGATTATTTCTATGTAGTTATTTTTAATGCCTGAAACAGCTGGTGGGGGGTAGGTGTCAGATGAAGCAGTTAACTGCACGCTGCCTTTGTTTACATTTTACAGGGCAGAAATTTAAAGTGAGTGATACATATGACTGTTAAAGAAAGCAGGATGAGATTTTTTTGTTAAAAACCACCACTTAAGCATGAACAGGACAAGATTAGCAAAGAGTTAAGAGGTACGGCTTTGTCCACAGGGGGCGCCAAAATCAACACAAACCAAAAGTTCCTCATAGGAGCTTCAAGTGGGCTCTGTCTCTAACATTTGTTACATGTTATTGTATTGGATTATTATGGTTTCACTCATTTTATATACAGTCAGGTGGCTTTTTTGCTGTATAACAATACATTGATTTTAGAGGATCAATATAACTCTTTAGAACCCTTATTTGTAAAATAACTAAAAGTAGATTTAAAACTAGCAGGTTACAACAATTAAGGGAAGCAATGACGCAATTAAGTTCAGATAATCAAAATAAAACAGAAAATTGAATAAAATACCCTCCTGATTATGAACTCCTCCACATAAACTAAGATGTTGATCCAAAACAACAGGATCCTAACCCCACCCTAAAGTTACAGGTACACTCCCTGATATTGTCACAGCTTATTGTTGAGCTGTGTTGAGTTCATGAGCGTTGAAATCAAGGTAAATTAGAGATTTGAGAGCGCTGATTTAATGGAGACATTAAATAATGCACTGCTCTGTCCCGTGTTTTTGTCTCTTCCAGCCTGGTGAAGGTGAACACGTACAAAGTGGAGGATACGGTGCTCGAGCTCATCTACTGCTCAGTCCTGATGTGCTGGTCAGCCGATGGAACATTATCCGACGTCACAGTTGACCAGGACAACAAGTGGAGACGCACAGTCACAAGGTTATAATATTTACCATACAGTATACTGTCCATAGAGGTCATTTATGCAGCTTCTATCAACGTAATTCTTCCAAACTTAAACTTACTTATGTATTTGTCTTTATTGCAGTTGGCAGCAAAGAGTCCGTCTTTTGGGTTTGATCCGTAACGACGAGAAAAGCATGTGGCTGGTGGGCGAATCAGAGGGAGAAATTCAGATTGGCTTCATTGTGAGTCTTGAACAACTTATCTCTAACTTATACTCAAAGTGTTTATACTTAATCATTACTCAAGTGTTGCTCACCAAATGCATTGTTTCCAGTAAATGTTGACTGATGCCTGCTTTCTCTCTCCTCAGTTTACCTTCGGCCCTGTACAAAGCCTCGGTTCAAATTTCAGCTCAACGAACCTGGAGGCTGACGAGGAGGAGAAGAAGGGGAGCCTGATCACAGCTGTAACCATCGAGAAAGGTGCGAACATCTGCAAGTAATACTGCTGGAAAATACTACTCTTACCCCCAGCATAACAATAGCTACAAGAACTACACCCCCTTCTTCAACAACAGCCCTTTTTTTTGTTTGTTGTTGGATTATTTAATGTTTTCTATGTTCTTTCAGAGATCGTTGTGTGTGGAGACTTGAAGGGCAACATGTGGTTCATCCAATCTCCAGAACCGTCCACATGGCCCAACAGAAAACCTGTAAGAGCTCAGAGTAGCATCACTTAAAAACCTGAACCCAAAAAACTCAGGAATTGCTTAAATGTGACCAGCATTTAAAAAAATAATCTTGAAGATTTTCATTTAAATAAATGTCTGTTAAGTCACTATCTGTCGCTGAATGAGGTAACACAATGGTGATCGAGCCTATGGCCCACTGATGAAAGCCTTTGCATTTGCAGTATTACAGACTGGGTGTCTGTGGTGACTTTCGAAGAAAAAATCTCAAGCGATGCCCAGTTAGTGACGCGTTTTCCATCAGCCAGCAGTGGTTGGTCTGCCAGAGAGGGTAGGCGGAGCTAAGCGGCTGCTTTTCCGGTCTCTGCAAGTGTTGCGAGTAAACAGTAATCTACTATGGCTGAACAAACAAAGAAAAGATCGATGACTACAGATACAACTTCAAAAATAAGTGAAAATCCAAAGAAACAAATTTGACGCTCAGATGAAGGCAAACAGTCTAAAAAGGAAAGCGACCGTCAGCGAGGAAAATCAAGAGTTACAGCCGGAGCCAACCGTTGACGTCACACATGCAACACTGTCTGGATATCTGGGAAGTGTGCTCCCGCAATTACAGTTTACCGCCATAGGTGTCGCCAAAGAGAACGAAACTGAGATCTTCGAGATTACCACTTTAAAGAGCCGTTATTCATATAGTAAGATGTGCCTAAGATTGTCTTGAAACTCAGATTTGAGAAATAATTTCTGTTGATGGAATAATTATTGCAGCAGTAAGATCACAAGAACAGCTTTCAAAGTGTTGTAATTTAAATGTTGTGTGACTAAATCAGGAATAATCATCTGCCTGCCGATAACCAGCTACGTATTTCACTGTGTTGTTTTTAATGTTGCTGTTTAATCCTCAGGCTCACAGTGACAGGATCAGTGTGCTGAGACTCACTGACAGCACCATCATCTCAGCCTCCTACGACATGACAGTGAAGCTGTGGGATAGAAAGACCAAGAAACAGGTACATCAGAATCCTAAAGCGTTCACTGTTTGGAGAGAGCCTGAAAAGCTCTTTAAATTATCCCATTTTTAACATTTTAAAGCTAACACAGTGTAATGTTCAAATGTTGTTTTACGCTTCTTTTATGGATTAAACAAGTCATTATAAGGCAGGTATTATTAAGTGTGGACGAAGCCAGACTAGTTGTTTTCTCCTGTCTTTTTAATAGGCTAAGCTACATATTGCGTACTTATTATATGTACAGATATAAGAGTGTTATCAATCTTCTTCTCTAACTCTCGATAAACAGGGCAAGTAAGCCTCTGCTGAAAAATCTGTCCTCTTCTCAGGCAGACTCAGTGGGTGGTTTATCTTCATTTTGAAAAAGTGTCTCTTTCAAATAACTGTTCCCCTTCTCCTCTCCCTCTCCCTCTCTCTTCCTGCAGGTGGGAATGTTTGTGTGTGGAGGTCCTGTTCTTCTTTTGGAGGTGAACCCTCAAAAACCCACTGAGCTGGTTTGTGCTGACGGACAGGGAAAGCTCTACTTTCTCTCCTGGAAAGAATAATCCTCGAAATATAAAAAAAAAAAAGCCTTAACTGCTACGCTAACCAAAGATTGCCTGGGATGTTTTGCTTCCTCTTTGCTTCAGTGATAGTGAATGTGCAATAAATGTATACCACAATAAAGTAGGTGAAATGTTTACACTATATACAGGGAAGAGCATTTATGTAATAGCTTTAAAGTAACATTCATGCATTGTGTGCCTTTGATTTAGATTATGTAACACTTGCAAATGTAACAAGCAAGTATAAAAAAATGACAAGCTTTAGAAATATATTCAGTTATGGTTTTGTTTTAGACTACAAGAACATTTTAGTTTGGTTCATTTGCATATTGTAGCAGAATGAAAAAATGGGATTATGGTATATGAAACACTAAAAGTGGAAAAATAATCAAGAAAGTTGTTTTTCTTTGAAATTAAAATGATGGTCAAATCAGCACTTTGTTGTTTTGTTTGTATTTTTTTTAATATTGTATTGCAAGAGTGCAAAAGGTTATGTAAATTAAATAAAACTTAGATATAATAATTTTAAACTGAAAAATAATCATCAAGTTATATAGGGATGAAATATTACTAGTTATATGTATAAATATGTTTTAAGCACTAAAGAAAACAAATATGGATTTAGTTTATTCTTTAGATTTAACACAAATCAGTTTTAGATTTCTGACCAGCCTGAAGCACGACTTGCATTTAATTAGTAGCACACCTTTTGTCTTGGTTGGTGTATTGTCATATTGTATGTGAGTGATTGTGTATTTAGAGGGATCCTTTTAGCTGTGTGACATCAGTGGCAGACATGTAAACACAGCTTATCAGCTGATGCTTTTACAACTCTGTTATCAGCACTAAATTGCTTCTGTATTGCTGACAATTAGCCACAACTAGTGCGATAATACATACTATGGCAATAAAACGTTAACCAGTTCTGCACTCTGAATTTGAATGACTTCACCATGTAATTTATAGAAATGTGAACCTTAATGGGACACATATATTATACTCAGATGTATGGAATTTCTTTGTACCCTTTCAAATTGTACTTTTGTGTTCGTGGCAGTAACACTTTACAGCTCTCTCTCATCTAAACAACATAAAGGGACAACGCATTTTTCAGTTAATGTGGGTACATAAATATAAAAAAAAATGATGTAGCCTAAAAGTATTTTCTTTCTGATTAAATTTAAGCAATTCACAATGTTTTTAAATGGTTGAAATTAAATATAAAGAAAAAAGATAAATGTAATTTAAAAAAAAGAAAAAGAAAATTAACAAACATTGTATTGAAGCAGAGAACAGTCATGCCTGCAACAATTTTTTTAATGCTATTATTTTGAAAATATGTTCTCAAGATAATTACTTAACTCCACCCGTGATTGCAAGAAAATAATCTTTGTTATCTCTAGATAATTAAGAAATTAACTCGTGATCTTGAGATAACAGCATTTAATACATACATACATTTAAGTGGTGGTTTTTTGGTAACAAAGAAATATTTTTCTTATCATTAAAAATAACTATATAGAAATAATCAATCTTGTCGCTGATGGTCCGGTGTGCTTTTGTAGGTCATATAGAGTTATTAAATTTAATTTCAGTCTGTTTCATAATCAAAACTCCTCGCAGGAGCTTTAAGTATATCGACGTAAAAAAGTTGAAAACAGGAGTTTCCGAGTCGCACTTGAAAGCAGCATGAGGTTGATCTGCACCCAGGTAACGCCGGCACACAGTCACGCCCTCTCCTGGACTACAACACACAGGTGAAAGAGACAAAAAAAACTGGATCTGCCGGTTTCATGATTGGACTATCTAGTTCATGAAATCCCACACAAGTCACAAGGACCTGTGGGAAGAGTGACGCTATTTTTTTTCACTGAGCAGGGAGGATCTTGAACTTCTCTGCTCAGTGAGTGACAACAACCGACAGTATCAACACAGGCGAGGACAGAAACTATCTGAGGACGGCAACGTCTCGAAAAATCATCACCAACGTCGGTTAAGCCACGGAATAACTTAACACTAAACCACGAAACACTATGGTGAGTTAAAGTTTCTTTTAAAAACTAACTAACGTTCGTGTTAAATCATGTTTTTGTTTCTGCTTCTCGACACAGACTGCATGTTCAACGTTAAACCTCGCTTGTTCGAGAATGTCGGTTAAAGTGTGTAAAAACGACTGTTAGTGACTTCGTAAACGTTCTGTTTGACAGGATCGATACGATCACCTGGATTTGGATTTGGAGTGTGAAGGAGGAGGCGTAGCTGTGAGTAAACAGTTTCTGTCAGTGTTTTTGAAGATGTTAGTAGCTACATTTGTTTATGAAGGTTATGAGGGGTTAAGTTGTTTATTATCTCTTTGCTTAAGTCAGTTCACAACATTTAAGTGGCGTATATCTACTCAAACAATCGACTCACAGATACTGAGCGCTGTCCATAAGTATTTAGACATTGACGTATTTTTTTTGTGCTGGCTCTACACTTCAAGATAATTCACTTGACATTAAACACTGACAATGGGGGTAAAATACGGACTTTAATCTTTCATGTGAGTGTACAGTGTAGACAATTCAGCCCTGTTATCATGGCCGAATAAACCTTTTGGGTTGCTTCAGACCATATGCCACTTGGCCCCAATTAACCCCCCACTCCAGATTTGGTATGAAGTAGTTTAAGGATCAATGTGTAATATAAAATATGGATATATCTGCAGAAATGGATTATTTTATAAAAAATATTTTTCTGATTCTTAAATAGACATATCTGTTACATGACAAGGTAAAAACAGAACAAACAGAACCATTAACTGTAAACACATTTCAAGTCCAGACATGAAGGCAGCTTCAAGTCCAGACATGACATCTGGACATGAAGCTGGACTGTGAGATGTGAACGAATAAATGTGCATCCTTTCATCTATAAAATCATCAGTGAATGTTCAGTAATCAGCATCACTATTAAATTCGGCCTCCATATAGAGCCAGATTTATGCTGCTGACTCACAGGCCATGACAGTGAATGTTTACTGGCTGTTACTCACTGCACTGATTAATGCTTAAACTGGATGTCAGAACTGAAACCATAAAATATTAGTCTTGTGTTTTCATCCTTGGTGTCTTCTAGAATTAGATGCATATAAGTCTCTAAAGATGTTTGTTTTTCAAGTGAATTTTTCCCTTTCTCTCCTCGTGCAGCAAAAAGCAGCATTGTTTGGTGGGATGTTCAAAAGATCCTCCAAGATTATAGAACCATCAGTCCCTGCACAGGTACTGTTGTAGTGTGAACCCCCTTCATCTAAATCATTACACTATTTGATACTGCTTTAACTGACATTTAAACTGTTGTGAACTGTTGGCTCTGTGTTGACTTTACAGGACAATTTATCAGCCAACAGTGAACTTTCAAAGAGCAGCGACAGTCTGACTGACAACAGCACCAAGGTGATGCTCGGGAGTTATTTCTGCTAATTTGTTGTTTTGTTGTATTTTCAGTATTATGCTCCGAAAAAAGGCAGTGGGTTTTTTTTAGCACTCATACAAACTTATTTATATTTCAGGACAAAGGTAACGTGTTCAAAGACATGTTTAAGAAGACGACCAAAGCTAACAAAGAGGGTCAGCCACAGGTTTGTAGTGGCCTTCTTTTACTTACAGTGCTGTATTTTTTTATAACGCAACTGATGTTCATTTGAAGCTCATTAATTACTCATTAAAATCCAATACAAATCCAAAAATCTCAAATATATGATTATTCCAGCTGCTTAACTGTGATGATTTGCTGCTTTCGTCTCTTTTACATCACTTAAAATTAGAGATAGACCGATATGGTTTTTTCAGGGCCGATACCGTTTATTAGTAGTCAAGGAGGCCGATAACTGATATTTGAAGCCGGTATTCATTTGCAGTAAAAGTGAAAATATTGGCGTCAAAATTTTGAATAATACAAACTCCAACACTTAACTTTGTTTAAATGCCTTTAAGCATATGCATCAGAGCCAAAATAACCCAGTTTTAAATTGATCTCTTATCGGCCGTCGGATAAAAAAAAAAAAGGCAGATGCCGATATGCGTCAAAATGCCGAATATCGGTGCCGATAATCGGCCCGGCCGATAATCGGCCCGGCCGATAATCCCTACTTAAAATTGAATCCTGAATCTCTGTGTTTGGACTGTAAGCTATCCGAATAATACGCAATTTACAGATATTACATGGGGATGTGTAAAATTCAGGGCATTTTCAACTATTTTCTTACATGGTGTAGATTAAATGTTTAATTAATGAATTGAAAAAGTCATCAAAAGTTTATCAGAGATGAAATTTGTCTTAGTTTAAGATGTAATAACCTCATGTGCACCCAGGGTTTACTTGAGGTCACAGGGAAAAGAAATATGTTACATGGTTTCCTTTATATTTGTTTGCATGTTTTATGTATTTACCTTCTTTCTTAAGTCATATTCCTCATTTAACATTAGATAATCAAATATGTTTGTTGTTTTATAGAAATATGCAGATTGGATGTTAATTTTTTAAAATCTTTTCATAGGACACCCTCTCATTACAAAATGTTAACCTGTCTGCCAGTAGTGACAGCTTAACAGAAAACAACAAATCGTCAAAGGTGGGTTTATTTCCCTTGCGTCATATTGTTGTTTTCCCTCAGAGAAACTGGAAACTTAACCTTTCTCTGCACTTTTCTCATTAGGAAAAATCCGGTGTGTTGGGCGGGATCCTCAAAAGACCTCATAAACCAGGACATGCCCGGAGGCCTTCACAGGTGAAACACAATCTTCTGTTATGTCCTGCACGCAAGGATCTCTCATCTGCAGGATACAATAGGCTGACAGATAATCTTGTGTGTTTCAGGATCTTTTGGACAACGAGCTCACAGCCAGCAACGACAGTCTGTCGGACAAATCCACATCTAAAGTGAGTCTCATCAGCCATATACTATTATATGTTTTTGGCTTTTGCCTTTATTGTATAGGACAGCTGAAGAGAGACAGGAAATGTGGGGAGGAGAGAGTGGGGGAAGTCATGCACCAAATGACTGGCAGACAGGGAGCTGAACATGCAATCTGTGTCTCTATACAGAGGGTGCCTGCTCTACCAACTGAGCTAAACCAGCACCGCAGCCTAATACATTTTTAAAGTGCAAGAATGTTTAAAGACACAAACCATAGACAAATCCAATGTATTTGATGCCCCTGTCAACTTTTCGTTCTTAATTCCCTTTTTAAAATTTTGCCTTTTTTAAAATTTTCTCATGCTTCCCCCCCATTTTTTTATCAGTTAGAAAAGTCTTACTTGTTTTATTTCCCAGTGTGGTCTCTGCATGTGACGTGAGCTTTTTTATGAGCTCACTAAAACATTATTGTTATTATTTATTATTGTTATTATTGTAACTCTTTTTCAGGACACAGGAGGAATGTTCAGTGGGATATTTAAAAAATCACATTTTGGAACGCCGACACAATCCCAGGTGAGAGTTGGTCTGTGTAATATCTCTAGTCTGTCTTTCTTACATTATTAGCAGATGATGCTAATAAAATGGGATGTTTGTGTCTTGCCTGCAGGAGGATTTGTCAGCACCCAGCGAGAGCTCAGTCAGCAATGACAATATGTCTGTCAATAGCAACACTAAGGTGAGGTTTGTGAAAGCTGAGAAATATTTAGTTGAGGTTTGAGAAAACCAGCCACCGCTATCACCGCTATCCACTGCTGTAAATGCTGCTGCTCCCAGTTCTCCCGTGCTTTATTCTAAACTGTGTTTGCTAGAGGCACAGTCATAATTAACCTTTTTGAACTGGGGGATAATGTGATTGTACGTCAATGTTAATGAAGAGCTCAACTCATTTGAGATTTCCCACACCACTTTATGTGACTTTCTTCTTCCAGGAGTCAGGAGGGGTGTTCAGTGGGATGTTTAAAAAATCAAAGCCGTTTGGAGCAAGGACACAATCTCAGGTAAGAGTTGTGCATCCTGTTTTGTCTCTGTGATACATTATCAGAAAATAATGATAATAATCAGGGAGGGATGTTTGTTCCTTTCCTTCAGGAGGATTTGACCGCACCCAGTGAACCCACAGAGAGCAGCGACAATCTTTCTGTGAACAGCAACACTAAGGTGAGATGTGTGAAGTCTGCACAATACTTCCCATAATCCCGCCATATTGTGTAAAATCTCAATTTTTATTGGGCCTTTTCTTCCAGGAGTCAGGAGGGGTGTTCAGTGGGATGTTTAAAAAATCCCCAAAGCCTTTTGCAAGGGCACAATCTCAGGTGAGATTAATGATGCATTGCTGCAGCCTATTCATTTTACAATTTCACCATGTTACTATAGATTACATGACAAGATTAACATTTGTTTCCTGCCTTCAGGATGAATTGTCAGCACAGAGTGAGCTCTCAGGCAGTAATGACAAACTTTCTGTGAACAGCAACACTAAGGTGAGATTGTTAAAGCAAAGAAAAACTATTAACTAACTATTACTCCTCCAATATGGCAATTTTCACGTGACTTTTTCTTCCAGGATCTAGGAGGGGTTTTCAGTGGGATGTTTAAAAGATCTCCAAAGCCTTTCGCAAGAGCACAATCTCAGGTGAGAGTTATAATGTTGTAGTCTATTCATCTCACTTTAAAAACATGTGAATATGAAATATAAGGACTCGGTTGATGTTAATCTGTTGATATTCGTTTCTCACTGTCAGGAGGATTTGTCTGCACCCGGCGAGCTCTCAGGCAGCAACGACAATCTTTCTGAGAATAATAACACTAAGGTGAAGTTTGTTAAAGCTGGCCACCTCGACCCTAAAGTGACACAGTACTGCAAGATCAGCCATAACAGTAAGTCTAGTAATATTATATATAAATAAATGTTGTCTGCTTATTATTTTCTCAGGAGAAAGGAGGAATCTTCAGTGGTGTGTTCAAGAAAAAAGTTGCCAAATCTCAGTCTCAGGTAAGATGATAAAGCTTTTTCAATAACAGGTTTCAATCCAGGAAGTTGACTTTCCTATTAAGGGACATTTTTGTGACAAAGGTGAAAAACATTTATTCACATACCAATCTTATCTGTTGACTTTGGGTTAGCCTAACCCTAATCTCTATCTACAGATTCTAAATGTAGAATCTGTAGGCAGGGACGTGGATTTTAGGGATGGCAAATTCTGGTTGTCGTTTGTACTACGCTTGCAGTCCGAGTAATATTGACCAATCAGGCATCAGCAGGCCGCAGCGTATGCGGGGAAAAACAGTCAGTGTGGAGAGCAAAAGCAGGCGAAATGTAGTGTGCAGTAATGACATCCCGGGTCCCATCAGCGGCTATCAGACAATGATTTAGCTTCTTGTTAATCTCTTGTTAATGTCTTAAACAGACATCTGCATGCTAACAGCTAATAATCTGTTCTAGATCTAAAATTCAACTTGAGATAGATTGAGCGTTGAGATTTTTTCCGACTTCCTCGAATGCATCAGAAATTATCGATCTGACCTCCGTTCAACAAACAAGCATTTTAAAAGTAGTTTGTTTTCTTCTCCTCTTGTGGTCAGACCTGACAAAGCTTTTTACTTTTTACTAATCTGCATCATGATGTCAAAATTTTGGCAAAGGTAAGACCTGTTAATTAAAGTCAATCACAAGAAAAACGGGTTCTTTTTCTATAAACAATGCAGCACGCGGAAAACGAAGTCTTGACTGGAAGTTGTTTATCGCTAACCGCTGGCTACACGCCCGTCATGTTCACCGTTGTGCCCGGAGGCTACATCATCGTCAGACTAAAGCCGATGGGATCCCAGATTGACCTAACTGTAACACTAACACAAGGGATTTCTGTTTTTAAAGCCGCGAAGTTTAATACAAAAGAAAAAATCAGATTTTATTTTTTCGTATAAGGATAAAAACAGAAACCCGACCTTGGGAAACTATGAACAGAGGGCTGAAAGCAACATGTTGACTGTACCGATGTTCACCAACACAGTCGATTTTGTCTGCAAATAAAACTCTTGAAACATTATAAATACAAGTCAAATACATGCCGGCTTTTATAAAACTTTTCTTGGTGCAGTAGCTGAGCCTTTTTATTTTTTGCCTGCTCTAATTTTCCTGGTTAGGTGTTTTTCAGCTTTAAAACTGCTAAATTTTTCCTCAGAAACATCTAACTGAAAATAATTGCTTAGTCACCGACTTACCTGCACTTCCTTAAATTACCTTCCAGGGAAAAAAGTCACATTTACCAGGAAATATCAGACAATAAAAGCAACCCGATCACATTTCACTTCATAGGGAATTCCTTAAACGTCTTTTCCCAGAGCCTTTAAATAGCTTGCTTGTTTTTAGTTACCTGAGATCTATTTTGCACCAGTGCCTGCAGGTGTTTGGTAAAAGGTTTACATAAAACACTTGAGTGTCTTTTTTTCTGCTTGGTTGTTAATTCTGTGTGCTGCATCCCTCTGTTTAGGATGATTTGTCGATGGATACTGAACTCTCTGCCAGCAATGACAGCCTTATAGAAAAGTCTTCAAAGGTGAGCGATGAACTCGGAGCTACACTGAATGAACTCTATCAGAATGTTAAGTCGATGTCAGGGTTTAAATTAAACGGCTTCAAATTCTTTGTCAGGGTGAAGCGTCTGCAAAGAAGAAGACCTCGCCTCAGGTGATTTAACTTCACACTGCATCCTTCATCATACAAGCTTCTATAACATATTCGATAATGACACACTGATCTTCTGTATTGTTTTGTTACAGGATAAGGAAAAGACAGAGCAATCAGGAGACTCCAGTGAGAACACCTCTACTGCAGAAAAGCCCAAAGCCAAGCAGGTGAGCTCTGTTGCTTTAAAATAGTTTTGACTGTACTAAAAGCAGCTTTCTAAAAATAGCATTAGGCTCAAATGTCTGCTTTGACATTAAGGTGAGGCTTGGGGCTGCTTGTTGTTTTAAGTTGACAGTAACAGTGTATTTGTCTTATTTCAGAACGGTTTTAGTGCGATGATGAAGAGCACATTCCACCCTGACAAAAAGGTGGGAAATGGTTTATAACAAAAAGTATCTCCTGCAGAAAAGCCTTAAAATTATCATAAAATATATTGTGAAGTTATACACAGATGATGTTTGATTGTTTCTACTATCTATTATTGTTTATTGGGTCGTCTGTAGGAGAAGAACTCTGACTCTGACGGTGAGGAGACATCAGAAAATGGAGAGGGCCAGCAAAGTCACAAACAGGTTGGTTAAGATTTTTAGTATTTATTTAATATCAAAGTTGTTGTTTTTTAGTTTCAAAGCAGTTAAAGTCTATATTTCTGTATTATTTCTATTTATTTGTCTCCCTTTGTTTTGTTCCAATTTCAGAATAAATTTGCAGAGGCGATGACAAAGCTGAATCCATTTCGATCTGCAAACAAAGTAAGAAAGCTTAAGACTGTAATCTTTTGGTAGTGCTAAATAAACAAGTAAATATTAAGAACGATACAACTTCCTTTTTCTGTTTTTATCGAATAATGATTTCTTTGTTCTCATCGTAGCATGAGAAACAGGTAGACTCGGATGACGAGGATCCACCTGAGAGCAGCGAGAAGTCATCACACAACAAACAGGTATTTTGATCATTACTTCACTTACTATCTGTTCCATGCACGTTTTGCCTTTCAACAGGTTATTTTCATTCAGCAGACACCTACGCCATAGAGGGGTAGAAAAACGTCCACATGTTATTCAGCTGTTAATAATTAAGGGGAAGGCTGCCACGACCTGTTCATGCAGCGTGCACCACAGTCCTCATTATGCAGCCTTTTTTTAGTTTCCTGCTCTACAGTCACTTTTATGTGTGTTTGAATGGTTGAATTAAAAAAGTAGTGAAGCACTGCCCAGGTAGAAGAAAAGAAAGTCCATGAGTCTAAAGTTTCAGTTTTTGAGAAGTATTTTACCCACGGGCTTTGTCTGCAGTCCAGCTTAGCGTGCCCTGGCATGTTACAGGCTACAAATATGTGCAGTCAGTCTGTCTTGCACACTTGTTTTGTTTTGTTTTTTTCAGACCAGGGAAACCCTTTTTTACAAGTATTTTTGGTGTATTTTTATGCCTTTAATATCAGGTTTAGGCCGGGCTTCCAGACTATCACAAACCACGCAAAACTGTTGCTCATGAATCTGAACTATATTCCAAAGAAAACTAGAAATCATGAAATCCTTACGTGCTTACAGTGGTGTTTGTGATGTGCATGCATGATCGCTACCCTTAAAACAGCTTGTAAGTAGTCATAGCATTACTCACTGAAATCAAGAGTTACCTGTTAGCTTCTGATCACCTGACTGTAGCCAACTGCTTTCAATAGAGACGGCTAAATGTGATAGCAGGCGATTTAATTTAAGCTTTGGAAGTTTAGAGGTTAGAGTTTGAATATTTGAACGATACATTGTCTGAAAGTTGAACAACACAGTTTCTAAATGACCTCATTGACTTTGGCATGTCTGTACAGCAGTTACTTTTCATGGCAAATTCATTGGTCTAATTTGTGACCCAGTGTGAGTCGTGGTGGACTGAGCAGATCAAATCTGATATGCTGAGGCATTCTCTTAAATGTTGTGATGTGTCCCTCTCAGAGTGCCGCAGCCGGAGGCAAGCTGCATCTGTTTCGCACTGCAAATAAAGTAACTATGCTGTTAATGGTTTTCGGTCATGGTGGAGGTTCTATAGGTGACAGGGAAGTCATTGTCGTGGTGATGGGAATGTGATAATTGTGATAATGGTGGAGATTGGTTCACTTAACGAGTAGTAACGTTTTCCTGCACATTTAAAGGAACATCCCAGAGATTTGGCATCTTAAACCCTTTTACTACAGATATACTTTACAGCACAACTCAAGCTGTTTTTTAGTTTTAAAGCCATATTATTCCAACTGATTTAGACAACTATTTTTTTTTTAAGTAATAAATGGGTTTTGATTTTGGTTCACACAGCTCAACAACTATTATTTAATGTCCTTTTTTTTCAGAAAGACACTGAAGACACTGAAGAAATGCTCAAGGAGAAGGAGAATCAAGTGGAAGAGAAACCGAAAACGGTTAGTCTATTTTTCGCATCACTCGTGAGTCATCAGTGACCACACACAGCTGATCAACTTCTGTCAAAAATACCCTCTCTCCTTCTGCTCCCCCTCTTCCGTACCTCCGCCACATCCTCCTCGTCCCTTTACCTCCCTTTAATCCTGCCTACGCTCTCAAGCCTCGTCCTCCTGCTCCAGCTCACTGTGTGACTCTGTGTGTGTCCTTGACAGGTCAAAAGCAACATGATCCAGCGAGAGAGGAAGGAAAGAAGTGAAACTCCACTGGTCCCTGCCCGACCAACTGAAGAGGTTGACAAGCGACTCAAAAGTCACATTCATCGACATTTAGTCGGAGTGAGAGCATTCTTCTTTTGTCTTTATATTGTTTTGTTAATTCTGTGATCTCTCAACAGGAGATGAAGAAGACCTCTACTTACGACAAAGTGAAGCAAAGAGGAACTGAGGATAATCAGGTACAGTTTGAACTTCTCATATTTATAACATTATGATGGTGTTGTCTGTATATTTCTTCTTCCCCAGTGCTTTAAATACTTAGTGTAGTTTTTTTCATTAAGCAACCAGCAGGTGTGAAAGTTACATACTATGCTTTCATTCTTTCTTCAAATAAAGAGCTATAACAAGGGTGTTATTTTCTCATTTATTAGGTATCTTTTTATTTTTTACACATACTGAAATTCTAATCTAATTTGTTTAATTGTCTTCAGAGCCAGTCAGACGATGATCTCCTCAATGACAAGGCTAATCAAGACGGCAAAACAGTAAGTTTAGATCTTCATCATTGTTCGTCAAACTGTATTAAGTACTAATCCACAGTATTAGTCCAGACAGTGTATTGGCACACACAGTTGTTGCTGTAGAGACGTATTTATATATGTACTGTAAAGGACATTTTGTTGTTTGTGTCTATATTGTCCGGGATTTGTATGAATCTACATTTGCTGCTAAGGTCAAGTTAAAAGAAACACAAACAGTATTTACTGCAGTTAATCAGCCAATATCTCTCTGCTCTAGTTCCTGCTTCCTGCTTATCAGATGTCTCATGTCAGAGTCATGCAAATGCACCAGGCTAGTGTCGCTGTGACATGTGTGAAAGCTTGTGTGTATCATTAAATTGAACGAGACAAGTTATCCCCTTAACATAGAGTTTTTTCCCCCTAAGTAGCTTTATATGATGCTTAAATGGTCTCACAGTATTATAGATGTTCTTTGTCATATTGTTTAAGTTTTTCCAAGATGCTAAATGACGTTTCAAACTGAAGACTTTTTGTTTGTCATGGCTTCTTATGCGAGAAATCTATTGCATTACTTTTATCTCAAATTCATGCAGATATTTTAAGTCTTAAGAAACTTTGCATTTCCTGTCAGTCTTAAAAAGCATATTGTATATCTTTTAGTGATAGGAGAAGATGGTAGACAGATGACACTATTTTATAGTAAACAAAAACATACTGACCTACGTCTTTGCAGGGTGAAACAGACACTTGATATATTTGCAAAGCGATTCATGATTTTTTGCCGAAGCTAACACATTAATGTAGCATACATGAGGGCAGATGTTCTTTTTAGTAGGTCACCAACGGCTTTAATGAAATGTGGTTCTTCCAGTTATTGTCTCTCATGTCACCTAACAGTTTGTCACTGTGCCACTTTTTTTTTATTCTGTTTTACAGACGAAGGTCAAAAAACACAAGCACCATAATCCATTCATGCCACGTGCTGCAGCCAAGGTATATGACAGGGTTGTGTGTTTTTTATAGTGTCCAATTCATGAACACATTTATCTTCTTAACACCTACCTTAATTAGTTATATGTACTAAACTACACTGCTTAATCTGTTGCCTCCTCACATTGTTTTCAGATCATTTACAACATTGTGTTACTTTTAACTATGGCTATGAGTATTAGTCTCACTGTTTTTGTTCACACTTTGTTGTTTACATCAGGCTCATTCTGATGATGAAGGGCTGAAAGAAGAAGACAATTCTTCTTCCAAAGAGGAAAAGAAAGACGAGGAGGGCAAGGAGAAAGCAGAGGAGGTATTTAAACTTATTTACCCCTGCTAAAGCAACATTTCACAATTTAACCTGTCTTTCTTGAATTAACCCTCTGATCGTGACTTTCTTTTAGGTCAAAGTCAAGAAACCTAAGAGACACAATCCCTTCATGCCTCGGGTCAAGGTAACATTAAAATATGCTTCATGTACACACTTATTTCTCCCTGTGTTGACAATACCTGTTTGTTGAAATAACACTGCCAAAATGTCTTTTAACATATAAGATAATATAATGCTTGTATAACTCCATCCTCAAACCAACAATCAAATGTTTTTTATCAAGGCAGTGAACTCTCACTCTTTAGTCAAGTCTCGTGTTTCTGAAAGCTGCTGAACTGGATAAACTAGAATTTCAATAGACTGATCCAGACCTACGTCACACCACATGTCACAGTCCTGAAGAGCGCATCCACCACTTCCACCCACTGCAGGAATCAGGGCCTCTCATGTCGTGCTAATTAAGCTCATTTATAGATAAAAATTTAATATAGGACCTATAAGAGGAAAAAGGTGATGTTGGTTGTTCTTACCCAACATAACAAAAAATACTTTTATGCACAATATCCTCCAAATAACTTCCTATTTTCCTCTAAGTGCAACTTTCAGTTCCTACAATGAACAAAAACATAGTCTGTCACCTGCACAACCTTCTGCAAAATTATCCATAATACAAAATGTCCTCTTTAAAGATGTGAGAGTTACAGTTATGTACAGGTCTGAACTAAATGCCATCAGATTAGCTGGTGGCTTCAGCAACATTAGGTTAAAGATGCAGAGAGAGAGAGAGAAACCTTCTTGTTCATCCTCTTGTTATAAAATATATACTGTGTCTATCATCATCTCGACTATGAAGTACTGTGAAAAACACCTTATAAGGAGTTCAACTTCTTCGATCTGTTCAGTATAAAAATTATTTTCCTCCCCGTGTCATCCGGGCAGAATAGCATTCTCTTGTAAAACTACACTGACATCTTCTACCTCAATTGGTTATATGTACTTTAATTAATCACCTCCTTGATTGAAACAGTCTACTATTTTATTTAGATTTTACTTAATCAGGAAGGAGAACATTTGAAACCTTGTGTTTCTCTCCTTTGTCCTTTTTTTTATTTCATCGTCATGTTCACACTTGTTCTACTTTAGGCTTCGTCTGATGATGAGGGCCTGAAAGACGAAGAAGACAATTCTTCCTCCAAGGAGGATAAGAAAGATGAGGATGGCAACGCGAACACAGAGGTCTTAAAACTCATTTACTTTTTGCTCCTATTTGCTTGTTGATAAATTGTTTTTGCTTTGATTTTTCACTTTGATTGTCAACAGGACCACATTTAAATGTTGCTGTAATTACTTCCAAAGAAACATTTGAGAATTCTACCTGTGTCTTTGTCTAAGTAACACTGTAATTCTATTTTTTCTTTTAGAACAAAGTCAAGAAACCCAAGAAACACAATCCCTTCATGCCTCGGGTCAAGGTAACATTTAAACATGTGGCATGTACACTCTAACAGATGAAGCCAGTTATGTTGTATGTTCCATGTCTGGAAACAGCTATAGACTGTTGCAATACACAGTCACGTTTGATCACTAGTGGAAGCACTACCTATCACAGGATCATGGCTAAAACCTGCACTGCATGAGATATACAAAAGATCTCCTTGGTGGATAAATTCTAAAAGGAAAAAATATATATTTGCTGACCATAAAACTTAAAGGATGTTCTGGGGAAAAAAAGGTGAAAAGGTCACAACTTAAAGATGTGTGACAGGAATATAAAGTAACTTAGTGTGAACTTTTGTTCCACCCCAACTCCAGAACAGCCTCAGCGCTGCTTTATAGTAAGTCTCTGCTCCAAAATCTCCCATGGGTATTAATTTAGGTTGAGCGTCTGTCACCTTAAAGGTTCACTGAGCTTATCTGACCTGCATCTGTTGTGTTTCCTCACCCCTATATTAAGATTTATTAGTGTGTCTGTATCTCTGTTGCTGCTCACTGAAAGTATGCAGTCTTGCCATGTTATTTTGGCATGGATAGGTAGTTAGCATTGTTAAAATTCCAAGCAAATAGAACCTTCATAATAAACCACTGAGCTGCTTACCTGGCTGCTGATACTAAGACAAGGTCATATTCTAGAAAAAAGAAATCACATTTTTTCACTTTTTTGCTTTGTAACTGATTTTTAATTTGCTCATATAGGATTACTTCTTTCTCCCAAAAATAGATATTAAAAGGCTTTAACCAAACGTTTGTGTTGTCTGGTTTCAGGGCCGAGGTGTACAGAAGAACGCAGACTCAGCAGAGGTAGAGAGAGTCTTTCTTTTTTTCTCCTAATGACACAACATAAATACATTTGATGTGGCTTCTTTTTCTTCCTGTCCTCTCAAACACTTTGAGCTTTACATCTAAAAGCAACTTTGAACCTTTCCCCTCCCAGTCCGTCAGTGTATTTGGCCACCAGACTGCCGTGTTGCAGTCTCATTGTGGTTCAGTATTACAAAAGGCCTGTTGCACACAACCCACCCCTGACAACAAATTCTTGCTTTTGTTTGTCTCCAGGGTGTCCGCTCAGCTCCCAACAGAGACTATTATTGACAGCATGTGTTTTTTTTTCCACTCCACATGAAGCCCACCCCCACCCCTCCGCTCCACACTGTGTTTGTGCATGCCCTTAAGATGGAAGATGAGATCAGTTTAGGTTGCGGTGTGCCCAGACTTGTTTCTCTGCTTCCTTTTTCAATGTGTCCAGGGAAGACTTTAACCTTTTTTACTTCTGCAAAAGCAGCAGAAATAAGGCCATGTGTTCAGAATCGCGTTTACTTCCTTCTCTTTGTCTGAACAGATCCAATTTAAAAAAATGAAAATGAGGATCTATGACACTTAAACTTTTCTGTTCCTCTGTCTTTTTGTCTCCTGACTTACACTTCAGCTACACAGGTGACCCAGACTGTTTGACTAAAAACCTTAGTTCTGAAACATGAGTGTTAAGCAGTGTTATTTCTGTGGTTTCAGAATGAAGGTGCAAACAGGTCCTTGTTTGACCAGCTGGAGGACTTCCGTATCGACCCAGTACGGCCTGAAGACAGACAGGTTGGTTTATTTAGAAAATATGTCACAATCATAACATATGTTATTATCTGAATATCTAAAAATGAAAACCCTCACAAATCCAATGGTGTCTTTTAGGATGTGGAGGATCTCATGGAGTGGTGGAACAACGTGGAGTGTAAGTTTCATATGATTGTTTTGGCTCTGTTTGGGCTTTTTTGTTTCTTGTTGAACCACTTGCACTTTATGATGGAGAGCATCTATACATCCCTGTTTATGTACCTCTAGTTCTGATTTTCATGTTTTGGGCCCCGTAGTTTCAGTATGGGGAAGACCCTCTCCTGTTTCTACATGACAGTGAAGTTCTAGATGTGTCTAGGTGTCCACATGCCTTTGTCACATTATGATGAAGCTAAATGTCTTAATATCTTTATTACTTTTACTTTCTCAGCTTGGGAAGAAACGTCTCAAGATGAGGACATGACAGAAAAAGAAGAGGCCAAGTAAGTCAAGTTTGAACTAGTGCTGTGTCAGAAATGCCATACTATACTAGCCGTACGTGCTGATTTGGCCAAAATGGAGTGTGCGAACAAAAGCAAAATGTGCAGTATGCCAAAAATAGCCAGATGTCGTACTGAAAAAATCTCTAGTATGCATCGGACCAGTCTACTTCGCTTCTGTATCCCACAATGCAAAGCGCTGAAACAGCACAACAGTAGTTGAAATGGCAGACAGCAGCAGAAGGGGGCGCTATAGCTAAAGAATCAGCTTTTTGCTATTGATGGGCTGTTGTTGTTTACTTCGCTTTCCAAAACCAGAAACTGGCGTCTGGCGTTGCATTCTGCAAAATAAATTTGAACAGCTCCGTACAAGATACTACCACCGAACGCTGTATGTAGTATATAGTATCCAATTTCAAACACAGCATAGGTGTTTATATGGCATTCAACTGCTACATCTAAAATGACCTTTATGACCCCAGTATAATGGAAGAGAATAGATTTTTCTGCTGCAAAAAATACCTAAAAAAGGAAAAAAAGGCCCAGAAAGAAACCACCATTACAAGGAAAAATCCACAGATTACTGTTAGATTTAGTGTTCCCACTCTGTGTAATAACTCTTGACTCTCCTCTTAGGGCGTTTGCTGTGACGGCTGACAAGGTGCAGAAGGGTATCCGCGTGTTCAACAAACTGTTCTCAGAGCGCGCTGAGAGCCTCTGGCAGCACGTCATCGACCTCAACGGCATCGCAGACGGCCTGGACAAATTCAGCAAAAACACAAAGATTGCTCAAATCACCGGCGGCTCCACCAGCGCTATCGGAGGTGTAGCCACCATCGCCGGCCTCGCTCTGGCTCCAATCACCATGGGAACCTCTTTGATTGTGACAGCGGTGGGACTGGGTGTCGCTACAGCGGGCGGTCTGACGTCGGCAGGTGCGGGCATCTCCAACCAGGTCAACAACTCGATGGACCGCAAGAAAGTGGAGAAGATTGTGCAGGACTATCAGGAGAAGATCACTGACCTCAACAAGTGCCTGAAATTCATCAAGCAGGGTATCGAGAACCTCAAGAGGTTCGACCTGATGAAGATGAAAAAACACGCCTACAACCGTGACTTCCCCGTGCTCAGCAGTAGTTTCTATGAGGACGGTGCCATGGCTGGAAAAGCCATCCTCATCAACGCTAATGAGATCATGCGTGTGGTGCAGATCGCCAATGTTGCCGGCAGCACAGCAGCCAGAGCGGTCCAGATCGCCAGTATGGCCACCGGTGTCCTCACTGGACTCTTCGTTGGCATGGACATTTACTTCGTGGCCAAAGATTCAAAGGAACTGAAGAAAGGTGCCAAATCAGAGTTTGCTGCCAAAATCAGGGAGGTGGCTACGCAGCTGCACGACGGTCTGGTGGAGCTGAACACAATCAGAGAGGAGCTTCAGTCCACCCAACCAGAAAACGACACAGAATACAATACAGCTGACGTGGAGGGCGAAAAGAAAGACAAGGAAGACAAATACGACAGTTCAGAGGAGGATGAAATCGACCGCATCAAAAAAGCCATTAAAAAGGACTACGAGAACCGAGAGTACGTCTGACAAAGCTTCAGAACTAGAAACGCTTTCAATTGTGCTTGCTTCTAAAACCTCTGGACTTTCTCTTCTGGACCTGACTTCCTGATTCTCAACACTACATGGAGGAACCGAGGCTTCGTGGTACAAAGAAGTATCACATCTGCTTCTCTGGTGATTGTGACAATGCGGGAAATTGCCATGTTATTTGACAAAATCATGCACAGTTGGTTTTAGGTGACAAAAGAAATGGTTGCAAACTATTTTTCTAGATTTTATAATTTAGAGTGTTACTAAGAGTTTCATCCGAGTGTGTTGGTTCATATTGAAACAAATACTTTTAACAGGTGTAGCTATCATGTGTATTGGGGATTAGTGCCTTTATTATTTGTAGTGCCTCAGAAATACAGCATAATGCAGTGTAGCAATTGTCTGTTACCTTATGTTTGTTTATGACGTGTCAGGGCTGCAACTAAACCACTTCCCTACATCACCAGCTTGAGGTTTTGGATTTCATGTTGGAATTTTCAAAGCTTTACAAGTCGTGTTTGGCTAGTGGATATGGATCTCATGTCACAGAATGTTATGTAATAATCTTTGTTTTAGATTGTTAGAAAAGAGCCATTAAAATTATGAGAGCGTAAGAAGACCTAAGGTCGAGTTACAAGTTTGTGTGACTTGCTAACTTCAAACTAGTGAGTAATTAAATTGGGTTGCACCATTCAAAGTAACTTAGCTAGTTTAAACTTGATGTATGTATAAATTGGTTGTTAGGAAACATGTAGCTAAAAGCAGTGAAATATTTAAAGAGAGCTTTCACATGGCTTCCAAAGATTATGCTAGTATCATTTTTTTGGAAGATTGTGATTATTCCTACTTTCCATAATTATTGAAAGGCATTTATTTATCAAACGCAATAAGAATCATATAAGAATCGTCTAAAGTGGGGATATACAGTGTAATCAGGCATAGTTAGCTTAATCAGTTGGTTTCGTTAGCTAGTTAACAGGCTACACCTGGCAGTAACTGGGTGTCAATGTTAAGTACCAACTTATCTCTACATGAGAAATATTTTTTTTTTATGAAGCAACCTGTTTAGTGACGTGTAAATCTCCACTTTGTAAACACAGGAACATTTTAAGCTTAGTTTGAACTTGTGAACAGTTGGCGTAACCGGTTCCAGGTGAATACAGCGGGGGAAGACACAAACATAAAAACTGCCTGAGGTGAACGTGTGGGAAAAAAAATTATCTTTCAAGACTCCTTAAAGTTTAGCTTTAGGTTTTCAATCATGTCTTATGTTATAGTAGATGTTAGAATGATTTCAAGGTGTAAATGATTCCTTTATTAGATCACTGGAATGTAACTGTAGGAACAGAACTGTTTCAACCTCTCCTGAAAATAACTGTCATTTCTTTTATTCTGGCATTGATATTTGAAAGACTGTCACTATTCAATGTGCAGTCTGTACTGTAAGCTCTGATGATGTCAGCCCTGTGCTCTGTTGAATGAACCTAATATTTATTTTTAGTCCTGGGTGGAGTTGTTCGTACGATGACAGCTTTTTATGTGCAATATATTGTACAATTTCATTTGTAATAAATGTAAAATTGATTATTAAAAGTACAAATAAAACAAATGTGTGAATCTGTGCGTTTTGCAAAGTTTGCATGCAACCGAGCAAACACTTGATGTCCTTCTTCCTTCTACTGTGCACTAACTGAATTGGTATTTGCACAGTTAAAACCTAGGTAAACTTGTTTGTCAAAGCTTCCTTCAACAATGTTTACTTTTCTTCAGAGATTTTCATGATGAATATAGATGGAACTACTCTTCCAGGGCAGGGACACTTGTTTTGTTTTCGGCCCATTTCAACACCTTTCAACACAATATCTCCAGAGAGTAACTCAACACCAGGCAAGACATCAGTGTCTCACAGCCCTCTTTGTTTGGAAGTGTCAAGGTCTGTTTCACTTCACTGGTGGGTGTGGTAAACTTAAACCTTTTCTCTGCTTTTTAATGGTAGCAAAGACGATACAGCACCTTTTTAATTTGGATTCAGCCACAACAATGTATAGGAAATTTCCTCTTTATTCTTGACTAGGCTTTTGGTTCATGAGGCATTTTGTTTACATGCCAAACATAGCGGGCGATTAAAGTCTGCATAGCAATAAGTGTTGTTAGTGCCAAATAGAAATGAACAACACCCAACCAGAATAAACCTGCAATGTGCTGGTTCAAGTTTGACGTGCACCTGGTTACACTTGTAACTGCACCCAACTGTGATGTCAACGTGTACTGACCACACCAAGCAGTGATGTCACAGTGTACTTAAAACACCCTGAGGAGTACATGTCCACATCGCTGCAGCAGAGTGAAATGAAATGAAAAAAAGGGATTTATTTATTTTGCTCCTTAAATTTTAACTGTTTTAATTTCTAATAAATACAGTGCATAATTTTGCATACAAGATACAAGATAACTGATATTATTGATAGGTGCACTGGATAAAGAAATCCAAACATTTGGAAAAAAAGGAAGACTGTTACAGATGATAAACATTGTGGGGATATCTGGGATCTTTCACTATTTTCAGTCACAACAAAAAAAAATTGACCTGAGAAAATATATTCTTATGTCATCAGTATTTCTATTTTTATGTTCACCATAAAGTATGAGTCAGTATGAGCTCACCTTGTGACTAGTTCAGGGTCCTGTAATAATTACTGTAGTTTTCTTTTTCTATTTTTGGAACTGCTTCCATCACATTTGGGTTTTTGTTGATATGCTGTTAACGCTTGTGAAACTGATGACTCAGAGTCACACCGGCTGGGAATCAAGTTTCTTCCACTCCCACAGAAACAGGTAAACCCCAGACTGGCCACGCCCCAACTCCCAGGTGAGACCTCAGCAATCACAAAGTCGGACAAAGGTTTCAGATCTCTCATCCTCTCCTACTGAAAAAAACAGGTGAGATAGTGGACTCCTGATTTTGCTTTTCTTCTCGGAACAATTCTCCGATGGAGTTTTAGTGACTGGGATGTTTTATGGAGCAGGAAGTCGTTTTATAGTGAGGAGCAAAGAGAAGCTCTCAGGGCGTGTTTAGGTTCGTTTAAGATGCTTTGTGCGACCTGTAACTAATGTTGCCTTTGGGTGGTGTCGGACATATTTGAACTACGTAATCTGGGGGTAAATAAACAGAGAAACATGGCAACAAGAGATAGAAAGTTTAGTAGTTGAGATGTATTGGCAATGAAGGAAGCTGCATTAACAGGGATTTGTACGTTTTGCTTTGCTTTAATGTAGGCTAATTAAATAATTGTTTATGCTTCATTTTTATGTGTAACATATTTTTGCATTTTGCCCACTATATTGTTTTCAAAGTCACATTGCAAATGCTTCCCTCTAACGCAAGGCATTGGTAGTTTGACATATTTCCTGATGAAACAGGATGTTAACACTAGGGCTGGTTATATAAAACGTATTTATACTAGTTCCAATATGATGTATGTGTTTAAGTTCTGAAATAGGAATGATACAATTTCTTTTTTGCTACTTTTGTTTGAAGAATATTCAATAAATGGTTCCAATTTTTATTTCATTTTGTTAAATAGGCCACATTTCTCAAATATAGCATTTTATAAATAAAACCGAGAGACATTTTTACATTGTCTTAAAATAATGCAAGAACTTGATCTAAATCTAAATCTTACCAAACAATAAAGTAAGATAAGAAGATATATAATCTTCAAATTTCAAAAGTAATTCATGTGCCATAGATGCTCAATGTTAAATAAATGTGCATATTGCACATAAAGAATAAAATAAATCATATATACATAGTTGGGGGAAAGAAATAGGAATAGAAATGAGGAATTTAGACATAGATAAAAAATTAAAGGGAAAATTAAAAGATATATTAATTTTTGTATTTTATCAGTACGATTATTTCATATTTAGAGAAAAAAATATAATGATATTTTTGTCGTAATGTGTGAGGAAATTATATACTATTCAGCAACAAGTATGCAAAGCCATTTTCATGCACCAATGTTATGTAAATAAATCCAAACCTAAACTGTAAATAACTAAAACAAACCAAAGCACTTGAGTCGGATGTGACCTAAGAACTGTGATTTCGGAGCTTCGGATAAGCTCCTGAACGCCTCGTGCGTGCAGATGTTGTTGTGCGGGTGTGGTGAAGTTTTAAAACTCTTGAGAATGTCGTGACAGTGAGGGAGCCGTCTCTGCTGTCTGCTTTGATATATTTTGGTTAAAACTGAATGTGAAGTTTCTCAGCAGCCCCTTCAAATCTCGGTAGGTGAAAGTCTGACATCAGCGTGTCTTAGATTCAGAGCTTTTGACGTTTATGATATATAATTGACCGTTCGTTTAATTGACGAGTGCATTTTAAGCTTTTTAACGGTTAGCTAGCGCGAGCTAAAAGTTTAAAGCCTGTAAGCTAACGTTAGAAACTGTAACTTAAAGCGGAGTTCGTTACACCCGGCTGACGTTAGTTTTAGGAAATGTGTACTGTGGTACTTCTCTAAATGCTCGTGTCGTGCCTGACCATTGCAACTGTGACATGTATTTCTTCCTGTATTCATACTTAGAGTTACTTGTTCTTCTGAATTACAAGTAGGTAATTTTTAGATAGGTAACTTTACTCAATCTCTACGGAGTCAGCAGTTAACTGCACACTGCTGGTAAAAAGTAAAACTGTCCGGTAAAAAATTGCAAGAAAATATGATGATATGCCTGTAAATATGATGGCTCAAATGAACTGCTAAGTACAGTATGATGCTGATACTGGAGTACTTTTGAATACATGTTTACCTTTCTGATTTGTGGCATTTAGGGCTTTAGCTAATAGTTATATATATTATTTTATTAAATTATGAATCACATTAGCTAAAAAAGTAATTTCTTAGTAATAAATGCTTTGCATACATTTCCCAAAATTCAAGAGGACACATTCAAATGTCTTGTATTGTTAAACCATCTTAACTGGTCTCGACTCAGGACCCACCACCTCCTCCTTAATGACAAGTAGCGACCCAAATTTCTTAAATCTTTCAACCAGTCAAATTTATTTAATGAAAAATTGAGTTTGAACCTGAGATGGAACAAAACATCACAGTATGTAAGCTTAACAGGATGATAGTTACGGGTGTGAATCTATCATTATGTCACATTTCGATTCAATATCGATTCTTAAGGTCATGACTTGACCCAAAATCGATTCTCAAATCAAACTGATTCCCGATTCACAACCACTTCCCCATTTGTTACAAAGGGGTGATTATTTCAGGATTTACCCCAGTCTGCTGTGTGCTAAGAAAACCGCAGTGGCAAATTAATATATGACATTAAAGCACAGTAAAACGTGTTCAAGATTAGGTAGCTTTTATATTTGATACAATAATGTAAGTGCAAACCTTAGACAAAAGATAATGTATTTTTGCTTAACTATCGATTATTTTCTGCACCCCTAATAATAGTCAACCAAAATGACCAGCAGGTCGCAGTGTGAGGAATATATTCTCTGTACAATTCATTCAATTAACCTTTTTTCAAAAGAAATAAATTAAAAAAGTGCGACATAAATGCAACTACTGTAGGGCTCATCAAGTTTCAAGAATGTAAAGTTAACTGTAGCTGGGATTACCCAATCAGTGTATGCATGGAGTGGGAATAAAGTACACTACTGTGACCCACTGAAAACAGCTCAGCGACCCACTTTTGGATCCCGAGCCACCAGTTGAGAACCATGGGTCTAAACAGTCATTAAAGAGCCAAATATTTTTATTTTACTATCACAGAAGACCACAATAATAAAAAATATTAAATTTGTTTTTAAACTTAAACCATAATCAATTACTCATGCAGTGTTCCCAGCTCAAGTTTTCTTTTGATATTCTGCTGGAGTAAGGGATCCACGAACTTGTTTGACCACTGATAAACAGAGAGATAACTTTGGATTTGCTGGCACATTGTAAACAGATATATGTAGGAGTAAGTTTGCAATAATTGCCCACTCAAGTCAGAGAAAAGAGAAAATAAATATAGGTGAGTCCTTGAATAGATCACTAAAAGGTTTAGAGGGTCACAAATTGCCCACAAGTCTGCTGACTCAGATTTACTGGAGTAGGTAATTCAGACTAATGAAACATAAAAGTAAACATACCCCCTACACCTTTAAAATTTTGTAATAGCAAGAATGGAGTACATGTTTAATATGTATTTAAACAACGCATGACTTGACATGGCATTCATGTTTTAGAGAAATAATTTGTCTTTTTGATATTAAAAACAAACCCCATGAAGAGACCAAAATCAGCAATAATTTATCATATTTAAAAACATCTGTGTATTGTATTTAAATGAGGTTTAAGTCAGATTGAACTTGAAAGTGGTCCCTGCATCTGGAACCATTGGATGATAAAAGTGATTGACATCTTAATAATTGAGACCAACTCTCAGCTGTCTATCAGCCCTGCCCTTGCATATATTACTGAGTTGAACATGTATACTTCAAAGTCTCTGATAAAGGCTCTATGCTTTAACACCTTAACATTTTACTATTGTGATGTGAACAAAATAATAATCACAATGTGATGTTTCTACTCTTTGAAAACTGGATCCTCTAAAAGATTGCAGCTCCTGCAAGTTTCTTGTCCTCCCAGAGGAAATTAGTGGTGCATTCAGTTGCTCCCTAACCGCTTGTAAAATTAAAAAAATTAAAAGACAAAGTCTTTTACCAGAAAAATGGCACAAGTTTTGAAAAGCAGTGGTAAACTGGGTCACGATATGACCCAGTTTACCACAACTCACTTTTTTTCAATACCTTAGAACGCTTTTACAAACTGCCTGAAGGAAACTTCTTACTGCTTTACGTAATCCCTGACTTAAGTGACTCTTCTTTTACTACCTGCCATGTGTTGTTTTTTATTATATGTGTGAAGTTTTTTTAAATGTGAAATCCATTGTAGTGTCGTCTTGATCAGTACTCCCTCTAAGTAGAGATCTTGTACCTCGAGGGCCTCTAGAGACAGTTTGACTTGTCAGAGCAGTAAAGGAACAGATGGATCAGTTACATTTAGGTTACAGAAAGCCCTGACAGCGTGCGCCACTGTCAGCATAAACTTCCACAATACTGGCAGCTACTGTTATTGCACATGTGCTTTTCGTCTTATGACATGTTAAAATATTTGCTCGTGAAAAGGTCTGAATACTACTACTGCATCTGTGGACAAAGCACTACGTCTCATCTTCTTATCTCTTTGCTGATCCTGTCCTGAACATGCATGTGTGGCTCTCTAACAAATTAATTTGCCCTACTTCCTTTTAAATATCTCATGTATTATTTACTGTGAAATTTGCAGAGAAAAGGTAAACAAAGGTTCCGTGTGCAAACTGTAAAGGGCTTTGTGTCGGTGGTAAAAGACATTCAAATTAACTATATATAAATAGTCAACCTTTCTTTGCCGATAGTCTTGTTTGCTTCTGTAGGTCATTGAGAAGCATCAGTTGTAATTTTAGTCAGTTTCATAACCAGTTAAAATCTCCTCACAGTACCTTTTATCCAGCAGGAATGCACAACCCCAGAGCGCTGTTTTTAACTGCTCACAGCTACAGGAAATTGTGGTGAAGGAGCTCGAGGACAGGGTCTTGTTAAATGAAAAACAAGCTTTAAATCTTAAATGCTCTCTCCTTCACGCTGCTTTCACCTCACATTGAATGAATGGTAAAGATGGAGAAGAGTCCCATGTTAAAGACTAAGAAGCTTTCACTTCCACAGACAACTTCACATAATGAGTTTGTGGTGTGATTCTTAAAAATACATATTTGTGTAGATAAAGATATTACCATCAATTTCAGTATTATTTGCTGGATATGTAGAAGTTTTTCAGAAATGACAGTTTCCCAGTTTTTATTACGACTTACAGTTCATGTAAAATTTATACTAGAGGTTTGTACAAAACTTTAATCTACAGTGATTTCTTGTAAAAACAGTATGCTTTATATACTGTAAGTAAGTAGTATGGAATTGGTACACATTCACTGACCTGTGAGGTATGCAGGCATTATCAGTGTTATTAAATACATCAGTTTTTCTTGGCATGTCGAAAAGGTTTTCTAGGAAGTTGGTGAAAGTCTCTTACTTCCCTCTGGTCCTGTTGCCATTTAAAGAGGCGTTCAAGGTGTACATGCTTTGATCACAAACCTGCTACTGGTCCTGTTTACACTTAATCTGTCTGTGTCACTCTTACAGACAGGATGGATATGATGAAGCCAGAAGTCAAAAAGAAACCCAAGCCGGTGAGAAAACAATCATCTAATGCACAGCACAGACTGAATATTGTAAAGTGTGTTTTGGAAAGCAAAACAAATTCAAATGTATCATATATAAAATACACTCATAAATGTGTCGTATTTTCTTCTGTGTCCTCAGCCTCAGCCTTTTCCAAAACCCTCTGAGGTACTGTAAACCCAACTTTGATAAGCTATGTGACAAAGTTTATTGTGTGTTTGTATGGTGGCATGAATAGTTTTTTTAATGTATGACTTCTGGATGTTATAGCCAAGTTTTTATTTTTGCAGGTGAAAAGAAATGACCAAGAGAAACCGAGTCCTTTGGTGCCTCAACGACCTGTAGACTCTGTAAGTCCTGCATCTTTATATCTTTGGTTGATACACACAGATCATCAAACTACATCGAAACGGCTTACCTGGAAAAGATACACCAGTAGTTTCTTTATACATGCTGTTAATCCTGCATTGCTCTGTGTACAATGCTAAGTTACGAAAAACAAAATGCTAATGTGGTTAGAAAATAAAGAGGACCTTTGTACCTTTTTAGAATATGAGCTTTGATTTGAAAAGAGGCTCAACTTTTTTAATAACAATGTCTTGTTTTGGATGCAGGAGCTGAGTCACACACAATTCAGGGTGAAAAGAGCAGCAAGAGCGATTAATGAGGTACGCACTGTATATGTGTATATGTTTGAGACATGAGACATTAAAGGTGGGCAGGGGACTATATGTGACATGCATGTGTGCATCAGGACCTCTACACCTTTACAAATGGAGTACTCCCCTTTGCTGCTAGGGGGAGAATAATTGTTAGTTGCAAAATACTGCAAAAACGCTCATATTTTGCAAGTCATGCATTGGCATTGCTTCTCAAAAACCCTCTTTATGAGTACTATGAAAATGATATTTAGCTACTGTTGTCTTCATAAACTTTGTACATTATGTTTTCCTGCTTTTTCCAACTGTATCAGGCAAATGGAAACTTGACACAAAGAGACACAAAAGAGAAATCATCTGAAACTCCAGTGGTTCCACTCAGACCTACAGAAAAGGTACAGTACACCCAAACAGTGCAGTCAGAATTCAGTTTCCTTACGGAAAATGTTTCTATAATTTCTTTTGTGAACATGTGTTTGTTTTGTGTCATAGAAATTCATGTCAATCTGAAACCTTTGTAGTCGGCAGTTTACTGTGAGAAGAGTTTACAGTAAAGAATCACCCGGAGCTACAGGAGGTTTCACGTTTCTTTCCTGTTCTTTGTTATTGTTCCCCTGGGGGCTTTTTCTGTATATGTGTAGGAACTAAACGCCATCACTAGGCACAGCCAACGCAAGAGGGAGCAAGCTGAGGACACGCAGGTAACATACACACACACACACACACACAATTGAATGTCATGTTCCTCCCTGCTTGTTTTTAAAAGTTGCTTCCTCTTCCTGATCAGAACTCCAGAGAAAATAACCAATCAGAAGTTGCTGGAGATGAAGCTGACTTCAAACAGGTATTTCAACTTTAAAAATGTAATAGCCGCCACCTCTGACCTAATTCATAGTCAGTATATAATATTTCCTCTTTATGCTTTGTTTGTTGTAGAGTAATCAGTCCGCTCTGACAGGGATGTTTAAGCGGAGCCAAAAAGAGAAACCGCCTACGTTCACTGTAAGAAAAGCACACTGTTAATTACATAGCAGGCATCAATAATTATTGATTTACTGTCATTTTGATGGGATTGAACTGGTTTATTGCTTTGGAGTAGGTGAGTTTTGTAGTTTTGTTTTCTTACATCTGAACACCTTTTGAGTAAATTATACCACCTTAACCCCTCAGAAGAAAAACAAGACACATTTTTGGGGACTTTTTATGACTTCTACTGAGTTAAGTTTGCTTAAATTAATGCGTACGTCTCTGTGGCTGATGCAGGCCTGTAAAAAGTCCATCCAATTATTTTCTTTGGACCAAATAATTATATAACCGGCCTTGCATGCTTGTCTACCTGTGTGAACTGTGTGCATGATTTGAGTCTTTCACAAGCTAAAGCTAGCAAGGTATTTGCACAAGAAGGGCAGAGAAAGGTTAGGTACAGTAGTTGGATATGATTAGCTATGACAAGGATGCACTGGGCTCCACACCCCAGTTGTCTCTCATGGACTGACCGGTAGTCAGGCAGAGCCAGTTTTCCTGTTTTGAGAAGTGGCATTGACATTTTTAAAGGTTATATGCCCTCAAAATTAAGCTTACTCTTGGGGTACTGCAAAATTGCCTTCACTAGAAACATCACTAAAAAGATATACAGTTAAGAACTTAAAATTCACATAGAAAATGAAGAATGAATAAAAAGTGTGTGTAAGTGTTTCACAAACTGACAGAGCCTCAGCTAAACAGGTTTGTTGTACAGACAGGTGTCATACAGGTGTGTGTGGGTGTGTACACACATGCAACATAAGTGCACCAGTAATTTACGTAAAACATACAATGTTTCCAGCACACTAGATTGAGTGTTAACTTGATTTTTTCTTTCCTCCTCAGAGTTATGTGATCCACGACCTCGACAAAAAGGAACAAACTGATGATGCCCCGGCTAAACAGGCTCCTGGCAGCAAACACGTACGGCTTTGTGTATTTGTGTTTGTTGGTTCATGCGTGTGTTACACTGTCAGTGCTGGAAGTATTGCCACAACAATAATAGTACATACAGAAACTTCATTGTGCAGTATGATAGTTTCTTACAGTGTTTTACATACACTTTTATTTTTGATGTGTTTTCGATTGATATTACTCTACTGTTTAGCATTTAAATCCGCAATACATCAATGTTCATGAGCTTCATCAGCCCTGTTTTCAGCTTTGTGACGATGCATTTTCCAGACAATCAAGCTGGAACAAACAATTTTAGCTTAAATTGACTTAAGAGTATAAGAAAACATAAAAGCACCAAAATAGGAGGGTTTATTTTCAATGGAAAAGAAGGGCATTAAAGATTTGTTATCTGAAAAGTCACTAAAATAGTCAGATAAATAAATATAGTGGAGTAGAAAGTACCATATTTGCCTCTGAGATACAGCAGAGTACAAGTGTAAAGGTGTATAAAATGGATAAACAGAAGTAAGGTGCAAGTACCTTGTAATCTTCACCTCTGTCCATTTTTTAATGTCAGCTGGTTTATGACATGTGACTGTGATTGACAGGTTGGTCTGAAGGAAAAATTGAAAGGTTTGCAAATCAAGTCGTCACCAAAGGTACGAGGCACCGTCTGGTGTGGTGTTTGTTGCTGGTGGTGGCTGCAGGGTTTTAAAGCTTCCACTCGTGACTTTCATAGGAAGTCATGTTGTTTTTGTGCTGCTGGTGATGGTGATTAAAAAAAGATATTCAAATGTGTTGGTGTGGTGGAAGAGATGCATTCTGATAACAAATGCTGCCTGGAGGAATCCATGTTTGTGTTTCGATCAGTTTTTGAATGAATGTTAAATAGAATAAGGAAGTGCGTCTCTGCACTAGAGATCTTAAACAACTAACATTTACTTTATTGCCATTCTACCGGGAACAGAGTAGAGCAAAGTGCCTGTATGTTTTTCTGACTGTCGGGGTGTCCTGCTGTTTTTGGGATTTATTGACCGTGACATGTCAGCAGTAAGATGAAAGGACTTTTTGTCATCTCTCTGCTGTTTACTCACTAATAAAGGCCTAAAGGGCTCCCCCAAAAATAGAGAGATTAACTCACTGTTCGTGTGGAAAAACCTGCCTCTTGAATCTTGACAAATGACATAATTGTATTATTAAGTGATGCATTCTGGGGTATTTTTTGCCTCTGTCCTGTTTTGTCTTTCAAATTATTTATTTTTTGGTTTAGTCTCACTTGTTTTCTATCAGAAATGTTTTTTTAAAATATTTTAAATTGTTGAATTTCACTTAACAGCAAAGTTATCTAAAATGTTGTAATATTGACCTTCAAGAAATCTTACGTTCCGCCTGAAATTCCACATCATTGTTTATTTAACCTGGTGTCTTCATAAATGAGCTGTAGATTTTAGACACGAGTTGCCACGTCACAGAAGGATGTTTAATCCTGAACAAAATGAGGATAATGATATTGTGCTGAAGGTTGTTGACTCTTCTCTCAGGCCAGCAGAGAGCCGAGTGCAGAACGACAGAGCGCGGAGGAAGCTGGCTCAGAAAAGGAACAACCTGCAGAAAAGAACAAGCAGGAAAAGAATGCAGAACCCAAACAAGTGAGAGAATAACAGTAACAGTACATTAAGATACAATGACCGCTTTGACTCCCCCTGGTACCGTTAACAAAGCACTTCTGTTTTTTTGCAAACAAAGAAAATCATTATACAGTCTTTGTTGTGCTGCATAAGTAAGTGAGCACAACAAAGAGGCATTTTCTTTTTTAAAATCTACAAATGAAAACCACCATTTATATTTCTTATTACTGCACAATATATACCTCAGAAATATGTTGTCTCTGGGGAAGCCACATGTATATTAAAAGCAATAATTTTTTTTTTTCATCGTTCCTTTAGGAAATTGGAGCTCTTCTTGCTGGAATGTTCCGGAAAACTCCCAAAGAGAGACCAACTTCTCCCGCTCTAACAGTACATTCAGCTCCTCTGCTCATTTTCTGGCCATTCAATTTACACCTCTAGTCTCTCATCGTCTTACTCATTGTTCTCCTCATTGGCAGGTCAGCAAAGCAGACAGTGATGCTGAAGAGACAGAAGAAGCAGAGGAGAAAAGCGTAAGTGTTGCACGTCACTACACGACCTGGCATATATTTTAGTTTTTTTATTTAGAATCCAAAAGTCTCCTGCTATGTTAGATCTGTTCGTGTTTGAACATCCAGCAGCTGTTATACAACTTGTGTGACTTGTGTGCCTCAAATACCTGTGAAGATAATTTAAAAGGTTGATTATTTTGGGGATAAATGAATACATTTTCAGCAGTTTTTTGTTGGTTATGTGTTTTGTGTATATGTAATTGCATTTTACAAACAAAGAAGAATCATCTTTATTGGCTGAACTGTACATTTCTTACAGGAAAGGGGAAACTTTTTCTCCGGCATCCTTAAAAAAACAAATAAAGCAACAGATGAGAATGAGGTGAGTGACAAAAATAGTTAAAAGAACTTGAATATAGTTAAAGGTTCATGTTTGTTTTTTTTAATCATATCCGTTGGTGTTTCAGGAGAATCTGAAAACACATGACAGTGAACTGTCTGCCAGCAGTGACAGTCTGTCTGAAAACAAGGTGAGCTGCTTTCTGTCACAGTAATCCTTAAGTTGTCTTTAGTTACATTGTACACACAGGCTTGTAGAAAGCCCTGAAAAAGGCCCCCCATTGACCTGCCCTTGACCAAAATAAATCTTCCATGACGAGCATATGTATGCTGTTGTTTCAGGTAAAAGGAGGAATATTCAGCGGGATGTTCAAGAAGTCTCCGAAACCATCAGAAGCTGCTGATGAGGTAATTAAGATGGAAAAAATACCTTAAACATAGCAGCTTTATGTCTTCAAACAAAAACTACAAATCTTTAGTGTAACCCCATGACTCGATGGTCATACTGAAGCAGGTCATTCTGTGTTTCAGGACCAGCAGTCTCTTCATGATGATCTGTCGGGCAGCAACGATAATCTGTCTGAAAACTCAAAGGTGAGCTCAGAGGTATTCAGCTGTGAAGTGACTGGATTATAACTGCGGCACTATCATTATTCCAATTATGTAACAGTAGCTGACAGTGTGAATTCATCTGTCTGATGTCACCAGGAAAAAGGAGGATTCTTCAGCGGGATCCTCCGAAAGTCTCCCAAGATTCCTGGAGAGGGAACATCGGAGCAGGTACATATTTCTGGTCAAAGATGTGTATGCTGTGAACCTATTAAAGAGATTGTTCACCGAGTTTCAGCTTAATCTCCATCTACCTGAGTAGGTGTATAGTATGGAAATTGCCTTTAGTTGTTGCCGTTGTCCTCTGTGTTGCTTGGGTGCAGCTGAAAAATGTGTTGTTCAGACCACCAGCTCTTTCATTTGAAAAAGTTAGTGGCCAGAAAGAACTACAGACTATTTCTGCTTGAATGTGTAGTCTTTGCCTGCATTTAACTGCTACGAAACTACACTACAAAGAGGAAAAATGGCATCCCAAAATATGAGTTCAGACGATGTTATATCAAGGATACATTTTACAGTCTTTTGGCTGACAGGATACTACGCTGTATTTATTCGTGCTGTCGGCACGGCTACAGTCAAGAGAACTCAGCTTTCTATACAGTATAGAAAACAGAGAAATTTTTGAATCCATTACAACTTTTACTTTTCTTTTTTTGATACATTGTCATTTATTGTGCATTTTTGTACTATCCTCACTATGTGGTTGCCTAAAACATATCTTTCTTATTGTCTAAATTGAACCTGAACACCAAACCAAACATGCTGCAGCTTTTAACTAACTGTGTGTATCATCGTTGATTGTCGAAATGTAAACCAATTAAAGATTATAACTATTTGTTTTCTTGTTTCAGGATAAACAGTTGCTGCAAACGGACCCATCAGACAGTAATGAGACTCTGTCTGAGAACAATCCCTCTAAAGTAAGAGACTGGAAGAAAATCTAGATCTTGAATGAATGAATGAATGAATGACACTTTTCAAGTAAATTTTCACTCTAATGCTCAAAATGTCATATTAGGAATGCAACGAGCATGAGCAAAAGTTATGGATGCCTAATGGTGCTTTATGTTTACCATTGTCACATTGTTTCCAGTATTTTTGAGAGAAATATATCTCATCCACACCAATTATAAAGATTTTTATCTGCCTTAACTCAAAACTGGTTAAGGTAGATAAAAACTACTGATCAGGAAGTTGAAAATAACATCCTGCTACAGAGAAGTGAGTTTATTAAAGTCCATGGGGCACACATAAGGGGAAAAAAAAGGAATTAAAATGTGACTATGGGGCTCTTCCAATCCATCAATCACACTGCAGTCCATTAAGCAAAAAGAAATAATACTTCTCCTTTTCTGACCCTACCACACCCCAAAATATGTTTATGTAAACATGTTAAAGTAGCTTAACACCAGAGGGAATCTTCTTGTCCAAAGCAATGAAATTAATTTCTTTATTTTCTTTCTGTAGCAGGAAAAAGGAAACGTTTTCAGTGGCATGTTCAAGAAATCCCCCAAACCGTCAGAAGGGCCGCGACTGGAGGAGGTAAAAATATCACTTTGCTGCTCTGTTATCAGATCTTTGCAGATGTAAACAAGATCCCATGATTATCTACTTCTACCTCTTTTTTTTTTCCGATATCCAGTTTCAATGTCAGGTTTGGTAACATTTTTGTTGTCTTTAGGGTGCAGAGTCTTTACACAGTGAGCTCTCTGCCAGCACTGACAGCCTGTCGGAGAACAAGGTGAGTCTTATAATGGATGTGACAGATCCTCCCACTGAAACTACATGAGTCACCATGACCAGAGCTAAAATATCTGTTACTCCGTGGGTGGAAGACAAGGTTCCTAATTTTGAAATTCGAGAAATAATGGGTCGGTATGCTTTAACATTGTGGCTGTCCTTTAGGAGAAAGGCGGTTTGTTCAGCGGGCTGCTCAGAAAGACTCCAAAGACATCTGGAGAGGTACAGCTTCTCAAACACAACAGTAGATTTCATGTGACACTGAACAGACTGTAAACTGTTACTGTATTATGCTGAAGTTTCAATTTGTCTCACAACAAAGGTACACGTCATGAGACCCAGAGGGTTTTAATATAAATAAGATATGATACAACTTTATTTATGGAAATTGCTGTGCAGTACTAACAAAGTAGAAAAGAGTGCATTTATAAACAAACATAAAAACAGATCAAAGGTCAAAGGTCAAAACAAAATCTACATAATGAATACAGTATAATTCATGTTACTGTTTGTCTTCCAAAGTGTTAAAATGCTGCAGTCCAGGAGGACAGACGTTACTTTTTATTTAAATATTTAAGCACGATTAATTTCTTGTATCTCTCCCTCTCTGTTGCTCTCTGTCTCTGACACTTTTAATTATTTTATAGGAGAATCTGTCGGCACAGAAAGAGCTTTCAGCCAGCAGTGACAGCCTGTCTGAGACAGCCAACACAAAGGTCAGTCATTGTCTGTTATTCACATTATTTGAAAGGGGTAGATGATGTATTTTTGATGACGTCTTCTTCCAGCTTCCATCGATAAATGATACCAAGAGTTTTTTGCACTAAACAGTTCAGCACATACCTCCTGAAATTTAACCCAAGGGGAAATCAGTAAAAAATGCGGCACAGAGGAGAAGATTCTGCCAGTTCATCATCTTTGTTTTGTAGGATAGTTTTACTAAAACGATAAAGTTGATTGGCAGATAACAATTTTACAACCACATAATCAATTAGCTGTTTAAAAGATTCAATTGTTTTCAAGCACAAAAGGCAAAAATATCTTGGATATCAGCTTCAATATTACCAAGTGTAAAGTATAAACTAAGTAACTTCATCTGTGTTTCAGGAGAAAGTAAATGCATTCAGTGGATTGTTCAAGAAGTCCAAACCCGCCGACAGTCCTCCCACAGAGGAAGTAAGAAGGCTCTTCTCCCATACGATCTCACCATTTGATCTAGAGTTTTGAGTTTGGATGAACTGTCAGGCTCATATGCTTGTGACCAGCGGGCTACTGGTTTGAATCCGAGTAAACCTGTTTCTGGTAAATGCAAGGTGTCCCCCCGGAAACAAAAACTCACCATCAAAATGGAACATCCCTAATTTATTTTCATTTCGTAGTGATCAGCCTAAACTGATGCTGACTCCAGTGACATCACTGGGGGCAGTTTCTCAGACTTTGTGCAGCTCCTTCTGGAGCCACAAAAGGCCTTACACAACTTTGCTCACATATACACTAATATTCTTAAACACAAACAGACTTTCATGTGTATACTGCTGATTGTAATTGATGAAATGTAAGAGGTTTGTAGTGTGCAATAGGTTCTAATTGTTTTGATCTTTTCTCAGGAAAAGCGGCTAAAAGACAACGAGCTGTCAGGCAGCAGTGAAGCTCTGTCTGAGAACAGCACTCAGGTGAGGTTTTTTCATGGATCATTTAGAGAAAGTCCTATAAAACGTGAGGGAAAAAAGAGAGAACTCATTGTGTGAATATGTTCGTTTTAGGAAAAAATCGGAATATTTGGTGGAATATTCAAGAAGGCTCAAAAACCTGCAGAAGGTGCTCAGTCGGAAGAGGTAAAAGTGTCATTTGTCAGGTTCATTTATCATAATATCCAACTCATTATCTTCTTATGTCTAAACCCAACATTTGAGGGATACTAATACGGCTTTTTTGATGATTTATACTGTTGGTTAAACCTTAAATCATCCTTTTACTTTTTACAGGACGAGTCATCTGACAAAGAGCTCTCAGCCAGTAATGACAACTCTGAGAACAAGCAGGTCAGTGAGTTTAAGTACAAGATGAGCCTTTTTAACAAACTCTCTCAGCTCGTCCTGAAGCCTTTTCTGTATCTGTTTCATCAGGAAAAAGCTGGCGGGTTGTTCAGCGGGCTCCGCAAAAAGACCCCCAAAGGAGAAAGGACAGAGTCACCGGTGAATGAGTGCTTCCTGGAAGAATATTGAGTTTCTAAACTAAAGCGCAATTTCACCTGTAGAAAACATAAATGTCCTTCTATGTTTCAGGAGACAGAGAAAGAGCTGTCGGCTAGCAATGACGACCTGGCTGAGAGTAATAACACTAAGGTGAGCACTGCTTTATAACATCACAGAAACTTGTAAATAAAATGTCTTGAGGAGGAAGTGTTCACTGACAAAGAATCATTTTCAGGAGAAAAATATTTTCAGCAACATGTTTAAGAAGCCGCAGAAACCAGCAGAGGGCGCTGCAGCAGACAAGGTACTGTAATAAGAATAACTGGTTTATATTAGACGTTAAATTTGCTGTTTTTTTGATGGGGATTAGATTTTGAATGTTACTGTTTTCTTCATTGATGTCAGAATCTGGAGGTGAAAAGTGAAAAGCAGTTATCTGGTAGCTGTGAGAATCTGTCTGACGCCACCGTCCCCAAGGTACCACCGTCTCTTAAAACCTCTTTCGTCAACATGAACTGAAACCCGAGCAGAGATAAGATTTTATGAGATGATTCATTGTTTGTCCTTCCCTGTTTTTGAGCCTGTTTTGCATTGCGGTCGGCTGCATTCAAATCTGAAAAAAAACCCAGTGTCATGTATTGTGTTAATACATGGCACCTCCTTCTTCACCACCTTTGTGCATTTCCTGAAAAGTTACCTTAATCCCTCATTATCGGTTTACATGTCATAACCTTTGAGATTACAAAAAGGTCGTATTCACTGTGAACTTGGGAAGAAGTTTAATATTGACTCTTGATTTATTTTAGTCATTGTCTTTGAATGTTTTCACTTCATTCACTCAAGAAATCTGTGTTTTAGGAGAAAAAAGGAGGGCTGGGCGGCATCTTCAAAAGATCATCCAGCATTGACAACCTGTTTGACGAGGTCACTGTCAACCACACACACTCAAAGCACCTCTGTCTTTACAGTCCTAGGCACCATTATTGTTACAGAAAACAAAAATGTTACTTTGACAGCTGTAAGTCCAAGGTTAACTACACAATCTGTAGCGTGTCTCAAGAGACTGCAACTTGATTTTCTTTAACGGTGTGCTGAAATTATCCCATCATTTGCCTTGAATGTAAAGAATAAACTGACTGTTACCTTTAAGACATGGTTAGCTATCATGCTGAGAGTAGTTCTAGATACGACTTGAGCCGACTATGGAGTCGTCACAAGCCAAGCGAGATAAGTGTTCTTAACTGTATTGTAACTCTTTCCATCTGTAACTGTGCACTCAACCTGCTTTTACACTCATCAGGAGAAAGGCGGGCTGTTCAGTGGACTCCGCAAGAAAGCACCCAAAGCATCTGGAGATGATGCAGCTGCAGAGGTGAGCTATTGTTTTGCATCACTGTCTGTGGTCGCTGTTGTTGTTCATATTTATTAGAGTCAGAATCAGCTTTATTGGCCAGGTTTGTATACATACAAGTAATTTGACTCTGGTTTAACTTTGCTCTCTATGAACAAGCATTTAACATTAAATATTAAATGTTATTAACTGTGTTTAAGGATAAGGACGAGCAGAAGGAGCTGACAGCAAGTAATGACAGTCTGTCTGAAACTGGAAACACCAAGGTACCGTGTTGACAAATGTTGGTTTTTGAACCAGAAAGGGAACGTCACCACTATAACATATTAATCAGTTCATTTACATGCACTTGGATACGGAGCAGAGGTTTTTTGAACAGTTAAATAACAAACTTTACATTATTTTTCAGTGTTTATATTTTCAGCCTGATCTTAAAAATGTATTCAATTCAAATAAACAGTTAACTATGACATGTAATACTCTTGATGTAGGTTTGACTGCTTCTTACACAGGTTGTGTCTCTAATCTCTGTTTTCAGGAGAAAAGTATTTTCAGTGGCATGTTTAAGAAAACTCCAAAAGCAGCAGAGGGCAACACAACAGATGATGTACAGTACTAACCCTTTAACATTACGTTTATACTTCAAACTTTGCATGCATGTCAGTGTTTTTAATCTTTTATTTTCTGTTGTGTTTGTGTTCAGGAATTAGACCCAAGTGAGGACAGGAAGTTATTTGGAAGTAATGAAAATCTGTTGGAAGCATCAACATCAAAGGTAGAATGTTGTCTGATCGTCTTTATTGAAACTCTGGTCCGTCTCAATAATTATTAATTAGAGAGTGAATGTTTCAGGAGAAGACGGGAGGACTGGCAGGGATCTTTAAAAAGTCTCCCAAACCATCTCCACGCTCCGTCGCTACGAAGGTAATGAAATTAACTCCTTTGTTTTTGTGTGGTATGTCAAACAAATTGGCTGTTAGGTTGCCGTGAAATGTATCATTTACATACCCATAGCTAGCTAAAACATTACTGACTGCTGACATAAAGTTCTTTCTTGTTTTCCAGGATCCTCTCAGGAACTCAAAGGAGCTGTACGGCAGCTGCGACAGCCTCACAGAAACAGCAGAGGTGAGAGCTACACGCAGTTTGTCGATGCACTTGGTAACTTGTTGAGCAATGTAATACTGTTGGCAACAGGGCCAGTGCACTTACCAGAAATCATTTGAAAACTTTTCAGGGACAGTAACCATCAGAACAAGAGTCCAAGGCCAAAAACACAAAAGCATTTCAGTCCAGTGAAGTTTTTGAATATTTAATTGAAGATTAGCTTTTTATTTTGTCATGAGGACAAATTTTTATGAAGTTAACTAGATTCTCTGCCAGCAAACATTAACAACAGAATTATCTAGACTTTTATAAATACTTTTAAACTTCTGAGTTAGGACTGCTTTATTACGGCAAAATATTTGAGTTAATATGGAGTTCAGGATTTTTTTATCTCAATCATCTGGGCTAAATTGAACTGAATTGAACAATCTTGCTTTTATTCATGCTGCATTCACATGGATTCAGGCTGATGGTAGATTGCAAACCTGCAAAAGAGGTGGTAGACAAGCAGCATCAATATTAATAGAATTGGATATAGCAAGGAGAAAACGTGGGAGACCTAGAGAACAACAATAATATTTGTTCTGGCTTAAAATGTGGGACAAAAGACAAAAAGCACAAGACAAAACTAGCATTATTGAAAAATGGAATGAGGCACAATGATCATTTTGTCTGGATTGTCTTATATTTGTAATCGTTACAAGACAAAATCGGAACTGAAAAAAATCTGATTAAAGAGCCTGAAAAAAGAGAATTAGGGTTAATTAATTATCGAACCAAAGTGTGCAGAGCGTTCCTTTCTCTAAATTCACTGCCAGGAAATATTTCAAATGTCATTCCTTTAACACAAACATCTGAACAAGTTGTTGACTGTGTTGAACCTCATTTCCTTCTTATAAGACAGTTCTTGTTTTTGTTTGTTTTTGTATTTTAAAGGATGAACTGACAGCCAGTAACGATAATCTTTCTGAGGGCACCACAAAGGTGAGATTCTGTTTGATTGAACCAGAATATTTTGCAGCTTTTGATTATTTTACTAAATGTTTATGTTTGTTTCTGTCAGGAGAGAAAAGGAGGGTTTGCCGGGAGGTTCAGGAGGAACAAAACTCTTGAACATCAGGTATGACATTATAAGCACTCATAAAATAGGCATAAAATGTGTTTTATTAGCATTTGTTTGAGCTGTACAATCAGTAGTTCCTGGAGCAATATATGTAGTAGTTAACAAGGGGAAAGAATATTCAGCAGTTTATAAACTCCTGGATCATGAATACATGCATTCCTTAAACAATTATCTCTACTATCTGTCTTCATGTGCAGGAAAGTGAGGACATGGAGCCACCAGAGGGAGGCGGGCTGAAACGCAGAAGAACCATCAAGAAAAAAAGACGAGTATGGAGTTGTTGTTCAATATAAGTGCACCACTAGGTGGTTTAAATGACTGTTTACTGTATCCAAACATGGCATCAAACCTTGAGATTATTTTTCTCTCAATACTCCAGCTTGACCTCTAACCTTGTGATGTCTCTCATCGAGCAACCCTCCTTTTCTTGTGTGTTTCTCAGGTTGTGTCATTCAGAGTGAAGAAAACTCTTCCCAAAATGCAGAAGGTACAAATTTATCTGGTGTCATTTAAAGACATGAACATGCTGAACATATTCCATTTTGTTTTATTTTTGATTGATTGACTTTACTTACAGTCCAAGTGTCTTATTGGGACTGCTTTTATTAGCTTGCAAGAGGCCTGGACAGTCTCAAAAATGCCTTGTCGCCTTTATAATTTATAATTCCTTAACTGGTTTACTGCTTTCTTATTCTCTTAAAGTTCTCAGATGAGCTTTTTGCTGAGTAAGTGACATTAATGGTTCGTTCTTTCCTCCACAGAATTCAGAGAAGATGCCTCTTATTGAAGAGGCTGTTGAGCTGCAGGACCTGAACCCAGCACCGGTTAGAATCATGATGTTATAAAGTAGATTAACAGAAGAAAAAAAAACATTTTAGTAGGTTAAACATTTCCAAAAAATGAGCCTTCATCATGACGCTAAACATCTATTTGATATTGTCTTGTTACATTAGCCTGTCGTTTATAGATATGACTTCTCATGAAATATTTATCCAATCCAGCAAGCAACAGTTAAATAAGTGAAAAGCAAAAGTCAGTCCTTGCTTGACAAAAAGAGACTAAGGTTCAGAAGCACATCTGAGAAAATCAAGGACGGATAAAATGTTTACGTGAATGAAAAGGGTATTAAATCTAAAATAATGTGCAGCTCCTTTTGTATATTTCAGAGCGGACAAAAAGAAAATGTTAGAAATACTGTATATTTCAGACAATCATGACCAGTGATAATCACGGGACAAAAAGACAGACATTAAGACATCTTAGTGTGTGATAGTGGTTACAGGAGTATAATAATAAATCCATTGTTTTTTTATCATGTCAAATGTGGAGAATTGGTGTCAGTATGATGCCAACACACAGAGAGAATGGTTGTGAATACAGTTTCCGATACCCTTTGTAACTCCTGTTTAAGACGAATTTTGTCACAAAGATGTTGTTTGGCTTGTTTTTGTAGGAGGGCTCAGTCGAGGTCGAGACTGTGGAGATGGCAGCTTACCCCACTGATCAAGACCGTCTGAAAGCTGAGGAGGTTTGTTTTTACCTTCACCTTCACACATGTTGCTATGTTTATTTGATCCAGCTTTTAAATGTATACAAAACACAGATTGTACAAATGTTTTATAAGATTTCTTCCTGATTAGTTCCTGACCAGCTGATGGATTTATTAGCAGTTCAAATTTTAAAAGGCCAGAGTTTTAAGAGTCCAGGGTTTGATTGACAGCTCTCACTCCCTTGTGTTTTTAAATGTTTTACTTCATATCTACAACTGAGACTCTAGTTTGTCTTTTCATTGAAACAAGTCTCTGTTTTCAGGAGCATGATGAGCTGATGGAGTGGTGGAACACAGTCAAAGGTTTGTGTGATTGTATTCCTTCATATTTGTTTTGTCTGTATTGGAGAATTACTACTGACACTTAAGAAAGAGTAAAAATAATAGTTTCTTTTATGTAAAGTCATTAAAAACCTGCACTTAAACAACATTGTTTGATATCATATCTATACATGTTAATAGTATAATGTCTGCTGCTGGTTTCCAGGTTGGGCAGAGTGGAATGAGACATCCAATTTCCAGGAAGAGGATGAGCAAATGTGAGTTTCTTTTCTAAAATAACTTTTGTTCTACTTTTACCCAGAAGATATTATTTTTTGCATACAGAGGACATTTTTTACAGTAGAATTATTTCTGTATTTAATTATGCTAATTGGTTACATTGCCCCTACTGGTTTTCTATCAAGCTTTAAGTTGGTAAATCCTGCAGAAGCCTTGTTGTTGAAGTTTAAAATGTGGGTTCCAAATGATAAATATATTACAAGCACCCAACGAACAAACCATCTCTCCTCTGTCTCTGCAGGGCGATAGAGCAGGCAGCTGATCGTGTCTACATGGCTGCCCGTCTGTTTGTGCGTCTCTTTAACCAGCGGGGGGCATCCTTACAGCATCGCATCCTGGAGCTTTTGGCCCTGGCTGACGCTGCAGATCAATTCCACAAGAAAACTGTGTCTATTGCAGTGGGTGGGGGGGTGGCCAGCGTCGCCGGCAGCGTGGCAACAATCACAGGGCTCATTCTGGCTCCGTTCACTTTCGGGGCATCGATTATTGTCACGGCAGTAGGGATAGGTGTAGCGACAGCGGGCAGCATCACCTCAGCGACAGCCAATATCACAGACACCGTTCACTCCAACATGGACCGAAAGAAGCTGGAGAAGATGATCCAAGGCTACCAGGAGGAGATCAAAGACATCAGGGAGATTTTGGAGTTCGTGCAGGTAAGGAGGATTGATTTGAAGTAGTTTTTCTCCTCGAAAGGTTTATCAAAGGTATTTTTTATTGTAATATAAACAAAGTGACCATATTTCAGTTTCATTAGTTCATAGTAAGTTAAGATCTTTACCTAGTTTAAGTCTCGTAGGCAAAAGCATAAAGCAATGAAAATGTTTAAAAATACGATAAAACAAAACTATAGTTGAATCATGTCAATTTAAAATGTTTTGTCATCTTCAAATAATATTTTGCGTCCATCAACTGATCAACTTAAATTACCTGTCAACTTTAAGTAAAGGTTTTTGTTTTATAAAATAAGGTCATTTTGCATCCAATTTTAAGTATAGTTGTGATAAATGAAGCTTTGCGTTAGTTCATGCAGGACACGGAAGTCATGATACACCTCAGCCTGCTGATTGAATCATTGTTCCTAATCAGTAACACACCAATCACAGCCGCTTCTTACAACAAGGCGGTCCCTTTAGATAAACTTCCTTCTTACTCATCCCTGCTACAACAATGCTGCACGCACACCACTGATGCTGCTGCTGCTGGCTAAAGAGCTGTCTTGATCCTTGCTTGTGTTGTATTGTCTCTCAGATGTATGTTGCTTTGGACAAAAGCATCTGCTAAATGAACTTGTAACATTGTAAGCCTTTTGCCTACTCTGTGTAGCCAGGGTTTTTTTTTTGCATTGCGCTCCCTGGAAAGCCATAGCATGCAACTGAAGAGTGGAGCCATCAGCGCCAAACATAACTATTTCCATTTTGCAATAAATGGTTAGATCTATGATGAGAGTGTTCCTGACTGAACTATAGTTAGACCTTTAATATGATAAAATGATTCTGTATGGCTGACTTTGTATTTTTCATCCTCGAAGATGGTCTACTTTTAAGAATGAATTGTTCTACTAAAAATATTTCGGATAAGAATAAGGTAATAATTTTAGAATATACATTATTTTATTCTCAGTTTTGTATTTGAAATAAACTTAATTCTAGTAAAACTGTAAAATAAAGCCACTAAATAAGTCATTTACAAATAGAAGGATTATCTTCAAATTAAGTGTTGTCCCTGCAAATACATATATTAATAAAGATATGTTTTTGATGTCTCTGTGTCTATTTTAGGCCGGTATGGACACCCTGCAGGAGTGGGACTTTGAGAAATACTCTGAGAGCGCTGCCAAAAAGGCTATGAACCACAACCTGAAGCATGTGATGAAGGAGGGCGGCCGTGCTGGGAAAGCCCTGATGATCAACACCGATAAGCTCATCAGCACAGTGCAGGTTTTAGGTGCTGCCGGCGGCGCTGCTAAAGCTGCCTCTGCCATCAGCGTCACCACAGGAGTCATGTCGGCCCTCTTCCTGGCGCTGGATGTTTTCTTCCTCGCCAAAGACTCCCACGAGCTCCGCAAGGGCGCCAAAACTAAGTTTGCCAGAAAGATTAGGGACGTGTGTAAAGAACTTCAGGACGGCCTCCTGGAGCTGAACAAGGTGAAGACGCAGCTGCAGAAGACCATGGATGGCATCGAGGTGGAGGAGTTCGAGGAGATTGAGGAAGTGGAGGTGGAAGTCGACGACGATTTCGAGTCGGATCCAAAGAAGCTGGCCGAGCTGGAGCAGGAGCTGGACCTCATGGAGGAGAAACTGGACAAGAGGGTCGAGGAGGAGCAGAAGAAAAAGAAAGAGATGGAGGAGGAGCAGAAGAAGAAGGAAGAGATGGAGGAGGAGCAGAAGAAAAAGAAAGAGATGGAGGAGGAGCAGAAGAAGATGAAAGAGATGGAGAAGGAACATCTGAAAAGCAAGAAGGAGAAAAAGGAGGAGGAGGAAGATAAGAAGGCAGAAGGCAAGGTGGAGTTAGAATTAGAGGAGACTTCTGATGAGATGAAGGAGCAGAAAAATGAGGCTGTCAAAGAGGAAGTTCCAAAAGAAAAATCTCAGAAAGGACAGAAGAAGGACAAGGAAACTGAGAACCGAATTACAGCAGGGAAAGAAAAACATGAGAGCAAGAGAGATAAGACCAAAGAGGACGAGGAGAAAGAGAAAACTAAAACTGGTAAAGAACATGACGAAACAAAGATCAGATCAGGCAATTCCAAACGAGAAAGTCAAAGTGAAGCATACTCTGAGAGAGTAAAGACAGAGAAGGGAAGCGAGAGGAAAAAGAGCAGCAAAGATGATGAAGAAGAGATAAAGCCTGAGTTGAAATCTGTGAATAAAGACAGTGGGAGTACGACAAGGAGGCATAGCAGCAGGAGTGACAAAGACGGACCCCACAGGAGAGAGAGAGCAAGCAAGCATGAAGCTAAAGACACCGATAGCAGCAGCAGCAGGACGGAGAGCTGGAGGAGGACAGAGGAGGAGAGAGGAGTGAGGGACTGGAGAGCCGAGGTGACAAAAAGTAGAGAAGAGAAGAGAGAGACGGAGAAAGAAGCAAAAAGGGAGGATCACTTGAAGAGAGAGTCGCATCGAAGCCACGAGACGGCATCATCGAGGAGGGAGCACTCGGAGAGAGAGTGGAGGAGCGGCAGAGAGGAGCCCGGCTCAAAGAGGAGTCACCACAGGAGAGGGTCAGATGACCAGAAGGAGAGGGGAGAAGACAAGCGAGGGAGCAGGATTGATAGTGCGAGAAGGAAGTTTGAGAGAGCGGGGGATGAAGGGAGGGAAGAAGAGAAGGAGGAGGAGAAGGTGAAGAGGAGAGAGGACAGGGAGAGGAGAGGGAGTGAGAGAGACAGAGAGCATAGACACAGCCATCGGGGATCTCGGTCACGAACAAACGCGCTGATGGAAGACGGATTGTATATTTAGTCTTACACTAAGAAGCAGTTATCACAACAAAGGGTTAAACATTTAAAGTCCAACTGAAGTGAACGATAGGGAGCTGCAGGGACGAGTCCTGACACCTGGAACTGACATCTTTTTGCACCTCAGGGACCCTAATGCTGAAGTCAGTAGGTTTGTATTGTACGATGCCTGATATACAGACACTTCAGAGGTTGTTTGGGTCATTAAAGTTGAAATCTAAAGCCTGATTTATACTTGTGTGTTCAAGTTACACAGAGGCTGTTCCATAGCCTGGGTAAGGAGCCTGTGCTGTTGTGAGCATTTATACTTGTGACCTCGCACGGAAGCTACCAAAAGGACCAATCACAGCTGTTGCAATCTGTGTATCTGCAAAGTGTCGTTACATGTACGGGGAGACTCACATTGAAATCAGAGCTTCTTCGTGCAATCATCAAAAATGCAATGTTAACTCTCATTGGCTGTTTATCAAGGCGCCCAGGGATACGCTGACAACAATGGGCCCGCCAAAATGACATAATTCCTGCAGCACTCTTTGACGGCGACCTTACAATAATATAGCCAATCAAATCTTGCATAAAGCAGTGACGTTAAGCTGCATATACTGACAGGGTCTTTACTACCACTATCACGAGTACTACCACTACAAACCAAATAATTAGCGACAGTTAGAGTCTGACATTTTTTACTTTTTAAAGCTGAAGCTCTTTTTTTTCTGGAAGAGGCTGCTAGTATGTTGTTATGTTGTAAATGCTTTATAATTGTGATTTATTGATGTGATAGATATAACACCTTTTAAATATATATTCAAAACCTGAACATGTGTTTGTGAAACATGTTCTTACATGGTGTCTGTTACTATCTATAGTCCTGGTGTTTCAGGGTAAAACTGGGTTGGCTGTTTAAATCCATAATGTGCCTTTGTTACAGACGTACTGTGTGTGTTTTGTGTTGAGTGGTGCTTTTATTCCACTCAAAAGAACAATGTGTGCGTCCCCTGGGAAATGTACGAAGATAATAATGATAGTTATTGTAATTATATGCTCTTTTTTTCCCTTAAAGATCCGCTGTTACTGACCATTTTACACTCAGTGCACTTTAACCTGCTGTTATCTTTCTCATGTCCTTCATGCAATCGCTTTATGTTTCTGGAATTTTGTGCCATGGCTCGATTTGTCCGTTGTCTGATATTTTTCTATTTTGACTGTATGTATTTTTATAAATATTCTTTTCTATGGTGCTGGTTTCTTATTGATCAAATAAATTATTAGAGATATTGGAACGTAAAGCTGTTTGGGCTCTTTTACTTCTGCTCCTTTTTGTTACAATATTTATGTTTAAATCTTAGATGTCGCAATATATAGCTGTTTGCATTCCTACAATAGATAGAAGAACAACGTTGCTGCCTTTCAACAAAACAAAGGGAAAAAATGTTGATAATGATAGTTATCTATACCAAATGGAGTGTATTAATTTGCAATAGATGGATAGATAGATAGATGGATTACTTTATTAACCCCTGAGGGGAAATTGGATTTAGTATAGAGACAAAATAATAATATACAGGCTTTGGAAGAAATAAAAGCTTGGAAACTGCATGGTCAGCAAAAAGTAGTCGTTAACTTGATCATTTGTTAATTCTAAAATTTTAATTTATGATTAATGAAGGGCCTTCATTGGCTTGTGATATGTCTGTGAAACGTATTTAAATAAATGGGAATTACATTTTCAAACATTTGATGACATTTCTTAACAATTTGATATCAATTAAAAAACAGAAATAAATTCTTGATGTTACAGATTTTTAAAAAAAATGCCCATTTCAAAAATTCAAATCAAAGTGTGAGAGAGAAACATTTTCTGTGGCACACTGGGCTGTAACAGCTGATCACCACCAGGGGTTAACAGAGAGCTGATCAGGAGCTGCCACCCAAAGCACAGATGTTCTTTGCGCTGCAAAACTTTAAAGGAGATGTTAAAGATACAGGCCCATATAGGCTTGAGTGAGTGCAAAAATCTGGCATTTATTTACAAAATAGATTACTTTATCTGAGGCAAAAATGAACCTAAAAAACAAATCTACAAACCAAATTAAGCTGCAGCAAAAAGGAAAAATATGAAAGCTGCCACCTCCTCTGTCTCTTACTCCACTGTCTGAGTTTCACACTGTCCAGCAGAAAATGCTCCGACTCAATTGTTTACAACACTGATGCATTGATGTGAGGTTGGAAAACTCATCATAACTTCATATCGTTAAACAGTCAAATTAGTGAAAAAACAATGTCTACTACTTTTATTACCTCAGTGTGCTGAATAGTTTAATTCTCCTTCTTTTATATCTGAGTTATATTGGCATAAAATTGAAGGTTTCATCAAGCGATAAAGTGTTTGAAAACAGCGGGCTATGATACTGTGTTATTGTGAGTGTCAGTTTGGCACCATCAGTGTGAATTTGATGTTTTGGTTGTATGAGAGCCAAGTCTTTTGTTCTTGAGACCCTGACAAAGAAAATAGATGTGCATGTCCGTGCAGCATGACATTCAAAAATGCTTTATTGTGGTTTCTGAGAGGTGTGTACCTGGGTGTTACATAATGCCAGGAGAATACCACAGCGCACATCTCTTTCATTAGGTCTGCTCCAACCGTCACTGGCTAGTTCGTTTTACACCGCAAAAATCCAGAACCAGTGGCAACACCCCAAAGCCGGTTTTACAACAGATGAAAGCTGCAAGGAGTAAATATGTAGACTAGTTTTGAACAAGGGGTACATTTAAAATGCAGTTATTTACAATTTGTGCAGTTTGAGGGCAGCAGGCCACTTTACACAATTTACCTTCTCAGCTTCAACCACCTGCACAGGTAGATATAGGGTGATGGAAATCATACAAATAATTAAGATGACAGTTTTCTTAGTTATTTCCCGTATCAAAATGTACCTCTCATGGTCCAGTGCCCAGCTTACTATGCTCTTAATATGACACATTAAGGAGAATTTACATAGATGAATAGAAAATGTATGTCTCTATTTAATTAAGGGTAAAGAAAATCTAAAACATTAAAAAATCTAACTTTATGCTACAGCCAAGTCAAATCAGGTAATCAGATTTGGGTCATTTTAGTCACTGAATAGATGACATTGGGTAACACCTTGAAATGAACACAAGGAAATGAGTTGCTTTTAAAATATTTTCCAACTTGTCATGAAACTTTCTGAAGATTCATATCTCACATGTTCACTCAGCATCATTGACGATAGTCGTCACAGAATGAGGAAGATGTTGCGACTTCGCGAAAGAATGTTGAACAGGAAACAGTGCCTCTGTTGTCTGTTTGTCTGCTTGAAATACGAGAATGCTGCGAGTGTCACCGAGAACTAACAAAGGGTCAGGTGCTAGCAAAACAGTTAACTAATTGTATTGAGACCAAGAAAAGTCTTTGCTAAATAATACTTTTTACAATTTTAACTGTTGTATTACTACTTCAAGTTTTCATCTACAGCCACGTTTATTGGTTTGAGCGAAATTCTAAAAATGACAATGTTAAACATGCTGATGTTAAGCAGGTGTAATGTATTTCACCATTATCACCATACAGCCTATGTTTAGCATGTTAGCATGCTAACATTTGCTGCGCCGGACCATAGACTGTATAAATAATCACTGGACACAGACAGACTCATGGCAATCCATTTAAGAGTTGTTGGGTCATTTGATTCATATCTACCAATGTCAGTCTCTTTGTATCATGAAAGTCAAGTATAGGTCAAATACACCAGACTTTAGTAAAAGTGTGGACCAACAAAGAGACGAACATTATCATCGCTAGCATGGCTAAAAGCAACACCAAGAGTCAACAGCCAAGCTAAGTGCTCTGTGAAGCTTTATTTTGCTAAAGTAGTACTCTGAGAACAAAGCATTGCATGCTAACAAGCTACAGAGGTACTATGTTTACCATGTTTACAGTCTTTTCTAAGTGTGTTAGCATGCTAAGATTTGCTAATTAGCACTAAACACAAAGTGCTGTTAAAGCCATTTGGAATGTCTATTTTTAAGCAAAGTATTGGTGACATTTGTACATGAATGTAGCGCTACATAAAACGCAAGGGTTATTCTGAGCTTGACATGAATGTGTGAGACACATTTTGAAGCCTTATAGTTATCAAGTTTTCACGAAAAGTTCCCATGAAACAGCTAGCAGAGCGCTTTTTAATTTCAGGTATTGGTGACAAACCACGCAAGACATAGGCTATGTGATTTTAAAAAAAGTTTAACATCTAATTTTATTTTATTTGATACTTTGAAATCACAAACCTTAACCCAGGGTTGAACCAAGAGGAAACATCTGGTAAGATCCATTCTCTTGACAAAAACAGTTAATTTCATGTCAATTTAATTGGGTTGATAGACTGATACTGCCAGCTAAAGAGAAAACACACATCCATTGTTTTCATATTGAAGTAAGTTGTTTTTATAATAGTACTTTCATCCAAAAAAATTTATTCGCATCTCTCCATGCATTTTCTCCAGGAAACACTTCTAGTTGGAATATTGTTTGTACTCTCTTTCTCTCTCTTCTTTTGGTGTTTGTTTTGTCTCTCTTATCCACATAAACTCTTTGCTGGTCAAAGCTCATTGAAGGTGTGTATCTTGGTCAAACAGTCCAGACCTACAAGACAAACAACATCAATCAATCAATTTGTATTTATTTAGCGTCAAATCACAAGAAAAGTGTGTCTAAATTCTGATTAAAAGACGAGTGGGTGTGGTTTGCACTGGAACTGACTGTGAATCAGGCAGTGACCGTGAACTGTTGTGTTTAACCTTTCATGTCATACACATGTAGGGAATCAAAGAAATATTCATTGATTATAAACTGCTTCTTGATTGATAAGCCACTTAAAAAAGTAAACAAAGAGTGAAAATCCAAAAGGACATCAGGCTACATTAAACTTTAGACAACATAACTGTAACCCATTAGCTAATGTCACACAACAGCAAACATTAGCATTCAACCAGTTCCTAGCTAATATTACTGTTAGCTAGGAAATGACTGAAAGCTTAACTTTGATACAGCGTAAATTCCTTGCTAACGGTAGCCTAATGCTAACAAGGAAGTGGTTGAATGCTAAAACTACAGTCAACTGTTTTACTATACAACTGAAAAGAAAGAAATCCCTAGCTAACAGTTACGTTAGCTTAAAAGTGGTTGAAGACTTAAATTACAGTCTGATAGTGTTTTACGTGACGACAGGAAAGCTACATTCCAAGATAACTGTAGCGTTAGCAAGGACGTTGTTTGTTGCTAACATATGTTGTTTTTACTTGAAATATGATCCGATGTTCCCTCAGAATTTCACTATACATTGACTTTTCAGTTCTTGATTTAATTGGGAAGGTTGTCAGGTTTCCTCGTTTATGCAGATTGCATGGAAAAACATTAGAATTATGTTTTTACAGCATTTGAGCTTCCAACCCCGAGCCTGACATCAGATTTTCATTGGCAATGCAATTGTTGTGCCAACATCAAATGTATTTAATTTTGGCATATACTTAATTTGTGAAATATATTTCCACATCCTCACCCTGAACTTATCATCTCTTACTCTTCTTTTTATTTATTTTTTGGATGATGATTAATAAATTCAGGTAAAAAACAATGCAATATATGACTTTTACTGAATAATGTAGGCTTTTCAGATTTGGGAACGTCACTGTTAAACACTGAACTGTTTACTTTTTGATGAAGCGTTCTTAAAATCCCATTTAAGCCATATATTAGAAGAAAACCTTTACTGGCCTTCACAGTCCAAGTTGAATAGTAAAAGTGTGAATAGCTACAGCACTATATAACACTTAAACTAACATGATTTTAAAGAAAATCTAAATATATCCTGATCATGATAAAACCTCTGTTGTGGATCATTGTCAACTTTTAGATTTAGATATATATACACCATTTTTCCCCCTTCTTATGGACATTTAAGTTTGTTCAGCTCTGTTGTCTTTTAGCTTTCTGTCTAGTTCTAATTACCTGTTAATTGTTGTGGGAACAAGTATTGGTACACATACCTCGCTAATAAAGGTGATTGTCTTTATGATTGACACTTAAGAGCTTCATCTATTCCTCCATGCTGCTACACTGTTTTTATCGTACACTGCCTAGTGATACCAAGTACTTTATAGCCACAAACTATATGTTTTTACAGAATAAATACAGTGGGTAAGTTGAGTTTCCCTTTGATTTTTAGATTCAAGAGAAGTAGTTATTTCTTTCCAGATACCTTTTAAAGCAAGGAGCTGATAGAATTGTCGAACAATTTGGTGCTGATTAATCACATTTTGACCTTTTTTGACAATAACGAAGATAATGGAGGTTTTTCTCTCACTTGTATCACAAAGAGAGTGTCGTCTTTGTCTGTAAAGAAGTCTTTTGAGGAATTATATTTTCCAGGCTTTCCTCCTGTTGCTGAGTGCATGTACGCCCTGCTTTAAAAAATACACAAAAGGGGGAACAATAGAAGAAACTTGATGAGTCTGGGTCTCTGGAGAGACTGTAAGCCTCCTACGGGGTTAAATTTAGTTTCAGAGAACTCTCAGTTTTGACTGGAGTATGATACAGAGAGTATTACCAAATCCTGTTAATGTTGGCAACTTAAAAGTAAAATCTGTACCTTTAACCAACCTTATCTCAGATATTACGTCAATAAAAACTATAAATCAAGTAGAGTGGATGGAACATAATTTAACCTAACTTCCTTACTGGAAAAACAAACGGATAAACAACCTGATCGGAATGTTGCGGTGATCAAAATGTTCCTTGGCTTTCACCTGAAAACCTCATGGTGGAAAGACACCGAACAGTCCGGTTTCTGTAATCCGTGTCATAGTCTCATTTGCAGGTGACTCTAGAAGGTTTAGTTTGTCAAGCTGTGACTAATCACATTCCAATCTGAGTACGGGTGAGAACAATCTAATCTAGTCGGACACAATTTTCAAGACAATAAAACTGAAACTGTTTACAGAGAGAAATATTGTGACTAAACTTCTGCATCCTCTACTTTTTCTATTATTGCACTTTTTTAACCTTGTTTTTAAATTCGCTCCCACATTTTAGGCTTCTTTCATTGAATTTGGGGCAACTTTTACTGAACTGTAGCTGAATTAGAACTTTTTTTTTTACGGTGTATTCACTTTTGTCCATCTTGTTTTATCTTATTTTTATTTATGTTGTTCTAACTCACATGTTTACCTTATGTACAACACTAAAACTGCCTGACAAATATGGAAAATGTGCAGATATTCGCATGGCTTTTTTAAGCCTTTATTTAGAAAGAGGACAGTGGATAGTGTCGGAAACGGGGGGAGAGAGTCAGTATGACACACGGCAAAGGGCCGAGGGTGGGAGTTGAGCCCTGAAGACTGTAGCCTCTTTGGGACAAACGATTTAACCGCTGAGCTGAACTAGCGCCACACTTAAAACAATGTTGACATATTTTTTTAGATTTCGGTACATTTCAAACTTTAATTTCATTATTTTGGAAGCATTAAAGCCTTAATTTGACTTTATGACGTGTTTTAGGCCCAAATCAGTGATCCAATCTTTGAACTGTCAGTCAGGTGTATTCTTACAAGGCCACGCCCACTTCCGGATGCTGCAGTAGCCCCGCCCACACCTCTCCTGCATCACGTCCTCAAGAGAATCAGCGCTGACGTTGGCTGATTTAAATCCTTCCCGCAGGGACCACAGGCTCACAGACAAGCAGAAACAGCTGAACAAAGAAGAATCCTCAACTCAACATTTGACTTTCACAGCTCAGGTAAGACTATCTCAAGGAAAACTTATTATTATATTATTATTATACTATATTTTTATATTTGGGTTTAATTCAGTAAAATCTGAATATTTCTAGATAAATTAAATGTCTTGTCTCTTTTGTATTATACAAATTAAGATGATTAAAAATTGTTAATTCTTTATGAAATATAAATTATTTTATATTTAATTCAATTCTTTTTTTATTTTGAGGCGTTCTAAATGTCTACATTTGTCTTAAATACCTGATAAAAGAAAGAAATATGGACTTTAAATCGACTTTTATTCCGATTCCTCCACTATTACAGAACATTTTGAAACTGCATATTATATTACTATTATATTATTATTATTATTATTACACTATATTATACTATTATATTATTGTATAGTAATATTTGTCTGTTTTTCTTATTTTGCTGTATAAAATGAAGGTCTGAAGATTTGACTGTGAAAGTCGTTCAAGTTGATTTTCTTTAATATTTGACTTTTCTGTATCATTCGTTGAAAGTATCACTCTCGAGTAATGTGACTTATAGGCTACACAATATTAAAGATATATTCACGTATTCATTCTTTATGTAGAAACAGATCCATGAATACACAATCTGCCTTTGTATCATTGTAAATTTGATTGTATAAATGTTTTCTTAAGATAATCAGACATCAAGAAACAACTAGAAGTTACATACTTCAGATGCAGTATATCATAAATGCAAATTGTGTATTGATAAGAACATTTTTAATATCATTTACATGAGCTAAGGTGTGTAAGCGAAATTAGAGCTTATCTGTCTACCTTTTAATATTGACTCTCTATCTTTTATTCACTTGCTGTGTCGCGCTATAAGGGATGGAACGAACATTGATCCTGTTGGTTGCCGCTGCTGCACTGATGGCTTTTGTGGCGCCAGGTGTCCAAGGAACGTCCCATTTGTCATTCGCCAATAACACACAGGTTGGGTTTCTGTCACTTCGTATCAATGTCAATATTGTCCTGACCTTTGTACTTTAAACAGATTATCTGTAATATTTGTTTAATGAATACTTTCAGAACGAGTTCTAATATGGAATATGAAATGATAGGTTGCTAGCAGAGCTGGTTACCTGCGAGCTTTGACGCCATTGTAGCACCGAACCAGTGGATTAGCATTCATTTAGGGGTTTTTAATCCTGCTAACAATCTGGTACATTCTCTATTTTTGTCTTCTCTACATGCTTTAATCTTAAAATGTTGATCAATGTTGCAAGTGTGCCTTTTCTAAGAAGCATCTTTACTTAGTTTATATGCATAACATTGCTCAAAACCAACCTGAAACCTTTCTTAATACATTGGTTTATGTTGCAGATTTAAAATGCTCTATACTCCAATGATTCGGTATCGCTCTTCCGTAAAATTGGGGAACCACAGAGAGCAGACTTACAACACCCCACAACACATTGGATCCTAAACTTGTTTGAAATTTGATGCGCAACCTTTTAAGTTGTACAGAAGTCTTAGTCAACCTGCATCTTGGATCAGCCGCTGGTTGACAGTAAAGTCCACTAAACAGAGCGTCAGCATTTTCACACATCAAAACAAACATGCAGAATCAACTTGAAGCTGTGACTCATTTTAATGACTTGCATTAAAAAGTGCAGAAATCAGCTTTAAACGCCATGGTCATGGAAGTGCTTTCAAAACTATATTAGCTCTCGTTTACCACAGAATATTGTTATAACCTGGCTGCAGAATAGTGTTTAGTCCACTAAGAGTAGGTGCAAATGATTTTTTAACCACTGAATATCTAATCTTGTGACTTAAATGAGGTGTTTATGTGTTGTGTGTGTCTACCAGGTGAACATCACTCGGAGTGGTTGTGGAGTCAGTAAGCTGTGCCTGGAGACACCCACTAGCTGTGATCCTGCGATGAATAGCAGCTGCCTGTTTGTATCTTTCGTTGCCAGTGCCCCGATGGCTCCAAACGGCTCTACGATCTCCGTTGAACTCAGGGGGGACTCCATGGGATATGTCGCATTGGGTTTGGCAAACCCAAGCGCATCAATGGTAACACACATTAGCACCAATGTAAACATTCAGTAGCCTAAAAATAAAAAGCAATAGCCTATAGAGACGGCATAATACAAACCCCATCTTCCCCATGTTAGAGAGTGTGGATTCACAGAGACCAAATGTAATACTGTGTTAGGAACTTAAGCACACATTTCCATGAGGAAGTTGTCCTCTAACAGCCAACAAAATTCAAAAACCAGTCGTAACCTGAGAAGATTTATGATATCTATTACAACACCTATTTGTATCTCAGCATTTCTTTAGAAGCAAATGTACTTTTAACACTGTTATTGATTTAGTTCACAGGTGACTCATGACCACCTGAGTGCAAACAGCTGTTAAATATGACATAACCATGTTTATTGAATTGAAATGATATTTATTTAGAAGATAAGGACTGCCTTATTAGTCAATTTAACAACTGAACAGTGTTTCTATTTTATAATACTGAAGGCTGTAAAGAACAGATCATTCTGTCCTTCGTGGTAAAACAAGGCTCCATTCTGTGCTCATAAATAGCTAGAGGACCCTTTAAAATGTATTGGGACATCAAATGCAGTTTTCTAATGACTGAATGTTGCAAAGAAGTCACATTATTATCATGTTTTTATGTTTAACCTGCTGCCTCACGCATTACATTTCATACATTTATGGTAAAACAAAGAAAAATGTCTCAAACATCCAACTGATAGGTATTTATAATGACCTCTAACAATTGTGCTTCCCATCACTTTGACAATGACTCAGATAACTAGCTTAAAATGCTAGGGGCTAACTAGCATAGTAGTTGGATAGAGCCTTTTAAAGATATGTATTTTTTTTTAAGATATAATCTCGAAGTATACTTTTAACCCCTAATTATAATGCTAGCAGCTTGCATACCGGTAGTTGGTGTATAGGGGCTAGCAAGATATAGCCTAGCTGTTAGCTTACGTACATTTAAAACAACTACGATGGACAAGCAGTGAACCTTACAAGTACCTAGTGTTCATTTTAAGGTACCTGAATGTAATTTAAAAGCGCAAACTTTAAAACAGTTGGACTGAAAAGCCAGCTATCCTGCACCAGTCACGTTTTGTCACGTACACTAACGTATTAGCTTTGCTGGCTAGTTGCTGTTATCAATGACAGTTTCTAAGGTTTTTCGTTTTTAAGTTTTAGTTTTAATATACAAAACATTACACTTACATGCTACTGGATTAATTTTTTATTTGAATGAAAGTCATTAAAATTGTGCTTCCAGCGTCTTTAGAAAAAACACAAACAACAAATCAAACCAGAAGTTATATTTTATAAATGTGTTGTCACATGACGCATATTGTGCAATAAAGACTTCCCAGAACTATGTGAGAACTTATCTGAGAACAAACAAGGAAATGAAATACATGCAAAGAAGGAAGCAGACATAAAAATATTGCACAATGGCTCCATAAACATTCAAAAGGTGAACGAGCAGACCAAACAAGAATGACTGGAAACTTAACACCTGTCTGGAAGATTTCATCACCTTTCCTCATCTTAACAAAGTCACTTTGTGGTGTTGGAATTTGTCATTGAATCCTATTCATCTAAGGTCATCTAATCCTTTCACCACTATTTGTTTCCTCAGGGTATCACCATGCTTTTCATCTGTGCCCAAAACATCTCGAGCAATGGAACATTCTTCTTTAGGACAATGCAGAGGAACAACACTGATGAGTCGCTCACTCCAACAGAGAGGGTGAGGCCTTAGATGTTGTACTTTTACCTCATTTTATTCACTTTGCTAAACTTTGCTGTATTCCCATCCTTTTTTTACCTTAACCATTATTTTATGTCCCTGTTCCTCTCAAGAGAGTAAAAGAAATTCGAGGCCAGGTGAAAGGCAATATAATCATGTGTGAGTTTGACATCCCAAATCTGAACGCCACCAGCACCAGGCAGAGCACTGATAGCACCGTCAATGTCCTCCTCGGGACTGGAAATGTTACCGGAAGTAAGTAAAGACATTTTAACAACAGTAGTTGGAGTAGAAAATATGAGTAAAATTTTGAGATACTTGTACTTTGCTGGAGTATTTATATATTTCCTACTACTTCACTACAATTAAGGGGCAAAAATACTTTTTAACATGATTTCCATAGAGAAACCTACATTCCTTAACAACAATCCTCAGTTGGAGTTTAGCAGCATTTTCTGTAGGTGTTTTTTTTTGGAGGTAAAATCTGCCTTTTAACCATGGTCATCCATTGTTCTCCACAGACATGGAATTTTTTTTGCTTTACATTATAGTTCAACTGCAAAATAAGGTGAATTCAATGTATTTTATTGTGACTAATTTTACCTCGTTATTGTTTAGATATGATTGGTCCCTTCAGCATCACCCTGAACAGAGTTCTGAACCTCGCCGACCCGGCCGCCAACACCACCAACCCCACCAACCCCAACAACCCCACCACAGCAGCGCCCACCAACATGACCATGACGACATCTTCAGGGACCAATGTCCACCCTTATGGTAAACAACACACAGCGATAACACAAATGCAAATATTTGGACTCTTATCTTTAGGAGTCCTTATTTAACCCATTCAGGGCGATCTTAATCTATATGAACTGAACTGCACATTTAGTACAGCAACAGGCATAGAAATGTGTAGGTTCTCAACATGAGTGAGGATCTGAAGTAGGGATAGACAGATTATCGGCCGGGCCGATTATCAGCGCCGATATTCGGCATTTTGACGCATATCGGCATCGACCTTTTTTTTTTTTCTTCTTTTTTTTTAATCCGACGGCCAATAACAGATCAATATAAAACTGGGTTATTTTGGCTCTGATGCATACGCTTAAAGGCATTTAAACAAAGTTAAGTGTTGGAGTTTGTATTCTTCAAAATTTTGACGCCAATATTTCACTTTTACTGCAAATGAATATCGGCTTCAAATATCGGTTATCGGCCTCCTTGACTACTAATAATCGGTATCGGTATCGGCCCTGAAAAAACCATATCGGTCTATCTCTAATCTAAAGTATCTTAACATGTTTATCTTTCCGTTAACTAATCAAAGACAGACCACCATCAGAACTTCAACTTTACCTGTAATAATTACCAATTACCAATTTTTTTAGAAGAAATTTTAGGAAAAGTACAGGCCAGTACAATAACTGCTAACGGTGAGGAGGAATAGGGATGTTTTTAGGCTTTCCCCTAACATATTTTGCTTAATTAAACACATTTATATTAATTTAATTAGTTATTTTAGAATGACAGATATTTTGTGGCCAGTCTTGCCACTTAATGTTTAAAAGGTTTATTCTACACGACCTCTGTGGAAAATAAGTAAAGATTTTGTCATGGTTTAACCAGAGCTGTAAATCAGGTATTGCCTCATCTTTTTTTTTTGTCTTACTGTGTGTAACAAAGCCTCGTTTTGTCATCTCGTCTGCAACATCTGAAGATAATTTGGGATTTACTAACTAGGTGTTGAGTCAATTACAGCCTTCAATCCACCCTAATACAATTGGGGTTAATGGAATTTAATCTGTGGTGTTAAAAAAGACAACATTTAGAAAATTCACCAGAAACATGTGTTTGTTTTTCTTGATAACCCAAAGACTTCACTGAAGACAGATTTTTATTTTAAGAGCTCTCTACTGAAATGGTAGTTCCAAAGAACACGTGCCCTGAGGATTATTCAGAGTATCAGAAATGTTATTGAGATGTAGCCGTTGAGCTTGCTTGTGTCAGTTTTCAAATCCTCCGTGGTACTCGCCTTAAGGCATGAATCTTTTAGACCGATTAATTTGTTCTTTGGGCCATGCAAGGTCATCAAAGATAAACAGAAGAGCTTAATGAACAATAATTAATAAATGCCTTTTGTCTGTTTTCCTGTCAGCTGTGCTGCTCCTGCTGAGCGTCCTCTCACTCCCCTTCATGATCAGAGCCTGAGTCACACAGGAGGAAGTCGATGGCAGTTGGACACGATGATGACACTGATGTGCTGGATTTACGCACAGAGAAAAACTGAGTGTCAGTCAGCTGTTTGAAATATTTTTACTGACCATACTATGACATGTTGAAAGTATTATTGCACTATGTTTGTACCTGAGATGAATGATAATTATATTGCGTTTGCAAACACTTCTTGTGGTTTTAGAGTCCACGTTATTCTCTGCATAATTCTTCAGAATAAGACATGTAATTCCTGTTTTACACTGGTGTAAACAACATGCCAACCTGGCACCACAAACAGAAACTGCTTCGGTCTAACGAGTTTCAGCTGTTTGTCACTTTGGGTTTTTTGCCAAGATGTTCTGGTAAACAGTCATTGTTCATGGAAGACCAACCCAAGCCAGGATTGTTATTGTTTTTTTAAATATTTATGTGTGAATGCAACTTTGTAACTTTTTAATCCGTGTTGAAGGGAAAGACGGCATTGAAGCTCTACCTAATCTGTAATCTGAAATATAAAATTAAAGCTATCGTTTACTTGTGAGTGTTGTCTCGTCATTGACTCCCAAGACAGCTTTTCCTCCACGCACTGAAAGACAATTAATGTCATGATACACTTAACCCAGCTCAGCAGATTACAAATTTGTAGCCCTGCCAGCTGCTGTTTGTAGAAACAAATAAAGACAGAAAAGCTCTTTCAATTTTAATATTTTATTGCAATTTATTTCTTTACAGTTAAACTTAAACCGAATAGTATAAAAAACTGACATTAACATACAGACACACAAGTTCAATTAAACTCACCGATGAGGAAAACAAACACACTGAGCCTAAAAACGGTCTTTTGTAGCTGAATGTTCGTCCTCGCTTTAAGACATGTCCGTCGAGCTGTCGTCTCTGAGAACATAAACAGTCCATGTTTCTGCCTTCTCCTGAAGACCAGTAACGACGCAATAAAAACACAAACCCTACAGCTAGTTCTTTCTCTTATAGCGACACTGGACAACTGGCCAAAGTAACAAACAAAGAAAAAAAATAATCTGCTTCAGGGACAATGGAACAACAGAGTGTGTGCACCATGCTCGTGTTTGTGTGTCTGCTTCTTGTATCTACAACATGAGTGTTAAAACAGGAGTCCGAGTTCCTACTGGAAGCTGAGTGTACGCTGCATGCGTCTGTGTGATCCATGCCTACGAGTCCTCCTCGCCGTTGACGCTGTCTCCATCGTCGTCGCCCTCCACGTGCTCTCCTTCCTCCTCCTCGTCCTCCTCCTCGTCCTCCCTCTCCTGACTCTTCACCTGCAGTTTGAAAAAAGCAAGTTTGTTTGAGCAAAAGATTAAATGTGATAAAGTTAAGAGAGGGTTACAACAGGACTAACATGCAACAGTAGAGTACAAATTCAACGTCCTTTACTCGAGTATTTTTCTTCCGAAGCACAATAGATCAGAAGGAGCTAAAACTTACAACAGTAAGTCAAGGGAGACAATTTCTTAAAGGCCCTGGAAACTCAGCTTCAAATAGCAAAAATGCATATATGATATCAGAGCTGAGTGTGTCATAAAGCATCCACAAAAATCTGAGCGAAAAAAAATGTTTAGAACCACTAGAAAACCTTGATGAAAAACAGCTCATTTGGCTATTCAGACTAGGGATGCACGATATTGGATTTTTTGCCGATATATGATATGCCGATATTTTACAACTCATTAAGCCGATTACCGATACCGATATTTTTTTCCCGCACACCTAATTGCAGAGATCATCAACTCTCTTCTGTATTGGAATTAGCGTACAGTATAATGGTGATACTCTTATCACATTTGTTACAACGGTCGGGGTGACGGGTCTTGAGATGGTTTGAAAAACTTCCACACCACGGACATTTTGGCTTCTAACTCTCTCATGCTGCAGGTAGACAACGTGACGCGCAGGTCTTCTTCGCACCAGGGACATTGCGCCGAGATCGGGCATTTAATCAAGTATGCAGCAGCCCATTATTTTATTGGTTAATTATATCGGCCGATGTCGGCGTGTTGGCCGACATCCGATATTCATTTTTAAGCCATTATCGGCAGACACCGATAACGTGCCGATAATATCGTGCATCCCTAATTCAGACCATTTTTCCAGGACCGTGTAGGCGTGGCAGATCCTGTGTTGATTGACACCTGCCAGGGTCCGCGTTGTCATGGCAACTGTCAACACAACAATGGCGCATGGGAAAGCAGTGTTTCCTCTAGGATTTTTTTCAGCAGCAGGGAAGAGGGTTTGTTGTGCCACCCAGGTATGTGCGCATGTGAAGAGCTGTACTAAAACGATATCAGACAGACTTTTTCTGTCGATAAGTCATGGAAAACGAGAAACTGTAGAGTTTTCCTTTTGCATGGAGCAACAATAAAGTAGCAGCGTTACATGTCTCAGTTAATTTGCTAACTATCGCAGGTTAAAAGATATATTGTGCAGCTAAATACTTCCTCTACCACTGTGATGGTGACCTACCCAGATAAGGTACCAACAGTGAGATAAACAATGCCCAGTAAAACACATTTTGCTGTAAAATTTGCATTTTGCATTAATGCTAAAAGGATACAGATTTTGTATTTGGGGTAAAAAGAGAACAGGTGGGACACAGCATCAGCAGAAGGTCCTGAGTTACTGAGTCGCTGTAAAGAAACAGTCTGCGCACTCCTGCTTTGTGCAACCCTGTTCAGAGTAAACCTCGATTCAGTTTCACCTCTTCCTCCTCCAGCAGGTCTCCTTCGTCTTCCTCGTCGTCATCATCATCGTCAGAGTCGTTCATTTCCTGACTCTCCCGGTCTCTCTTCATCCCATCGTCCTTCTTGTTGCTCGGGTGCGGAGGAGAAGTCACCTCTCCTGGCTCCGGTTTTATGCTCTTAACTTTTGACAGACAGGGAGAACTCATTATTATCCACTATATTCAATAAGGGTATAAGACTGTACTACATTTTTAACATTTTAGTTTACAACACATTTGGTCACATTTTCACGTACCAAACTTCTTGCCGTGGTCCTTCTCCATGCGCTCCAGGCTCTCAAGCAGGTCGTCCACTTTGCTTTTGATTTGGGTCAACTCTCGCTTGATGGTCTGCAGCTCGTCCACTTTCACTGCAGAGAGAAGTGAGGGAGACCGACTTTTAGACTGACCTTGGAATAAGAAACATCAATAGAATCATTAGATGGAGACATAGTGCTTGTAAATCCTCCCCATCCACAGACGAACGCACAACTGGAGACAAATCTGTGTGTCATAATTTAACAAAATAGCTTCAGATGACCTTTCGGCCAGCGGAGGCCCTTACTTGTTCTGGACGAGGAAGTCCTCTGACTGCTCTTAGAGGAGGAGGAGAAGCTGCTCTTGGTTCTCCGGCTGCTTCCTCCGCTCAGGCTGACCCGTGGGCGCTTTGACGGGATCACAGCCCGCGACAAGGGGGGAGGGGGAGCGGGAACACGGGATGGGTACGAGTACATTCTGGCATCACAGAACACAGAAAGGTATTACAAATTACAGATGTAGTGAACATGGACACTTTTAATCAACAAGTTTAGAACCGTCACCTGCTCCTACACTCTGAAAAGAACATTACGGGCTACCTCCAGCATTAACACATTTGACAGACAGCAGCAGAGTTACTGCTGTTAAAATTACAGACAGTAAGATCAGGAAATAGAGAAACAGGTTATTTTTGCACCCGTTTCTTATTCGTCATTTTACTCACCTGTCATAATAATCTCTCTGAAAGTCGTAGTCGAGCTCAAATGAGGAACTGCTGTTCAGGAAGAAGAGATGAGGAGAGTCAATGAAAGGAAGTATGGAGCGAGGTGATAGAATATAATCGTTCTAAACATCATGAAAGATGAGCTTTTAGAAGTTTTACTTCACTTCCCCTGGTTGTATTTCCTCAATTTTTCTTTCAACACTTTGTTTATTTTTGGAGAAGTGCAGCATGACAGCTGTCGCTACCATAGAAACTAACCTGTACATGTCTCCAGCGGAGCGTTTGGTGGTTTTTGACCGGTGTGGTTTGGGTTCTCCGGCCAGGTTGATGTCTGAGGGAAAAATAGATGACAGATGAATGACTGAAGTTACCTTAAATATTTGGATTTTTAACAGTAAGGTGTGTTTAAATTGCATTTTTAAAATGTAATTACCCCGGAGCATATTGTTTTCAGCTAACCTCACAAAACATTTTGATTTATGTTTTTTGTCTTGCTTGATTGAGCTTCCCTCTGTAAAATAATGAATTTGGTCAGTTTGTTTCATACACAGTTTGTTTCATGGGGAACATGTATCTGTGCTCAGCTAAAATCTAACTTTACCATGTTTCTAAACAAGCACAATTTTACTTAAAAATTGAAAAACTTAAACTTATAGGGAGGTCAGTCGGGTTCTCTGGGCCTAAAACAAGAGTGATGCCTCAAGCGCACAAACATTGAAATCCCTGAAGTACAACAGATTTTGTGTCTAGCAGTTGAAATTTAATTTTAAATTCATAGAGTTGTTTGTTCGATAAGATTGAGTAGATGTTATAAGAATTTACTTGTTTTGTAAACTTATTTTGCTAACAGCTTTGACATTATAGTCTCCTACTTGTTAATACTTGTTAACTGTAACTCCTAAATGCCTGAAGTTTAATAAATCAAATCAGTCTGACAATAAAACATTTGTGTAAATATTCCCACTCCCTGATGGAGGGCCTAAAATATTGTTGCTTTGTTTTAAAAAGGGTCACAAGCTCCAAATTTCTTCTTACTGCCAAAAAGAATAAAAAAGCGCCTTATAGTAAAATAGTTTTAAGCCTACATTTTGCGAGGATTCTAACAAAACTGGCTTAGATGGGAAAATGTCTCCCTCATTCCAAAAAGTTAAAAACTGACTCCTTACCAAGAACTTGTCCGACAATCATCCTTCCATCCTCCCCGCCCACAGCAGCTCGGGCGTTCCTCTCGTTGGCATACTGAACGAAGGCGTAGCCCTTGTGCACAGAGCAGCCAACGATCTTGCCGTATTTGGAGAAGATGGCCTCCACATCCGCCTTGGTCACCAGCAGGGTGTTCAGGTTACCGATGAAGACCCGGGAGTTGAGGGAGCGTGGGTCGGTCTTGTTGGTGACGTTGCTGGCGGCCATCAGGCTTGCGGTGGTGGGTGAACGACTAGCGGGAAGACACACAGACACAAACAAAAACCCCAGATTTAGTGTCAGAATGAGTGACAGTCAAACATCTGACCTACTCCTGCTGTCACTGAGTCGAATACAGGAGAGTCCCCAGCTGTGGGGGGCTGAGGCAGCAAACATGCTCAGCAGGATCACCTGGGAAATAAAATGTTTAAATCAAAACGGACCAGTGCTGAAGTCAAAGAAGCAAACTGCAGAAAGTCATTAATCTAAAGGCCATTTACCCGTTTGTAACAACAGGAGACACGTGCCGCAAGACTAATGTTGTCTCTCACTTCTATTAAATTCACAAGCAGCAAGGGTATTACCACCTCATCTTCAATGACCACTTGTTCCCTAACAGTCCAAAATAAATGGAAAAATGTTTTAAAAGGCATTATATTCACTTGAAGCACCACACGGTCACACATACCAAGCAAATGAAGTGCAAATAGATTACACCATAACCTTCTATGTTTGGGGCCTGCTGTTACAAACTAAAACAAATACTGACCTGACAGTTTGTCCTATCACAGCCCCAAAATGATGCCTGTTTGTAACACCAAGATGCAGTGCTGCACTCAGAACTTATTGTAGCTTTAGTATACAAGCCTTTAAATCAAAAATGCAATAACAGACTATTTTAATAACTACTCTAATTTATGAAATGCTTGAAACATAATTCTACTGAGAGACATTTTTAACTGTATATGAAGGTTTGACATTAGCCTGACTTATAGAGCTCCATCGTGCCACTGGGCGTTAAATGCAATGACTTAGAAATGGACCATACAAGACGATGTAATGTTAAATAGTGTTTGCATCTGGTGCTTGTGCATTACAGTGTGTTGTAGTTTTAAAGCTATTGCTACATCCATGTCAAATAAAATAACCGTTCCAATATTCATATTGTATCAACAGAAATAAACTATTGGTCTTTTCCACCAGATGTTTTCATGTCTGAGGATGAAGAAACATTTAAAAAAATCCTGTCCTAAATATTAACTGATAAAAAAGTCACATCCTCAAGGCAACCGGCTCACATATTACAGGCCGTTTTCCCCCTATTTACAAACTTGAGAGGATTTTTAAGGCTGTGTAATGTTTGCTGCATAATTATTGCAAACACATTTGGCAAAACATATCTTTGTTATGACATGACAGCAGCATAGTTAAACTAGAGGTAAGCAAGGAAGTGTGTTGGTGCTTTAGTGACGTACTTAAAAAAAAGGGTTGGTGATTTTGTCAGGTGAACATGATGGCAAAGCAGGCACAATCAACTCCCTCAGGTCCTACATGGTGCATTATTTATTTGTAATGCACCATTTAGGACGAGTAGAGGACAGCATTCAGGCTTCACTACAGTGGTAGACATTTTTATCTAGTTTCATGTCATGTCATTTTATCTTTGTAAAAAAAAAAAAGGAATCTCAACACCAGACTCATTTGTATTAACTCAGGTCCTCCTCAGGGGATGTTACTAGGAGGTGTGAATATTCAGTAGCCCAGGGCCTTAGGGGAATGTGGAGTTTTGGGAAGTGAGTCCTGACACAGCAAACATTAAAAACAGTAGTGGCATCAACAGTAACCCCCCCTCTGGCTGATGGGGGGGTCGAACATTCATCACTCACTCCATAGCGTCTGTGTGCAGGGCTGTCGTCTGTCTGATGTTTGACACTGTGGGCTGGGATCAGTTTGGGCTGGTGTCTCGACCTTCACCTTCGCCCCTCACGATTTATACTGAGGTGACAGAAAACACACCTCAGTCAAGCCGAGCAGGGTTATCTTGTACCAAGTCTTACCTGGTTGGGGTGTGTACAGGGGTTAGTGACGAGGCAAACACAGAAACACATTACAGCTAGCCACTTTGGGACTGCAACCGGACCCCTAATGCATGATTAAGTGCAAGGTTTTATCGTACTAAACAAACTGTGAGAAGGGAGAAAATAAAGTAAAGACGTTAGAGCTAAACCTAAATAAATATTCGGAATATTACAAGGGCATGGCCAAGTTTGTCCATGTGTTTATGTTTGTTTTGCTCTAATGAAAGCAGGATGTAGGTGTTTAGAAAGGAGACTGTACTTTATAGAAGTGGTGTAGGTGAAGCCCATTTAGAGACAACTCAGATCAAAAGGCTAGGTGGTTAATTAAACTGTAAAAGAAATCATTAACATTATCTTGCAAGATCATAAACACTAATCATTTGAACTTAAAAGACAAATTACTCAACTGTCAAATTGAATGACTAACTGTGGTGACTAGACAGGTTCGACTAGATGAGCAAGATCATATTTCATATTACCCAATTAAAAGACTAAACAGTGCTAGCGCACTAAAATAGTGACATGTATTCCATATTCCTTACAGAAATGTCGGTTTTGAGTGACATTTAACAGGTTAGGAAGTACTCAAACCTAGATATATGATATCACAATAAAAGGTTAACATGAGCACCTTTATTATTACTAACCCAATAATCATAACACTACAGTTTAGTGGAGTTTCACCACCTCAAAAAGACAAGATATAGACAGACTTCACCATTAGCGCTCAGTTATGTGATAAATGCTGGATGCAGAATTACAGTTTATTATAGGACAACACTTTAATGTCTTATTGATGTGTTTTGAATGTTAGAAAATTATTTCCACATAATTTAAAGCCCATGTGAGGAACTTTTGGTTTGTGTTGATTTGGGGCGCCCCCTGTGGACAAAGCTGCACCTCTGTCTTTGCTGATTTTGTCCTGTAAAAAATCTCATCCTGCTTTTTTTATTTCATATGTATCACCCACTTTAAATTTTTACCCTGGAAAATGTAAACAAAAGGCAGCGTGCAGTTAATCACATCGTCTGACACCTACCCCCCACCAGCGGTTTCAGGCATTAAAAATAACTATATAGAAATAATCAATCTTGTCGCTGATGGTCTGGTTTACTTTTGTAGGTCATATAGAGAAATAAGAATTAATTTCAGTCTGTTTCATAACCGGATAAAAACTTCTCACAGGAGATTTCACACATTTTAATTGTTGGCTTGTGTTTCTAATGTAATGACTAATTGGGACTTCTGGGTGTATCCTGCAGCCTAGGAGTGATTGTAAGGGGGTGGGTTCATTTTTATACACATAGACAGCCATCATACTCTTTCAGATTCAGAAATGTTTAATTAATTGAATGTGTATTTGTAACAAAACTTAGGCCACTGGCAGTCCAAAGCTTCCAAAATCAGAAAAATCAATCTTCATCATTGGAGGAAAAACACGAGAAAAATCTATTCCACAAAAAACAAACCGACTGAGCAGCATGAACGAGAAAAGCAGTCTTTGGATTATCAAAAATGACCTAAACAATCCACAACACACCCGCTTTGAGACCGACAACGCCACCACGAGGCGTTAGTGTGAAACACAGGCCCTGCGCTGGCCTCGATGGCTCAAAGCCGGCTAGCTCGGCTAACGTTAGCCATCCATCAATTGAAATGCATAAAAATATACAGCAATTAGACAAGTTCTTCTGCTTGCAAAAACCAAAACCTGCAAAGTTCTAATAAATGTGTCGTCGTTAATCAGCAATCAATCATGGATCAGGAAGAAGCCGTGACTACAAAACCAGGAGCCTCTGACGCTGTTGGCTACCGCTAACTAGTTAGCATGGTGGGCTGGCTGAGGAGCGTGCCAAAAACAAATCAGTCCCGTCAAGGAAAAGTCTTCACAATAAACGCTAAAAAACAAAGCTACACAAACTTGCAAAAAATGGATGAAACTGTAGCTAAGATGCATCCAAAGCGTCGCGTTTTCTAAAAACCACAACAAGCTTTTGTGTTTTTGAAGGGGGTGAGCGTCTCTTAGCTAAGCTAGCTACCTCGCTAGCCAGCCAGCACATTACGTTCTGTCCACTCGCAAAATAGGAAAAAGCATCGTTGAAAAAAATCCAAAAAGAAAAGAAAAAGGAAGGAAAAATGAAAAATGTCTGGGAACAAAATACTCACCACGACCTTTACGAGTAAAATGTCTTGCTTTCGGTAAAATCGGTCAAATTGTTACTTAAGTCGTCCTTTCAGAGAACAAGCGATTCACCCCCCCGAGCTGCGAGCTAGCGTTCTTCTAGCCTTTAGTGTTGTGACGTATGCGAACGATCGGATTCTTTTGAACGGCTCTTTGGTGCGAACGACGGGAACCGAGTCGTAGGTGAGAACCGTTCTTTTTACATGTTAAATATGCGTGTGTGTGTTGTCACAGGATAATAAAGTGCAGGCACGTTCGCGAGTCCGACCACTCTCTCACCTCGGATCTTATGGCTCCGTAACGGCTCTCGGAAAGGAACGGAGCCATAAGATCCGACTCCCTTCAAAGAGCCTAAATTCCCAACACTACTAGCTACAGAGCTAACGTAACCAGTGATGGCGCAGTACTCGACAGGGGTGCTTGTTTTCATATCACGGAGCAGCCCGAGGGAGCGGAGTCACATATTGAGGATCACATGAAGAACATGACCAACCCCGGTAAGCCCTGCTGTTTAAAACGAACAAACCTGTTGTCTTTGAGAATCATTTCAGCCTGCCTGCTTGTTTGCTTTAGGTTGTCTTTAAATTTGCTTTAATTTAGCAAACAAACGGCTCTACAGGAGAATGTGATAAATTATGTCCATCTTTAATCGTCATCTTTTATTGCATGGTTTTTGTCGTCGTGGAAGAAATTAAAAATCGATATCTAGCAAATGTATTAAACCTAGTTATTGCATGGCACCTCTATTTCTCTTTAAAGGTATAAGTTATTAGGACATTTAAATAACTCGTGCATAAAATATGTCATCATGAAGCAACTACTTGAAATAGATTGACCCCCACTTATTTTGCATGTTAGTGACTAATGTAGCCTACATGTGAAAATGAACACATCAAAATGATTTATTTTTAACAGCTGACGTACCTTGCAACTTATTTTCAATCAAAAGAGTCATGTTTGCAGCTGTGATTGTTAAAGATTTTATAGTTTTGTCACCTCTTTTCTGAGGTGTTTAGTATACACCTAAAACCTGCATTGCATCTTTATACTAATACATTTTTAACTCCAGTTTAATACCAGTTATATTCAATGAATGTAACTTAAACTCATATCCTTAAAAAAAGCCCTGCTAATATTAAAGAAAGCTAGAGAATCAATTTTGTGATTTAGAAGAAGGTATACTTTATTTATTAATCCCCGATAAAGAATGAAACCCTGCTCACATGATTCAATTAATTTAGCAAAATGCATATGTATTTTTAAACCTTTGTCCCTAAATCTTCGAAAACATTTGCTCTTTTCATAAACATCAATACATTTGAAAATCACGCTTAAAATATAGAGAGAACACATCACTATAGAGCTCTGATATACTACCACTTCCACCCAGGAGGGGGCGCTGATGTTATGGAAATAAATGAATGGAGACACGGGAGCACAGAAAATGGTAAAAAAAATCTCATCCCTGCTATGGTGGGACAACTTACAGCTCTATCATTATTAGTAAATGAAGTTTAATTTCTAATCATATTTATATCTCTTTCTTATTTTAACCTTGGCACAGGTCTAATTAGAAATGTGTGCGGGACCTTTAAACTTATACCTGTGCTGTGTTGTTAGATAAGTTTGCATCTTATCTCACACAAACTTTTCAGGGTGTGTGACTTGTCAAGTACACGAGTTTCAAATTTAAGAACTTTACAACACAAATCATTCTCTATATATACACACAGGAAGTAAGGAGCAAATCAGCAACAGGTGTGCAGACAGGTGGATGATGTCAGAGGAAGCAACGTGATCCACAGAGATAAGACTTGCTGAGGACATCTAGTGTACAGGTGTAGTACAACAGTTGTATTAAGTGCCACAATATACCATGATAGAGAGCCTGCATTCACCCTAAAACACCTGATTATGAAGCATGCCTTATTTAGGTATCTATTTACGTCTGTTCTGTGCCTATTGTGAAAGTTATCTCAACCCTTTTTGGCTCGTGATGCTTTAAAACGAAGCAATAAATACTCACATCATTACAAAGTGCATGTCTGTAACCAAAAAATAAAACTGCAAAAATACGAACTATTTCTGTGCTTGTTGATAATGTTGCAATCCATCAGATTTACTTTTTAAACAGAGGACAATTTGACATGGAACAGTAGAAAAAGCACAGGTAGAAGTGGTTAAATCGATGATGCTTCAGGTTCAGGGTCGTGGTATCGTGCATGCTGGCCGTCTAACACATCTGAATGACTTTATTGCACCTGAGGAGGAAAAGAAACAGAGAGAGAAAGGATGGCAAACCAGAGAGACCGAAACCAGCTGTTTTCTGTATCCAGTTATCGGAGATGAAACCCCAACAATGTCCCAATTTTACACAGAGAATATGTTCTTTTGTGAATTGTTTTCAGCCATCTGGTTCTGGTTTTAGCAGCATCCCAGAGGACTTGTTTACAGCTCTGTGCAGCATCTCAGGAATCAGAAATTCAACTCAGACTTGCCGTTTCATTGTGTAATCAGATACACAGATAAGGTCTCTCAGCTTGTTTGTGTCTTTTGTGTATTTCTGTCAATCTTAACAGAAGGAACAGAGGGCCACATGTTTGACAGGCTGTGGTGCAGTGGGTCGTGGCTTGGATCGGAGCGGTACAAACGAGGACACGAGTGTGATGAGACGCTGTCAGCTGTTAAGTCATATTGTTTAGGCAGGTCAGTGCAGTCACATAAGAGAGAGATAGATAGAGAGAGAGAGAGAGAGAGAGAGAAGGAGGGATGGATGGACTGATGATGGACATAGATAGAGAAATAGAGAGAGAGAGAGAGAGAGGGATGGATGGATGGATAAATAGAGAGAGAGAGAGAGAAGGAGGGATTGATGATGAGAGAGAAGGAGGGATGGGTGGATTGATGATGGAGATAGAGAGAGAGAGAGTGAAGGGTGGATGGATGATAGAGAAATAGAGAGAAAGAAGGAGGGAGGGATGGATGGATGGATGAAGAGAGAGAGTGAAGGGTGGATGGATGATGGATGGAGAGAGAGAGAGCATGAGAGAGATGGATGATGGATGGAGAGAGAGAGAGCATGAGAGAGATGGATGGATGGATGGATGGAGAGAGAGAGAGCATGAGAGAGATGGATGGATGGATGGATGGATGATGGATGGATTGGAGAAAGCATGAGAGAGATGGATGGATGGAGAGAGAGAGAGCGTGAGAGGGATGGATGGATAGATGGAGAGAGAGAGGGTGAGAGGGATGGATGGATGGATGGATGGATGGATGGAGAGAGAGAGAGCGTGAGAGATGGATGGATGGATGGAGAGAGAGAGCGTGAGAGAGATGGATGGATGGATGGATGGAGAGAGAGAGCGTGAGAGAGATGGATGGATGGATGGATGGAGAGAGAGAGAGCGTGAGAGGGATGGATGGATGGATGGATGGATGGAGAGAGAGAGAGCGTGAGAGATGGATGGATGGATGGATGGATGGAGAGAGAGAGTGCGAGAGGGATGGATGGATGGATGGAGAGAGAGAGAGTGTGAGAGATGGATGGATGGATGGATGGATGGAGAGAGAGAGTGTGAGAGGGATGGATGGATGGATGGATGGAGAGAGAGAGAGAGTGTGAGAGGGATGAATGGATGGATGGATGGATGGAGAGAGAGAGCGTGAGAGATGGATGGATGGATGGATGGATGGAGAGAGAGAGCGTGAGAGAGATGGATGGATGGATGGATGGATGGATGGAGAGAGAGAGCGTGAGAGATGGATGGATGGATGGATGGATGGATGGAGAGAGAGAGCGTGAGAGAGATGGATGGATGGATGGATTGAACATGTAATAGAGATGGAGTGTTTTCTGAAAGGTTTTAGTTTTGTCACATTTATAACTGATTTATTCGCTGTAACTAATCTTTTTCTATTCATGGTTATGAGCCCCTCCACTCACACATGTGTTGTGCTTTTTGATTCTTGATTCTTTTTTTGTTTAACCCTCACTTTACAAAATAATAAATATGCAGAGTTTGAAACTAGAACACTGTTTAATTTGCTGAGCTCACCTTAAACCTGAGTTTAACATATACGTAACATAAGCTTGAAAAACAATCGTGATCCAACAGTGTGATGTAGAAACCTGAAACCTCCAGCAAACTAAATAAGATTTTTAGTGAAGTAAGAGACATCTTGTGTCCAGCTGTTAAACTTTTGAAATAGACAATATTTGCATACTCAAGGATTCTGAGGTTTCATTTTATGAATTTATAGTTGTAAGAAGAAGAATATTTTATGTCGTTAAACATCTTTAATAAATAATCCACTGATGCTGAGCAGTTATGAATCATAATTAACAAAAACTTTTGGGCTGTCACATTGTCATGATTCTCTTTGTTTAGTAGTTAGAAGTCAAAAGTTTTATATGATTTCTTTTTAACAAGACATCAAATTTGCAGTTACATAGTTATTAATACAAGATGATAAACCATTGAATTTGTGGTTAGTAATGGTTGAAATGCTCAAGAGTGCAAAATGCAAATGAGCCAACAGCAAAAGTTACTCATCTTTAATAATAAATGTTAGTGATCCAATGATAAAAGGATTCTTACTGAATCTCAGGGTAAATTATAGACCGGGTCTAGAAAACACTCTTTAAAATATCTGAGAAAAATTGAGGAACTTGAGAGCTAAAAAGACGGGAAAAAGTGTGTAACAGTAGGAGGATAAACACCAGCCACGACCCGACAACCCAGATTCATCCAATCTACTTAATTACTGACTTATAAGGGACATATAAAGCATCAGTAACCCAATTATCCAGCATTTAAGCAAGAACAAAAAATTAATAATTAATTAATTAATATAAAACCAATAAAAGTATTTCACTCAATAAAACATATTCTCTTTAACTCTGACTTATTTGAAAAAATATATATTTATATAATGAAATATTAAAGAAAAAAGAAAAGACAGAGTTGATAGTTTTACCATAAAGTAGGTATAAGGTCACCAAGAACATCACATTATCACATTTAATGTAAAAAAAAAATAGTTCCGTAGTTCACGTCCATAAAAACAAACACTTCTAAGTTCTACAAACACTTCCTATAAGTTGATTTAATTATCTGCATCACATCTTGTGTTTATTAAGACAAAAAAAAAAAGTTTCAGCCTGAGCACGTGCGTGTGCGCGTGCGCAGCGGAGCAGCTGCAGAGTGAGCTCGCGCGGCAGAGAGAGCTGCTGTGACAGTGGGAAGCACAATCCGCGTGCAGCCAGACCTACTAACAAGCTGTGTGTGTGAACCATGAGTGGACGCAAAAACGGTAAGAACAGCGCTCGCACGGTTACCTTACCGGACTGTAAATGTGTTTAAAATGTATTAACCTGTGAAATAATGTTGTCATGGAGACGTTGAACATGTTAGCACGTGATTTATGTTGTGTTTTAGTTTGTGATAGACGTTTTAATGCAGATACAGTGCTTTTTAGGTTTACTTAGATTATCTCCAAAACTGCTTATTCAGCTAAAACGACTTCTTTTTTTGTTCTGACAATGAGAATGACGGGAAGAATTGAGAAATATACATCAGTTTAAATGTTAACATCTGCCCGTAAGCCTCAAAGTGACTCCAGCTGAGACATAAATGATGAAGCATTGTTTGTTGGATTCAGGATGTGCAGAATGCTTTACAACCACTAACTTGTCAGTGCTTTATGATAAATGAGGGAAATCCTGCTTAGCTTGAGGAAAATAGTTGGACATGTCTCCTTACTGTCGTTAAGAAATGTTATAATCAGGTCTAATTTTACGTCTTTATCATGTATTACACAAGAACTTGTTTTGATTGTGCAACAAGGATTTGAGGAAGGCAATTAATAGCCGCGATATCCTGCTCCATACTGTAGTAAACTTTTACCCAAATGGTTCCTTGTGATATTTTTCCCCCCTCTTATTACTTAGGGGATTCTTCCTTTCCACTCCTCTGCAGCACACTGATTTATGTAATGTAGCTGGAATGAAAAGTGCTGCGCAGGGGGTGGAAATCTGGCTTTCTGGAAGTCAAACAGATGAGGAGGCTTGTTTTAATCATTAGTCTCATGGTATCACTGGCACGGAGCCTGAGCTGGGGAATCATGGTTTATATGTGCAGGACTCGGCCTGCGCTCCCTTTGCACAGAGGTGTGTGCACAAAGTGCTGAATCACCATTTATTTTTTCATTTCCTTCATTTCATCTCATATATGTGGCAATTAAAGGGGCAATAAAAAGATTTGTACTGTTTTGTTAAGCATGAAATTTCATTAATATGCCTTTGGGAGTTTGATCAGGTTGTTGATCAATACCAGTGAGTCAGCAATTATTTCACCAGATGCTCCGATTGCTTGCTCAAGTGCTCAGATGGACGAAAGCAGGCCAAGATTTGTTTCGCATCAAAAATATTTGTTTGCCCTGGCAGGGTATGTACGCCTTGAATTTGCACCAGGGGATGAAACTAACAAAAGCATGTCAGTTTTAGTGGGTTGTTTAAAAATGTAAGCAATGGTTTCAAAATATTTGAATACAAGTGAAAGTTTAAACCCCAAAACATGGCTCATAGATTACTTGTCCTTCATTTAGTGGCTAAATGAGTTTACGTGGATGTATACAAAAGCTAAGGGTGAGATGACCAGGGAAAGCACCGTCTTAAAGCGCTCGCATTTTGATTCGACTCTTCTGTCCAGTTTGACATTTAATCTGCCGAACACTTTGTGATGGGGTCATACGCTCCAAAACAAGCAAACAAGTGGACCTTGAGTTAAAACTGACCTTGAAAATAGCAGAATAAAAAAAAAAAAACCTTAACTCAAGGCTCACTTACAAGCTCTTGAGGGAGCTTTCAATTGCAAAATCTTTATCAGCAAAAGAAAAGTCCTCAGTTATGACAGCTCTGTGAAAAGCTGCTTTCAAACAATCTCGACTTTCCATCTAGGATTCTAATTTATGGCCTCTTCTAGTAGTAGTTTGTGTTGGGCCTGCAATTGAACGGCCCATCACATGTATTTTGAATTTGCACCTTGGTTTTTTTTTTGCCGTAACACAAGACATGAGAGAAAAATTACTCAAATATTAGAACAAAAATGTTTTCACATCTAGCTGAGGTAAAAAAGTTGTTGGAAATTCTTAATTTTTGGTGCTTTATTTCTAGCAGCACAGCTCCACTTAAAGGAACAATTAAACATTTTGGGAATAGGCCCATTACTTTCTTGCTGACTTTCTAGTTCTTATATCTTTCAAATAAGTATTAAGCATCAGGCAGCAGATGGTTAGCTTAGCATATGGACTGGAAACAGGTGGGAAATAGGCTACTGAAATGGCCTTCTAACACCTAATTTGTGTGAAGACATGTTATATAAAAATAACAATATGTGTCTCAACTGGTTGCAATCAGTTTAAAACTGACTGCAAAACTGTATTTTTGTACAGATACAACAAAAGACTTTCAAATGTATACATAAAAAAGCTTTTGCTTGGCGTATTTTTAAGTCCAAGCCACAACAGCTAATGAGTTGCCTCCTGTTTTCAGTCTATATAAGAAGCTAGGCTAGGCTAATTAGCTCCTTGTTCAGTCCTTTATACCTTATAAAAGCACTATTAAGTCCAAAGGATTTAGGGCAAGTTACTTTGATCATCACACCTTCTGTTTATTAAAACGTTTAAGCTCCACTTAAAAGACACATTTGACATTTCTGGAAAGAGACGTTTACTTCTACTGAGAGAAAGCTTCATACCACTCTCACACAGTATCTCGCCTGTTTAAAGCTACAGCCAGTAGTTAGCTTGGCATAAAGACTGGAAACAGATGGAAACAGGTAGCCTTGCTCTGTTCAAAGATTAAAAAAATCTTCTTGCTTATAAATGTGTTAATAGATGAGCTTTGCTTGGCGTATTTTTGGTACTACAGATGGAGCGAAGTAAGCTAGCAAGTTGCCTCATGTTTCTATTCTTCATGTGATGCTTAGCTAAGCTAACTACCTCCTATTTCTGCAAAGTATTCTTATGAAAGATCTACCAAGTACCCCAGCATGTACAGCAAGCAAATTAAATTGTCATATCTACTGTTTATTAAAACTTAAAGCTTCATTTAATGTATCTCTTACAGCATCAGACGTGCAGATAAAAGCTAATGATAGGAGTTAGCAGACAGTTAGATAAACATATTGACTGGAAACATAGGAAAGAGCTAGCCTGGCTCTGTTTAAAGTACAAACATCTAACTGCTTACAAATTTCTTAATAAATTAGCTTAAAGTATCACCAGGTATATTTTTAATTACAGACCATGCTAGCAAACAGTTTCCTCGGTTTCCAGTCATCATACCAAGCTAAGCTACGCTAATCACCTCCTGCTCTATCTCAAAACTTCATGGATTAATATGAAACAGTTGTTGATTTCTCATCTTACTGTTACTGCCAATTATTTGTTAAACTTTAAAATCTTACTGTGACCAGAAAGCCCCCCGAAACTAAAAAACACGAATGTGGTAAAATAAAAAGGCGACATTAATTCGTTTTCTTCAAAACCCTCTTCTTACTATTTGCAGAAAACCAGCTGATTAAAACAACATTTCTTCTGTTTTGTTTAGTATATGTAAATAAACACCTAAGCAGTATTTGGATAGACACTTCTTATTACTGCTATTCCCTCTGGTGACCTACAGAGGTCATTTAAAGTCAAAGCTTACTTACTAATTCCCCTTTAATAATCATGTTTACATTACGTAGAACAAGATTACCTCATGTTTAATTTAGGGTTCAAAGTCACTGAAAGGCTCTGATCATATGGGACGTATTAGTGTGAGGCAAGAATCAAATTAGCTTTCTCTTAAATAAATATTTGTATCCATGTCTTTGAAAAAACAGCCCGGAGTCTGAATTTGTCACATCCGATCTCATGCTAGTTTGGAGTAGAGTTTTATGACAGCGCTGCCTGTGTTCATAGCATGCTGATGAAATAGTTCGTCACTTGTTTTTCTCCGCTGCCCGGTCCCTACATACCTTTCACGGACATTAACTGTGATTGCCCTACAAGCAGAGCTCATTTTGGTTTGTAGCAGAAATGTTATTGCTGGCCGGAGGTGCGAGCTCTTTTGCAACACCCAAGGGTGACACAGCTGGGTAATACGACCCGCTGCGAGTATCAGAGGTAACAGTTTCAACATTGTTTCTGGTGTGTATTAACTGCTGGCCAATGTCTTTTTAAATCACATTTACTGGTGAAATTATTTCAACTCATAGAACTTTTCTTCTTTGTCCAGTGAAATAGCAGGATTTATAAAAGCTAGAGTTATTAGATGGGGGGTATTTTATCTTTACATGATGCTTATAAACTCCAGATTGTTGTGTGAGGTTATTCTCACAACACTTGAATAGGAAACAAATGTATTAAAGAAATACATCTGTGTATGTAGCCTCTTTGGTTTGGATTCTATTTTATATTTAGTTGCAGGCGAACCATTCATCTTCCTGAATAATTTAATAATAAATAAAGTAGTCCGATTTTTTCATTAAAGTTAAACTACAATGAAAAATTATTAAATTACAAGTTAAAGTTTTGTATTTCAAAGTTAAAGTATTCGCAGCCAAATCTTTGTATCTAAAGTAAACAGAATCCCCCACTCATCCCCCCACTCGCTTCTCACAATATTTCCTCTCTCTTCAGCTGTCCTATAAATAAAGACAAAAATGAAAAATGAAAGAAAAAGTGAGCTACCTACCAGGTAGGTGGGTATGTAGGTAGTTAGGTAGATTTAGGTAGGTAGATAGGTATTTAGGAAGGTAGGTAGGTAGGTGTTTAGGTACTTTGTAGGTAGGTAGGTGTTTAGGAAGGCTCATAGGTAGGTAGGTAGGTAGGTATTTAGGTAGGTAAATCAGACGGTAGGTAGGTAGGAAGGTAGGTAAGAAGATAGGTGGTAGGTAGGTAGGTTTGTAGGAGAGAAAAATGGACAAAAAATGTTTTAAAAAGTTACCTACCAGGTAGATTGGTAGGTAGATTTAGGTAGGTAGATAGGTATTTAGGTAGGTAGGTAGATGTTTAGGAAGGTTCATAGGTAGATAGGTATTCAGGTAGGTAGGTATTCAGGTAAGTAGGTATTTAGGTAGGAAGGTAGGTAGATTCAACGAAATTATGTTTTGCAGCAATCCGCTCCATCAGCATAAAAATAAGCATAGAAATAAAATAAGAAAATCATTAGAATTAGAAACTAGCTTTAATTAAAATCGTTTTCTGGACTGCTAAAATGCTAAAAGCTAAAAAACGAAATCATTTTAAAATGACTTGTTCTGTTTTTTTAAGCTTATTAATGCTCGACTATGTTCCCCAGCTAGTTTTTCATCAGTGCTTCTTTGCTGAAACCTGCGTTAATGAGAACAGGGACTGTGGACCAAAATAGTGAAGGTGAAAACAATGATGCAAAATACTGCAGGAAACTGTTGGTATTAATCTTTAGTGAGTTTGACATTTAGTATAAAAAGGATTGATTAGCAGTTTTAAGAAGGAGGTGCAGCCCTGCAGGCTAAGACAGTTTGACAACCTGTTGATCCTGATTTATGAGGCTCTGGTGCTTTGAGTTCTTTAAAAGTGAACATTTTGGAGATGAAAACACACGGGTTTCATAAAGAGTAACACAATAATGCTTATTACTTTATTTCCCATGAGGTCTTTAGTGGGAGGTTAAGTTGCAGGGGCACGGCAGCAACAGAGTAGAGCGTGTGATCAAATCAGGACAACAGCTATAAACAATATTACAGGAAACATATTGGTAAATAAACATAGTAACAAAGAATAGTAGTCCTGCAAAATGAGAATATTACATTATATTCTAAGTATAAGTCTTACAGAGCATGTAGTCACAGCAACAAAATCTACTGTTTTTGCACGAGTTAGTGTTGGGACGCGTACACGAAAGAGAAGACAGAACTTAGTGTAGAGGGAGTTGTTGCAATAAAGTTTAAATATTATTACAGGGAGCCACCTTAAACTCACACACAAGCATAACAAATAAAGCAGTTAAATTAAAGAGATCTGTCAAGATTAATGACGCCTTGCAGAATGGCTTTCCTCGTTTCATCCGCTCCCAGAGGAAGTGGAATTTGCACATCAAAGTTTTGGTATAAAAAAATACAAGAGGAGTGTTGAAAGGATTCAGAGGGCCTGCTGGAAACACAAGGTACAATGTTTAGTATGAATGAAACGGGAGTTTTCATTGATGCTCAGAAAGAAAAGTGTTGTTTTGGCAGAAAAAAAAACATGTTGTGGATTAACAATTCAAACCTGGTACAAGTGTATTACATTCATTCCTTCTCTCTAATCCCAGATATACTGGCAGTATGAGTCCAAGGCCTTAAATGTCCTTTATAGAAAGCTATTGTTATCTGCTAAAAGGGGCCTGGCATAAAAAGCTGGGACATGTATAAATGCAGCGTCAGTGGCCTCCTTCTTCCTTTGATAGAGCAGTTGTCTCCCCTGTACAAATAACTTGATTAACACATGCTTCTGTAATGTTTGGGTTAGATTTAAAGCCTTCTTTATGAGGTTTATGAACTCTGACCTCTGGCTAAATCTGCCTCGATGCTACTTTAGAGCTGCTTGTCAAACACGTCGAACAAACTCACTCTAATCGAGGAGAACTAGACCCCAAGGAAGAGCAGCTGTAGCCTATCCCTGTGCTAGCCCAGTCTGTTGAATCTTAACATTACAGCATAACAAACAGCCTCACGTTTAAGTGTAAACTGCTGTAGATGACAGCTTAATATTACTTTCACTAGCTACTTTATGAGTTTATCTTGTCAGACATCTGACATCTTAAGCAACATGAGCAGACGGTAATAATGGACCTGCAGTTGGTCCTCATTCTGTGGCTTTCCTGTGCTCATTTATCAGCAAGCTAACTATGATTACATTAGCAAGCAAGCCACGTTACTTACCAAAATCGAACTATTCCTACACTGTAAATTCTAACAAGTTAAAGTGATAATCTCTACGATTTTCTTGTAAATAAATGTCTGTTAAGTCACTATCTATCGCCGAATGACATAACACAATGGTGATTGAGCCTATGGCCCACTGATGAAAGCCTTTGCATTTGCAGTATACAGTATTATTACAGACTGGGTGTCTGTGGCGACATTCACAGAAAAAATCACAAGCGGCGCGCAGTTAGTGACGCGTTTTCCATCAGCCAGCAGTGGTTGGTCTGCCAGAGAGGGTAGGCGGAGCTAAGCGGCTGCTTTTCCGGTCTCTGCAAGTTTTCAGATAAATAGTAATCTACTATGGCTGACAAACAATGAAAAGATCGATAACTACAGATACAACTTCAGAAATAAGTGAAAATCCAAAGAAAAAGAAACAAATTTGACACTCAGATGAAGGCAAACAGTCTAAAAAGGAAAGCAACTGTCAGCGAGGAAAATCAAGAGTTACAACCAGAGCCAACCGTGGACGTCTGGTCAAACTGGGAAGTGTGACCCCGTGTCCTCAAATCAATGTCAGATGTTAACACTCACTTGGACAAATAAGACATTCCTCATTACATTGGGTTTAATTGCTTCTAATATTTTATATTAATATTTTTATAGAAAATGTCATGTTTTTTTCAATCTTTTTTCTACAGACATGCACCAGATCATGACACCATTGCAGCCGCCACCATTACAACAATTAATGTTACCGTAGGCTGCCAGCTACCACTAGCTACCGCACTTCTTAGACTAAATAAGTTAATATAACTGTAATCAATTACTCAACTTAAAGTGTTCCAAAAATTAGTATCACTCAAAAAGAATGAGTAAGAGTAACTGCTGATTCATTTGGGTGAGTTATGTCAAATTTCTTTGAGGATTGAGTTACCTTATATTAAGATAAACTGTTATTTGTTAGCGCTTAGCATCAGCGCTAGTTGTAATTTGATAAAACCATGTGCACCTTTCAGAGGGGCGAGAGGCTCGGTTATTGTTTTAGATGCATTAAATAGTCGGTCTTACTATTTTTTTTAATCCTATTTGTAGTTTACAGTGAAAATGCTAAATGTTTAAGATTTCAAAATGGCGGATAAATCAAGAATTCAGTTCGCTTAAGGGTTTGTTTTGCGGGCCCTAACTGGGAACTTAGTGTCTTTGCTCACCTCATTAAAAACTCCTGCCTGCAAGTTGTTCAGAGATGGTCTTGCTGTGACATCATATGTAGGAGTGCTGCATGAAGAGATTGAAAGTGTAGCTTAATGTTGCCCTACCTGATCCATTGGCAGAAATACTGATGTTTCACCAAACGTTTTTTAGAACCGCTATATGCAAAACATAATCTGTTTTCACAAGCTTTATATAAACCACCCAAAACTTGTTTGGAAAGACACATTGGAGTCAGTCAGTACCCAACACCAGACTTAGTCCATTGTAGAAGAGTTTTACCAGACGTCTCGTGAAGCTGCTCCTATTTCAAGACGCTGGCAGGCCGAGAAGTCCGAGACGAGTCCATAGGCGCTGTTGCTGCTCCTGGCCCTGCTGTATCTGGTTCACAGGCTCTGCTCACACTGTCTTGTGGTTTGGGCCGAGCCACTGTCATTTCACTGGAATTTCCTGCCATCTGCGCTCAGTCAAAGTTTCTCACAGATCCACACCTGCTTGTAAATGTTTAGGTCTGCCAGGACGAGAGGATGGAGGGATAGGTAAGCACTGATGGAGGAAGAGGGAGGGACACACCCGCGTTTTGGCTCGAGTTTAGAAATAATTAAACAAAAACGTACTTGTCTCTGAAGGAAATGTAAGTTCGGTTAAAGACTGCATTTTAAGTAATGTTGAGACAGGACAGTGAGGTGGTGTGTTTTAACACCAACCTGTTAAAATAAACAACATATTCACATTTCTGGTGCTTATGATTATGTCTTTCAGATCCTTTGCTTGAGTAAAAGTAGCTATACTTCAATGTATAAAAACTCTGTGACAAGTACTTGGTATAATAAGTAGGATTTTTCCTTGCATTTTGTCAACAACACATTCAAACTGGGCCCCTCCTCCTGGGCTCTTCGTCACCAATAGCTCACTCTCACTCTCTCGTGCGAGAACATGCCCACCCCGCCGAGCTAACACCGACAGCATCACGGTTACCTTTGCGCTAGCATGCTAACCGCCAGTTACCTTGTCCTACCCGGTTTGAGGCACCAACCTGTCCAACAGAAAGAAGGCCAACTCTGCATCGCTCTTTCGCCATGTTCGCCGGTCTGAATGGGGCCCAGTTGCTAATTTAAACCACTCCCACACTCACCTATACGCTATGATTGGCTCAGGGAACCACAACAGCGCCCCTCCTGAAAACGCCCTGTGCAAAGCAAAACAACAGAACAAATGCAGAGGGAAGGGTCTCACAAGGGTCTGCACACACTCACCAACACACATGTATGGAGGCCCAGAAGTGATGATTTATATTATATTATATTTGTAAAAGTTTTTCTAGTAAAATCCTACTTATTATACCTTTAAGTCATAATCAGAAGGAAAATAAGCTTATCTGCCTTTTTGCTAACAGTTACACTAGAAGATTGATACCACTCGTGTCGGTACGCTAAATATGGAACGACAGCCAGCAGCTTGTTAGCTTAAATTAACACTAGCATAAAAACTGGAAACAAGGGGAAACAGCTAGACTAACAGATCTACGTAAGCACCAAAGTTACTAAGTCACATGTTGTATTTTGTATGTTTAAGTTGTATAAAAAAGGAAGAGTAAAAATGACATTGGTTGTTTCCTGGGCAGGACCAGCTGCCAGCGAACCAGCGGAGACTCAAGGAAGTTAATGAGCCAAGGATTAGTCCCATACACAGCCTGTTATAAGAGGATTTAAAAGGATAGGTTGGTTTTTTGAAGTGGGGTTGTATGAGGTACTTATCAATAGTAAGTGTACTACATACAATATATGCCCTGTTGGGAGAAGCTGGCTGGAGTTCCTACACGGAAGCTAAGCTAACATACCACGTACTTTAGCCACTTAGACTTACATAGAGTCCAGTTAATCCAGAAGAGGATACTTTCATGAACCACAGATCACAAGGACGTTCTTTTACAGATGAGACTGTTTGAACTATCCCTAGCATATTATCAAGTGAGATTAAGGGTTGGTGGTAGGCTTATTTTGTTATAGCTGGACAGAGCCAGGCTTGCTGCTTCCCCCTATCTCCAGTCTTTATGCTAAGCTAAGCTAATCGGCTGCTGGCTGTAGCTTCATATTTACTGTCCAGACTTGAGCCTGGTAAAAGGCAAATTCACAACATTCCCAATTTTTTTACTTTACCTTTATCAGTCAAATTGACTTTACATAACCTTTACACAGCGGTACAGAGCATGTACATAACTTCCTGCTGCAGAGGCCACTTTGACACACTACAGCTGCTGTAATGACAGCCATAGGATGAAAAAGCTTTGGTCACTTAACACTAACACTAACTACTGTATATGCAGGGGTTGTATACGTGTGCTGTGAATTGACCTGGTTGTGATTGTAATGACGCTGCTGCACTCCTGAACTCGTGGTGTGCTAGAACAGCTTTTATAAAAACAATAATATAAGAATAAAACATTGATCTTTATTTATAGAGATATTTTCAAAATCCAAGTTGCAAAGGGCTTCACAAAGGCAGCACAATAAAACGGACAGGTCATAAATCATCAGGTTTGAAGAGAAACAGATACTTATTCAGTGTTGGGAAAGAAAAGAATAGAAACATTTTTAGAGGAAATAAAAGACAGTTCAAAGAAAATTAAAGCTCAAGTCAAATCAGGGACTTGAAGGAGATCACTGACTCAGCAGGCCTGATTTCCTGAGGCAGATCAATTCGGGGGCCTTGGAGCCCTGACAGCGAACGATCTGTCCCCTTTAGTTTTCAGCGGAGGAACAGACAAAAGACTTCTGCCAGAGGATCTCAAAGTGCTTTGTGGGCTAGTTTCTGCTACTACGATGTCAGAGATAAAGCCGGGAGAAAAGCTATAAAGAGCCCTAAAAGTAATCACACAAATCTTTAAATCTTTTCTCATACAAACCGGTGATGAGGCTAAAATGAGAGTGATGTGCTCACGTTTCTTGGGACTAAATCTGATTGAAACACGGGATTCAAATCCCGTATGGCACGCACTCTTGGCTGAATTTAATGGGGGCAGTAAACAGTAGTCACAATACATTTACTGAAGCCATATCCATAGCATCATAGACTCAACCACAACCACAGCTTCAACCGCCGCAGCCAGGCAGGGCGGCTGCAGCGGCGCTCGCAGAGGCTGCACGCTGCCGGCCTTTGGAGGAGAAGTCACGAGCAGAAAACACATCATGTGAAGAGTTACATCGTCTGTCCTTTTTGTAGTATCTGTTGAATCTTCCCCTAATCAGGCAGTGTATTAAGAGTGAGTGCAAAAAAGGGGCCATATCTTTTAAATGCATATTTTCATGGGTTTCACATTTTTGGGTGTTTATTGTTCACAGTTATGAACACTACATCATTCTGGGTTTTCCAGAATTACATTTTTAAAAAGCTCTCTTCTGAAATGGGCCGTTCAAAACAGCTGCAGGTTTCTATGTAGAACCTTGCTTTCGCTGAAATCAACCAATCGTCATTCACTATCATTCTCCTCAGGCTGCCTTCTTGCACGAGCTTGTAGTCAAGTCAAGATTTCAACATACCATTCTGATACCTCCTGCTGATTCTGGCTCGTATATAAGGCCGAATAACCCATCCTAGAGCAGCCATTGCTACAACTTTGGAGTGACAGCGCAGTGCGGCCGCTCTCCCACGTGGGGGAGGGGCTATGAGGTCACTCCAAATATTGTCAGCCAATCGTGGCTAAGGTGTAACAGTTCAGGAGGAAGGAGAGGCTCTGAAAAATAATAAAATTAAAATATGTGAATATAAATAAAATACTATTTTTAAAACGAAACAAACTTAAAAACACATTAGAATAATAGTAAATTGACTGCATAGCTAAAATACATCCCCTTAATATGAGGAAAAATGGCCCCAGTGACTGTGAAAAATATTGTTATATTATAATTTGTGATGCTTTAATCTGTATGAGCAAATTTGATCAACTTTATACACTTTGAATCATTTATAACAATGCGCTATGTTTTATAGGATCCTCCTTTGTTTTTTAAATGTCAAGTGTTTATCATATTTACAAACTATAGCTTATTTGCAGAATTGAAATGGTGTTAAAAATACAATATTTGCCTCTGAAGTGTATTTGGGTAGAAGCACAAAGTATCCTAAAATGGAAAAATTCAAGTAAAGAACCTCTAAGTCTCCACGCAGTAAAAATAAACAGTGAGACTGACTCTGCCGTTAGCTCTGAGGTACAGTCGATCACAGATTTCTTAAAGTGCTGTTTGGAGTCTCACTAGAGAGGACGAGTCCCTCGAGGATCATTGTGTCTAAAGTTAACAGTAACACAAACCTCTTTCTAAGATGACATGCATGAATTCTGATCCAATAACACGTTCTTATTTTGTGCAACGTGAGCCTGTGTTATTCACCTGCTCCCACTGAGTTTACTTTGACCCAAACTGACTCTCAAAATCTGAGCAGTGCCAAAGAATTTTTCTGGCTACAGCCGCACAACAAAGTAGCCTGCAGTATTATGGAATTGGGAGTGATACACACGAGTGATACAAACGATCAAATTTATCTAAATAACTGAGATTTTTATTTCAGTGCGGACACCGTGAGAGTTTTACAGAGTCTCTGGGACGGTGTCAAACAGGAAGCTGATCCGTTAGCAAGTTATGCAAAAACAAAACCACCAATATCATAACCAATTCTTTTTAAGGACAGTGTTTGAAAATTAGGTACGGGAAATTTGACATGATTTAAAAGGCAAGATTGTTATTAATAGGCTACTTTTAAAACTGTTTTCACAAGTGAGTGATTAAATTACATCAGTTATTTATGACCATTTTTGTCACGGAGAGCAGGAGAACAGGGAGACTGGACCCAAATGCAGACACAGGGACCAGGCAGGCAGGCAGAGGCAAAAATAGGAGAGATATTTAATGACAACACAAAAAGGCTTGCAGAGTCCAGGTACAGCAGGTAAGCAGGAGAATGAAACAGATCAAGGGACAAAATGAAAAGAAGCAGCGTGGAAAAAACACACAATGATCTGGCAAAAAAGTATAAATACTGGCTGGCTTTATGCCGGGGCGCTGATGAAGTAAATGTAATACAGGTGTGAGGGTAGGAGAGTCCGCGCTGGTGATATAAGATGAACAGGTGAAGCTAATGGGGGCAGTCAAAACACACAAGGGCAGGAAGTAAAACGAGACATGACACACACGGGGCAAGAAGTTACAAAATACAACAGGAAACAATGAAAGCCAAATTGTGTTTTTGAACCTGTGCCATATTTTTGGGTCTGAATGACTTATACTGTAGGTACCAAAGGTTTTGGGATTTGTCCAGTTCTCCAGCTGGAGAACAATAACAGACAATAATGGATACAATGTAATCATGCATGTAACTGTACCTGATGCATGTGATGCCACTGCATGCTTTTGCCGCTCTCAGCCTCTTCCAGCTGGAGTATCGATATAACCAGGGATGGAGGAGCAATAACCTCCTCTGTCAGGGGTCTTGTGGTGGTTTTGCGTTCCTTACTTCATATTCAAGCTATGTTCTCTCGGTCACCAGTGGTTTTGTCACCTGGAAAGGCCTATTTTGTTAGCAAAGCCTCAACATTTAGACATGACTTAGTGGCTTTGGAACGATTTCTACGTGGTATGTGTTGGAAGTTCTGGAGGAATTGTCATCATGCTTACCCTCAGCAGACTTGGCTGGAGGAGTCAGAGCCCTTACGTTGAGAAATGAGGGTGCAACGTTCAACCATGTGTCCCTCTTCTCTTCAGATATGTCTCCTGGTGTACCTGGATATGGTCATTATCTACCTGCCCACAGGTGTTTCAGAACCTTCATCCTCCCCAATTTAGCTGTCCTTTTTCCTTTTTACCGGAATACATACAAACATACATACATACATACATACATACAAACATACAAACATACATACATACATACATACATACAAACATACATACATACATACATACATACAAACATACATACATACATAAGCAAATACCTACCTACCAACCTAGCTACCTAAATACCTAGCTACCTACATACCTAAATACCTACCTACCTAAATAACTATCTTAAAACATACCTAACTACCTACATATCTACCTACATACCTACCTAAATACCTAGTTAACTACCGACATACCTACATACATACCTACCTAAATACCTACCTACCTAAATAACTACCTACCTAAATAACTATCTTAAAACCTACCTACCTACCTACCTACCTACCTAAATACCTACAAACCTACTTACCCACAAATCAACCTACCTACCTAATTACCTAGTTAACTACCTAAATACCTGCATACATACCTACCTAAATACCTACAAATTTACCTACCTACCTACCTACCTACCTACACATTTACCTATCTACCTACCTAGTTAACTACCTAAATACCTACAAACCTACATATCTACCTACATACCTACAAATCTCCCTACATACCTATATACCTACCTACCTAACTAAATACCTACATACCTACCTACATATCTACTACCTACCTTAATACCTACAAACCTACCTACCTACCAACCTACCTAGACATCCATCACTTCTGATCAGTAGTCTGTATCTCAGCGCAGCCCTGCACAAAGCTCTCTGCAGGTCAGCAGCTTCAGGTCGAGCCTCTCCCCTCACTATAAATAAATGTCCCAGGAGGCTCTAAAACTTGATCCTCTTGTTTAAGTCTCTGTCTTGAAGCTGTTTGTGACAGCTCTGACAGCTGACAGCTCGTACTGATTTTTTTTTTTACAGCGGTCAAAAGACAAAACATAAACAGAACATTTTGTCAGCTGTTTTTCATATTCTTCATTTCAAAGTGAATGATGTTTTTAAAGGGACAGAGTCTTCTGCATGTCCTTGAATACTCAGACCTTGAATGACCTCCACGAGTTTGAACAGAAAATCCAGCTGTTCATCCCACAGCAGGCAGGAATGTGCTCCTAACTCAGCAATGTTCCTGATCCAAAGATATGTCTGACTATTTTTGCATTAAATGGTGACTAAGATGTGCAACAAACAAAAGAACAAAAACGTTTTTGCGCTCATGTGTTTTGCATGTCTGTATTTCTATTTCTTGTCTCTTAATGGCCTACATGTTTTCCAATGATAATGTATCTATTACACAGTGAAATCTGCTTTTACAATGCCAATTGGGGTGGGAATCACAGGGTAACTGACGATACGATGCGTGGCCCACGATAATATCACGATACAGCGATTCTGCGATAATTGATATATTCCAATCATATAATGACCATACCTGATTAACTGAAGAATACAAAGTGCCCCCAAAAAGGTGAAATGCAGGATTAGTGTAAGTATAAACTTCAAGTTGGTGTCAGTTTCACAGAATTTGACTCAAATCAAGTTGAAACAATGATGCGGTGATGCAGTGAGCCGAGGCAGGGAAATCTCTTTAAAGTGTCGTACTTTTTTAAAATTTGAATATCGATTATTGGCACCAGCCGCTAATTGTATTGCAAGAGTCAGGACAACGAGCCTTATCAATATTATGCACCCCTACTGCCAATATATCAGATTCAGAATCAGTTTTAATGCCAAATTATTTTTACATGACAAAGAAGTTGTCTGAAGGTGCATACAGTAAAGTAAGAAAACATAGATAAGGAAAAATAAATATTAACAAAACAGAATATGCAAAAATGTAATAATATAACATAAAAAAATATCAGTTTAAGCTGGGAAAAGTCTGAATGAATGAGTTTTTCTGGATTTTGTAGACAGACCGAATACTGTTTTTCAAATGCTTACAGACGTAGGCAGTCAAATGACTATTTCTCGATTTATTGATGCGTTTGCGCCACTAAATCTCTGCTTTGAGAGAATATTTGGAGCTTTTGTAAAATGTATGGAGATAGCAGGGGGAAATGGCGTATTTGTAACATAACTGTTTATTTCCTTTACTTAATTATTTGAGAAATCCTGGCTGGAGAAAATACAAGTAACACTTCTCTGAAAAACTTCTCTCACTTCTCATATCCACCTGAATAGTGCTCAACTAATACTGTAGCCTTTCTGGAAATTTCCAAAGGCGTGAATGCAATGTGTGAATGTAAAGCAGGAGGCGGAGAAGAAAAGTAAGTGTTGCTAATTCAATTTCCTGTGGATGGATAAAGGTTAATGACCAGAGAGGAGAGTAAATTATGATTCGTTGGCTCGGGCTCAGCCCTCAAAATTGGTTTCACAGGATTAACCTTCTTTTCGACAGCGGAGGCCCTGAGGCTCAAAGTATTAAGAGACGTGTAAACTTTCACCCTGCAGCCAACTCTCTGTGTCACTGGGATACTGGCCTCTCATGACGTTTATAAAAACTAAAGCGACAGTTGTGAAACCTGTTACGTAATTCACATGTTTTCTTTAATGGTCAGCCAGCTTCATTTATGAGATTTTGTTCCCCTACAAACATATTGTCCTAACCTTAAATATACTGCACCTGAGGGTATTTCTACCCCCCAAAAATGTCCCTGTGTATTTAAAAATACAGAATCTGAGATTTACAGCACTTATTTTCCCTCCAAACTCATAAAAGCTCATATGATTTATATAAAAATGTAATAAAAGCAATGTCAGGATCCTAAATCAGGTCTCAGACGTACCTGAATGCACATAATGATATTTCCATATGTCACAGGGATCCTGTTAATGGTGGCGATATGACCAAACAATCTGTACATGCATGCATTCTTATATGACATATGTAATTACGCTGCAGTAAAGACAGCATGTAACCACCACCGGGTACAAGGCATAAAAGATATTGAAAGCTTTACGTTTAGTTTCTTTCTTGTTGCAGGAACAAGAACATGATGCAGACCGATACACAATACCACAGCAGGGATAACCTACAAGATCATTTGCATCGCTTTTCAAAATAAACTTAAATCAACTCTTCTGCATAGGTGATGTGTTGTGATGTATGCGATGATTGTCGTGCAATATCGTGGGACAAGTATTGTGTATCGTATCGTATCATCTGTTACCTTGTGATTCCCAGCCCTCGTTCTGAAGGCTACATGTTGCAGAACTCTGATCAAACTTCATAAAGTTTAACAAAAAAGCATTAAAGCTGCATTATTCTGATGGAGTTCGCATGCACCTGATTACCTGATAAGTTCTCTGCTTTGCACAAAGATTCACTATATGTGCATAGAACCATGGCTGCTGCAGACAGCCTGCTGCTGTGGACCTGCTTGACTCCTGATTATTGATATCAGTCTTATTATCATTGTTAATGTTAATCGTAAAGTTGCTCTACTCTAACTGCTATAATACATATTATCTCTCTTCCTCATGTTATCATTATTAAAGCTGTTAACGGTAATAATAGTAACATCAGCTAGCTTCGGAGAACTGGCCAATCAGAAGAAAGTGGGCCTGTAGGGGCGGGGTTTCTTAAAGGGACAGAGCTGACTGAGTCGTTTCAGGCAGAGGCTGTATGAGGGCCTGCACAGAGCACCAGTGTGAGAAAAGTGTTTTTTTAATTGTAAATTATGCTAAGCTGCTCCACAGGTATCACAGAGTGAAATATGAAGCTTGAAAATTAGCCTTATACCCGGTAATAATAGTAGGCCTTCTTGAGTTTTTCTACATTTCAGAGACAAATATTTTTTACTGCACTACTTTTATTAACAACTTCAGTTACTTTATGATTAATTATGCAGTAAGTATAATTAACAAACTAACTGCGGTGTAATATTATGGATTAGGATAATATTTTTGTTGACCCTGTGGGGGGAAATACTTTAACTACAGCTACTTTAACACTTACTTTTACAAACCTAAGTAATTTCTGTTACTTTAACTTGTAACAGAAAATGTCTACCCTTTGGCATGCTACTTCTACTCAACTATGACTGTGTACTTTAGTCAAGCCTGAGATTCATCTGTATGAGAAGTTTTACATGTCAGAGAAAGTTATGTTTGCCTAGAAGTTCAGCTCCAGGATTCAGTGTGAACGTGTGGGTCTGCGTGTCGCTGCTGATCCTCTCTGATGCCTCTGTAACACCATCGAGGATTATTTAAGAAGGATGGATTAGAAAACTGAACGTTGTCTGTGTATTCACGTCTCTCGTTTCAGCAAGGATCCATTTTCTCATGTGTCAGTTGAACCGAAAGTTTGTAATTCAAGAACCAAAGTGCTTATTGTTGAGACAAGTACACATTTGCTTGTCCTGAAACGCCACAGCTGTGTTTAGCTAACCTCAGCAAGTGAGTCTTTTAAAGGCACCACATGAGATGCGCCTGCTATTTTATACAGCGAGCATGCTCAGTTGAGGCTTTGTGGGACACTTTTCTTAGTTTTACTGTCAGGATCTTCTTTCTGGATGAGGAACAGAGCGGTTTGTGAGAAGACACTGATAAAAAAAAAATCCCCTTGTTGCTATATTTGCTACTGGATTTCACTCTGCTGGGTGTTTTTGAGTCCTGGCTGGACGCTAAAAAGAAACAGATATGTGTTATTTATCAGATGCTTTCTTTTATTGTTGTAAACAGTTGCCCACAAAACTCTTATTGGTTTCAGCTCTTAAAGCCAACAGGTACTAAGCTGCAATTATAATACTTCACAAAGATACCAAACCTCTTCTGCTATGTAAGGAAGGATCATAATTCCAGCTCAACTTGTCGACACACAGACACATCCCAACCTCTCTAATTAAGATTCAACCACAGTTCCCATGACTGGTCTGCTACATGACTTTGGTGGGGGGAACTCCAGCGATTTACGGGAACAATCATAAAACTGTAACCCAGACTATACCAGGAAACTATGGGCATGAACCTACACTTAGTGACTCCTCCGTCGGCTAATATAACAGAAGTGAACCTACTCATCATTTTAGCTGTGTCTCGTAAAAAAACACCCGCATTAAATCCCATTGAATCTTTACGATGGCTAATTACACGTTGCGAGGATCCTGTTGTAAATTAGATCATCAATATCTTGCATCAGGTAGAGAAAAGACTGCTTCAATAAACACTAAAACACGTCTGCACAGAAGAGCCACTGTGTCTGTGACAGGGGTGGAGGAACTTCTGTTTGACCCGCCATTTTTCCAGCCACCCTGTCCTGCATCACCATGCTGTCGGAGGGATTTGGCCCATTACTCCTCCTCTGTTAACAGGCATCTGGACCAGGTTCCAGGCGATCGGCTGCCACACAACGCCTGGCTGTTTGCTGCAGGGGTGGCCTTAATGCCTGCAGTAATGCTACCGCAGCTCAAAGGAAACCAAATATACACTCGCTGCAGCATCGCATTCACAAACTGTGTGATTGAAGCCTGCTGACAAGGGGGTCGGACACGCTGTTTGTTTTGCTTTTACTTCATCTGGGACCTCCTCTGCTGGTCACCCTGCTCCATTAGTTGTTAATGATTGAACGCAGTGTTGCAGATGCCTGGAAATGAGGGAAAAACATTCAGTTGAGTGTGACACATTTTGGGTTTTGTGTAACAACTCTTCGAATGGCATGGCATGTTGTCACACAAGCTGAGTCATACTTGTAGCTTTGACTCATCGCCATAAATAAACCCAGAATCCAGAAAAAGATCACAACAGTAATGGAATGTGCAATGTAGTTCATTAGGTTCTGCACTGAAAGAGGAACTCCAGGGATATTACAATTAAAAGTATGTTTACAGGCGTGCAGGAGCATGAAAGTCAAATTGTGCAAAGTCTCTTGTGACTCTCTCCTCATATGATGTCACTTGAGTCAGCAACTGTTGGACTAAAAGTTTAAAATTAAAGAGGGGGTATTGTCCTGTTTCAAATTTTAACACATAATGTCACAATGTTGGACATCCAAACTAAACGTGGATGAAGTTTCAAATCTGTAGGTTAAAGTATGTTGGCTTCTCAGCTCAGTCTGCAGGCTGCTGTGAACGCCAGGTTTCACACAGTTTTTTCTACACGCTGCACTTTGTGACATCAGCAAGCTTTGGAGAGCTGGCCAATCAGAAGAAAGTGGGCCTGTAGGGGCGGGGTTTCTTAAAGGGACAGAGCTGACTGAGTCATTTCAGGCAGAGGCTGTATGAGGGCCTGCACAGAGCACCAGCTACTCCACAGGTATCACAGAGTGAAATATGAAGCTTGAAAATTAGCTTAATACCCCCCCTTTAAAATCTGTGAGAGTTAGGAATAAGAAAAGGTGTAAGCTCCTGTAATCTGCTCGGGGCTATAGTGGTCAGAGGCTACATTTACAGCTACTAGCATAACACACACACATTTCCAACTGAGGAGTCAGTGGTTGAGTGGCATTGTGGGTAATGTAGGCACAAGGTTTCCACAATGAAGACAAAATCTCTGGTCCTCCTGTATTGCTTTTTAACTGTACTATGTTACAATCAGCAAAGTTTTCTTTAGTACAATTTACTTTATACTTCAACTATTTAATTTCAAGCAGAAATATTTCACATTTTACCCTTAATTTGACAGCTATAGTCACTTTATGGATCAAGATTATACAGGGGCGGCTGTGGCTCAGTGGTAGAGTCGGTCGACTCTCAGCTGGGGGGTTTGATCCCTGACTGCTTTAGTCACATGTCCTTGGGCAAGACAGTGTCCCTTCTGGAGCCTGATCCCCAAATTGCTCCAGAAGGCATGTCCTTTGGCGTATGAATGGGCATGGATACTGATTGGAGATTGGCACTTAGGCCTCTGCCATCAGTGTGTGAATGTGTGTGTGAATGGGTGAATGTGACATGTAGTGTAAAAGCGCTTTGAGTGGTCAGAAGACCAGACAAGTGCTATTTAAGTACAGTCCATTTACCATCACAAAACTGTTATTTATTTTATGATTGGCAGGAGGGGGCTGGACCCCTGGGTTGATGAAAACCTGGAGCAAACTAACTAACTTTGTATAAAGCAGTTCAAACTAGCTCCACCTGGTCCAGCTTTATTTTTGGTTCATCTACCTAAGTGAAGGATCTGGATCTTCTTCCAGTGCTGGTTATAAAAGCTGTTACGTGATAAGTTGCAGAAAGTGTTTTGTATTCATATATTTTTTGTCTTTTGAGATGACTCACTTGGGTTTGGTTTCTGTCTCCCACAGTGCATGAGCGATGACTGACCGAGTTCGGAACAAATGACGGATGAATACACACGCTGTTGTTGAAATGAGAAGATGCCAGCTGCTAGAAATCATCCTCATTTGATTACATTTGAGAAGTGAAAGATGCTGTAGATGGTTTTACCTCGATGGATCCTTAAATTCGCTCCACAAGAATCAAATCATCAACGATTTTACTGACGGGATCTCTCGGTGGAAGCCAGCGTTCGGGGGCCGGGATGTGGCCCCCTGACCTCGGGCCTCCAGACGTCCAGCTGACACTTCCTGCTTTTGGAAGTGTGTTTGAGGATGCCGAGGACCTTCAGGCGCCGCCGTCTTCTGGTGGCTTCTGTCAGTCCTCGATACACTCAGGTGGTCTCGGGGTGTGCTGTCTCCCGAGGACCTCCCTGTCTCTGTCCTCGCTGGGTCGGGACCTCTCCTCCTTGCTCAGCTGTAAGACAGCTGGACCCCACATAGAGAAGACTATGGAGGACTTTGCCACCACGGCACACACAGATCCTAAAAACAGCCAGAGGTTCAGCTGTTACCCCAAGCCGTCCCTCCCTTTGTCCTACATGCTCACCAGCTGTGCCCCATCTCCTCCTTTCGGCTCTCCACCATCCTCTTTATCCTCTTCCTCCTCCTCTTCGTCTTTATTCTTCACCTCTTCCTTGCCTCTCTCTGATGCAACCGGGGGCAACAAGACTCCTCATCAACAACAAAAGATACAGGAGGAGTATCTCTCAATCAAACAGGAGCCTGCAGATGATTTCTCACCATGTAAGAGGGAACTGTTTCAAATTAGCCACCAGCACGGGGAGCTGTTCCACGTGAGCCAGCCCCTCCAAGGCCGCGATCGTCAGGAAAGCACCCAGCTTCAGTTTCTGAAGCTAAATGGACCCGTAGGTCAGGACCCCGCAGCGGACCAACAGAACCAGCCGTGTCACTGGATCGACTGTTGTGCCGCTTACAGCAGCCAGGAAGAGCTGGTGAGGCACATCGAGAAGGTTCACATCGACCAGCGTAAAGGTGAAGAGTTCTCCTGTTTCTGGGCCGGCTGCGTGCGACGCCACAAACCCTTCAACGCTCGCTACAAGCTGCTCATCCACATGAGGGTCCATTCTGGAGAGAAACCCAACAAATGCATGGTGAGTCTGCTTCTGTCTGGTTGATCAAAAATACTTTTTATTATTAGAGAACCAGAGAAGAGGAACTGAGGAACGATTTGTAACAACGGCTACTTCTGCTTCTGTCTCTTGAAATTGCCAGAGAGCACTTGCATTAGATGACAATTTAATAACTGATGAGGAGTTTACGTTACTTTCTGACATGTCAAATACGATAGAAAATGTACTACCTGATTACACTCTGACGTTGTACTGACTATGGGAAACCAGTCTTTCTCCGGTAGTAGACAGCTGGGCTACAACAACAGGAAGTGCGAGAAGAGCAGAGAGTGCAGGTAGGCAGATACGTAGGTAGACAGGCAGGTAGGCCGTCCAATTATTTTATTCTGTCATAACAAAACGATTGGACGGACTTGTTACAGAGAAAGCAACAGATAATTTATTTATTGTAAATCTGGATGTATTCATTGCTGTTGGGATGTAAACTGAATTTCAACAAATGGAACAAAAAATGCTTCTAAAAACAAACTGCATACCCTAGCTCTGATACGATGCAGTTGGCTTAGCATCACGGGAACAATTTAGCAAATGCAAGTTAGTCTTCAACCTCTCTAGGAGGTATATTCAACAGGTGAGATTTCTCTGAATGCTGCAACCAAACAGAGCAACATGTGACATAGCTTTAGGCGGCTAGTAGGGCCGCATGATTAATCAAAATAAAATCGCGATCTCGATTCATACTTCTACGCAATCTCATTTCTAAATGACCACGATCCCGCCGCATTTTCATTCGGGACATCAGCTGCATCAAAACAAGCGCTCCCCCTTTCTCCCTCAACAAATGACAACGCGGCGTAACACCACGTGATGCAGAGCAGCAGTAACCGGCCAAAACAAACCCATGTGAGAGAATGACAGTGTGAGTAAAGTTGAAAGAGGAAACCTTACATTGCATTACTGTTCTTACTAAGGACAAATAAAATGACAAATGAATCCAGAAGATGGTGGTGAGACCAATGAGATATGGCTCTGCACTTTCTTGTATTTAACGTGTTTGGAGTACTGTTATTGGTCCGATTCCCGTCCTGGCAGAAGCGAGTCAGGGCTCCATTGTTTACACTAGGGATCAGCTGATTCGACTCCGACACAGCGGCGCTACCGGCAAGTGACCTGAAATCCGCAAGGAGCTAAGAAGGAAATACCAGGGCTGCAGAGCCGGTAGGAGGCGATGGCTAAGGAACTGTAGGCTCCGTGAACTGTCCGTTTGAACGAGGTGCTGCTGTTAATGGGAATACACTCACTTATAAACCACAGCGCGTAACGGAGCCTCGATCATCCCGCCGACATTATCTGTGACGTCAGCAGCTCCGTTACGCGAGGTGGCTTATAAGTGAGAATATTCCCAGCGTCAACTCGTCCCGGTGCTGGTTAACGCTGGGGCTACATAAACGGACAGTTCACGGAGCGGACGTACTGTTTACTGCCGCGCCTGCAGCACACACACCGCCTGAGGCTGTGTGTGCCGAGCGGGACAACAGGAAACAGGAGACGTAATTTTTTGGTTCATAAAGTCACAGGGCTGATCACGCTGATTAAACATATATTTGATCATCATTAGCAATGGTTGATGACACAACTGGAGCCCACAAGTCTATAAGTATTTGTTTTATAAAGAACGTGTCGCTCCAGCTGTACTCTCTACTTTTTCATGCAGGTGTCAGAGTCTGAACAAAGAGTGAAAAAAGTAGGAGGGGGTTTTGTTTTGTTATAAGCAAACTTAAAAGTCCCAAATAATAAAAATTATGATTGTTAATTGTTTATATGTATATAACAAAAATATATATCGCAATGTATGTTGTTTCCAATATCGTGCAGCCCTAATTCTGTTTCATGTTCAGTTCTAGATTCATGAAGCATTTGCACTTAAGCATTTAAAACAGAAGCATTCCCGTTCTGTTGTCCAAAATTGATGTGCCAGTCCGATATCAGGCACCTTTATAATTTTTGTAGTATCAGGTGAGTGCAATAAGCATTTATATTGAGAGAAAAAATCGTGAGGGAATTGTGATCTCAATTCTAAGCAAGAAAATCGTGAGATTCATTTTATCCAGAATCGTGCAGCCTTAGCGGCTAGCATAGGTACCTAGTTCCAACATCAAATTCAGAACACTCCACATCGGCCATATTGGTTGCTTATAAAAATGTCCATACATTTGCCCTCCTTTGTACAGAAAGTCAATGTATCAAACCAAGTTAGAACTGTATAAAATAATAGCAGGGCGTCTGTTAAACTCAGCGGTTAAATCGCAGGTCCCATATACAGAGGCCACAGTCCTCGATGAGGCAGCCCCACGACGACTCCCACCCCGGCCCCGGTGTCATCCCCACTCTCTCTTCCCGTTTCCGACACTATCCACTGTCCTCTCTCTAATAAAGGCATGAATGGCAAAAAGGAAAAAAAACAGCTCTGAAAGTTGTCCAGATAAATCTTTTTTTCCGAGCTCCACTTCCACTGTTGTAACATTTTCAGTCAGTTACAACATCCCTCATCCTTTCCAACTTTACGTTGCCTTCAAACGGCCCTTTCAGAGGTTTTACTGGGTCTGAAGCCTGGTTACAGCACGTCTCTGAGACTGAGCAGCCGATGATCAAGACTCACTCAGACAGAGGGATGATCAAACGGTTTCCTTTCGTCACGACAGGTTTCCCTTACTCATGCATGCCCGAGGGAAGAGGGCGGCAGAGCTGACTGAATGGAGGATGTGTCTGAAGCAAAAACAGCTGATCATCCTGTTTATTCTGACAAAAGCACTTCATTTACAGTTATATTAAGGAGCATATGTTTTTTGGTGAGTTTGCTGATGTAACACACTGAGAAATGATTCCAGCTGGGCCAAAATACCTTCCTAAGTTTCTCCTTAAACATGCAGGCTGGACTTATGGATTATGGGGACACCTGTGGTTATCACGGTAAGAGCAAGAGCAGGGGTCGAGCAATTCTTGAGCAGCTGCTTCTTATCTTCTACAATAAAACAAACTCGACTTGTGAAAGATCACGAAGGGACAGCTAAGGTTTTGAAGTGGGGTCGTATGAGGTAGGCTACTTGTCAATTGTAGGTTTATTACGTACAGCTGTCAGCACGGATCCTGCCGAAGAAGCAGGCAGGGGTACCGACACAGAAGCAAAGCTATGAACTGCTGTGGACGGGGTTTGGAGCAAAACTACATTAATTTTACACTTTATTTCTAAATATTTTCACTGCTTTGTCGTCAGACAGCCATGTCCTTTGGCACTACTTTTTTTAAAAACCTTTTTAATACTGTCATGAGTGGCTTCACGGTGGTGCAGGTGTTAGCGCTGTCGCCTCACAGCTGAAAGGTTCAAGGTTCAAATCTGGGTTCAACTGGCGCAGACCTTTCTATTCTCCCTGTGCATGTGTGGGTTCCCTCTGGGTACTCCGGCTTCCTCCCACAGTCCAAACACATGCTCATAAGGTTAAGTGGTGACTCTAAAATAGGTGTAAATGTGAGCGTGAAAGGTTTTCTGTCTCTGTGTGTCAGCCCTGTGATTGACTGGTGATCAGTCCAGGGTGTACCCGCCTCTCGCCCAATGACAGCTGGGATAGGCTCCAGCCCCCCTGCGGCCCTGAACAGGATAAGCACCTAAAAAGTCTTATTATATCTGTAAGAAGAAAGCGTATCATATTCTGTGACAGAATAAGCAGTTAAATAATTTACTCCTGCAGAATCTTTTGTTCCTTCAGAGAAAACTTTCGCGTGTGTCTTCCTTTGAAACCTGCGACTCAGTCAAAGTAACAGAGTACATAAAAAGAAGCACATGCATTCTGAAACTGTGGACAAAGATAAAGATAAATCCAGACCAGGTTATGTCTGACTCATCCTCTGAAACATGACTGTTGCTGCTTGAACAAGTCTCTCTCATAATGACCTTCAGGTTGTTTCCAGATCCCCAGCCCTGAGAGTGACTAACTCTCTCTCTGTAATTCCCCAGCGATTCGGCCGCTGTCATCAACTCAGGACTACGATTAATAATTCAGAAATTTGCACTCAAGGACACGCTTCCTATTTAAGTGAATTAGTTCATGAAAATGACCTAATCTGCTGCCAGCTTGTAAATATATTACTGCGGAGAGTCGCCTGCAAACAGATTAATAAAATTAGATCAACATCAACACAAACACACAGTCATTAGTCACACTTGAATACGTGAGTAACGTCATTTCATTTTACATGAAGCGCTCAGGCCAAAGCATGTAAATTAAGTCATTCTTAGTGCAGCAGCGGAAAAATGAATTTGTGACATGAATGTGGTCAGTGTTCGTTAATGAATTCAGCTGCTCGTAACGTCCAGTCTCAGATTAGACAGGTGTTACTCAGGCTGTAAACACAAGCTCCCAAAGCGTTCCTAAATCCCAGCGGTGGAGTCATCATTCATAATTTGTGTCGCCGAAGTGACACACAGAGACATTAAAAGAATAAATCTGGGGCTATTTTGTGTTTTTCTTTCTGTCAACAAATCCCATTAAAAGAGCAAAAACCAACGACCTTCTATTTCTTCTCTCGAAGGTTTACTTCACAAACACCGTCTTAAGATTGATCGCTACAGAAGAAATACATTTTTAAAAGTGGGTTCCAAATTACACTTTTGAAAAATGGTTAAACAGTAATTAGCTAAAACAGCTGGGCACTTAGCAAACAGGAGTAAAGAGCACTGTTGTTAGGGACTATTTTCAGCGGTGCTTTCGTGAGTATTTTCAGCAGCAGGACGGAGAGTCAACATAATGTGTTTTCCAAACTGATGCTACAATCTGAGCAAGGATAAAGGTTTAATAAGGTTTAAGTCACTACTTGGTTTAGCTCAGTGGTTAAAGCGAGCAGCCCACTTATAGAAGCACAGTCCTTGATGGATCGGCGGTGGGTTCTAGTCCGACCCTTGGCCTTTTGCTGCATGTCGTCCTCACTCTCTCTTCCCTCCAGCTCTACCCACTGTTCTCTAAACAATAAGAAGAAGAAGACATACTTTATTAATCCCAGAGGTGAAATTATATTTTTTTCTACTATATTTTACAAAAATGCTACACACACACACACACACACGCACACACACACACACACACACACACACACACACACACACACACACACACACACACACACACACACATACAGACATGCACAAATAGAATCCTGTGGACATGCACTAATGGAGCCGTCGGGGATTTGGTGCCTTGCTCTAGGACACCTTGACAGGGCCCAGGAAAGGAGCTGGCACCTCTTCAGCTACCAGCCCCAATTCCATGCTTGGTCTGTACCGGGACTTGAACTGGCCACCCTCCGATTCCCAAGCCAAGTCCCTACAGACTATTATCAACCCCACAAAAAAGGCAAAAAGCCCCCAAAGAATCTATTAAAAATGTCAGTATGTGGTTAAGATTATGGGTGCTTCATCGTCAATGTGAATATATTAAACACTCAAGCCCCTTTCACATGTGCTGCACTCCTGAGAATAACCCGACATTGCCTGAGTGGGTTGCATGTATGAACGCAAACGGCCGAATTGTTCACCCCGAGTTTATGCAGCCTGCCATAAGGTTAAGTGGTTACTCTAAAATTGCCCGTAGGCCTCCTAGTGAAATTTGAAAACGCAGCAGGTAAAACTCATATGATATGTGGGGTGGTGACCTTTATATCATGCGAATGAAGAATAGCGGCAAATAACAGGAGGATTAAAAACATCCGAAGTTAAAGAAGAAGGATCATTAATAAGATGACAATAGCAAAGAAATCTGCAAATTAGAGAAGACGTCAGGGGCAGTGTTTCACTGTGTGAAAAGGGTTTTAGTGATCTGATTCCCTCCTTCGACCACATTATGATAAATACAGGAGCTGCTTGATGGCTTTGTATCCGCAACTATGAACAAAGTACACTCACTCAAACAAAAGAGAAAAGTGTCTTTGTACCACATTTAGTGAATAGCTAATTGAAGTCTCTGGGAAGTAAGCAAAAACAATAACTGGAATAACTGAATATAAGTGGACCATCTTAACAGCCATAAAAAATCAAGTGATTAAAATGGGAAACATGACAAATTAGGGTACTAAATTTAAGGAATAACACATTAAATCAAAATTATAACCTCTTTTAAATGTCAAAAGGAAACATTATTCTTTTGTAATAACAGGCTTACAAACACACTTTACTATATGCGCTGTCACGGTGAGGAAACGCGCAGCACATAAACTGTAACAGAGCTTAAAGAAAGCTGTTCTTAAAGGCTGACTCTGTCAAAGACTTCAGAAATCTGTTCCTATTTAGGAGCCTCATTTATTGGAGCAGAGTTACATCTGTTAGATTTTGTTAATGATATTTTTACTACAGCAGCCATGGGGTAAACTGACAAGCAATACTTAAGCGGCATTAAGTCTCTCTTTCCTTTAAAACACTGCTCAGTTCACATAAAGCTGCAACATGTTGTGTCCTCGGTTTCCCACAACATAAGGACTCTTAATCTATTATCTGTGCGTGCCAATAACAGAAGATGTGTAGTCATTCGGGTTTGAACGCTGGAATATTTCAGTCACTGCTTTTAATCGTTCTGTTGTTTGTTTTGTACTTAGTCAAGGCGATTTTAAACCTTGTTTTAATTACTGACAATGATGTAGTGTGCTTTTTTATGTATAAACGTATTAAAATAAATGAGGTGACTGACATTTACTGACTCATTAGCGCAGGCTAATAAAACCCTGAAATGATTCCATGTTTTCCTCCAGATTAGTTTGGATCAAAAGTAAAATAATGACACAAGGATCTCATTTGAAGATTTTTGCAAAACATCCGTTTGAGAAACAAATCCGTACTTCTTCTAAATCGTAATATGCAACATTAATGTTAATTAAATATCATGTTTGCTTCAAAAACACAACGTCTGGCTCTTTTGTCTTCATGACTTTCTTTGGTAGAAGATTACACTTATTTCCACTTAAATGACTGATGGATAAATCAGATTATTTTCGCTTTGATCCCTAAAAAGTTTAAAATGTGTTACTAATTTGACCAAATAAGGAAAATTAAGAAAGTTTTGACTGTGGAAAAATGTTTAAGATCCTTTTTTGTAATCATCTCCAGCTGCTTTTAACCAAACTGATCATTTTCCATTAGGTCTGTGAGATCTGAGTATGACACCGTTTCTGTTCGGCTCTGGTTAACAGTCTGCCGTGTGTTGCCTGCTCACTTTGATACTTGCTTCTAGTCTGGCCCGAGTCCAACAACAACGCTTTTACCAGAAACCTACCACAGCCTGGCGTGTGTGTGTCTGTGTGTGTGGTTTGCTCTTTGAGGAAAAAGCTGTTACCTGAAGTTTATGATTCAATAACCTGAAATGTATTAATATAAATTTTGATGTATTACCTCATTACTATTCCTGTTGGATCAGACTCCAACATCACGCATATGTCATGTGAAAATGTGGTTTTATCATGTGTTAGGTCCAGGCCAAAGAATTACAGATCAAGAAGGGAGTGTGAAATGTGTAAGAAGATAAAAGTTCTGGTGTTTTAATGCCTCTTATAAAGTAATATATCTTTAAATACGAACACATATAATTTATGTTACTGTATCGTACTTAAAGATCCAAAGAAAAGTTACATACACAAGTCAAACACATTAAAGATGGTCATCAGTACACAGTACAATGAACAAACACTTGAATTAATGCTCTCGACGTCCAGGATCTGTACTTATTCATGTTTTTATGGATTATTATGCCCCGATGTGTGTATCAGACTGTGCTGCCATAAATCCACTGGGCCCTATGACGGACGACAGTATTCTTTAGCCCTGACCGATCTAACATTTTAGCTGCCTATACTAATTGGCCTTTTTGACATCGTATTTCGAAGCTTATACTCCTGCTTAAGTCATAACCACTGGTCAACTGGCTCTACTACTCTCACTACTCTCCACCAGTTTTTAACCCCTCTGGTACTAGAAACAAGAAGGCTAAACAGTGTGTTCAAGCATCCCAAACCACCTCCACCTCACCTCTGCAATAGCACAACAGCACCGGACTTGAGCATTAAAAACCACCTACTGCTAATCTTCACGCACAAATAACTACATAATAGTAATGGATGGATGTGTACATTTTCTGCAAATTTGATTAGAATGTGTGTTGCATCATGAGAGAAACTTGGCTTACATTAACAGCTAACAGCATGCTAACCAACTACAACAAACCGCCATAACAAGCTAGCCAGCAAGTTGCTAACATTGGCACAATGCTGCTAAACCCACCCAAACAGAAGCCTAATAATCACTCATTGCTACCTCATCGTAGCAAGCAACAAAGCACACACTCCTATCTTCCACAACATGTTAGGCTAATTAGCATGCTAACAATAAAGTACGATGACCTGGGGGATGCTTAAACTACGAAGCATGTTGGATGCATGCTAGGTAATAGTAGTAATGGATGCCAATATACATTTTCTAAAATTTAGTTTGTAATTCGTGTTGCATTTTGAGGGAAACTTGGCTTACATCAACAGCTAACAGCATGCTAACCAACTACTATCTTCCACAACATGTTAGGCTAATTAGCATGCTAACAAGGAAGTAGGCTGACCTGGGGGATGCTTAAACTACCTAGCATGCTAAGCGAACTAGCAAAGAAGCTATCATCAATTTCTATTTCTATCATTCTCCTGTCCACATGTTAAAGTTTACTCTAGAAGGACAACTGAATACCAAACTGTGTATGAGTACAATATGTTAAAGTCAAATGGTGCACTATAAAGTCAAGATCACTACACTTGCTTCTGCTGATTATCGGGGGCACTTGGGGACAGCAGGAACAAGCTGTGAACACAACACTGACATATCATCACCATTTAAGTTGAGCGTGTAAGCAACCAGCTGCTTATTTACACTCCAGCAGTGTCAGAGAAACATGATCATTCATTTGGAGTCGTACTCACTTTGAACTCTGTAATGATCTCTACCATCTGGTTAAACATCTGAAACATCTGGCTCTTTATCTGCTAAATGCTCCACTATGTTCACAACAACAACAACGTGTTTCGAATGTATTTAAAGCTACAAAATAAAGTTATTTAAACCTTTTTATTCTGTATATTACACTCTTAAAATTGTGGATGTGTAATCTTTTAGTAAAACTGTATATTTTCCTTGACAGTTCGAGGGCTGCTCCAAGGCGTTCTCACGTCTGGAGAACCTGAAGATCCACCTGAGGAGCCACACAGGAGAGAAACCATACATCTGCCAGCATCCCGGCTGCCTTAAAGCCTTCAGCAACTCCAGCGACCGAGCAAAACACCAGCGCACACATCTGGACACGGTCAGTACACAGCAGCAAACAGCCAACTTCACTGTACTTAAATATTGAACTTCAAATGTATACCTACCCTGACCTAGTTTATCTTTATACCAAATAATAAGACATCCTTCTTTGCTCATCATTACTACAGCCAGTAGAGATCACGCCTGACAAAATACATAAAAATGGTGCATAATAAGATGCTTATTTACCTAAGGATGGTTTTTGTATTCCCAGGCGAAGCACAGACAATCCTCCTCTCTTCTTCCTTAAAATCCAGACTTTTAAACTCACCATTGCTCCCTCTCATGCACCAGGTTCCAAATATAACACCAGTATTGCGGCTTATTTCCGTAGAGTTCTCTTAATGTCAAGTGTTACATGTATTCAAGTAAATGTACTTAAGTACAATTAAAAGGGGCCTGATTTAAAATGACTTAATGGCCACTACCAAGGGAAGCGGAAGTGCTGCCAAACAACTTTCGTAACCTAGCAACAGTAAGTGCCGGTAAGAAGGGCTTTAAAATTGAGGTGGTGGACACAGGCCCTTTTTGTTTCACTAGTATTTCTATATACATTTGATAAATTAGTCCACTGTATTTATTTGGCAGATGTAATAAGTACTTACTTGGCAAGTTTTAACTATTATAATCTTAGTAGACTATATTCAGTAATTAAAATAAGTTTATCCTGGACCCACTTTAATATTTATTATTATTAATTATTTAATGCACTTATAATCCTCTAATACATGCAAGTTTAAAACTCTATAAGTGGCAAAACTGAGTAACTGTATCTAAACCTCAAGTATATTTTTTGCTTGAATGCTTCTGTACTTTCATTAAAGGACAAACTAAAACATTTTCTGTGTTTCCTGAACTTGTTGAGTTAAAGTGGAAGGACAGTTACAAACAAGGAAAAACAGGGTCACTTCAAGTATCCCACTTAGATCGCTGAAGCCTGATTTTATATTCATATACACTTGCACATGTTTTTAGTTCAAAGTGGGGACCATTTTGTCCCCAATCATTTACATTCAAACCTGTTTAAACCTTTTTAACCCTAAGGTGCATTTACATATTGTTTAGGAAGTACAATTTTGAATGCAGTACTGTTACTTGTAATGAAGTATCTTTACATTGTGGTGTTGCTGCTTTTATTTAAACACTTATTTTCAACGCTGTTTATACTGTAAGTCTTTGAAAGTAGTTTGAATGTATATGTGACAAAGCGATGTCATTGGGGTCAGCTTCTGGGTGGCTGAAGACTACATGTTAGAAAAAGAAAAATCTTGGGTGTTGAGTCAGAAAGAAGTGATTAAAACAGACCTTTGTTTGTAGCCTGCTCCTCATCTGTGCTCGCGACTAGCGACTCGAGGCTACATTGGCCACTACTATTGTAACACACCCGATTGTCCGGCCAAACTGTTGGCGGTCGAGTTCCTTTGTGGGTAATTAGGTTTTTACGAGGAAGGAAATTAGGAATACGATATCAATGGCTCTGTTGCAACGATTTTTCAAACTCTCTACTTCGAGTCTGACAATGTTACAGCAGTGCAATGCTAAAGGATATGGATACCTTTATTATTAATGTTCATGTCTGCATAAAGTCATAAGAAACATTTACATAAACTCATCTATGTGTGAATGACAAAAAGCCTTCGCTTCAGCCAGAAATATTTCATGTCAGCACATAAAACCTCACACTCCTGCAGGCTGTAAATACATAGATTTCTTCATGATATATAATATATGCTTGGTTATATGTGGGAATATGTGGTGCACTTAACACACATAAAATCACTTTAATTTAAAGTGCGAGTGCTCCCATCCCTTTCCCTTTCTTTCTGCATATTTGCCTGATATGAAGTCTGTAGGATTGTGAAACTGCATACCTGCTGTGGATTTATTCTACAAAACCACAGTTATTTTTACTCCTGCTGACAAGCGATGAGGACTTAGCACTAATCCAGCAAATCAGATCTCTTATTACACGGGTGAGATGGAGCTGTACGTTGCACTCCAGTGTTATTACAACGAGGGGAGAAAATAACTTTCTCCTTTTTGTGGTTTCACGCCGGCTAATAGCGGCTTTGCAGTTGCGTCACAAATCAAGAATCAGACACTTCTGGCGCCATCACAGAGGCCCAGAGGAGAAGTGAATGTAAATAATTGCTGAATATGGAATAACAACCGGCCAGGAAAAGACTGGTGTCAATACAACCTATTTATGTTAGACTAGATAACCTGTATTGTGTTACTAATGCTAAGAATAATATTGAGTTATGAAGGATTTGTTTTCCAAATGCAGAAGTGTCTTGACTAAAGTTTGATTTACTGTAAAGTCCGGAATATAAGTCGCAGTTTGTTTTGGGGGTATACCAGAGGGTTATTTATTAATGAAAACATGTGTAAATCTGTTATTTCAACACTATTTCAAGTTATTTTCATTTAAAAACACATTCAAAACACACAAATTATAGCCTAACTCTGTTTTCACCACGTCGAGTTTGCAACCCTGCTAGCTACAGGTGCGGTAGTTGAGCTCAGCCTACAGTAACGTTGATTGTTGTGAGGGTGGCGGCTGCACTGGCGATCATGACGCCGCATGTCTGTGACGAAGCTTTAGCTAGATCAGCAATTCCCAACCTCTGGGCCACGACCCCCTTGTGGGCCGCGATGGTATTGCAAGCGGGCCGCCAAATGATTTGCAAAAACAATGTATTATTAAAAAAGATATTTAGGCCTATCGTTATGTATGAGAACGCATTTCTCCATTGTTGAAAGATGATGATCAATTATTCATTAATTAGCCTTCAGCAGACGACCCCTCACTTTTAGTTTCTGATTTCTGTATGGTGATGATGGACAGCTCCTTTTATAAACGTACTCTGTGAACGCATTATTTGGCCTCCGTATTGTTTACGGTCGGATGTGGGCGAACATTTTTGAGATTTTCAAGTAGGCTATGAGTCGAAAAAGGTTGGGAACCGCTGAGCTAGCTTATAGCAGCATCGTCTGGGTTAAATACTGCAACACAATACAATATGTCTCTCTGCATTTTATACTGGTGTATTGGTCGCACCGGTATATACGATGCAGCCCACTTTTTAGATGAAAAAAAATGTATTAAACATGTGTCTTATACACTGAATTTTACAGTAGGTCCCTTAAATCAGTATAAACAGCTGCTGCACACCAGCTCCTACATGTTATTTACCTGCACCTTTCAAAATGGTAGTGGTTTTCTTCTTAAAGATAAGTAAGCAAATGTTTTAAACCACTCAACCGATGAATGCTGAAATGATTTGTGACTAAGTCAAAGTGCAAATTGAATTTTCTGTTCTGGCTTTGGCTGCTTTGTCACACTGGTGAGTTGAAGCTTTTCAGTAGAAACATCTTGAATTGCAACATTAAACAGGAAGGCTTTGTTTAAGCCCTGTCGATTTATGACTCTCAATATTTGTATAATTTGACATACACACACAACTGCCGACTGACATGTCATTAATCATTAATTCATGTCTTAATTTCTAGCAGCTGACGCGACTGCTACGCATGCAATCACTCTGAAATGTGTATAAGCATAGAAGAACAGTCGAGTTCAACACTTCACTCTGACTTTGCCCGTTTCGAGTAGCTCACCTCTCAGGGAAGATTTCATAGATCAAGATATTGCTCAACTTTTGCTGTAGCCTTTAACATAAGGCACAGCAGGGGGGTACTGGCACTGATGTCAGATCTGTTTTTGAGGAACTCATCAGAAATTTTAAATATATTTTTGAAACACAAAAGACAGAAAAATGGAATTAAAGAATAATAACAAGTCTATTTGATGTCAAAAGTGACACAGACGGGCTGCTCATTTAGCTCACCAGTTACGTTGTGCGTTCGTCATACAGCGGCTACAGTCCTCGATGCGGCAGCCCAGGGTTCGACTCCCGCCCTCGGCCATTTGGCACGTGTCAGCTCCATTCTCTCTGCCCTTGTTTCAGACACTATCCACTGTCCTCTCTCTGTCAGATAAAGACATAAAAGGCCAATAAATAAATAAATAAAAAAGTGACAGATAAGGTTTTAATGAATTCACACCTTTGACAAACATAATACATCATTTTCTGCTGTTTGAAATCTCAGAGCTATTAATTACATAAATGTGTTAAAATAAACAAACCTAATGTCATTAAGTCCTCTGTATTGTCGCTGTGTTGTACGTTTGTTTTAACTGACAATGTTCTGATTCTAGTACATAACTTAATGCTTCACATGTGTTTTTATGACAACTTAATTAAGTCCACCTGGTTAAACACTCAGCAGTGAATCAGGGAAAAAACCTGCAAGGAATTAAATTCATGGAATTGGCTCATTTTCTCATCTAAACGTACAACTTTGATAAATTGTGGAACCACGTCGGTAAATTCAAGAGCAGGAACTCGCTACTTCTGACAGTCCAAAACAATATATATGGAGGACCTTAAGGGGTTTTATAGTGTCTTTTATTATTATTTTTATTTATTATTATTATTTTATAAGGTTAACTCTTGGTTGAAATGAATGCTGCTTTGAAAACATTTATTTGCAGCTGCAGTGGAGGAAGTATATCTGCACACTGAGCTGTCCCTCTTAACTCTCCTCTCTCTCTTCCTCTCTTTAAGCCTGCGGACGAACGGTAAATATACCTCACTTTCAGCTCAGGAGGTCATTACGTAAAATGTTGACATAATGTACATGTGCTTCCTTTCTCTGTTAGTGCAGATGTCACGCTAAGTAAACCACATTTACAGCATGTATCCTAAATGTTTGCGTGTCTGATACACAGCACTACTGTGTATGTACAGCCCCACGTATGTAAACCTTCTGCATGTGGCTCAGGTTGTGCGGACACTTATTTTGTGTTTGACATCATACTCGGTGTTACTGTATAAACCGTATAGTGTGGTGGATGTTGTGATTGAACGTTTGCAGTGTAGGTATAGAGTTTAACAGGTTTTAGTCTGTTCCGTTTTAGCAACTATGAACTGAAAATATAGACTTATGGATAAGTTGTGTATTTAAGGGTCTATTTTGTTGGTTGCATGTTTTTTCTTCTCAATCTTGTTTTATAGCAGCTAAAACATAGTTTGATAAAAACTAAGGATGCACGATATTGCACGATGCACGATATCCGATATGCCGATATTTTACAACTCATTAAGCCGATTACCGATACCGATATTTTTTTCCCGCACACCTAATTGCAGAGATCTTCAACTCTCTTCTGTATTGGAATTAGCATACAGTATAATGGTGATACTCTTATCACATTTGTTACAACGGTCGGGGTGACGGGTCTTGAGATGGTTAATCAAGTTCGTAGTGTTGAAAGACTTTGCCTTGGCTCCTCCTCTCATCACCGAAGCTGAGCAGTCATTGCAAATAGCAATTTTGCTTTCTATTTCGGACACTTTGAAAAACTTCCACACCACGGACATTTTGGCTTCTAACTCTCTCATGCTGCAGGTAGACACACGTGACGTCATCACGCTGCGCCGCGCTGGTCTTCTTCGCGCCGGGGACATTGCGCCGAGGTCGGGCATTTAATCAAGTATGCAGCAGCCCTTTATTTTATCGGTTAATAATATCGGCAGATATCGGCGTGTTGGCCGATATCAGTTCATTTTTAAGCCAATATCGGCCGATACCGATAACGTGCCGATAATATCGTGCATCCCTAATAAAAACAGTAAATGTCCAATTTTTGCACAAAAGAATGATCAACTTTTGGTTGTATACGTGTACAGATATATACCAATATAAATGCTTTTATCTATTTATTTATGTTTTATTGTAATGGCATATTGTGTTAAAGGTCTGTGTCTATGTTAATATTTAAGGGAACTTGCATTCCAGTTGCTGTGTGTTGTAAAATAAACATGTACATGATGATAGTGCAAGCATCCATGAAGACAACACAAAGAAAGAGTGTCATTTTTTGCACATGTTGCATTCAGGCGTCTTGTTTCTGGAACATGTAAACACACTTCAGAGTATGCTACAGTTGTTTCTTCTCCATTCTCTCATACAGTAGTTTTATTCCTCTTTAATTTCTTCTCTCACCTCTTCTTTCTGCACTTCAATCACAGAAGCCGTACGCCTGTCAGATCCCAGGATGCACCAAACGCTACACTGATCCCAGCTCGTTACGAAAGCACGTCAAAGCTCATTCAGCCAAAGGCCTTCAGGAGCGCGAGGTCAAGGTAAATACAGCAGTTTGGTTTTAGTTCTGGTCTGCAGTATTAGAAACAAACTTCTTTAATAAAACCTTTCTGGGTCTCTAAACTAGATTTACTTCTTTCAACACTCATTTACTTTCTGCGGCATTTGTGAAGCTTTTTTGGACAGGAGGAGAAACATTCTTGAAAGATTTTGAATGGAAATGATCCATTACATTGCTTACTTGAATTTTTCATCCAGTGGAGTGCTGATACTAATCTTGGTTTCAGCACACTTTTAGGATGGTGGAAACACTGTTTCAAAAAGGTTTGTCTGCCATGACAAGAACAACATCCAACATGAAATCTACAATGTATGCCGTTTTACGAAAATCTGTTTTATAAATAGGTATAACATTTCTAAACTCAGATAATTTTGGTACTGACGTCGTTTTAGTTCAGATAAATGAGGAGATAACAGCACATACACAGTGAGAAAAGGACATGCTAATCCAATCTGGAGGGGCAGAAATGTGTTAGATATCAAGGATGAAGTTTGCCAGACTTTCTCGAGGAACATCGTGTTCTTTAAGCTCGGGTTTGACAGTTTATCAGAGAGAAATTGAAAGGGCCCCGATTGTGCGTAGTTTGTCCCCCCTTTTAGAATTAAGTTGAGCTCGTGCGGTGCTCGTTCAGAAAAGGCCAAACTTCTTGCCTGCTGGAAGAGCTGCTTGCAAAGTTGGCGAAAATTGCAACATGGCTCATCTGATCGACATCGCACTTGTAAAGCAACGCACTCTGCAAGAGAGAGGATCAGATAAACTGTTCCCGAGATACACCAAAGAGTCTTTTAAAAATGTAGACGGATATACTGTTATAATTAGCTGGTGTTGCCTTCTCAATGCCTCTTGGCATTCAAACTTTTCAAATCATATCGACACGTCGACAAACTTTGGTTGCAACATAACTAATTGTTTCAATAGATTTGGCTTTTTTTGTAATTTAAGCCCTGCCAATGGCATTTGCGCAAACTTGGAAGGCCAGCCATTGCAAAACTGTAAGAAACATCACAAAAGTTGTTGAACAGATTTTGTGACGACTGCTCAAAATTCGAAGGAGGTTAAAGCATCAAAAGTCAACTTGTACAAATGACTGATCCAAACACAAATTAAGCAACAGGATCTTTGGAAAAAAATCATGCAAGAGCTACATGCCAAAATGTAGATTTGTAGTTGCAGCGCCACGATCTCGCCAAATTTCGCTGAATTCAACACTGAACTAACTTTGGTTTTTAAGCAACACACCCGCCAAGTGTAAAGTCGACCAAGGAAGGGTTCTCGAGAAATGTAAAAAGACCTTTCCTTTATAGTTCGATGATAAGAACAAAGTGAAACAGTTCTTTCTACAGAAAAACGGACAGAAAAATGGTTTCTCAGAAGTTTGCAGTCTCATTCAGCTCCCTGTATCTGCAAGTTGAAGCCTTGTTTTGTGAGAGAAAGAGATGGAGAGCAGCAGGAGGAGAGAGTGAGCATGTTTATGATTCAGTAGGATGAAATACAACAAAACACGGTATTACACACACTCCCTGGAAGTCAGAATAGGGAGCCCATTGTTCACTGTTATCTGGGCCTTGTTTGTTTTCTATGGACCATGAGTGACACTGGGGCTTTGTGTGTATTCCCATGGCTTGTTTGGTTTAAACGGAACCACGTGTGCTTGTAAGTTGTGACATGGCTAACACGCCCTCCGCTGCAGTAAACCCTGTGGGGCTTAAGAGGGACTTTGAAATATTAAACATGCACATCATAAACTCCTCACGGTTATACATGTCTTCGGGGCTGGTGTGTCACAGCCATTGAAGTTTGTATCTTCATAAACACTGGTTTGGGGCGAACATTTTTCCCTGATTGTTCATACGTCTTTTGTGGTTCCTGGGTGTCCTTCACGAGATTCTTCTGGGTCCTGGAGCCGTCCTTAAACTGTTTTGGAAAGTCCTGGGAGATGCGCTGTTAATGCTGGATAATAAAGTAAATTGTCTTTAACTTTGTTAGAACTTTTTGGAATGAAATCGCCTAACAAGATTTCTGGATTTTGTACATTGAAGTTGGATGAAACAAGAACTAGGCATCTGGTTCAAGCTTTGAAAAAATTAACAGTAAAGAACCGCCCGCAGAAAACTCACTGTGTTTTCAATCGATCTACTGTATGTCCTCAAAAGACAAGTGAATCCTTTCAGTGTTTAGCTCCATGGGAGTTGTATTGCCCAACAGCAAAAACACAATTGTTACAACTAAGCTGAAGATTTAACATAATTACTCTCATCCCTACACGCAGGCAGGCATCCACCAACATGTCATCAAATGTATCACAACAAGCTGTTACCGTCAATCTATCATTTGTGTGTTTGACAGGTTCAGGTCCACACATTGCTGGAATCGGACATTCTGAGTGATTGCCTGGCGAGGCAGCATCTTCACAGCTCAGCCTCGTCCCACCAAGGAAGCAGCTCGCCTTTGCCGAGTTTAGACGACTTCACAGGTATGAACGGATGAAACGGTAGCTCATAGCAGTGGAAATCTTCCTCCAACACCTTTCTGGAAGTGAGCGAAAAACAAAGTAAAGGGGTAATTGCTCAAACACCTGGGCTGTTAAACTGTCTCTTTCATTTGCTCCCATGGCCTCATTTGCTCCTTTTCCTCTCCCTCCCTTCCCATTCCTACGATGATAGCTCATCATGCCAGTGTTTACCTTGTCCAATTACCGGGCACTGACTGCGGGCATGTTGGCCCGCTCCCCTTCGTCCTTCAGCTTCTCCAAACCGGTTTTCCAGCCAAGCTCTTTTTCTTTCCCTTTCAATGGCTGAACCGAGATCAAGAAGCTGTCAGGTACACTGAGGCTCAGTTGGCAAACGCCAGAAGAGAGTGTCCAGGAGAGCTGTCCACGTCTATTACTTCAGACTACTTGCAGTTTTACCCAGAAGACTTTGAGGGAAAAACCTCAAACGGCACACTACACCATGTTTATTCAGGGTGAAACAAGTATGTCAGTGTTTTATTTTGAAAATGTCCCAAGAGGACTTTCTCCTTATCAGAGATGGCCAAACATTTTAGCCTGAAGACAAATTTCTGACTGTTAAGTATATACCTGTGTATGAACATAACTGTATATGCATTATGGTGACACATGCTATCAGCATCAGCTGACCCTAAACCAGAGTCAAAGCCAAGTGTTGAAAGCCCCGCTGATTACAAGCAGGTATTTTTGTTACAGCTTCAAATCAACACAATCCAAAAAATATGTTTTTAGTATCAAACACTCCCGAAGGCTTCAACAGTGACAGTTAGCCTGTATTTGAACTGTTGCAAACTTAATAAAACTGCATGAAAAATATTAAAAGTGCCATAGAAATTTTGGTTAAACTGCTTCTAATATTATTTTCCGCTTATTCGCTCAATAAATTTAAAATTATAGTATTTTTGCCAGAATAAGATTTGCAGTGGTTAAATATAGCTTCTGTTTCTTGCTAGCACGGTTAGCTGCATAGCTTTAGGTTTATTAATAATGCTTGTGTTTACAGTTGAGTTAAAAAGATTAGTTAATTAGTCTAGTTGAAGAAAATTACAGAAAATGAATTAGCAGATGACTTGTAACAATAATATTTTTATCAGCAAGCTCTAGCTCTTTATATTTGAGACTAGGTGAAGCCCTAGCTTGCTAACATTGGTAGCTAACAACTTAAAGAGCTAAATGTGGTTAGCTACAAACTGTAGCTTTGTGTTTAGCCGTATTTTGATCAAAATTTGAATTTTAAATGCTGAAAAGATTAATTCATTAATTGATAGGTTTATCAACAGAAAATAAATTGACAAATGACTTGTAATAGATAGGCTAATTCACTTAACAGTAGCTTTTTAGATTTGAGGGTTTGTTAGTTTTCTTTCCAATTATTTTGAGGTTTGGACTGAAACAAGCACTTTAAAGACATCCCCTCGGTTTGAGCAATTCTTAAACATTGAAACTATCTGGTGACATTTTATACACTAAATGATAAAGTGATTATGTAAAACAAGACTAGGTTAAAACCTAGTATGTGGCTGACCGCATCAGGTCAATGTGCGCTTTTGTGGGCAATGTGTTACAAGGAATGTCCTTATGAGGCCGATGACAACGTGTTTGAAAGCAGGCGCGGTCAGCCAAAAAAGCCAAAACTCTAGCTAGCTTACATAAACAGCTAACCTTAATAGCGACAAACTGGTCACAAGGACAGATAGTATCGAAGATGCTACAGTAGCATTTTAGAAAGTTTTGGATGTTGTTTTAAATCTAGGTCAACTGTAGCTGCAAAAACGTCCACAAAGGAGCAACCTTTCAACATGTGATTATGGATACTCAAAACATACATATTTTCATTGACATCCTACTTCTATAAATCTGTCTCTCTTTTAGGAGTCTACTCAAACAGCAACAACATCCACAACAGGGGAAATTCAGAGTTTCTTCACCCATCAGACAGCTGCTCCAGGTATCAAGGCCTGGAGGGAAACTTTGACGCCAACAGCCCAATATCTTCACTAACAAGCCTGGGGAGCATGAGAGAGGGGTGAGTGCAAGATGCAATACAAGTCGATCAATGAAGTTAAAGTCTTCAATCCAAAAATCCAATTAGAATATTTATTTGTACATGCAGGGAAACATGACTGTAAACACATGGGCTTCTTGAGCAATCCTGCAGTTGCACACGTTCACTCCTTGAAACACTTTTTAACAACTGGCTATGAGTCGTTAAGTGCCCTGTTCATGGGCATCACAGCAGTTGGTAGAGTTGTTTATTTTCCCCCATTTTGACTCTCTGCCCCAGAGGATTGCACCAGCTTTACAGAGCGAAGTTTCAAACAGTAGAAACAGCTGTTGAACGATAAATTTTAAAAATGAGATGCCGTTATTTCTTAGAAATCAGAGTCTTTAACTTTACAACATGCCCAGAGGGAAGCTTAGATGGTCAGTTCATCCGAATCGTAAAAAACATATTCTCCCGCCCCAAGTGGTGTTCAAGTTCAAGTTATCTGCTGCGGGGACTTCTGCTGCCAACCCGATACAATGGAGCTGAACGGGAAGCCGTTTGCATTTGGCACTTTTCATACGGAGCAATTTTAAAGATAAAAATAGCGACCACAGTTTTCTGCTTCTCTTTGCATGTTATTTGAAATCAAATCTTCAAGCGGTGCATTTTCTGATATTCAGCCCAAAAATCTGTACTCATTTGATTTATTCGGAATAATAACGTCCAACGGTTTGCTGTGCCTCTCTCGTCTGGGAAACACATGCACATAAACAGGGAGAGACGTGAGCGTATGCATTTTTGAATAGACCAGAGAACATTATCACCAGCGATGGAGTTTTGGCTTTGTGGTTGCACTGATTGGGGACTTGGAGGCCACAGAACTTATGTGTACTGTAAACTGAGACAAATTTTGTCTAGCCCAGTATAAAAGTAGAAGTGAGACTAAAAAGATACAGCTGACAGCCTCCAGGCCCGCAGTTTCTGGACAATACGGCCTCAAATCATTGGTCACTGAAGAATTGCCCGTAAACGAACTTTTATTGGCACAACAGAAACAACAAAGGCAGTCTGTGCGATAAAACAGAGCTGATAAGGGCCAAAGTAAGATGTTTGTGGTTTAATAAATGATATAGAAACTCCACATGGTGTACGATGCGCATAGTTTCACATGAAATTGTTCTGGATTTCCATGAGTTGTTTTCAAATGGGCTCCGGGTCTTGGCAGAGGAGTTAATAGAGGAGTTTAGATGGGTTCAACGTAAAACCTATAAGCTTCGGTTTGAAAGTTTATTCTGAAGGTCGGCTGACTGGAAAACCAGATTTCACTTGATTTTTTTAGACTTTCAGCCGCAGTTCAGCATTCATGCAACAGAACATTTCCAGTAAGTGACGTTTTTTGTTACATTTGAACTTGATTTCATACCTGAGACGTCGTGTTAAAACTAACCAATGGCGATTAAAGACCTATACGTTCAAAAAGCTGCAAAAATTGCAAATTCAGGCAAAATTTCTTCTTTTATTTATTTTCCTTGCTTGATATTTTGCACAGCATCCTCTTCGTTTCAAACCATGTCATGTTCTATATTTTCTATGTTTTTGTTATGAATTTCCATTTTTGATTCTTGACTTGTTTTTGTTTGTTTGCTTATAATCTCTCAGTGTTTGATTTGATGCGCCAAAATACCAAGGCAAATGTCCTTGTAAGTGAAAGCACCTCCCAATAAATGATTCTGATTCAGGGCTGTGCTGACCTCAAAAAGGCCTTAAAACGACTCAAACGTTGTAGCTTAATAAATGATCCAATTTAAATGTACTTATCAAGCACATTTAAAAACAACAGATGTTGACTGAAGTGCCGTGCAATCAAACATAAAAGCCATATAAACAACACAATAAACACTAAGACCAATTTAAAGACAACAGGTCGATGATAGTAAAAAGCGTTCGGACCAATAGGGAAGGAGAAAGAATAAAAAGGCAACTCTCGTGCAGAGCCAAAAGCCAAGGAATAAAAGAGCATTTTGAGGTTTGATTTATAAACAGGCAGTTTGGGGGGCAGCCGAACATGTGGAGGCAGAGCGTTCCAGAGCTTTGGAGCCGGGACTGAAAAGACTCTTGCTGTGTTCTAAATGCCGTACTGTACTAGCAGTACGTACTGATTTGGCCAAAATGTAGTATGCAGCATGCAAACAAAAGCTAAATGTGCAGAATGCCAAAAATGCCAGGATGTCGTACTGATTCGGAAAAAAAAAATCTCTACCTCGTCTACAATATCCCACAATGCAAATCGCTGGAACGGCGGTTGAAATCACGGACAGCAGCAGCATTCCAGCAGAAGGGGGCGCTATAGCTAAAGAAGCAGCAGTTACTGTTAACTTCCTCCTAGCGTAGCATACTGCAACACAAATTTGAAAAGCTCCTCCATACTACTTACTACCGCCGAACACAGTATGCAGTATATAGTACGTAGTGTATAGTATATAGTATGTAGTATATAATACGGCATTTCGAACACAGCCTGTGTCATCCCCCTGAGCTTCAACCTTGACCTTGGGACAGCCAGAAGCAACAGGTCTGTAGATCTGAGTGTCCTTGATGAAAGATGAGGTTTTAAAAGGTCTGAAAGATTTGGTTGGCGCACGGCCATTTGATGATTTATAAGTGAATAATAATATGTTAAAATCATGATTAAAATGATGGTTCTGGAGTTCCTTGAAGGTACTTTATTCGACAAATTAATAATTTGTTAAAAAACACTTTAAAAAGCCACATTTATTTAGATGCTTTTTGACAGTTATAGTTCTTCTTTGACCAGATTTCTTGACTTGAGGAGGTTAACTGAGGAGTAAGCTAACAAATGTAAAGATCATATTTGAGTAAATTAAAAGTCCTTTGACTTGATGTCCAGGTTTGGGTGTCTGTGTCTAAATGCAGCCTCCATCTCCTTCCATGAAGCTTTGCACAATCCGTCCATTGACGTCCCTTTATAGCGACTGAGGATGTCATAGAATCCCACTGGTGCCCGCAGTACCTGACGGCCTGCCAAAGCCAATACCAGACGAGCACTTGTTTTTCCCCCAAACGACTTAGCGAGACGTTAAACACGTGAAAGTAAATTATCTTTGCTTCAGAGCAGAGCCGGCATCAAGCTCTGACCTCATAGCCAGGCGCGTGTTTACTCTGGCCGAGACGATCCATTTCAGCGTCTTTTAATTATTTAATACTTGAGGGATTCGGAGGCCTGCGCTCAGGCTTGTCCATCAGTGAGCATTTGTGATGTGCAGTGTTTGTGTATTTTGCGGTGGAGGAGTGTTGGGAAGATGGATTGGCTTCTTGGAGCGGCGTGTCCCTCAGATACAGGCGCTCTAACCAGGATGGCTCTCACACAGAAACGCTATTATACAACTTGAAGGAAAGAGAAGAAATGAAGTTTACTTTGCAGAAGCTGTGAGTGACATCGGGTCCAAAGAGCCAGTTTAACTGAAATGTTTGACATATCCACACATTTTTGTATTTACTGTATCTCTAACATGTAATATGTGCACTTAAGTTTCTGTAAGTGCTTGATTGGTAGCGCTTAGATCACATTTAATCGACATATGTGTTACATGCAGACAACATGATCCAGTAAATCCATATCACAGAAGTACTCCAGCGTCTTTCCGCTGCTAAAACTGAGCGCAGATCAGTTTAGTGCACAAGCTGGCACCTTTAGTAAACCCACTCATCCCCTCCTCTGATCCAGTACGAGTATGCTGCTATTAAAAAGCAGGCGTGCATTTAAAGCAGGGTTGCATACTGTATAATGTGCATATAAATATAAGAGCTTAAATTCTGCATCAGGATTCTTCTCATTCCAGATACGAGGAGGGCAGCTGGCTGTGGTTAGTTAGTATAAAGTAGGAAAAAAAGCAGTGAGCGATGAAGGGGTTTAGCCGGTAAAATATGATCAGAGGAGCAGTTTCCTGAGGTGGTGCTGACAGCCGCTCCCTCAGGCGTGGGCTCTCTGTTAAGCTCATGCATCAGAGACGTTTGGGCACACCGGCCACAGAACGACAGATCGACCCGTCGCGGCTAAACATCTCAGCTATGTTGTTGCAGCGTTGAAGAATGTAAGTGCTGGAACAGACGCGGTTGTTTATAGTTAAGGTCAGCTCTGATGGTTCTGGGGCCAACGAGGGGGAATCCAGAGTAGAGTTGAATTCTTGGGGCTCGCAGTCATCTCTGAACATTCATTTCAACAGTCGTACTATATCAAAGCCCGCTATGTTTACATAATCTTATACAAAGCCTGGTTTTTATTACCTTGGGAAGCCACAGCCATCTGTAAGTTATATCAGTTTGGGTTTCAAAAAAGTCCTTTTGATTAATTTTGGCTTTTATTGTATTTCTCCACTGAAAGCAGAGACTGTTAAATTAAATGTAATAGCATTTGACATGGGAAATGGGTAATAAAGAGACCTGGGGATGATAAATGATAGATATGTAAAGAAATCTCCAAACATTTCCTTTTTTTATAGCTGTCAGATGCAAATATAGAAGGCGCTCGGGCCAGCAGCCATCAGTATCAGTGACAAGGCCTGGCTTGTTTATGAAGCCCAGTAAACCCGTCCAGCAGAAACCAAGGCCATTTGGCTCTCTGGGGACCAATATGCTACGGTACATCATCCAGGAGACTTCTCAGGCCACATGAAATGCAGAGAGCGAGCTCTTTGAAGGAGGAGGATGGGGGGGGGGGGGGGGGGGGTAAATACCATATTGTAGGGGGGGGGGGTTCAGCTGCATATCTCCTTGGAGAGATATTCGGGTGCCTTTCTTTCTTCTTGTCGACTTGGCTCCACTGACTCATTCGTTTCCACATTGAGTCAGGCTGTTTGTGCACAGTCAGCACATTCTTGCAGCGTAGCGATGGATACAGCTCCACATAAAGCCCGCCTACATTACCCCCATGAGACAGAAACACTTCCTTATATAAACTGCACTGTTTGTGCACGAGTTTTACTAGTTTGTGTGTGATGACACAGCTGCTGCCACACTGTCAGATAATGTTGATCAACATAATGATTGCAAATACTCAAGGGGCACCTAATTTAAATACATACAGTAGATTAAAAAAGTGTAAAATCTTTTGTTTAGGGTACATTGAGCCCTATCCGCATATATAATGAAACTATAGTTGCACAAAGAAGAAGTGACTATGTCAAACATAACATGTGTTGTTTTAGAATTGTATGATCCTCAGCTCAACTGTTACTAATGATTTGTTTATGACACCAACTTCATTTTACCACAAGAGTTCTTGGCTCAGCCGTGCGGCTCAGAAGGCTGTGGTGAGGTTAAAAAGGCTTAAGATACACTGAATTCATCTCTACGTGACAGAAACAGCTGCAGGAGTTAATTCAAGCCAACTGAACGAAAGTTAAAAAACAGGCATTATCTTAAAAATCCCACCAGGTTGTTGCAATGAGTCAGTTATGAATCCTCGAGGAGCTTTTATTGTCTTTCGTCAACCTTAAATAAAGACTCTTACTTTGAAAGTTAAACTACCAAATCTGTCAGTTTCAATTTATCCTGGTTGGGTCTTTAAATAGTTCAGCATTTTTGAGAAGTTGCTTATTCGCCCCCTCACTAAGAGTTAGACATGCTTATTCTCAAGAGTTTCACACTCTTAAAATTGTGCTGAAAGATTGAAAATAAGCTGAACTACCCAGGCTTAAAATTAGCATCCTCCCAGTGGATGAACATTGTTGCTCTATTGTATTGTAGAGTTCATTTCTAGCATGATTATGAACATGTATGATCTAAGATAACCCTGTTAAGCTGCTTAGTTTTCTCAGACAAGCAACTCACTCAACTTAGATTTTATGCTAAACTTTCCATATGTTTAGACCAAATGTTTCAGTGCTGTTACAAGACAAAGCACTTTTAGGTAAGAACTAACCAACGCTAACTGAGATAAGTTAGTTGTAGCAGTGTTAGCCACATTGCTGCTAAAGTTAGCCGTCTAGCACTCACACTGAAGAAAATTACAACACAGTGAATGTGCTATTGTAAACGGTGTTCAGCTTAAAAAGGTAACACATAAAGCAACAATATAATGTTGTATGAAATACAACTGGCTTTGGAAGTTATGCAGGGTGTGGTAACCACCACTCAGTAAGAAGCTAACTGAGTTAGTTAGCCAAACATGCTAACGTTAGAGCGGACAAACACCATTCCTTCTTTAGCAAACCTATGCCAGTCTATTCTTTTAATGCTTAAAGCTATAAACACAAATGAATCAAAGTCCTGCCTAAGATTTCCACACTGATAAGATTGTGCTAAAAGATTGAAGAACCTTAACTACTCAGTTGATGAACATTGTTGTTCTATTGCTTTGAAGAGTTCATTTCTAGCATGATTGTTAAACATGTATTATCTAGATTGTAACCCTGTTTAGCTGCTTAGTTTACAGACAAACTCTCTTAACTTAGATTTATACTTAACTTTCCATATTTTTATGTCTCAATACTCTGTTACAAGACAAAGGGCTTTTAAGTAAGAACTAACCAATGCTAACTCAGATAAGTTAGTTGTTGCAGTTAACCTAGAAGGACAGAGCTGCTAACGTTAGCCTACTAGCTCTCACACTGGAGGAAAGTACTACACAATGAATGTGCTATTGTTAACAGTGTTTAGCTTGAAAAAGTAAAACGTAAAGCAACAAAACAATGTTGTAAGGAATACAGCTGGCCTTGGAAGTTACGCAGGGTTTGGTAACCACCACTCAGTAAGACGCTAACTAAGCTAGTTAGCCAAACATGCATCCTTCTCAACAAATACCTATTTATTCTTTTAATGTTTGAAGCTATAAACACAAGTGAATCAAGATTAAATGTTCATCATAGTCATATATCATTTGTTCATTTGTTTTGAGTATTTTAGTTACATCGTTTTGTGTTGCCAACAGGAACAGACCAACATTGTTCATGTCCGCTGAAGTCAGCCCAGTGAGCTCCTCGTCAGACCGAGCCAACGTGCAGCTGCAGGGCTACAACAAAAACTACAACCACCAACAATTGCTCTCACAGCAGCAAGGTACTGACAACATCATCAGCCTCAACACTCATAGTGGGATGCATCCTTGTTGTTCTTGACATTCATGATTTTTCCAAAAGGATGTCTGTATGGAGAGGGAAAAGTGGTTCAACCAGTCGGTGATGGAGGCTTTGAACCTGCCAGTTACTTCACAAACCCCTCCGCCTCTCACGCAATAGGTAAGACACCGACAACACAGGGTAAAAGCCTCCATATACTCTGATGGTTAAGGGAAAGGAAAATGGAATTAATTTGCTTGTGTTTTTTTCCTGTCTTCAGGGTTTGACCTGTTGCAGGACCTGCAGGGCCAGGCGGGAGGTGGTTACTCCATGTCTCCCTGCTCAGACGACAGCTTCCTGTTCCAGACAGGAGGCGTCGACCGCTGCCTCAACCAGATCTACTCCATCTACCTGGACTCGTGAAAAACCAAAGAACTGAGTCAGAATCACTTTGTTTTCAAGAGGACCAAAGGCAGCATTTTTGATGTGGGCGGCAGTCAATCACAACAACAATATACTGTATATTCAGCGCTGACAGTGACAGAATGATCTTGAACAGTGCAGAAAATATGTCAGTGGGAGTTTTAACGGTACAAAGAAAGGTGCAGAATTGACGAGAGGTGGAGCTGCAAAGATACACAGCCGAAGAAGAAATCTGGTGAGCTAATTCACGTAAGTAGCAGTGACTTTTTTATTCGGAGATGAACACAGCTTTTGTGATCTGGATAGAAGGAGCTATGAGCTTTGTTCATGTTTCATCACTCCAGTCAGGTGAACTCTGTCTCCACAGCAGCTTCTCCTCCAGGAAATGTCGCAGGAAAACAAGGACAGAATGGGATCTTATAATGTTGTGGTTCCCAATATGGGGTCAGTACAAGATACAAAGAACAGAACTTTTTTTTGGTATGCATTGCAGATAGTTTTTACTTCTTTGTTAAAGCAGCTTCATTTTAAGGTGTTACGAGCCAAAAAGTTGAATCATGATGTTATAATGGATTTAGCAGTCCAAGCAAGAAATAGTTACATTTTTGAAAATTTGCTTTGGTTTTTTTTTGCAGAGAGTTAGATGACAAGATTAAAAACACTCTCATATCAGCCACAAGAACTGTTGCAACAGCCAAGTTAGCTTAGCTTAGCATGAAGGCTGGAAAAGGAGGGAAACATCTGGCCTGATTCTGTATAAAGGTAACAAAATCCACGTTCCAGTTGCTTTAAAACTCACTTATACTCAATTTGTGTCTTCTTTGTTTAATTTGTACAAAACTGGATGTTTAAAACTCGAGGGTTATGTGTGAAACTCTTTACTGGCTGTGATGACGTCAGGAAGTCACTACACCTGGACACGAAATTGACCGCTCTCTGTAAAACCACAGCTAGCTGTTTTTCACACTTTCGTATTTGTGTGGATTAAACAAACAAGATATAACTGATTAATTTGTGAGATTTACAGGTTGGGATTTTATTAGCTTTTGACAGAGCTAGACTTACAGTTACCTATGTATACAGCCCTTGGCTAGGCTAAGCTAACCAGCGGGCGTAATATTTCTACATACAGACTTACAGAAAACATCAGTAATTGTGTTGTTTTAGCACTCTTCAAGGAAAACAGAAGGAGTTCCACTGCAGGAAGACAGCATAAAATGACAATCATAATAAGAAAAACAACTGCATGTGAGACAGTTGCGTATGAAATCATCCATGAGTTAAATAAAAATAAATTTAATAAGTGAAACACTTTAAAATAAACACAAAATCTGCTGTTAATACAACAAATCTACACTATGGGAGCAAATATGTCTAAAATGCAAATCTATAAATATATGTTTCAAGACAGGATGTGAAAGTTCCAGAGGACAGAATAAGAGCAAAGGCACCAGTACAGCAAAAGCTCGATCACCCCTCGACCATAATGTGGACCCGTCAAAAAGCCAAACAAATCTATGAGGCCTTTCGGACAGTAAAGAGTTAAACATTCAGTGATTTACTGTAGTACCTTGTGATTAATGAGTAGGATTTTAATATTGATTCAAAAAGAAAAGGGTAAACAGTGCACTGAGGTTAAACCGTTGGAGAAGAGCACAGCTTGAGGGGATGGTTTCAGTTTCATCATTTAAATTAAATATGTTTATTTCTCCAAATGTCAAACTCTTCTGTCAAAGTTGTTGTGCGTTTATCAGCAGGAAAATTACCTTGTAACAAAAGCAACATTGGGAAACCTCCAACTGCTTGTTCGTTTAGTTGTTTTGCTGGAGTGCAGCTGCAGGACGATGGAGTCAGCTGTAGCACTGCTGCCACCTAGTGTTCGGCTGTATCAATAACATACACGCTCTGTGGTATTATAGAACTGATGGGAGGGATAAACTGACAAGTGAGGGGGAAAAAATGCACTAAAATGTATCATCTGTGATTTGCCTGCCAACAAATAAGTTTAATTTTGTGTAATCAAACAACGACAGTAGCATAATATCCTTTTTTATAGTGTTTCTTTTGTTTTTTCAACACAGTGCCTTTACATGTTTCTGTATAGTTTCTATCAGTGTTATATTCAGTGAGAGGGAGGTGTGCATTGTTTACAGTAAGTTCTGTGCACTCTTTAGTCTCCTCACAGAGACTGTAAGAGAAATGACCAACCAGAAAATGTTTACACTGATTTTGTAGCAATCCAGAGATTTCTTATTATTGTCATTGAACAGTGTATATAGACTGTATGAAAATATGCCTGTCTTTTTATATCTGAATAAACACGTCTGTTTGTATGTGTTTGTGTTTCTTAGTTTCAGTTATTTCCTGGATTAATCAGTTAATTGTTAAAAAAGTGTGGGAAAACTGTGAAAAGTTATAGTTTCCCAAAGCTCAAGATAACATCTTCAGATTTTTTGTTTTGATAGAAAATCACTGTACAATCATTTATTACAAAAATGATGAGTTCTCACAATGAAAAGATGAAATTAGTGATTTGTTCATTATTTTATTATATTTTGAAAAGCCTTTAAATCTTAGTTCAGGGTATGTTTACGGTTAGTTGGCTAGTTAATACCGCCATCTAGTGGTCATACATTGAAGAAGGCCCCAGTAAGGTTCTGATTTATTTCAAAGAAATTAATTCCCCTTCATTATGTTCGGAAATTTAAAAGTCCAGTGTATAAAACATCAAGACACAAAATAGATGTGTATGTTGGTAGATAGTTTGGTGCTGTGGAGATTGCAATTAAAACTTTCGGTGTGTTGATTTTGGCGCCCCTGTGGACAAAGCCGTACCTCTTATCTCTTTGCTGATTTTCTCCTGTACATGATTAAGTGGTGGTTTTTAACTTGTCACTGTTTTACAGTATGACATTTTTGGTTCAGCATTAATGCTGCATTAATAGGTATTTTGCATTTTACTGCTGTAGATCTTTATGGTTAAACTTATTTGAACTACTATATATACTGTTGGACGGTATAATCTGCAGCAAGGCATCATATTGTTATTAATTTCTTTAAGTATCCTTTGTAGAAACACAGGAAGTAGTGAAAGAAGAGAGAAATACAGGTCGTATTCATAACAAATTCCACCTTAAGTCAAGGATGATGTAATACAGAAATAAAGTGTCTTCCTGGCTTTCTTCTTCAAAAATGTTTTAAAGGGTATTCAAAGAAGGAAGGGCTTCTAGGACATACGCAGGGTGCGTACAGGGAGAAAGCAATTTCATCAAACCCAAAGTGCACACTGGGAACACTATCTTAGTAGTTTACCTAGAAATGCCCCTGTAGTATGGAAATACACAGCAACATGTGTTTTTCTCCCATAAAACACAATAGGTGAGTAATGTAATATTAAATACGATAATTTTGTGGCGTTGCTGGATGGTAAGAACCACACATCACGTCTCATGAGCTCAGAAAAACAGCCCTGCTTCCAGCTAAGTGACGATGCATTTTCAAGCTAAATTAACGACGTTTTAATGGTTAATTTAGCTCAAGAAGTAGGAGGATTTTATCAAGTCATAAAAGAGCACCTGTTTAATTTCCAAATTTTGAATTCATGGTTTTAAGTGGAAAGTATGGAAAAACAAAGTTGCACGTGTTTGGAGAGAAGGCGAGTTCAGCCACCAGAGGGCGCTGCAGCAGGCTAAACTTTGAACTGCACTGCACGGTAAGGCTCAAATCTGTTAGCGTCAGTCGCAGATAAACGCTCTCAAACTTAACACTGTGTATGGATAAACATCATTAACACCCTCCTACAGAAACACACAAACACGTACACAACCACAGACACACACAAACTGGAAGCGGTAGTTTTTCCACATTCCGCTCGGAGGGAGACACACCCTCCGACCCAGAGGAGGTGGAGGAGGAGGAGGAGGAGGTGCTATCACCCGGGACAGTTGATGGGATGCAGAGAGGAGAGAGAGAGAGACGCTGCTGCTGATGTTTGGATCCTCAACAGGTCTCATGAGCGTCTGACAGAGAGCAACATGGCTGCAGCAGACATGAAGCCCAGAGGTAGGGAAACACTTTTTTATACTTGATTTACATCCAGGCTGCTTTTCTCATGTCCAACAGGTGTTTGTGGGTGTTTATCTGCTTTTTTCTGGATATTTGTAAGGATTTTAATCTGCCTCACAGGGTCTTGCAGTTATAGTAGATTGTAACTTCAAATGATGCTATTTTAGTGTGTTTTGTGCTATAAGCTGTAGCTAGATATTGACCAATATTGACCCCTAAATTCAAACCTACCACCACCAAAAAAGAAATAGCTTTTTTTCTACATTTTATTGATTCAGTAACTTGTAAAATTAAGTTTTGTACAAATAACATCCTTACATGTTGTTTAAAAGACTTCCCAACACTGGCAAAATACTGAATCCTGAATTATTATCATCTTTTTCCCCTTTAGCATAAAATGTGAGAGAATCATTTTCTGGCACATAGATGCTTAAATTCCCATAAATGTCCCCTCTGTGTCCTCTGTGTTGCTCCAGCTGCAGCCTCTGTTTCATGTAGGAATATTTTATGATGAGGAGTGGTATGAAAGGGAGAATAGAGGCCGTTTTTTCAGAGGAAGCTGCAGCCAGAGAGGATGTAGCAGCTCACATTGTTAGCGGGTGAGATCATCCTCGTTCTCCAGATTTAAACCTCCCTCCTCTCGCTGGACGCTCACACCCAGAGAGGAGACGGACAGGAAAGTCCTCCTGTTAGGATGAAGGGCCTTTACACTCACAGCTCTGTCTCTGAGACTGTGATGGTCGGCCAGCGTCTCCTGTGTTTTGTGTCACTTATAAATCCAACGATCCGTGTCAATATTTGGCGTGACTGCAGATCTTCTCGGATGACAGATTCTTTAACCTTTTCAGCGATGAGTCGACTCTGACCTTTAGACTTCTGTTGTCAGGCTGAGATGGGAAGTGGACTTCTTGGGCATTAAGTTATCTTAAGTAGTGACTGCGTGGAATCAGCAGCACATATACAAGTCTTACCGCATCCTGACTTTGCTCGTACAAAAGTGTTAAGAATTTGGACCATTGCATCCAAATCTAAGCAAATTATCACCTCCGTGCAACCACACAACCCCACTGAGCGATTTCCTTTTTCCTCTTCAGAGTGATCAAGCTTTGAATTCATGGTCTGTTGATAACTATCAGTTAGAACAAAAGCTGAGCAGCATGCAAATAGTTAGAGTTAAAGGTCTGTGCACTATAAATAAACAGCATTACAGAGGATTCACGGGGGATGAAAGATTGAGACAAGACATGCAAACAAAAGCTTCACCCCCTTATCTGGAAGAAACAGTTTTTATCACACACTCAGTTCTGTAAGTCTCCATGGAAAGCACCACGGTGTATGATTTACCAGCATCCAGCAGTGATGACGCAGACTGAAAACAACTGATAAATGTCCCCTCACCAATTTCCTTCCAAGAAACGACCTCTCTAGAAGAGTTTAGTTTGTCCATTCTGGGCTACTGTAGGAACTCTGGAAGACGACCCACTCCCTCACTGAATATTAAGAGCGCCTTTTAAGGTAATGATGACCCAACATTTCCTTTTTGCATTTGATAACACACAAATTCTGGCAACAGATCTCCCTAAATCTTTCACACTGGTCCTTTAAAAGTCCTTATAAATAACAAGACAACAAAATGACCTTTCTCTCTCGATTTTCTTGAGCTGACAAAAATAAATCTCTACTTTAAATTTAAGTTTCACTACGGGAATTTACTAAACAGCATCATAGAACAAGTAACAACACATATATTTACTATAAAAAAGCTGCTACAATCAGTGTTTTCATATTCTTAATGGATCTCATGTCTCCTGGTGTGTGAAGAGGAGGATCTCTAGTGATGAAAGGATCCTGACTCTGCAGTTTCCCTCAGATCTAAGGAACTTTTTAGTGTTTAAAAAGTTCTCTAATGGGCCCTGGAAAACCTCCGCCAGACTACGTGAAACATGTCATCTGGCGGAGGCCAGGGAGCTCGCTAAACTTCCTCAATGTAGGACAATGTCATGTCTCGTTCAAACTCATCAAGTTTGAAATGTAGACTGCAGACCCCGAAGATTTTTTAGACGATCCACTGGTATATCCTCGTCATATTTCGGACTCTGTCCCGCTCTGAGCCGTTGACTGCAGTGAAAACGGTACTATTTCACTCAAGCGCCTCTCGCTGGGCCGCTCCTTTCAGAGGGAGGGCCGCAATGCACGCTGGGTGTTGAAGGAATGTAGAATGGGCGAAACCACGAGCTGTTTGTACATCTTTCTCCACAGCTATGGCGCCAACTTCAAATATTATTGCTTCTATCGATCACAGAGAACACCAGCTTTGACTGACGATGGCTTTTTCCAGGGGCGAACTGCTCCTTTAAAAGCTGATGACATGTCAATTTTGTGTCCATTGCTTGTCTTTGCTTTGGTCTTTGCTGCCCCCTTGTGGCAAAAAAAATATTATTGCAGGTTTCAGAGACTTAATTTGTCCAATGAAAGCTAGCATGAAAGCTGACATTTTTAAAAGACATTGTTGGGGCTCACAAACAGAGGCTACAGTCCTTGATGCAGCGGCCCCGGGCTCGAATCCCACTCTTGGCCCATTGCCACGTGTCATCCCCCATTCTCTCTACCTCTGTTTCCGACACTTTCCACCGTCCTCTTTTTAAATAAGGGCATAAATGCCCCCCCCAAAAAAATTCTTTAAAAAGCACAAAAACATTATTCCACGTACAAACTTTCAATATTATATCCGGTTGTGACCTCCTCAGGTGACTCTCCCTCTTTGTACTCACACTGTCACCTTTAACCTCCCACTCATGGGCATTTAACGAAAGTTTTTACAGGCCCACAGTTTTGAATCAACTTCTCACTCAGGTTTTAATAGACTGGATTATTGGTTTTGTCCTTACTTGGCCTGGTTACTGAGTGAGATCAAAACCTCTCCCTCTTTCATGTTGTCGTCACTGTGGTTGATTGTGGTGACTTAAGATTTCCTCCTGATGCGGCGCTCTGTTCTTTGTAGCTGCTCGCACTATCCAACACAGGTCCTCTCATATGTAGTCAAAACAAACGTCAGTTCTGCTGTAGGGAACATAAACTGTACTCAATTCTGTTGCCAAAATAGGATTTTTCTCAGGAAGTCTTTTGATGCAGACATTTTTTAAATATGAGATGGAAATAAATATGCAAATCTGATTAAACAAGGGTTACATTTACAGCCCTCGGCCTGAAAACACTTGTCTCAGCTTTAAGTCAGTTTACCACTCCTGCTGTTATTACAAAGTGCCTCCATTTAATCAGAAGTGTTTTTTTGGTTAAGAAGTTTAGTGGTCAGTGGTCCAGCTCAAACCCTACTGTTCTGCCTGTTGTGGAAGTTCTCCTGCCTCCTGTAATTGTAGAGCAGCGTTCAGCTCTATTGTGGCGAGTGAGGAAGTCTGATGTCACAACCAAACACTCCCTCCCTCTCTGTCTGTCTGTCTCTTCCTGCTTCACATGTGAGACTTTTAAAAAACACAGGCCTTGTTTATGTCGACCACACATGCTTTTATGTTCAGGCAGCGTCACAAAGTATACAGGAGTTTAAGGGAAGTGACCAAAAATAACTTTTTCATGTCTCTAAGAGCGGGTTTTCCAAATGTTGTCATGTCACGATCTTCCATAGATTCATGAATGAAACCTGAGATTTGGGATCATTTCTACTTCAAGCAGTTACAGTGAAACTAAACTTATTTTAGAGACCTTCTCAAACCTCGTCAGGGTCATGTATGCTTTATTTTACTGTACATGTGTATCGTGATGTTGTCTACATTTTGTCTTGTCTGTTGGCTGTGTTTCTAAGTGTGGCAATTTTTAATGTCCCTCATTGAAAAAGTTAAGTCAGATTGTTTTGGTCCTTACTACCATCTTTTTTTTGCCATGCATCAATCTGAGTATGCAAATCTTTTAGGCTTCAAGTTAAAAGTTGCATTTTCAAATGACATTGTCTTTATTATTTGCCACCTGCACCATAATAACCCTGTTTGTTTTCCTGTTCACAAAAAGAAAAATGGTTCCCCCCAAATAATTCAAGCCATTAAGGTACAAAAGTTAAAATGTTTTTATTATTGTGGCTACATGAACAACCTGTTAAATGTTTTAAATGTTTTGTACGCATTAAGTCATACAAGTATTTTATAATTGTCCACAGCTGTTCTTGCTAACTTCGTTGAAAAAGGCAGTGCACTCTCGAATTTCAAACTAGCTGTAATAGCCTAACGATAGTTAGCATGTTAGCTATTCTGCTAAACCTTCAAATATCATAAACACAAATGTTAATGTTTGTAAGAAGCAGAAATTCAAAAATATTTTTGTTGTTGTTTGTTTTTAGATTTCATTTCCAAGTGAACTTTACTGTAGCCTGTACTATTGGCTATGGTATATATTGTGTTTCCCAAAATCAGCTGGTTAAAGTAAAAGTACAGTATTCAAATATTTTTTATCGCACTCATCGTATTTTAAGTTGTTTTGTTTTTTTACAGATGCTTTAGGCTTTTATGCTTTGATGGTTTCCGGTTAGCTTAACACAAATGGTTAAAAATATAACTGTACTGATTCCTATTCAAATACCTGTATCTAAAGACCTTTCAATATATTTTAGAAGGAGTGGGTTGTCTTTAATTTTCTGTTGATTTTTGATCAAATATTCTGGCTTCAGCTGAACCGAGTAATTGTACGTTTTTAGATCACAATCTCTTACTTTGATAAATACAGCTATAACACAGAATAATGCCAAAGAAAAACGTAAGGTTGAAGCTGTTGAGAGTTTTCCTAGACACATTGCTATTAAATGATCAAAGCATAATACATCAGAATTAAGGAGGTTCACAGAACGAACTGTGTGTTGGGGCTCCAGCTTCACCTTGGAGTAATGTTTGTTTAACTCCCATCTGCCGGTTTGCCGCACAGCCTTCGCATGAGACTCATAGTAGCATCTGTTTCCTCTCCAACAGCCAAACACTGGACTCCTGATCCCTGCTGACTTGAGTCACCATGCCAACCCCCTCAATCCTCACAGCAACCAGGAGTCCTCCGAGAAGTTATCAGGTTTACAAGCACGTTTACATCCCTGTGAGACTACGCTCAGGTAGGTCGGGCTGCCTGAGGAAGATGCAGGGGAAACCAACGTGGCTTTACATCATGATGAGGTTTTCTGATTCGACTGTATTTTCTGTTTCAGAGATGGTTCTCCAGCGGGGTGCGCTGGTGATTTTCATGTTGCTGGTGAAGATGGGCCTTGTGGGTGGATGTGTGTGTCCAGCAGCCACTATTTTGTCCCAGTTTCCCTCCGAGGTTCCTGCTGATGTCTGTTGCTTGAACTTCTCTGGCTCTGCTTTCAGCCACGTGCACTGGTCTGTGTTTACAAATGAGACAAACATACAGACACTGGATCTCTCCTTCTGTAATATCAGCTCTGTTAATATGAGTGCCAACGAGGCCTCGTCTATGCAGAAGGTTTACTTGGGTCATAACAGACTAAAAGAGCTGCCGAAGGACTTTCTCGCAAGCAGTCGGCACCTGACGGAGGTGGATCTGAGTTGGAACCTTATCCAGGAGCTCCCTGAGGGTTTTCTTCAGGACTCAGACAGACTCCAAAAGCTGTATCTGCAGGGAAACCAGCTTCGCTTCCTCCCAGGGTCTGTGCTGCAGAAGCCAAATCTGCAAACGCTGGAGGTGGATAGGAACCCCTGGGACTGCTCCTGTTTGTTACTGGAAGGCCTGGAGGAAACCAGGAAGCACAATAGGACCATTAAGCTGCAGAACCTGGTGGAGAACCTAACCTGTGTCTCTCCCAGGCACCTTTCTGGTAGGGCCGTGTTGTCCGTAAGGCTTAGCGACGTTTGCCGACCAGCCGGCCTCACCGCCCTCTTCATCGTGCTCCCTCTTCTCATCCTCTCCGCTTTGATTCTCTGCTGGTGCTGTGGGAGGAAGAGGAAGAAGAAAGAGGTACCTATAAGCACCTCCAAAAAGAGAGCGTCCAGCAACAGCAGTAATGGCCACAAGCATCGCAAAAAGCAGCAACCTGCAGCAGCTGAGCAGAACAAAACCGGATACTGCGGCAAGGAGGGGATCCTGAAGAACCAGCTGCTGCTACGCCCAGCATCCACCCTCCTGGGCAGCACTAGAGACATCTACGAAGAGGTGGAGATAAAGCTGGGCTCAGTGGAGTCTCTTCCCCGAGAACCATCACCTGGTTCCTCCACAGAAGGGAAGCAGGAGCCTGACGGGGTCAGTAAGACGGAGCTGGACGCCGTCAGTGTGACAGAAGTGATGAAAGACTCAGCGGACAGGGAGAAGGCTTACATGACCCAGTCAACTGAATACTACAGCCTGGTGCCGGGTATCGAACTGGAGGATTCAGACCACGGGGAGTATGAGAACGTCAGCCTCTCGTGACACCGTGTTGAAGGAATAACTCAACATTTTGGGACATTTATATTTTCTTTCATGAGAATAACTTTCCGGGTTAAAAGTCCATCTTCTATTTCATAATCATCTTCTCACTATGAGTAATGAGGTCTAACATGAACAAAAAGTTTGCCAAGTTCTCAATGGTCTGGGCTGACTTGATAAAAATGTTTGACTGTTAAACCTCGACCGAAAACAGAAAAGGTTTTTCTTACTTTTTTTAGCCTTCAACATTAAATGGTAAAGAGATAGTTAAGTTTTGAACCCTGGTTTCCAGTACAGCATTGGAGCCAGGGGAAGTCACTTTAGCTTAGCATAAACACTGAGTGCAGCTAGCTAAACTGTCCAAAATTAAAGAAATACCTACACCTTTTATGGGTCAATTAATTAAATGTTGTCCCTCTTTTGTTACATAAACAATGTATGGTTTTAAGCACTGAAATGTAATGCTTTAAGCCAAAAAGTACTTACACAACTCCCACTGTTTGTGTATGGATTAAACAACTTAGATATGACGCGTTAATTATTGAGCAGTCTGGTTCCTAAACTTCTGTAGCTGTTGAGCTAACCGCTAACAAGAAAAACGTTTGCACTTATCAGGTAGGCTACAATAGCCGTCTGATCTTCTTTTTATTTTTTCGCAAGTGGCTTGTTTTGTTTTGCTTGCCATTTCGGTCCCTTTATCATTTAATTTAGTGTCATTAAAAAGGCGGTAAAGTTCTCTGAGCTAGCTTGCTAGGTAGCCTATCATTATGAAAGATATTGGGCTCAGTGAAGAACTGGGCAAGAGGTTTTTGTCATGTCTCAAACTGTCTGTAAACCATGTCTTATTTATCTACACTGACAGAAAAGGTTAAAAATAATTAGATGGAGACACAACACACACACTTTTCCAGCTCCCTCATAGGTTAGCACTGCAACGGTAGCTAACACTGAACTAAACTATGTTTTTGAGAGTTGCTAAACTTTTGAGCAATTCAATTGAATTCAACAAATTGACACAAAATGTTGCTGTTTTTACTTGTGGTAGATATTTAACTTAAGGTAGTACCAGGGTATGTAGTCTTTTTGCTAGGCTAGGCTAACCATGGCTCCAACTAGGCTACTTAACTCCTAAATCAGTTGTATCGATCTTCTCATCTAACTCTCTGCAAGATATTGAAGAAGCACATTTCCCCAAATATCTATTTGACTATTCCTTTAAATGCACTAAAGAGAGACACTGTAGGTATGCTGGTAGGCCTATGTGTGTGTCTCTGTGTGTGTTATCTACTGATAGAGGGACAGCATGGTCCAACCACTGTAGTATCACAATGTAAGAGGAAGTGATTTAATCCGCAGCTTTTCCTGTGGGACCCGAGGAACGCAGTGACGGTTTGAAAGGGAGGCCCTCCTGTTTTACTCTCTGTAAAAGCTATTTTATAGACACCGAGGCCCAAAGACATTATTTCTATTTAAGGGTGTCCGTGCAAATGCACTTGTCTTATTGTTTTCACCTCCATAACAAAGAACCGGACATATTTTAATGACTACTTGTTCTAGGTCAAGCAAGCTTTTGTATGTGCTCTCTTTTACCTCACCCAAGTGCAATTGTTAAATGCATTCCAGTTTGACTTGTTACATATTCTATGAAATACAGGATGTTCTGGATCAAACTCATTCACCTTGTGCTGCACATCCATGTACGTAGGTGCTGAAACAATGACTAATCCCATTGCAATGCTCACAGCTATTTCAACATGAAATGTGGAATGTAAAGCTTAGACGAGAAGTCTAAAATTATATATGTCATTGTTAAAAAGGGATGATAGGACAGATGCTTGCTAATGCTCTCCTCCGGGCTAAAATGTGCATATAAGTTGGAAAATAGCAGCGTGGTCAGATCTTAATACTGGGGAATGAAGGTGTAAAATTAAAAATCTCTGTAGTGTTGGTTCAGTAAACAAAAAAAAGACATTGAAGGTCATGGAGGAGGTGTAAGATTCAAACTTCAAACTTGATTGTTATCTAAGAGATGGAAAAAACGACTAGACATCTCACTCTCACACTTGCTGGGTTTGAATGCTGATTTGTTTGTGTTCAGTGAGAGAGGGTGCAGTTTTAAGGGTGTGGAACTTCCTGTGATTTAAAAATACTGAGGTGTATTTTCCAGACAGGGGTTTCACATACTTTCTATCAAAGCTTTATTTATCCACATTGTAAGGCTCACTGCTTTCCAAATGCAAAAACGCCCTAAGGTCAAAATACAAACAATGAACGAATGTTGCATTTTGAAAAAATTCTGCAAACAGATTTTATTGTAAAATCTGTATTTTCTTTCTTTTTCGGTAGCTAAAATATTTTGGCTCAAATATCTACTTACAGTTGTTACACCTGTCAGATTTCCTTTCTTGCTCAACATATATACAGTTTACCATTAAAAACGCTGAACATTGATTATATTTTTTTTAATAATGAGGCAACCATAGGTCGCTTCTGATGTCTAGCGGGTGAAAAAATCTTTGTTAAATGGTTGAAAAAACTCTCAGGCTGGCTTTCTGAGGTATACAGTAGACTTTCTAAAAATCAAAATCATGTCAAAGTGGTCTTGGATATTGATAGCTATAATCATGATATTATGCCCAACTAATTAGCCATGTTAGCTAACATAGCCTATATGTTCATATAAACAATTAATATTTACTTCTACTGTTACAAGCAAAAAAGCTCAAAGAATGACAACTAAAATGTACATAACTGGACAGCGATATAACAATTCAGTGGTTGCTGGATTTTCAACTTTACAAAATCCAAAACAAGCACAGGACAGAGCTGCTAGCACTAGCTTAAACTGCATTAGCATCCAGGACCAACTACCACACAAAAGTACAATAAATAATGTAATGCGGATGTGCTAGATATGAAAGGGGTCTGTTGTTAACGTAACCTGTAACCCCACAAAACATAGTTAGCTACTGATGCACTCATTGGCCTTGGAAGCTGATAGATATTTAAGCTAGTTAGCGGGACATGCTAATGATTTAAGCAAAATTAGATGAAGACACAGCTTATTCACTTAACTCTTTTGCTTTTGGTTTTAGGAAGGCCAAAGAAGAGGGACACCACTGTCCAACTGATATCCAAAATTTTACAGGCCTCCTTTTTATGGTTGCTAAGCTACGACTGGACAATTGTGGTTAGCAAAATAGGTTTAGCGAACTTTCAGTTCAAAAAGCTCACATCGTTTGTAAATTTTTACACCTGAAATTTTAAAATGTGACATATTTCTTGCCAGCATTTATTCTTTGATGACATTTGAGGGTTTACTGAAAAGACAAAATAAGAAGTTTCTAAAAAATGTAGAGACCTCATATTTGGTTTCTTCATAATAAAGAGGCCCCTGACCTCAGTGTTTCTAAAACCTAAGGGCTTAATTGTGTAATTTTGAAGTGAAATTAGGCTTTGATGGCAGTTTTTCTGGTCACAAAAGGTGAAACTACTTCAGTAACAGTTATTTTTTTAACATATGGCAGCATTAATAGCCTACTACTTCACTGGTAAAACAAAATGGGTCTCCTGCTATCATTCAAGCACTGATTTACATCACTATGTTTATATTGGCAGATGCACCATTTTCATTGTTGTATGCAAATAATTGTTGAAGTAAAATAAATGTTTTTCTCAAGATGTCTGCCTCAGTATTGTGTGTGATGATGATGATGACTAACACCACAAACAAGAGGGGAAAGAAAAACTAATCTGTGTCATTGGTGCTGCATTTTTCAGAACTTGCTCCAGATCTTTTCTTTCAACCTTTTTTTTTTTTTTTTTGCCCCCGTCAGCTCTTTCTGCCCCGACAATGACCCAGGCCGGCCCCAGCTACCTGAAATCCCTCTTTTCTTTTGAGGTCTAATTTCACTCACCGTGGGAAGTTGTAATTAGCGCATTGGGTTACTCAAACGATCAGCGCTGAGCCTGCTCTCTCTGTCCTGTTCTCAGAGGTCTTAGCCCCCGACCAGTGGATCCAGTAGTCGAGGCCAGGAAACGGCTGCGATGTTAATCTGGGAGTGTGTTTCATCTAGATCAACTATAGATTTACACAGGATGGTTAAAAGTGGAAACTCCTTAAATAGTTTGTAATATATATTATTGTATTGTACCATATTTTATCACAAAAATAAGATCTTAAATGAGTTTCACAGGCAACTAAATGAATACATGGCTGTAAAACAAGAAACATCTGGTCACCTGGTCTGTATTTTTTATAAAGGAGTATTACAAATGGGCCTAATACATGCTATTAAATATATCAGTACTGTACTTTAATTGTTTTCTGTCAATAAAAGAGCCCTTGGGTGACTTTGTTTATGAGATAAATACAGACAGTGAGGCCTCAGGGCTGTGGCTGCAGATCCACTGCATATACAAGAGCGCCATCTAGTGACAGGAATGGAAACTACCATTTATGAGTAAAGGAAAACTTTATAGTGATGTATACATCAATCAATCGGTAATAAATGCAAAGATAGAGACACTACGGGGCCCGTTAGTTGCAGGCGAATTAGCAGCACAGATTACAGATTGAGACAAAAAGGGAAGTGAAAGGCGATCCCCTGTCCAGGCTGTGATGGAGGATTGATAGCCCAATAAATATGCAGTCAGGGAAGAGCAAACAGAGTCAGAGGATAAAACCCGGCTGGAAAAGAGACTATGATTTACAATAGACTGCTGAAACGATGTGAAAAGCAAACAAGCGAGCAGAGTACAGCAGCCAATGACAAAGACAGAGAGACGGGAGGGATGGACCCATCTGCTGCTCCGTCTGCATCGCACTGTGAAGATGAGTTAGGCTTCTGTTATCACCGTCACTGATGGACAGAACAGTAAATAACACAGACAAGGCTCGGCTGTGTAATCAATCTGTGTGTTTATTATGTGATTTTCTGTGACGGGGCATTAGCATGTCTTACATACCAGGTCCAAAGTACTCAATTGATTTGTGTCGCATCAGAAATACTGTTGATTTTCAGAAACATGTTAGTGTTTTCTACCTTCTAAATATGGATGTGACTTTATTCAACCTGGTAAGGGCTTCAGGTTTCAAAACAATGCAGACCTATTATGGATTAGATCTAAGAGAATAATAAAGATTCATAAAGCACATAAAGGGTGAGATACATAAACAGTGATAAATCAAAATGTAAAACTATTTAAAAGACTGAGAGCAAGATCAGCCTGCCTCCAATGCAAAGAGAAGCAAAGAGAAGCAGATCAGTAGCTCTATATAGAATTTGATGTTGGTTTTAGACATGAGGCCCTGTCCATAAAACCATTTGTAATTGTTTTATTATGACATGTGAAGAGAATAATACAATTATTTTATTATTCTATCTCCAAAGAGCAAGAGCAAGTTACTTATTGTAATATTTTAATATCATTATTCTGCAGGTTGGTTTATGAATGTACTGAATACACGCGTTTGTTTCTCTGTCTTCTCTTTCCTGGTAAAGAACTGTGTAATCTCTGGATTTGCTAAATATTATATAAAAACACATGTTGTATTAATATAAGCAGTTACATTTAGTATCTATTTATAGTATAATAATATAATATAATATAATAAAGAAACATCACATGAGAGGCTGTAATTCAGACGCAGATAATCACAGCCGTGCTGATATTCAGTACAACATCACAACCTCGAGTGTGATATACTTTTATAAAACACAAGCGGAAAATAGTAGTAAAAAAGTATTAATCAGCAGCATATTATTTTTTGGTCCACCAACTCAACTAGTTCCATAACTTAACTGACACTGGACTCTTGTTGCCAAGCAACCCAAACATTCTCCTGCACTGTGTGTCTCCAGGTTACCACAGATAGTTTTTTATCATGTCCATGTATCTGTTTGTTTTTATTTATCATCAACCAGTGAAATAAGAGTCTGCTGTGTGATTCAGAGGTACCAGCTTGATAAATGTAGACCTACACCAATGTTAATTAACAGTATTCTGAACACCTGGCTGAGGCGGAGTGATACACAAGAGAGAAAAGTCCCAGTGATGTTGTCTCTATATCAGCTCTCATGGAATGCCTCTTGTCCAATCAGATTACCTGGTTGGAAATTACTGCTGTATAATAGTATATATCATTAATTGTTCAGGTCAGTTTTTGTTTTATTGTATTTTAAGCATTTTCCAGCTTGTGATGGGCACCTTTCATGACTTTTTATCAATAATAAAAAGATCATAAATTCCTCTAGCAAGATTAAACTGAACATTTACAGAGCCAAGTCTGCTCTGTGTTATCACAAGTGTCTCATCAACTTCTTATCCACTCTCTTACTAAATAATTATCAAGGTACAATAATCATATAAAGACTGTACACTTTATGAGCTGTATAAAACATATAACCAATATAATGCAAACTGAGGAGTCATATCTACCAGTATATGTAGTATTGTATTAACAGGATGTGTCTCTGCACTTAGTGACTGTAGGTGTATACTGTATATCTTATGGACTTCAGGTTCCCACGTTATAAATTCAAGGTGTTAATTTATGACAGCACAACAGAGAGCTTTAAATTCAGAGCCAGAGGAAGAACGTTTCCTCTCAGGACAGCAGGACTCCACACAGGATCAGGTGATACACCTGACTTCACAGGTAAGACTCCTCTTTAGATTTATATTAAAGGAGACGGTTGTAATAAAATCTATATATTATGACTGAGAAATCAATATTGATTTTAACATAATTTCTTATGTTTTACAGGATATTTCTGTGATCAGAACAAACACAGACATGACAGTTTCTTACAGCCTTGAAGTGGCCGATGCCAGATTTGGCGGCTTCTCTAAGTTGCTGTTCAGGTGGAAGGGAAGCATCTACAGGCTGCTGTACAAAGAGCTGCTGGTGTTCTGTGGGGTTTATCTGTTCTTCAGTTTGCTTTACAGGTAAATTTACTGGTTTTATCTTTTAATTCTGCTGTTTGCTGCAGTGTGATTGAGTGATGTTGGTTTTCCTCACAGGTTCCTGCTCACACCGAGGCAGCAGGATGTGTTTGAGCGTGTCGTCCTTTACTGCGATCAGTTCACCAACACCAACTTCATCCCAGTCCTGTTTGTACTGGGTGAGTCCAACTGAACCAGCTCTGTCTTACACCAACCAAACCTAAAGATAAACCACCATAATTAATATATTTTGTCGCAGGTTTCTATGTGACCCTGGCCTTTAACCGCTGGTGGGGTCAGTACACCAGCTTCCCGCTGCCGGACAACCTCATGATGGTGGTGTCCGGGAACGTCCACGGATCAGACGAGAGAGGTCGACTGCTGCGGAGGACTCTGATGAGATACGCCAACTTATCCTCAGTTCTTATTTTGCGTTCCATCAGCACAAGAGTTCTCAAACGTTTCCCAACTTTGGAGCACGTAGTGGAGGCTGGTAAGAAACAACAGAGGAGAGGAATTAACTGCATTCACTCTGGGATTATACTTGAGAGATTGTACTTCAAAATCTGCAAGCTGCAATTAAATTAAGAGATAATTTGAATTTATAAAATTAGATTCAATTTGTTTGCCTGTTTGGTTGGTCCCCAATATACTGAAATGTACCGAGGGTTTAAATATAAGATTTCTTCAGCTTAGAGGACCTGGCTGTAAAGGCCCAGTCACCTTTACTCTTAAATCAGCAGACAGGCTGCACTCTGACTCAGATTACTAATCCTTCCATCCATGTGGCACCTAACTGTCTGATCTCTGTGCAGGATTTATGACGACACACGAGCTGAAAAAGTTTGAGTCTCTTCACTCTGATTTCAACAAGTACTGGATGCCTTTGACGTGGTTCTCAAACCTGGCGTCCACAGCGAGAGAGGAGGGCCGAGTGAGGGACGACATCGCTTTGAGACTGCTCATGGACGTGAGTGGGTGTTTCTTTTTCTACTTTACTTTATGATGTAGGATCACTTTAAATCCCTTTATGAGCCATCTTCAACACCAGTGTTTCTATACATTCTGCATATTCTATAACTGCAGGAGCTGAACAATTACAGAGCTAAGTGCAGCCTCCTGTTCCACTACGACTGGATAAGCATCCCTCTGGTCTACACTCAGGTACGATCAAGGCTAGAAAAACTACGATCAAGCTCATTTATTTTGACTTCATTTGATGGACATTTCTCTTCTTCTTCTTAGTTTGAAACACAGCTGTTCTTTACCACCTTTTTAATTACCTCAATTACTCTTCTGTCTGTGCAGGTTGTTACTATAGCGGTTTACTCTTTCTTCGCCTTCTGCGTGATTGGCCGTCAATTTCTGAACCCTGAGAAGGGATACAAGGATCACAAACTGGACCTGTATGTCCCTGTTTTCACCCTGCTGCAGTTCTTCTTCTACACTGGCTGGCTCAAGGTGAGAGGTCATATTTCACCTGTATAAAACTGATTTTGTTTGGATTTTTCTCATGAGAGATACTTCACTGTTTCTGTTCTGTAGGTAGGGGAGCTGATCATCAATCCCTTCGGCGAGGACGATGACGACTTTGAAACCAACCAGCTGATCGACCGAAACATTGAGGTTGTCCCCTCAAGGCTTCTTTCTGATACAATCGCTCTAAACACCGGTGCCGGACTCATGGTGTCTGAGGGGTTTAAAAAAGAAAAGGGCTGCGTGATTATCTGGCACTTTATCATATTGTCTTCACTGAAAGGGCACTTAATCATGTTTTAGCAACCAGAAGGGCCCTGATCGCCTTGTCTCCACTGGACATGCACCTTAAAGGGCACATCATCAACTTTTCTTACTTGAAATGTCACCCTATTTTATCCTATTTCTTGCAAACTGGGTGACATTAGGGAGCACTTCTTCATATTTATCTACCATAGGGCTCCCAAGATGGCACATTATCCTTATTAATCTACCATATGGGCAGCCAAGAACACACAGGGGCACCTGAGGTTGCATCGCTAACAGTCATCATTACATTTCTCTCTCTGTGTAGGTGTCCATGCTGGCTGTAGACGACATGTACCAGAATCTGGCTCCCATTGTGAAGGACAAGCACTGGTCGCAGAGACATTTCTCCATCCCGTACACTCTGTCGACAGCAGCTGAGACTCTGAAACCAGCCTTCAAAGGCTCAACCTTTGACATGAGGTATAAACTTATTTCACCCTTTACTTTGCTTTATGTTGCTGTTGAACAGTCCAGAAAATAAATAAACACTTCCAAGAATTGGACCTAAAATGTCTGCCATATTTGCAGGGTGAGTGCGGAGGATCTTGACATTCACCACCCTGCAGACACTGCTGGAAAGACACACTTTTTACCTGTTAACGGCTCTCTGGGCGATGGTCTCAACGGTCTTCTGCAGAGGAGCAGAGGAATCCTGCGAGGTGCGAGCCTCCCTACTCTAATTGATGTTTCATCACACCAGGATGAGGAAGAAGATGCTGCTGCTTCCCCTGAGGTTAACATCAACAACTACAAAGAACAAGAGATGGGGTTGATTAGAGTTGAAGTGGAACAATACTAGTAAAATTACTGTTATACATATTGTGTTTGAACCACTGTGTGTTTTTGAACCAGAAATATTCTTTTATTGAATAATATAAAATATATGTTGATTCCATACAACTAAATGCATTTATGAAATAAAACAATTTTGTTCATATAATGTTTTGTTTTGTGATTATCAAGGAATTACTAAGAATATAATATTTCCTTAACGTGTATGCTCTACTTTGATAATTCACAATGAGAGCATGTACATCACTTTTCATAATGAATCACTGAAAAGCTGAAAAAGGTGCATCTGCAAGTTGCTAGTTGATGTGACTGTTGAATGATTGTAGTGAAGTAAACGTACAGGTTTTCCCCTGAGGTGTAGTGGCCCATCAGTTTAAAGCAGCATAAGGGAAATACTCCGTACAACTTCCTCAAATTCTGTACTAAAGAACATTAGAGATTTTAACGACTTTCTTTCATTGGACCTCTGCATAATACACAGTATACGGCCTATACGACACAGCAGGAGTTTGTGTAGTTAAAAAAACACGTGGTCCGCCTGTACACTCAAAAGAGCATAACACAAGAGTTGTAATATATTCAGTACAATCAAATGACACCGATTTTCTACTGGGCATACAACGGGCAGATTTGTAATAACATGTCAAATAATACGACAACACGCAATTTTAAACAGAATTAAGCACTAATGAAAACATTTTTTGGGACTTTTATTTTGAAGAACAAACAACGGAAGTTCGAGAGGGTCAAAATTATTATTTTCCACTTCCGCGTTGTCAGATAACCAAAGAAATCCATATCGATAGGAGAGTTTCACGCTTAAAATACTCGCCTGCAGTAAAGGTACGTTAACATTACTGTTTCTAGACACAACTCTGACTTTTAGCTCATGAAACATGTTCCTCTAAATAAGTTTTGAAGAACATTAACATGGCTAGCCACCCTGTTTTCTTTTAACAGCTATTGTAAACGCCACTAATTAACTAACACCTAGCTAGCTTGCTAACGTTAGCTTACTCACTTTTGGTTTAGAGGGAGTCGATACTTGAGTCACTCCTTCAGCGAACTTTGGTCTTTGATAAGCGTGTTTTAGACCTTTGACATTTTATACACACCCTTTGTAAGGCAACTGGAAATCAAATACATTCACGGGATTTGGCTGCTGTGTCAGGAATCATCTGTCACTCAAGAATATTCGGTTTTGTTTTGGTTGTTTGAAAGGATAATCCCCGCGGGACGAGGTAGGAAAACAAAGGCAGGACAGGGGTGTAATGTCATCTAACGGCCCTCTTTGGCTGAATTGCTGACTGACACCCACATCATCAACATCAACATGTCTCTGGGTGACAACCCTCACCTACTGCTTGGGAGGATCCGCTTCCTGAACAGGTGCATTGAGTGTTTCCGGAGGAGCGAGCAGGTGCCGGAGTGCCTTTGTTATATCCCCAAAGAGGTGTGCTACAAAATCTGCAAGGATTCCTCGTCCACGTCCTCCGCCTCCTCAGGAGCATCTGCAGGAGGCTCCACCGTCGGGAAAACACTCGTCTCCGTCTTTGAAAGCCCTCACCAGACTCCACACATAAAGAAATTATGCAAGTACAACATTGAACCAAAGAAAGGGACGTGTATCCGAACAACAGGGGAAGAATACTGTAACAGCCAGGGCCTGTGGGTCAAAATCAATAAGGTAAACCTCTGTCTCTCTATCATATCAACATCTAATCATGGACCTTTTCTGTTTTAATCCAGAAGCGACCAGCTTTTGTTGTGATTTTTTTCCCCACATTGCACAACCCTGCGTGTCCCTCTCACACTAGGATGTTTGTATTCACTATGAATCCAGTTTTATTAGCTATTAATGTGGTGTAAAAACACATGTAATGATGCATGTCTGTGTTCAGGAGCAACTGGAGGAGCATCGTCCGGGTCTTGACTTGGAGGAAGGCTGGATCCTGGTGTGTAAACACACAGAGGGAGGTGACAGGTTGGTCCCAGTGGAGTCACCAGAGACGGTCAGCAGACAACAGCAGCTCTTCGGCTATGACCACAAACCCTGCAACAGGTGGGAGCAGGTGGTGAACGTGGAGAATGCCCTTTACATCGGATCCAAACCCAAAGTCGCTGAGTGTGATGACGCCGCTGTCCAGAAGCTGAGGTGAGCATGTTTGTGTCACGTCAAACAAGTGAGACAGGAACCTCACCAGCTGGAGATTGTTGAATTAAGCTTCTGTTCCCATAAATCTTTAAGGTATGTTCCTCCCACCTGGACATATGAATGTGACGAGGACCTGGTGCACTACTTCTATGACCACATTGGGAAAGAGGATGAGAACCTGGGGAGTGTGAAGCAGTGTGTGACAAGCATTGATGTTTCCTCGTGTTCGGTGAGTCACATGCTCTGTATTCTTTCACTTAAACCTTCCTAAAAAAGGAGATTATAAAGGTTTTTGTTTGTGATATGGAGATTTGAAATCTGCTGTCTTGACATTTTCTTGTCAAGACAAATCTATTACAATAAAGCTGTATGAGCCTTATAGGCAAGCAAGCTTTTTTTCTGTTTATCGTCTGCTTTGTCGCGACTGATGTGGCAGAAATAGTACATAAACATTCAGGGGAATGACCCTTTTAAAAACATGACTTTGTCTGTAATCAAATCATGTTGATATTTGGTGATAGGAGGATCCCAGTGGAGGCGCGAGCTGTCTGACAGACAGCGATACCGAAACTTACTGGGAGAGCGACGGCATGCAGGGACAGCACTGGATCCGCCTGCACATGAAGAGAGGCACCGTGGTCAAGTAAGGAGCTGCTGAGCTACAAAAATAATTTAATTAAATATTTATGTATTATTTATTTAAATAAGAGCACATTGTTAATCAAGATTACTTCATGCCTCAAACTGTGTTTAAAATATCTAAGTTGTGAAAGTGTTTATTTTAGCTCATAATGCTCGACTCTTTCCTCTCCAGCAAGCTGATATTGACGGTGGACTCTACAGACGACAACTACATGCCCAAGCGAGTCACAGTGTTTGGAGGAGAGGGAGACAACCTGAAGAAGCTTAGCGATGTCACCATTGACGAGTGAGCCTTTAAAAAGGATTTGTGGACGCGTTTTACGTAACTCCTGAAGTTTCTTAAATATGCTTCAGAATGCGGGATATGAGACTTATGACAGATCATCATCTGCAGTGAGAGAAATCAAATGATGAAAACATTTTATATTATTTAGTGCCTTTAATTTGTTGGAATATGTACATATACCTGATATTTTGTTCTTGCCCTGTTTACAAATGTGATTTTTCAGTTTAAAATCTATTCAACTGTTATTTACTCTCTTGATAAAATTGATAATGTTTTATTATGAAGCAAGTCTAGCAAGTCTACCTGTCACACTGAACCATTTCCACTATAGCGAGTACATAAATACAGGGCATTGAGCTGTTTCATTGTCGGATTGACTGCAGTTTCTCATTTTTGCCTCCAGCAACCTGATAGGAGAAGTGTGTGTGCTGGAGGATATGACGTCTCACCTGCCTGTGATTGAGGTTCGAATTGAAGAATGTAGAGGTAAGGCTTTTTAGCATGGTTCTATGTTGATTTAAGCATTTCCTGTGATTTAAAACATTTCAGTTCACATTGTGGGTTATTTGGCTGAAAAGCTTCTATAGTGAACATTAAACAATGTTTTCTCTTCACTTTTGACCTGACAGATGAGGGGATAGACGTTCGGATCCGAGGCTTGAAGATCAAGTCGTCATGTGAGAGAGACCTGGGTCTGAATGCTGATGTTTTCCAGTCCACTAACTTGGTGCGATACCCCCGCCTGCAGGGCAACACGCCTGACGTCCTGTACCGCAGAGCACTGGTCATCCAGAGGTAGGTTTTATAATACTGTCATCTGGAAATATGAACCATTTTTATGATAGACTTGTGATGTTTTTTTTTGCCAGAATCAGAATTAATGTGTTGGTGAAGTTTCACCAATTTAAATCTCAGAAATACAAGTCTAATGAAATTCTCTGCATAGCCTTACAGCTAGTTGTTATGTTCCTCTGTCTCACTCCCTGCAGGTTCATCTGTCTCCTTGACTGTGTGCTCCCACACTTGGTACCTGCCTGGGACTACAGTCTGGGGACCTTCAATCAGATCAAAGTGAGTCATCGCGTAGCTTTTGAAATATATAAATAAAGTAGTATACCTACAATATCTACAAACAGTGTTGTGCTTATTAAGTTCTATATTTTGCTTTATCCAGTGAATTTTATAAGCAAACGCTCATATTTAAAACCCTCCTACCCACACAAGATGCATGAACAGTCTTTTAAAACACGGCAGTGGGTAATACTGATAGTATGCTGATGTATTTTTTATATTGAATGTACTTGTGTGTTCTTTGTGGCCCTCTAGAGCATAAAGCAGTTCCTGCTGCTGTCCAAACGCCGCTCAGCCCTCATCACCCAGTGCCTGAAGGACTCAGAGACCAGTAAGCCGAACTTTATGCCCCGACTCTACATCAACCGACGTCTGGCCATGGAGCACAGAGACAACCCATCTCTGGACCCCGGCTGCAAGAACGCCGTCCTCAATCAGGTATAAAACACTTTCTAAGAGGTGACATTACTTCCTCATTGTGAAAGTTGACTCTTAATGTTGTCTCTTAAGTGGGAAGCATAGCGTTTACTAACAGTACTGGTAAGTAAATTTTCTGTACTTAAGTATTCAAGTATTGCAGTCAGCTTCCAACAGTTTGTACACCTGTCAGACTCTGATCCATTACGGTGCTTTTACTGTTTCTTTATGGTGTTTATTTTTCACCTTGCAGGTCTATGAAGGTCTCAAGCCATCTGACAAATTTGAAAAGACTTTGGATTACAGGTATGTATTTTTAGGCTTGCATCTCTGTCTTATTTGTCAGATATTCCCTGCCTGAATATGGCATTAAATATCTCTGTCTGCCATCTTACTACTTGTTTTGCCAGGTGGCCTGCTCGGTACGACCAGTGGTGGGAATGTAAGTTCATTGCAGAGGGCATCATTGACCAGGGAGGTGGATTTCGGGACAGCCTGGCAGACATGTCTGAGGAGCTCTGCCCCAGCTCAGCTGAGTGTCCCATGCCTCTGCCGTTCTTCAGCCGTACGTCCAACCAGGTAAACAACGATCAACATCCTCTGCAGACAGTTCGGATTTAACTACACCTCACTTTATGGATTTTTTTTGTGTGTCTTATGCCGGTCGCTCAGGGCTCCTTAGAGGCCAGAGATTACTACGTCCCAAACCCGTCCTGTAAAGAATTCAACAAGTACGAGTGGATCGGTCAGCTCATGGGAGCTGCTCTTAGAGGGAAAGACTTCTTGGTGAGTGATACTAACCCTCAAACTTCTGTAGGTAGATGTTTACATTGCTTTAAAATGAGAGCGGGTTGACGCAGAGACTTGATTTTGGGTTATTTGTGCGTTCAATCCTGCAGGTTTTGGCTCTGCCTGGGCTGGTGTGGAAGCAGCTGACTGGAGAGGCTGTCAGCTGGTGTAAAGATTTCCCCGCTGTAGATTCTGTGCTGGTGAGGATATTCAAATTATTACACCAACAGTCCAATAAATGTAAATTTTATCCCTCTGAACTGAAACCGAGGCTCTGCAAACTGAGTTTCCAGTTCAATTTGCATTTGTGTTCAGGTAAACCTGCTGGAGGCCATGGAGAACATGGACCAGGAGACGTTCGAGTTCAGGTTTGGCGAGGAGCTGGTGTACACCACCCTGCTGAGCGACGGGCAGATGGTGGAGCTCATCCCTGGCGGCAGTAATGTGGCCGTTCGGTACGAGGACCGCAGCGAGTTCGTCCGCCTGGTGCAGAAGGCTCGGCTGGAGGAGAGCAAGCAGCAGGTGGGACTTGAATGGTGTTACACTTTGTGTGTGGTCAGAATTTCTCTTGTTGCTGCTGCTTTTATTCCTCATTACAAACTTTTCAACTAATTCAGTTGTGCATAAAGTTGCTACATTATACAAGCTTCAATATGTGCTTGTGTGTTGCAGATTGCTGCCATGCATGCGGGGCTGCTGAAGGTGGTTCCTCAGGCGGTGCTGGATCTGCTGACCTGGCAGGAGGTGGAGAAGAAAGTGTGTGGAGATCCTGAGATCACTGTGGAAGCCCTGAAACGACTCAGTGAGTTTCCAGCTTAGAATTGATCTCAGCGTCTTTGACAAAAAAACATGCATTTTTACACATTGTTTAGAGAGTTAATTTTAATTTTATTTAGTGTCACTTTGACCCTTGACTTCTAATCTAGTGCCATCATCAGGTTACAATCTTTGTCCAATACGTTTGCCTGTCACCAAATACCATGTATTGAATCAATGTCTCTGTCTTTCTTCCAGCACGCTATGAGGACCTGGAGCAAAGTGACGTTAGAGTGCAGTACTTATGGGAGGCACTGACCAACTTCACCAATGGTCAGTTGTCTGTTGATACAATATGTCCACTGTAGTGAATGTCTTTTACTATATCTCATATTAACTATATAGTTCAAACCTTCATAGTGTCTTGGTGCGGAAAATAAACAGGACACCTTTGTTTCAGTTATGAGACATTGGCTATAAACTCAGATTCATGGTAAGAACTCAGTTACTGACAATGATTTTGATTGTTGTTTCCAGAGGATCGCAGCAGGTTTCTGAGGTTTGTAACTGGTAGAAGTCGCCTTCCTGCGCCTATATATGTCTTCCCTGACAAGCAAGGGTGAGTGCAAAATCCCTAATAAATAGAATAATTATTGACATATCACTGTTTTCTTTTGATATGAAGCAAAATAGCTCATTACAAAACTTATAGAAGCTTTTAATTTCTCAATTTTGAAATGTTGTCTTGTTTCCAATTTAGCTCTGAGACGACTGATGCACTTCCACAGTCCTCCACGTGTTCCAGCACTCTTTATTTACCCAACTACCCAAGGTACGCTCTGTGTTTTGTGTACATATGCAGAATCTGTTTCTGCATATTGATGTGAACATTTAATATAAAGTTGTGTTTAAATGTGTTGTATGCATTGCTGTAAAAATATGTTATTGTTTTATGGTGCTAGAAAATGTACTCATCTAAGCTCTTATGAAGAATATTACTATTCATGTAATGAATGTGATTCATTCATGTGATTTTGTTTTAATAATGTTTATTTATCTACACAACTTCATCCTCCTCTTCATTTTTTCCTGCAGTGCAAAAGTTTGTGAGGAAAAGCTTCGATATGCTGCGTACAACTGTGTGGCCATTGACACAGACATGAGCCCGTGGGAAGAGTGATCTCTCTGCTTCTTCACTGAAAAAGTTCTGCACTCTTTACCAATCACTGTTGAATGGAGAAAGCTTGCCAAGTCTGTCACCATATCTGCACACCTGCCAATTAATCCAAGCTGTATATAATAAAGAAATTTATGGAAACATGGAAATTATGTTGGTGTTTTTATTAATCAGTGAGTTCTCATGTTTGCCTGAATGAAACTATAACTGAATGGATCCTCTTAATATTCAAGCCATTTAGGTAATTTTATAAAATACTAATCACTGCATTTAGGGAGCGCTAAAATACAGGACATGGTTTATTTATATTGTTGTAATAAATCAGTTTAACTCAGAAAAGTAGAATATTACTGAAATAATAGAATATATGATTCAAGCAGTAACATATGAAACAAAACATAAAATTATGTAACAGACAAAAAATGATAAAGTTGATCCCAAAAGTTCAGCACCATGGAACTAGCTGTTTGACGAAATAATCTCTAGTAAAGCTTGTTTGACTAATTTTTCGCTTAAAGAATGTAGTAATATAGATATGTTTAACTCTATGCTTCCCTATTGTGAAGTTATGTATATTATAAATTAAAAAGATTAATACAAATATGTATTTTAAATTATTTCGAATAAATGTTTCTTTAATTCTTTAATTAAAATTATTATATTAAAATAATGCTTGATTTAAACGTATTATTTATAAATACAGCACAACTTAAATGTATATTTTTGATTCCTATCCTGCTCTTTTTTTTTCTTCATGTGATTAAACCTATTTACAAGTAAAACAAAGTGGTGATTTTTTTTGTAACGCTTTTATGAAACAAATTAATTTGGTAAGGGGATTTAATTTTGTTTAAACATTTGTGTATCGATTACTTCATCAATATATTTATATCATTATTTACAATTTATCATCGATAAACATTCATCTCTGCGATGAACATTACAATCTCACCCATGGAAAATACCGTTCGCCACTGTGAAATCCCGCGAGAACACGTGGCTTCAAACCTCCCCATGAGCCTTTGCGATTCCTCTTTCTAGCCGGCGCCTGAGAATGGGTACGTGTTTTCATGCTCGGGTTGGAGGGAGAATCCTTGTCCATCTGATTTGTTAAAGAAGAAATATTCCAAAAATGGTTTGCATTACTGAAGCTTAATGTTATTTGAATGGATCTAGGTCTAACTTTGCTGTGTACCGTGAATTTATTTAGCTATAGTGAAGTTATTTGAAAAGGATGTCTGAAGCGTTCCAAGATGGCCTCTCTCATTTGCCATGTAGTTAGCTTCTGATGTTGAAGTGTGCTTTAAACCGTTGCACTTTGGTGTTGCTGGGGATATACGCTATTTTAGCGTGATCCTGTGTTGTGCTCTTGACAATAGGGATAAATTTAGTAAGGCTCCAGGAGTGAAAGACAAATGGTGAGCTAAAGTTAGCATTAGCGTTAGCAAGAAGGTTGGTCGTGATCCTGTCATGCTGCTTACACTATCACTTGAGGAAACGCCGTGGTTAATACTTGTTTTGTTTGGGTATTTGTACACATTAACTGTATTTTTGTCCTCGGTTTATCGTTGTAAACGTGGTTATAGTCGTGTTTTCATCAGTTAAGGTGCATGTTGGGCCATGCCATTGGTATGAAGTTTAGTTGGCTCTCTGGCCATTACAGTTTTTGCATCTAAGAACAGGGCTCAGAGCACCTCTAAATTTCAGTGTGCACCTGTAACAAATTTGAGGTTTTTGTTACAATACGTGTTTGAACTGGGTTTAAATCCAGTCCTTTTTATAGTATTAACAATGTTGCTGTGAAAAGTAAGGAAAATCCTGCCTTATTGAGCCATGAAGGGAGCTTACCATTGCTTGAGTGACATGATGAATCTCTTTATGCGGAATCCTAATAACAATTGCGGAAACCTACCTTGGAGAACTGATTGCTCAAGCATAAACTCAAAATGTTTTAGATCAAATTTGGTGAGTTGTCCAGTCTCCTAACTCCTGGTTCTAACTCCTTTTCATTCATTCAGGTATCTCCAGGGACAACTGGCATAAACGCCGCAAGACCGGCGGTAAACGCAAGCCCTACCACAAGAAGAGGAAGTATGAGCTCGGACGTCCTCCTGCAAACACAAAGGTAAATGAAGACAGCGAATACTCTCTTAAACTTGACCACATGTGATGTAGCGTGGGTGATGAAAACATGACCTTAGGTAGGTCTTTTTTTGGACCGTTTTGGTTCAAAGTTGAGGACTTACCAATGTTAGGACTCGTCATAGTTACACTGACACGCTTTAATACATGTTAATTGTACTTTTTTATTAGCCAAAAAAGACAATTGAAATACAATTATTCTAAATCTTTGGCATAAAATGTGTCAAGACTAAAATGAAACGTTTCTTCAGATCGGACCTCGCCGCATCCACACAGTGAGGGTCCGTGGTGGGAACAAGAAGTACCGTGCTCTGAGGCTGGATGTTGGAAACTTCTCATGGGGCTCTGAGTGTAAGTATTTGAATTTCACTTCTTGGAGTTTTTTTAGCCCTCTCTGACCTTGCTCACATCTTTCAATGAAGATAACTTTGTCCAGTTCTGCTACTGAATGCAAGTGGTGATAATGAAGACTCTGAGAAAGACCTTTTTTTTCACTGACACTTTGTCCTTAAAGAATAAACAGAACAATATCAGTTGATCAAATGAGGACATGTTTTTGATAATTGCACTTTATTTTGTGTACACAGGCTGCACACGCAAGACCAGGATCATTGATGTGGTCTACAATGCCTCCAACAACGAGCTGGTCAGAACCAAGACCCTGGTGAAGAACTGCATCGTCCTCGTCGACAGCCTTCCCTACAGGCAGTGGTACGAGGCTCACTTCGCCACTCCTCTGGGACGCAAGAAGGGAGCCAAACTGGTATGAGGAACATGCGCATCTCCTTAACATTTATTTTTAAATTGCAATGAAAACTGGCGTACCACGCACTCGTTTTGCAGTGTTTGTATGCTCTATGGTGCTGAAATACTAGCTACTAAAATGTTTAAATGCTTAAATTGTAGGCAAAACCTGATGGAAGTTGGTCCACCTTGAGCGTCTCTCATAATCAGAGCTTAATGCTTACTCCAGGTGCAGACGTTTCAGAATGCTTATCTTATATATTGCCATAATAAGCTTCAGCACAATGAGCATATTCAGTTAGTTTATCTGCTGGGTTGATAAAAAAAAAGTTAAATCAGTCAAACTTTATTGGATTGAATTCTGCACATTAAGTGGAAAATTAAAAACCTGTAGGAGTTTTCTGTTAAAATGATAGGAAGCTAAACTGGGCCAGAACATTAAATGTTAAAAGGCATTTTCTTTCATGGCACCTGCACTATAAAGTGATGTCTGTTGTGGTTCAGGTTTTTCCATGAAGATAACTTTGTCCAGTTCTGCTACTGAATGAAAGTGGTGATAATGAAGACTCTGAGAAAGACCTGTTACCTACACTGACATCTGAAGTTTTACATTCAAATCACCCGATTTGGGGCAGCAGGTGACATTTAACATTGAAGTGTTTCATATCTCTCTAAAGCTTTACATTCTTTCTTCTTCTCTAGACTCCTGAGGAGGAAGAGGTTCTGAACAAGAAGAGATCCAAGAGGACACAGAAGAAGTACGATGAGCGTAAAAAGACGGCAAAGATCAGCACCCTCTTGGAGGAACAGTTCACGCAGGGAAAACTGCTTGGTGAGTCTAAACATGTGTTTTAAGGCATTGGCTGCCCTGTATGGCTTCAATTATTTCGAATTGAAATACCAATAGCTTTTGTTTTCCATGTTAATTTCCAAATTTGGGGCTCTGTGGCCTTTTGGCACCAGCTGTATAACAAAGTTGGGATTTGTATGTGTGGGTCTGAATACCTAAAATATGTCAATTATATTTGTTAACAAAGACCAGCTCTGATCACGTGTCTCGTATTACAGTGAACAATGAGGTTTCTGATGGTTTAAAATATATCTGCTGATCACTATTTATCATTTATAAAAAAAAAAATTTAATTGATCAATTTCAACTGGGGTCAAAGGATAATTAAGATATCTTCTCAATACACCTTTATTGTGCAGTGATATCTGAGGTGTAGGTCTTTCCATGAAGAGAACTTTGTCCAGTTCTGCTACTGAATGAAAGTGGTGATAATGAAGACTCTGAGAAAGACCTGTTACCTAAACTGACATCTGAAGTCAAAATCTTTGAACTCAGTAAGCTGGTGGTTAATGTTTGCTACCACAAAGAATTGGAACACATTAAAATGGCTCTGAAACGGTATCTTTATACTGACTGAACCTTGACCCCGTCCTGGGATTTTTTTTCTCCTTTTTAATGCATTATGTTGTATTCACCTCAATTGATCATGTTTTACTCTTCCCTCCTGCAGCTTGCATCGCCTCCAGACCCGGCCAGTGCGGCAGGGCAGACGGCTACATCCTGGAGGGCAAGGAGCTCGAGTTCTACCTGAGGAAGATCAAGGCCAAGAAAGGCAAATAGATGTACAGCTGTTTGATACGTCAATAAAATCCGAACGTCCCAAAACTGTCTGCTGTCATTGTTTTACTTTTCTTTTGTTTTGATACTTGATCCTGCATAAAACCTAAGTACACTGGACATTTCTTAAAGTATGTAGGACGGTTCATGTTCAATAACAAAGACTAGATCATATCATAAACTGGGATTACAGGAAGTCGGCAATGCCTGAAACTTAGTAAAAGCAGATCCTTTAAATCACAAAAGTTGTCGACTTTGACATTAAGTACAGAAATCTGTCATGCAGTTAATTACAGTTCTGTCTTTAGTGTTGGTTGTAGTAAAATGCCTCTAGATGGCGCTACTCCCTCACTACTAAATGAAGATGTTTTGTTGAAAGATAAATAGGTTAAAATAAGGAAGAAGCCTGTTCTGGATTAAACTAAGCTGATTGCAAGAGGGAAGGTTAGAGCTACTCTAGGCCTAAATTGAAGCTTAAATTAATCCTTCAAAGAGGCAGGTTTAACTTCTGCTTAGTCCTGCTTGTGAAGAAGCATGGACTATTTGGAATATCTAAATGAAGACCAACATGCACTACAGAGGCCAGCCAGAAGAGTACTTGTGGATAAGTGTAATCGGAGTGCTGCACAACTACCTGAAGCAGCGCTGCTGTCCTGATCCTCCAATGGAAAATCAGGATCAAGCAGTTGTGCCCATGGCCAGCAATGACCAACAAGGACTTGCATACAGAGATGCTTTTACATAGAAGCACAACCAGATGAAATGCATTTAAAGATGTAGTGTATTTATTATGGCTTTTTTAATTTAATTTTTTTATTTAAATAGTGTGCATGGAAAATTAAATGAGAAAATCAAGGCCGTCTTAAGATATTGTTTGCAGTGATTAAAATGCTCCATTAGAAGCAATAAACTCATTTGGTCCTTAGTATGAAAAAAGAATAAAGATTGACGCAGACAGTGGAATATATTGACCACTGACCAATTTACTTTCGGTCATCATGTGGTGTACAATTCACCAGTATTCATTCGCTCTCTTCCAATCTCTGCATTCTCTATTTGTTTACACCAGTTTAAGGTTCTTCCACAGAGTCTATAAAGGCAGATATTCTAAAGTGTATGTCAGAAAAATAGAAATATGAGAAAAGTAAAACACTGAAAACAATAAAGATATCTCACAAGAAGTTAAACTTTTCTTGTTATATTTTAATTTGTCTTGAATTTACTGCAAATTGCAGCCCAACCACTCTTCTCTTGCTCAGTGAAAGCAGTCTGGATTTTACTTTCAGTTACTGGATTGTTTGACACACTTTTGTTTTAGTTTTTCAGACTTTTTTTAGACTCACTAAAGTATTTTGAACAAATTATCTTTGCTTCTGCCGTTGTTTTATCTTCAGTTTCACACCAGTCATTGTGTTTTTTAATTCCATTCCGGGTTTTTATGAGCACCATTAGACCAACAGCATGTGCTCATACTTAACCTAATGAGGCTTAACCCTGGTGTTCTCTTTTAGGCCTACTTACCTTACTCCAGGACTCCATAGTCACCGACTAACTAAGCTAAACTTAGGCCACGTCCATGAAAGCCACTTAAATTTCCTGGTTTAACTAGTACACATTAAGGCCTACTCCTGGCTTAATTAAAGCCTTGTCTGTGAAACCGGCCCTAAATGTATTTGTCCAACTAAAAGCTTAAAATAAATCATACAATTTTATTAAAAATGAATCATAGCAAAGCAGCACACCTCTTTGTAAGGCTGTAACCATGAAACATTTTTGAGTAAAAAAGTAAAGGTTAAGGAAAAAAAGTTGCCATGGTCTGGTTGTTTAATTTAGACCAAAAACATACTCGAGTTAATTTAGTCTCATTCCACTGCTGGTTATTGAATGTATGTCTGTTGAATGCATGTGACAAACCCGACCATAAAACGGGATGTTATTTTTTAATTAGTGGTAACTTTCCTTCTCCCCTCTTTGATTGGAATGGTCAGTCTATGTATGTATAGTTCAATGTTTTGATATATAGGTGGTTCGGTAGACAAACATGGAGAAGAGGTAATGTAGGCAGCAGAAATGTCTTCGTCTCACCATCATCTGTTCTCCCAGCTGAGTGTCCGTGACTGCACTCGCTGGTGATTGGCTGTAGTCTGCTATTGTGCTTGTACCGCAGTACAAATAGAAACGTTCTTACAATTTTACAATTAAAAGTTCTCATTAAGCAGTAAAATTGTCCCTGTGAGAGTTGTACTATAAAAGGTTACGTTGCTAGATTAATATTACTGATGCATTGAAGTGCATGTTGCATTTTACTGCTGTAGATCTGTCATTACACTATATACTGTTGGGTAGTTTCATCTACAGCACATTTTTATATTCTTTGTATCATCAATGTCCTGTGGGGAGTACATATCAATAAAAAGTCATTTTTCATGAGAAAAACGGCCGCATTTTCAGCTTTGTTAAAAAGCACTTTCAAGATCACGAAGGAATGTTTTTGAAACCTTCAAATTCATATAATTACATTTAGAGATATATGGTGTTAACTGTACAGGAATAGTAAACACATATGTCAGGCACATGCAGAAAGTAAATGCAGAAATAAAAAAAAACAAAAAAAAACTTGCCCCTGAGATTTAGGGGAGTAGAAATGCAATGTTTTATAAAATGGAAATACTCATATTTTTGCACATTCCATCAATTTAAACAGTATCGCTCTCATATCTCATTTTGTAAATACTTATTTGACTCACAGTACTTTTTATTTTATTTTTATGTTTGATTTGCGACCGAGAATCTTAAGTACTACCAGTGCATTTTTCAGCAATACAATATGTAATCATAATAAAACCATAAACCTGAAGACTCATATCCTTGATACTTTCAGTCAATTTTTACCGTTTTTTAAAAGAGGGAATTTCACCTCTATTTGAGTAATGTTACACTGTTTGCATTGCTACTTTTACTCATCTGAATACAAACCGTTGACATTTAGTTAGAGTATCGTTATTAATAGTACTTTGACCCCCCTGATTTATGAGCATAAAATTGCAACATTATTGGTAGGAATAGTATACAGGTATGATGGACAGCAGTGTTTTTACTAGTATTTGCTGTAGCATCCGTATTTTTGAGTTTAAATGCGTGTTTATGAAACAAGGGGGTTATGTTAGGTAACAAACTGGGGTAAAAGTCGTTTTCCGTATCCCGAAGCGTGACATGTGACCAAGCCCAGGGCTGTGATTGGCTGAGAAGGCGGATATTAATATCTCGGATAAAGGTCGTGCTCAAGTCTGTTTATGTGGCTTGCTTGTACACAACTGTGATAACAATGCTGTTCAACAAGGTAGGCGTATTCATGTTATATTCAATTCAAAATCATATTTTCTAGTTTGATTTAAGATTGGTTGTTGTTCGCCTGACCTACATTTTTCCTTTTTCCATTCAGCTAAGTGGAAGCGTTGGTAGCTACGTCACTTGCTAACGTTAGCTAACAGCTTCAACGATCTTAGCTAATTGTAATTTGCAAAGTGTTCACACTGTGTACTGTTTAGCTCAGGTTTTTGCCTCTCGTGTTTTCATATAGTTAGGAAACAGTCAACAAATGAATATAAAACCTGGTTATATGTGGGGAAAAACACACCTTCGTTCACCTTAATGTACCCTTAACCTGAAGTGGAGTTCACAAACTAGATAGATATATGAAATTTGCCCCTTCGTGATTCCTTCCTGTCCCCGCCAACTATTATAACACCTACAATTATTAGTTTTCTCTTAAGAGTTTATTCTGTTTTGGCAATGAGGCACTCATTAGTGATGGTGTTTTTGTATTACTGGCTGGATTATATTTAGAGTTCACAATGTTAAAATAATAGAGTATTATGACCCCAGTAAAGACATTTGTCATGGCAGGGCTGTTGTGTTAAATGTGTTAGCTATTTAACAGGCAACTAAGCATATGCCTTTGGTTACTTTCAAAACTCAAACCAATTTCATAAAAGGTGGTTATAATTGTTTGTCAAAAGGTTTCTTCTGCAATGTTTAATATGAAAATACAAAATAGCAAAATAATAGTTGTGTTCTTTTGAGTGTTGCACCAAAAGAGCAAAGGCAGTTTTTTTGTTAAGGTATTTCATTTGCGGGAATTGCTGCAAATGTTTAACTGGGGCTATCTAATGTTTTACCCTCTTGTTACTTAAAACAACAAGATGTGTGGTGGTGTTCTGTTTTACCCTTTTTTAATGTATGTTGGCCATCTCCACCTTCATGCACAGGTGCTCAGAGCCAGTGTGTGGTCTGGCATCCGGCTGCAGAGCTCCAGTGCTGCAGTAAATGTTTCAGCATCTCCCCACAGCCACTCAGCATCCCAGGGCTTCTCTTTTGGTGAGTAGGACGTACAGCCTTTACCTTATTTCAAAGAGTGTGCCCACATTTTGTCATATATTCCTTTCAACAACAAATACATGCCCATATGTGGGGGAATGTGCAGTCTTTAATCTGATCTTTGTGATAATCGTTGTCATGATTATTAGAGCCCGAGTAAAAAAAAATTCCAATATCGATATATCGGCCGATATATTCACATATGTTCAAAATGTATCTGAAATTAAAATATTAAAATTCCAAATCTGAAAAGTCATTGCCACATTTGCATGACATACAAAATTCAAATAAAATAGTGTTTCTGTAGCAGCTTAAATAGCACTATAATAAAATATTAAATTAAATAGAATTGAGTATAACACAAAAACACACAAAAGTAGGAACAAAATAATCTTCTTGCTTTTCCCACCTTCACTAAACACAGACCAGCTCATTTGACATACTGTTAATAATAGTAATAAAAAGGCTTATAAGCAGGATTTTCCATATTAAATATTCCCTCTTAATCAACATCATAATCCAGGACAAGTGTGAGCTGGTGTCTGTATCAGCAGAGGATTTGCCCTCCGTCTGTGTTTCTATTCTTATTATTCTGCTCTGTTTGGGACATTTTGCACTATCTATGGACTGTCTATCGCGGGGCAGAGGTCTGAAGCTCAGACAACAGTCCGCAGGTTGGGACTCAATCGACACGTAGCACCACGGTGACATGGCTGTCTCTCTGCTCTGCTCTCTCTCTGTCTGTCTGTCTGTAGCACCGTAACATCGTAACTTTAACATCTTTATGAGACGTGAAAGGGACTTCACAAAACGTCTTCATTTGCCGTTCTGTGTATGAGAACAATCCGCGCGCGTGTGTCTCACTGCTGGAAGGAGCTGCAGGTGTGCTGCGGGAGGAGTAGACAGACGCACACACCTGGCAGCAGCGCGACGATGGCTTATTAAAACAAAACCCTGTATCTTCCTGCGGAGTTATACGGAGATGTAGACGTGTAAGCTTGTTGTTTAGAGCGTAACCGCTGTGAAACTAGCAGACAATAAAGCTCAATTCCTGTGCCTTCGTTATTATCAAACTTAAAACTAACTGAGAGCCAGACTGTGCACACGGAATCTCGTCTGCGCAGTTTAGATGCGCAGAGGGTAGAAACAGCTGCGCTCTGAAAGCAAACTTTCCTTTGCTGAATACTGTGATTTTAACATGAGTTTGTTGTTCACAATGTTTCGTTTTGTATGGGAAAGATAATGCTTCCTTTCATTGTGTGCTGCTCTGCTCAGCTGTGACGTGTACTCTGGCAGCGATAGGGACGTCCTTATTTCCCATCATGCCTGCCGTCAAGTGCTGACTAACAATATTTTGTTAGTGTTTTTAATATGTCTGTTTACAACATATGTTGGTAATTGTCATTTTTGTGCAGGTTTATAGTTGTAAACATGAGTGAGGTGGGTGTTTCATTTCTTGACTTCTTCCGTATAGTATTAGAAGGACTGAATGATTCTCTCACTGCTATAGATAGCGTCCTCTGCTTGTCAGGAGGTGCACTAGCATTTTCCCGCAGCTCTATGACAATTAAATATATACATCTTGGAGGACTTCTACGATGACACCGTTATATCTGCGAAGTGCGAATAGCGGCCGACAAAATCGGTTGAGCGATGAATCGGTTGGCCTCTAATGATTATGGTATTCCAAGCTATAGAAAATGTGTGTCTTAGAGTAAAATATCCTACTTGCATTTATTTGAAAATCTCTTTCGATGGAATTTGGACTAATAGACTTTAAGTTTGGAAAATGCATATTTTATTTGACTTACTAAAGCCTGCTGAAGTCTCATATGAGCTTCGGCTGAACACTAAACAGGGACATGAGAATTTGACCTTCAGCATTTACATTTGAAATTGTATTGGGCAAGGATTTCTCGGACAAAATGATTACAAAAACAAAAAACTCTTTTAATGCACATAAGTATTGCTATTTTTTTTGTTTTCGTTTTTTACAGGCTTGCAAAAAAAGCTGTGACTACTTAAAGTGTGTGTTGAAGTGGCTTATCATGGGTCTTCTTGCTGTTTTTACCTACAGAGCTGACAGATCAGCAAAAGGAGTTTCAGCAGCTGGCGCGGAAGTTCGCCCGTGAAGAGGTTGTTCCTGCTGCACCTGCTTATGACAGGAGTGGTGAGGTCAGTATAAGCCAAAGATTAGGCTGCATCGAGTGTATATGTTCGATTGAATAAATTACTTCTAACTAAACTGACATTAAAGCTGAAAAATGTTACACCAAAAAATTTGCCTCTGTAAAAACAGAAAGTGCATGTACACATGCCTAAATGTCACTTTAGCTTCTCTGTGATGTTGGTAAATTTTCACTTTGATTCTTCTGAAACCTAGAGAAGCATTACCTTAGTTTCTTACATTAAGGGCAACAATATTTTTAAAAACTGAAAACAAAACGAACCAGAAGATTGGACGGTTTAAAAACAAACTAGGTAAAACAAACTGAAGACTTGTTCCTCCTTCGAGCAAAACCGCGTGCTTCAGTGTCAATAAATATTCAGTAGATAACATGTTCATCGCTGCCAGGATTGCACTTCTGGACATCCTTTACACAAATATTTGCACAAATCACCTTTCTACAAGAGGGTCATATTATGTGTATATTGTATGTCAACTTGTGTTTTTAATCTAATTTTATTAATTTAATTCAGAGTATTTTTTTTGTTTTCTAACCTCTCCACCTGTCTCTGTGCTGCTGTAACATCTGAACTTTCCCTCAGGGATCACAAGACTTAAGTCTTGATTTGAATTTGAGCCTAGATGTGTTTAACAACAGGTTTGAGTAACTCTAAAATGTGTTGTCATTTTGCAGTATCCTGTTCCCATCATCAAGAAAGCATGGGAGCTTGGTCTGATGAATGGCCACATTCCACAAGATTATGGTACGTTTTCTCTTTGTTTTCAGAGGTCCCCACTTTATCTTGGACTTCTGCATCCCCATCTACCACTGAGTTTCCCCTGTGGTGTAGAATATGTTAACATCTTGTCACACATCAGTTTAGTTTGTACATGATCATTAACAAAAGCCGTTTTTTAAAAAGTAAAGAAGATTAAAGTGATTATTTTTAAACACAACGAGAACGCCTCTAATGTTTTTATCCCTTTTTGTGTTAAGGTGGAATGGGCCTGTCGAGCTTTGACAACTGCCTCATCACAGAAGAGCTGGCTTATGGCTGCACAGGAGTGCAGACTGCTATCGAAGCAAACTCTCTTGGAGTGAGTTGTTGTTTCTAAAGTGCTGGTTCACTGGCAAGCTTTCTTAAGAGTCCCACATTTTTTTAAAGACCTATTTTCATATCTGTATTTTAAGAAACCAAAGAGTGACATTAGCAAAGCAGAAAATACGTTTTGTCATATTATTTCATTAGAGACAGGGTGCCATACAGAGATGATCAAGAGCATTGCTGTTACTGAAGATTAAGTAAATACGTTTCTACATCAATATTTTGTGACATGCAAGTATTTAGATTTCAACACGAGACCAGTCCAAACAATGATTGATAGCAGTGGTAGCTCAGTTTGAAATAAGTCTCATCTCTTTCTCCCACAGGCCATGCCCGTTATTTTAGCTGGCAATGAGGAACAGAAGATGAAATACCTGGGAAGGTTGGTCGAAGAGCCGCTCATGTGTGTAAGTATTTTCTTCTTTAAGGACATTTTACATACAAGTGCGAAATTGAAAGGTTAATCAAAAATACTTAAAATTCTGCTTAAATAATGTTGAATCTTGCTTCATCACTGATGTTTAATTGTACTACTTTACTGCTGGGCTCTAACACCTGCAGAAAGAATCCAAAATAAAAAAGGGAACGCTCCATCTTGCATCAGATCAGACAGTATTAACTACTGTGTACGGTGTTTTTTGGCAGGCGTACTGTGTCACAGAGCCCGGTGCAGGCTCCGACGTGGCCGGCCTCAAGACCAAAGCCGTGAAGATGGGCGATGAGTACGTTATTAACGGCCAGAAGATGTGGATCACCAACGGTGGGAAAGCTAACTGGTGGGTACTCACTACTATGGCGCTAACGGTACATTGATGTCACACACTGACTAGAAAGACTGAACATTATAACTTCATGAATCAATGGATGAAGGCCAAACTTTATGTTGCATTACCTTTGCCTTTATTTGATTTAGGTTTATAATAGAGACAGGTGTAGTTGCACAACGCTGCTTTGTTTTCTGCTCTGCTTCAGCTTGCTTTTGTTTTTAGTTTTTTCATATAACTTTGATTATATTTACTGCCATCTTGTCGCACTTGTACATTACTACAACATACCATTTGTTTGAGACATTTATACACACGCACACACACACACACACACACACCCACACACACACAAACAGTGACTAACTCTCAGATGAACGTCGCTTTGGACAAAAGCATCTGCTAAATGAAATCGTAACATTGTACAACAGCATAATAACACTTCAAAATCAAATACAAAAAAACATCTGTATGTTGTTCTGAATGAGCATTTATCCTTCCCTCATATTCTTAGGTACTTCCTCCTGGCCCGCACTAACCCAGATCCTAAATGTCCGACCAGCAAAGCCTTTACTGGCTTCATTTTGGATGCCGACACCCCAGGAATTATAGTAGGAAGGAAGGTGAGTTGAGACTGGGTCCTTCTTAGCTCTTCTTAATTAGGTGATCGGCCAATCGCCTTTCAAAGTCCCGATCACTCTACCGATCGCGTGACGCAACTGACGCTCTTACATTCACACTCAAGTTAACATGTCCTTGTGTGTATTCTGTTCCTGTAGGAGATGAACATGGGCCAGAGGTGCTCTGACACCAGAGGCATCACCTTTGAGGATGTGAGGATACCGAAGGAAAACGTCCTGCTCACAGAGGGATCCGGCTTCAAAATTGCAATGGGCGCCTTCGACAGCACCAGGCCACCAGTAAGTGTTCTAACTGGAGTAACAGGAAGCTTTGTCATTTTTAGAAACAATCTATTTTGTTTGTCAGACAATTTAAAAAATATTAATCATATCAGCAGCTCTTTTCTCCCCAACATTTACAATTTCAGCAGACAATTCAAGTTTTGTGATTTGTAACAAAAAACATTTAAAAAAAGTATTCATCCAATATTTTTCATTAGAAACAAAAGAAAGCGATGTTCTTTATCAAGAGACTAATGACAATTTAGTAGATATTCCACTGCCACAACCAAACATTTTTAACTTTTTCACATTGTTAACGATATACTCTTGTTTAATTCTTATAAGATTTGTGTGTATGATGTTCACTAATGTCATTGATGCAATGCAGGTGGCAGCGGGAGCAACAGGCCTGGCACAGAGGGCTCTTGATGAAGCCACCCACTACGCTCTGGAGAGGAAAGCCTTTGGAAAAGTCATTGCTGAGGTCAGTTTTCACTTCATGTTTGTTCTGCAGAAAACTAGTCCTCTGATAAACTGATCTGTCAGCTGTATGTAAATGCACCATTCAAAGTCTTCCTCCTGGGCTTAACAAGTGATTTCAGACCAGTAACCAAACAAGGTCAAGGAAGCTTGTTGAAGAAAGCAGTGCTTAAGAGAAATGAAACTTTGTTTTCTAATTGTTTCCCAGCGATTATATCTTAAAGCACAAATAAACATGCTCCGCACACCCCGTAGGAAAGTGAAGATTTTGTTTGGGTAGGTTAAGTTTATTTATAACACCTTTCAAAACAGAACAAAACAAATTTAAAGTCAAGAGATGTTTACACATCATAGCATGCTAAGAGCAAAACTAAACAGAAACATCTTCAACATAAATAGGGTCACCTGAAGGCAGCCTAAGAGCAAGATTGACGCTGCCCCTTTTGCCCCTGTCCTCTGTAGTGTAGAGCAGTGACCTCCTGTTCAAACACACACAGACCTGCAGCTCTTTGCTGAAGGCTACAACAGTAACACAAACAGAAAACCGACATCGCCTTGTAGCATTGGTGTAAACTGGGCCGTTCATAGTGTTGTCGACTAGCTTTGTTGCAAGTAGTCTGAGCTGGCCTTAATTTACTGATTTCCCCTTACTTTCAGTTCACTGAATTACAGAATTTATAATAGAATGCTGTTTTTAAAATATGCAAAACAAAAAAATCTAACGTTACTCATAACTGATATCAGGTGACACCCGAGCTGTCCAGTGTTAAAACTTCAAAGCTGTGTGCTCTGCTCTGTTCCACAGCATCAGGCCGTGTCCTTCCTCCTGGCTGAGATGGCGATGAAAGTGGAGCTGGCCAGGATGGCGTACCAGAGATCCGCCTGGGAAGTGGACCAGGGCCGCAGAAACACCTACTACGCCTCCATTGCCAAAGCCTTCGCCGGAGACATCGCCAACCAGGTGGCCACTGACGCTGTTCAGGTGTTTGGAGGCAACGGCTTCAACAGTGACTACCCGGTAGAGAAACTGATGAGGGACGCTAAGATCTACCAGGTGGGCTATGATGTTGTGCACCTGATTACTGTTTCTATTGGAATTTGGCAAAGCTTATTTTTTTCTAATTCTTTTAAATGTCCCTTTTGTAGATCTACGAGGGCACAGCTCAAATCCAAAGACTCATCATTGCCAGAGAACACCTGGGAAGAGTCAAGAAATGAACTCTCGCACTCTTGACGTGTTACTTTCCTACACATGCGTGTGTCCCTGGAAATTAATCTGGTTATTAAAAGGACCGGTTTGTAAGATTTAGCCTGATGTTTTAACAAAAATGGTATACAACATTCAAGTTTTCACTTGTGTATTTTCACCTGAGGAAAAGAATTGTTGTGTGTTCTCTTCAAGTGAGCTCTAATTTCTACACAGGGGGTGGGTTCTCATAGCTTTTATATCTACAGTAACTAACTCATCTACATACTCGGAAGGAAAGGTTTGCAACATGTCGCTAAATCCTACACACTGGTCCTTTTTAAACTCTGAACATAGTTGTAAAATATCGCTTGCCTTAACATCACTTCATCCTGCCTTTCTTTTTAATCCAGGCTGAATTGGTGGACAGCAGTCCACTGTACTACTCAAATGGAATAAAACCACAATTAGGTTGTCACATTTCTAAAAGAGTGTTTCAAATGCAGACATGTGGCCTTTTTTAATTTTATAAGTCGACCCTAAGCTTCTAGCCTCCTGCCTCTGAAGCTTGTGAATAGCGAGGCAGGTCTCCATAGCTTTTTCGTAGCAGCCTGGATTTGGTGTTAAACATGATTACAAAATAAAATGTATTTATTTAGCAGCAATGTGGTTCCCTATTAGCTAGTGGTCAATGGTATTAAGCTGTATCTGGCATTAAAGTTGCTGTCTGTTATGATGGAAAGTTGATGATGATGATGATGAATGTGGACAAATGAGTGTCTAATTTTAGCTGGGCTGCCCTGACATGCACAGTTAGGGTTGCATGGGGGGTCTTTTCTCTTCTTGAGACTGATTGCAGTAAAAGTATGTGAAAGATGGCCTAAACAATAACTGTCAGTTCTATATTACCGCCCAACCTAGAGAGGCATCAGCTTTACACTTCAGCAGAACATTTAAATGTAATGGATTGATTCAGTCACTGTAAACGCCTATAATGTTTTAACAACATTCATGACATAATGGTTATTCATGTGACACTTTTAAGTATGCATATCATCCATCTGAAACAAATAAATTATTCAATTTAATCCAGAACACGAGTGTGATTTTATGTTGTGTTTTCGTGGACATCATAGTCAAGTTCTTTGCAGACTGTCATGATAGCTGCTGCTGTTGGACATTTAAACAGCTAGGCACAAAACTAGCAGACTAAGTTGGTTGTAAACTCCAGCGCTAGCTGTCTTTGTATTTGTTTATATAATATTTGTATAGCACTTTTCAAGACAGCAGCACAAAGCGATTTCCAGAAACACCTTAAAAGCGACCATTCCAAAACGCAAAAGACACAGAATACAAGCATACAGTAAAAGAAAATGTTAAATTAAACAAGCAAAAGGTAGTAAAATACAATACTGTAAAGTATACACACTAGAGCTCTAATATTATTAGCTGTCAGATAAAAAGGCAAGTTTGTATAAATGTGTCTTAAGACAGGATTTAAAAGCAGAAAGTTATCCTGCAGTTAATCCTGTTGGGATTATTAAACTTAATTATGAGTTGATTATTATCAGCACAAAATTCTGGGCCATGTACATAGGCTTTTCTATGGGCCCGTCCCAACGTCCATGGCTATTAATTCCATTTTGGCCTGGTTTGCTTATTTAGGTCATATAGAGACATCAGAATTAATTTCAGTCTGTTTCATAGCCAGTGAAAAACTCCTCATAGGGGCTTTAATTATATACACTTATTTCCCCCACTGAGCTAAACTCTGTTTCATTTTATACGGCTGACTGTGCGGGATTTAGTCTGTGGTTCACACCCCGAGCCACAAGATGGCGGCAATGCGCTTTAACAAACTCATGAAGAAGAACGAGAAGGAGGCAGAAGAAGAAGCATTCTGATCATGCGAAAATATTCATAATGGTAACTGGCTTGTTTTGTATCTATATTATGATAAGTCAGTGTAGTTTAAAATGACATTATAGCCGAAGTGGATTCAAATGTCCACGTATCTCTATTCTGTCCTAAATAAGCTAAACATTGGCCGCTAATCTGTGAAAGCAGCTAGTAAAGTGTTTAAAATGTAGCTAGCATCAGTGTTAGCATTTAGCTCACTGTTAGCACAACCTGTCAACAACTCGTTTTAAATGTTCATATTCGGCCATTTAGCTACATAACATGAGGGAATTTAATGTCAGGTTTGACACTGAAATTGTCCAGGGTAAAATTTTTATAATTTTGAATTAAGGACGGTTAGAATTTGTGGTATGTTATAAATATTTTGATGTGTTTTGTGTCAGGGTACTCAAGTGAAAGATGTCATCATAAAGCCAGAGGCTCCCAGCTCACTGCTGCTGGACAAACATGCAGACTACATCGCTGCTTACGGCTCCAAAAAGGATGACTATGTGAGTAAAGGCAAACTCAACCTCTTTCTACGTGTCTTTTTTCCACCCAGGGCACTTATGTCCACTTACTTTGGCATACTCTTGCTTGTTGATATTTGGCCTCAGTAAGGGATATGTATTTTTTAGATAAACGTGTGCTTCCATCTCTGTGGCATCAGTTTAGGAGAACAACCATTTCAGAATCAACATGTTCATGCCCCCACAGTTACAGCCAGGTCCATTAAGAAATGATTTTCCCTGTTTGTTGTGGAGGGACTTGACTGGCTTGCATCGAGCCCTGACCAAAACCCCATCGTGTTCGATGCCTAAGCAGCCAACATCAGCCAACCTCACTCACAGTCTTGTGGCTGAATGGGAGCTAATCCTTGCAACCTGATGCCAAAATGTTGTCTTCTCACCCTCTGTGCACCAAAGTATCAGTTTATTCCTTTTAAATTGCGTAGATTTTGTCCAGCAACCAACACTGTAGAATAAGATCAGATTAAATAACAAACTTTAAAATTGAAATTTGTCCTTATTACTACACTTTGCAGCAATAAGCGGTACAGTAAACAGGTGCTTCTTTCCTGTCATTAATTTCCCTGTTTGTTTTTGTCCAGGAGTACACGCTGTCCGAGTACCTGAGGATGAGCGGCATCTACTGGGGGCTGACGGTGATGGACCTGATGGGGCAGCTGCCCCGAATGAACAGACAGGAGATCATAGACTTCATAAAAGCCTGTCAGCACGAGTGTGGAGGTGTCAGCGCCAGTATCGGACACGACCCGCACCTGCTCTACACCCTCAGCGCCGTTCAGGTGACTCCTAAGATATTGAACAGGCTCTTGGACAGATTGACAGATGTATTTTTGTTTTCTGGTCAACTTTGATGCTGTAAGATGTTGGGATTTTTTGTTAAATAGCAATGCAACATTTTGCTGTGATCTTAGATTGATGAGTCTGTCCTTTATACAATACTTGATATTATAATATAATATTTAAGAGTTTGTAATCCTAGAAGACACAAAGAACTTTAAAATAAATCTGGTGCAGCCTCATCTGTAAGTTTAATAAGATTTACTTCTCCTAAAGAATCTTTATGATTTAAGTGATTTTATTATTTCCCTCCCAGCAAAACCTTGTCTCTTCAAGTCTTATCTGAGTTTTCTATTTCTGGTCCAATAACTATTCTTTTAAAATCTCCTCCTCAGATCCTGTGCTTGTATGACAGCGTTGATGCAATTGATGTGGACAAAGTGGTGGAATACATCAAAGGGCTGCAACAGGAAGACGGCTCATTTGCAGGGGACAAATGGGGTGAGCAAGATTTACTGACATTTTATGCAACTCTCCAGTAATGGGCAAATTAAGCCTCATACAGCTATGTAGCTTTCACTGTGTGCCAGAAGAAGATTTGAAGCGTCAAACTCGGCAATAAGGTGTCACATCTGGTTACCTCAAAGCTTAGAGCAGCTCTTCAAGATTAAAGGTGTGAAAGAATATTGATTGAGTATTGCAACATACATTTTGTTACACTTCATTGAATCAAAAAAAAAAAAAAAGATTTTTATAGTTGTCATAAAAAGTTTAAATTTTTTTTTTTTACTGCTGTAGGCAAATGTTATTTCCCCTCCTTTGGTGTTGGATGTTCTTTTCCTTCCCAATAATGATTCCAGCGCCTCAACTTGCAAATAAGCTTTGAGGAACTACTATGGCGATACCAGTGCAAGTCTAAAAACTAATAATAGTTGTTCTCCATCATCTGCATGTACGTGATTTATTATAACGACAGGTGTTTGTCTTTACAGGAGAAATAGACACAAGGTTTTCCTTCTGTGCTGTTGCTACACTTGCATTACTGGTATGTATGTAATGTTTTCATCATTATTCAATAATACTCTCTATAACCTGTAGCTGACTCTCTGTCTTCTCCTCTCTCCAAGGGCAAGATGGACACAATAAATGTTGACAAAGCTGTAGAGTTCGTCTTGTCCTGTATGAACTTTGACGGAGGTTTTGGCTGCAGACCTGGTTCAGAGTCTCATGCTGGTCAGGTGAGTCCACTCATGTAATGCATAGTTTATAACAATCGCTGTGTCTTTCAAAGGTGTAAACTTGAAGGTTTTAATTTGAATAAATGCCTGGTAAAGTCACTATCTATCGCCAAATGAGGTTTGTCTCTTACACTAAACGTTAAATTGAAGATTTCAGGTGTTAAGTTTCCGATTTCTTCATCAAATCTGTCAGACAGTTAAATTATTCTTCACACATCACATATGTGAGGCTGCAGTCTGGTCTTGTGGGAGGGAGTCTGACTCATAACTGAGAGGCTGTCAATCCCCGACACTAACAGGATGAAATGTTCTCACTCTGGAAGGTGGCAGTTATCACATTTACACCGCTCATGAGAAGTGGCATGTGTTTAAAATCCTTCTCATATAAAGTCTCTGCGGTCTTCTTCCTGTTTCCTGTCAGATTTACTGCTGCACCGGCTTCCTGTCACTCACCGGTCAGCTGCACCAGGTGAACGCCGACCTGCTGGGCTGGTGGCTCTGCGAGAGGCAGCTGCCGTCTGGAGGCCTCAATGGACGACCGGAGAAGGTTTGTCCTTTCATAAAAATTCCACCTTGTCCTTTTTTCTCTTTAAACCCATCAGGACAGTGTTATTCCTTATTGAGCTAAACTTTCACCAAGCTACCTTCAAATCCCATTAATTCACAACATTAATGTCTTGTAGTAACAACACTGACCCAGCTCTGGTTGTCTTTGCCTCACTCAGCTTCCAGATGTTTGCTACTCTTGGTGGGTTTTGGCGTCGCTGAAGATCATCGGCAGGATCCACTGGATCGACAAGGCCAAGCTGCGGACGTTTATTCTGGCCTGTCAGGACGAGGAGACGGGAGGTTTCGCTGATAGACCCGGAGACATGGTGAGCTGTCAAACACAACTTACTACAGCAGTGGTTCTCAAAGTCAATCAAATCAAATTTTATTTGTATAGCGCCAAATCATAACCAGGGTTATCTCGAGACACTTTACAGAAAGAGCAGGTCTAGACCGACCCTTTGTTAAGTTATTTAAAGAGAGGCCCAACATGAATCCACCATGAGTAGCACTTAGCAATTCGGCACATTGGCAAGGAAAAACTTCCTTTTAACAGGCAGAAACCTCAAGCAGAACCAGACTCATGTTGAACAGCCATCTGCCTCGACTGGATGGGCCGAAAATGGGATAGAAGGAGATGCAGGATAGAGACAGGCAAAGAGAGCAACAACAACATATGTCCTTGTTACATGAACAACAACAGACACATACTTATGGTTACAATGCCAATAATAGTGGTAGACTAGGGTGAAGATTGGCTAAATAAATAAATAAATAAATAAATTAGCGAGAGAAGCAGAGTAATGATAAAGGCTGAGGTAATCGTAATTGTAACAGTTGAAGTCAACAGGTCTACTATTAGCATTAGCAGCAACAATAATGATACTATGGGGAAGGCTGATGTTAGTAGTTGTTGCAGTCGAGCAGGTCCACAGCAGCAGGTGGTCTGCAGCAACGATCCTCAGGAACCTTCAAGACAAGGGAGCACAAGAAAGTGGGGTCCTAGGACCCCTGGTGGTCTGTGGACCATAGCCTGGAGGGTCTGCGAAATAATTAAAATAAATCTATAATACATTATCAAATTGTGCTGTATCATTAAAAACTACATGTCTACAGATGAGGACTATTTGTGCCAATGAAACAGGCGTATTGTGTCCATTACTCCCACCCACGTTAGCTTTGGGCCAATAGAAACTGGCATGATTGTGACGCATCACGTCAGTCTGTCATGAATCACTCAACTCACTCAGGTCTCCTGCGGCTTCTTGCTACTGTTCATTTTCTGAAAGCTTTTAAGATCAATTACTTGAAAAGTTTAAATGCTGTCAAGTTGAGTCCACAAGCAATTTACGATACGATACACTTTATTGTCCCCTTGAGGAAATTTGTCTTGGACTCCAATGCTGCGCGCCCCTCGCTCCTGTTACAGTAGGATCTATAAATTAAAAACAATAGAAACTAACACAATCCACATGTAAACAAGAGTACATGCCCGTGAAAAGACCACAAACATGTATTGCACGTAACCCATATTGCACTGATCCATATAAAAGACTGTCTGAAAAAAGAGAAAAATATAAGAATATAGGAATACAAATATATTTGAATAAAATGAGCCTCTATTTTAAGGTATATTTGTGGTATTAACATGATTCCAATTGAAATGTTTTTCTGTTAATCACTATGAAACAGGTCTGAAGTATTTAGGTTGATATGATACAAAGAGTTCCAATGGCATCTAAGAGTGCAAAAGGTAGTAAGCATATGTTTAATTGGTGTTACGATTGTGAGGGGGTCCTTATAAGGGGTCACAAAGTTTGAGAACCCCTGTAATACAGCATGCTGGGAAGGAAAAAGGAAACCTGTATTAGACCTGTCTTTACCCAAAATCCTGTCTCCTGCTTTACTTAACGTAAGCCTGTTGACATCTCACTGTCTCTGTCTGTCTGTCTTGTTAACTCTCCTGTCTCACCCCTCTCTGCAGGTGGATCCTTTCCACACTCTGTTCGGAGTAGCGGGTCTCTCTCTTCTCGGAGACGAGCAGATAAAACCGGTGAATCCTGTTCTGTGCATGCCGGAGGACGTCCTGCAGAGGGTCAACCTGCAGCCTGACCTTCTCAGCTAGCCCTGTGACATCTATCACAACACCACACAGACACTCACACACACTGCTGCCCCTCAGCCACACACACACACTACCACAGCTGGATGTTGGGAGCAGAGAGAGGACCACACACGCTAGTGTTACTAAAAACAAAGAGAGTTGTGTCTCTTGATTCCTCTGAGCATTTCTGTCTTTAAACCCTCAACCACTCATGTTATCAAGTCACTTCAGTTGGTTTTACTGCAAGAGAACGGTTCGATAAAGAAGAGATGTTTCAAAGTGTAAATATCATTTATAAATCCCAAAATCATTCAACCATATTTCTTAACGCTGAGTTGCTTAAGCCACTTCCCTCAAACACATGAACCTGCCTCACGTACGGTGCAGGACGAGTCTAAGAGAGAGGATCATATTGAATACCTTTCTCTGCCATTCTTTGACTAGCTCTAAAGCTTAGGCTTGTGAAAGACTCCCATAGGTAGGTACGTAGCTAAACAGGCAGGTAAGACATCCAATGATTTCATGCGGTCTGATTGAACATACAGGGCTGCGACAGCAAAGCATTTTATTTATTGATTGAGGGGAAACTTTTGAGAGCGTTCCTTGTATTTTTCCTTCCCCACAAAGTTATTAATGTTATTAATTATTCCCCAGAGACAGAGACCCTGATTGACCCTGGCTCTTGTTTTAACGTGTTACCTTAGTGAGGAGGAAACCCACTTAACTCCACAGATGAGCGATTTAAGCGTAGAACGATTGACATGCCTGATCAGATTTTCACTGTGATTTCAGTGGGGTTTTAAGGCCTATGCCACTATCAATCTGGTTATTACTCATTTGGTTAAGAGACACCACTTTTTGTTGGAAGGTTTTGCCTTTCTCATGCAACTTATTTCAAGTAAAAATCACTTCTTTATTTGACGAGTGAAAGCATGTGAAGGGCAAACTATGCTCATCCTGTCTACACTTATAAATAAATCCTACCAACACTGTTTAAAAGGCTTCAGAACTGGAGATGCAACACAGGACTTGTTGCAAACAAGGCTTGTTTATCTCACATTACTGCACTTTAATAACATCAGTTTGAATTACAGACAGACAATGTTTGGGTTTGACATTAAGGGGGGCGAAGAGTGGAGACGAACACAGATGGTGTCTCCAGTCTTACGTTGCAATGCCATTGTGTAGCTGAATATGTTAAACATGTTATCCAGAGTCAAAGATAACTGTTCATAAATGTTAATCAGTCCAGTGTTGTGATGCAGCTGTGGGCAGAGGGGTTAGATTAGCCTGTGCACTCTGTAAAATAGTCAAATATTTCCAGTCTTACATCTGATTATTCTCATGTGTCTCTTTTTGTCGACTTAAACTTTTGGGTCCTTTTGTTTTCCGTCAGAATTAACTGCTCTTCATGTTGCTGCACTCTGTTTGTCTTACTGAATGCAACTCTTATCTGTTGTTAGATAACGGTTCAGTGTTGACTTTGTTACTGAAGGAGAATGAATAAATCACATGTTGAATCTATTAGTTCTCAACTTGTACCCACTTTGATTAACATTGTGATCATGGGGTTTAAATCTCTGCTGATTAAATTCCTGAACAACTCGTTAAACTACACGGACTTGTCTTTGTGTTGTGGGTGCAGCTCTGATCCAGACAACTGCCGACTGTTGCACAGTTTGTGTGCATTTTAATGGAACTTACTTGTTATTTTGGTTTGCAATAAATGTTTACCTGTGACTGTGATTAGTTTTGGGTTTGCACAGTGTGATGGTGAAGTAAATCTAAGCCAATTTATTCCCTCTTTTTACGTCTGAGGACAAAAAGTTAAGATGGTTGGGCCGCAGGTTTCAGCTCAGGTGGTAGAGCAGGTGCCACGTGTACAGAGGTTGAGGAAGTCCCAAGAAAGATTTACACCAAAGTGTGGTTTCTTGTATCAGGATAAGAAAGTCTTTTTTGACAGGAATGGAGACAATAAACATTTCCTGAGTAGATACCATAGATTGTATTATGACGACCTCTCCACTTGGCACCTGGGTGTCTCTGTCTGGGGCTGTTTTGTGTGTGTCGTGGTTGGAGGGTTCATCAGCTTGCATGAGCTGCACCTCGGCCCGGTGCGCTCTCTCTCTCTCTCTCTCTGTTTGGGGCTGGCAAGATTGATTGATTGGTATCTTTATTTTGAACATGATAAAATAAAAGTAGATTAAAAAAAATAAAAAACTAAACAAGAAAAAATCATTGAACTAAAATATCCATATTCAACACAAAGCAAACAGTACATGTTGGAAAAGATGACAACGGGTTTCGTCTTCTGGAGTTTCGTTTCGCATATCTACATTTACACTCATCCACACACACTCTACATTAATTCATAACACATTGTGTTGAGTTTAATTCTATTTTTGTAAATAAAATGAGTTTTCGTACCCGCCAGATCAATCAATGGTTGATAGATATAATCAGGTTATCATTGACTTTGATGCCAAAAGAACTTTTCTAAAGTAAAGTAGCTGTGGTTTTACACATTTGTGGTTTTACATACTTTACATATACATACACAGTTGAAGTCTATGGGACATAATTGAAGTGCAAAGTTTGATTATTCATCAGAATTAAAACTAACATAGAAAAAATATTATAATTAGCCTTGCATGGACGTCACATAAAAAAATCAATTTGTTGTTTTTCTGCGTAGAAGCCACTAGATGGCAGCCTTAACATTTACAATGCATTGAGGTTGACGTGTTCATTTGTCACCAAAGATCCTGCTGAGAATCTGAACAGATCACAAACCTTCTAGTGATTTGATTGAAATAAAAATTAATAGCAGATTTGTATCTCTGAAATAGATGTTTCTTATATGAAGAACAACAGTAAAATGTAAACGGTATCTGTGATTTACTTGTAACCTCTTCTTAGCTTTTGAATCACTTTTAATAACACATTTTCCATCCTTCATCATATCCACACTAATTCCTACCAAGACGACTGCAGTAATAATGCAGCATCCCAGAAATGCCACCACTGATAACACATGAGATATAATGTTTCACTGCGGTGGCAGACTGTAATAATGGAGCAGCGCAGAGATTGATGCACTCGGCCTGAGTAATTAGAGGCAGGTAATTCTCTCCACCCGGTTTTTCTCCATGTAATAAAGAGAAGGACTCCGCCTGCAATGCACCGCCTGATAAGAACTCTCCACATGGAACAATTTCTAATAATGGCTTTTATAAAATGTCAGACTAGTGATAAAGTGATAACAATAACCGGAACATCATTATCTGCATGCACTAATTACTGCATCATGATAGTGAGAGACGTGGTTTGTTTTCATATTCAGAATGAGGTTCACAAGCTTTGGATTGTGGAATGGGGCAGTCATTTTCCTCTCATTGTGGTTGTTTGTATCTTAATGTGGTCCTCTCGCCTGTTGAGTGTCCTAAGTTGATCTAGTTGCATCTCAGTCTTTGAGAGGTTGTTTTACATCATGCTGTAGTTTTGTGTCTCTCTGTAGTTGTTTGGGGTGTCAATTCTTTTGTGGGGATTTTGTGATTCTTAGTAGTCATTTTGCCTCTCCATTTAGTCCTTTGAGTGTCTCTGTAGTTGTTTCGCTCCCTCTTTGTGGGTTTTTGAATCTCTTTGTAGTTGTTTTGTGTCTCTTTGTGATTGCTTTGCCTCTTTTTGAAGGCATTTTGCCTCTCTTATTAATCATTTGAGTGTCTTTTTAGTTGTGTTGCATCTCTCTGTGGTTGTTTAACATCTCTTTTTGACAATGTCTGGTAGTCATTTAAGCCTCTCTGTAGTTATTTTTCATCTGTGCAATCATTTTGTCTCCCTTCGTTGTCTTTATGCATCTCTTTCTGGATGTTTAACATCCATCCATCCATCATCTATACCGCTTATCGCGAGGGGCTGAAGCCAATCCCAGCTGTCATTGGGTGAGAGGCGGGTTCCCCCCCGGACTGACTGCCAATCTGTTTTACATCACACTGTAGTTAATTTGTGTTTTTTTCATTTGTTTCGTGTCTGTGTTTGTTTTGCATCTCTCTGCGGTCTTTTTTTCATCTCTTGAAGGTCTTCTTTGTTTCTTTATATCTTTTGATTGACTTTCATGCAAGACTATTTTAAAGTTTTTTTGGGGGCCTTTTGCCTTTATTTGATAGGGCTGTTGATAGAGTCGGGTATGTGGGGAGAGAGAGTGGGCATGACATGCAGCAAAGGGCCGAGGGTCAGAGCTGAACCAGGGGCTGCTGCATCGAGAAGTGAGCCTCTGTACATGGGGCGTGCTGAGCTAAACCGGCGCCCCAGACAATAAACTTTTAACAATCATTTCATACAGCGACTCTGGTCTATGGGGCCCTCGGTCTGCACCTGGTAGGCCCCGAAGTAATCCATCCATGACACCAGCAAGCCAACTACCCATCACCAAACTAGTTAGCGCAGACAACATGGGGCCAATCAGATTCCAGGGAGGGGGCCTGTGTAACCCCTCCAGCTGTGACTCTGTTCCTTCTGCATTTATTTTCCATCATGTGATATTCTCAGAGCAGCGTGGACCTGCAGAAAATACACTGGCAGCCCTGTGAGCTTAGTATTTATTTGTGCATTTATTAAGTCGATGTGGGAGCAGTAAGCTATGGGCCCCTGGTGTCTGGGCAGAGACAAACATGCTGGATGTTCGGCTACTGAGAAACCCCACCGGCTCTCATTAGCGAGGGAGAGAGAGGGAAGAAAAGGAGGACAGAAGGTTGGAGAGAGAAATAAAGAAGTTTGGATGAGAGAAAGAGGCAGAGAGTGATGAAACCAGAGAGAGGAGAAGAAGCAGAAGACAGATGGATGGATCACAGCTTTCAGCTCTCAGTCTTGTTTGTTTGCAGGGAAAGCCGCAGTCCATTTCTCCTCCCTCTCCTCCCCTCTGTCCTGTCACCCTCTTGTTATCTCTCAGCACAAAATACAGAGGATTAGTGCAGGCCACAGGGGCTGCAGCCAAATGCTGCTGAACCTCAGGCACAGCAGACAATCACTTAATAAATGTTTAATTAAACTGCTGCAGTGCTGTAAGTGAATGTAGAAATGACTCACTGGTTTGGTGGAAAATGAAAATGCTTTTAAAATGTCCACACAAGAGATTTGTGCTAAACTCTTCACCCAGTTTGTGGCTATTATCAGAGACATAGTGGGACATGCTCCTATTATATGCCCCACTAGCATTGCTGAGGTCTGATACAGTACCATGGACTTAACACTTTTGTTAGGAGAAAGTTTGTTTCGACTGAATTCATAATTTATCTCATGTCACTGTGGAGTTTTATTTACCCATAAACTTCCTCCAGTTTTCTGTTGATGCACAGTAGTTGCTGGTGTGTTTGCTTTGGTTCAAGTTCTGCTGTCCTCTGAAACACATTCAAGGGTAAATATAGATATACAGACAATATCAGTGGATGTTTTAAATCCCACAACTAAACCAACTCAGGCCCAGCAAAACAAACTCTATACTGCCCTCAAAACATATTGATCGTTGAGATCTGCTGAGGCCACACAGGTCCTCTGACTGCTAGAGGAAACATTGTTGAATGTAACAGATCAGGTCAAGGATTATTTAAGATATTTATTTTACAGTTTACTTCAATGTCATAGTTTAATATATTAGGAGATACACTCACTTTTCCGACTTGAAAGTTACATGAGAAGAACGATTATACTCCTGGTAAATGTGAAGCTGACCTAACAGCTAGTTAGCTTAGCTCAGCACAGACACTGGGAACGGGGGAAACTTGCCTGGATCTGTTCTAAGGTAAAAAAACAAATAAACAAAAACCCTAACATGTTCTCTTTGCATTATCCCTCACTTAAGTAAGTACAAGAAGACCCTTTTGATAACAGTGAAGTTGCCAGGCCATCAGTAGAGACTTCAGGTAGGCGAGTTTGAGAAGTGCTCGTGAACCGTTTTCTTTTTTAAACTTACAAAGTCATGTGACCAGTAGATGAGGATACAACCGTTCCAGACAGTTATATTTAAAGCAAGAACATTTAAATGTGCTCATACAGTTAGTATGCTACAGGAATTTTTAAAATAAATTAGATTGTATTGCTTACCCTTCTCTTAAGTTATTGATTTATATTGTCTTTTTTTTAAATTTTATTTTACTATATTACATCTGCACTATGTCTTGCTACAATGTTGAATGTATTGTTCCATTGAGAGTGGAGTGGACTCATGCCTGTTATGTTATCCTTACTTCAATATGATGCCCGAACGCTTTATGTTCATGTCTAACGTTACATGCTGTAAATGTTGATTTATAGAATAAATTTAAAAAAGTAAAATAAAGCGTAATTTGTTTTAAAAATTATTTTCGGAATAAAAAAAACACATGGGGACATCGATGTGGCCAATATTCAAATATATAAGAAAATAAATAATATATTGAACAATTTATGTAATGACGCTTCAGTGACGCGAGTGATGATGACTGTTGAACTTAACTGCTTTTTGTATACATACGTTACTCCAACGGTTTCTAGTTCGGAAGTTACTGGTAATACAAATGCCGAATTGATTCCGTGAAGTTTAATAACTTCGTTCTTTTAAGTGTGTGAAAGCTAATCAGTTGATCACAGACCGCTGTGCTTATGTAATCGCTGAAAACGAGGGAGAGTGGGCGAAATCTCTCGGTGGCTACGATCACTGCTAATTCCAGCAATGAGGATGATAACGGGACGTATTGTCTTTTTCAAAATAGAGGATAATGACAACGATGAAGAGGAATGTCTGACTGAGCTGCATTATTATGGTAAGTTTGCGTTTTGAACTGAAAGTACTGGTGTCATGTGCTGTGTGCCTCATGCTAATGTTAGCTACAACTAGCAAGCAGCTGCTAGCTAGCAGGAGTTGTTTATGGCTGTTAGTAGTAGTAGCTTCGATGAATCTGCGTCACCATAAAATACTCAACTCAAGAAGTGTTACAGTCTTTTTTTCTCCCAGCTAAAGTATATCGTAAATTCACAGATTTTTGTGGTGATTGTTTGTTGTTGTTGCATGTTGTATTCATTTTACGTCGTTTCATTTTATTTCATTTTAAGACGTATAACATGTGATTATGTTGGCAGTATGGCAGTATGTTGGTGGTGTTCCAGACAGGTAATGGTTTGTAATTGAGCTAAAATGATTTAGAAAATAAAAGTGGGAACATACAGTAGAAATCCACCACTAGTAGAATAAGATCTCAACTCAGCTCTTGGTGTAACTACAGAGTTTCCACATTAGCTTGTTGTTGCTGAGATCAATAGTTAGTCCAGAAACGTCAGTGTAACACCTTGAACAGGATGAGCCTGTTTTGATAGATTTCATATGAAATTTAGTTTAACTGCTGAGCATTGTGAAAGTGTTTGAGCTATACTCAAGCAAACATCAGGGATAAGAAAAGACTGATGAAGGCTATTTTCTTGTTCCCACCCATAGATTTATGTGAGTCTAACTCTGTTAATCATCATGTGCTAATAAGTTAATTTAACTTCTACATGGTGACTCTTAGAACAGGTGTGGAAAACATACAAAGAGTAATTTCTCTGTAACTGCAGTAAAATATTTCACTCAGGAAACTCTGAGGCCCCTGTTTAATGCCTACTTGTACACAAAAAATACAGCTGACCTAAATGTTGACCTAAACCTTTTGATTCTTTCTCTCCCATCAACATAGTGTTATTATCAGTAGGAGGCAGTAAAGCTCAAATGTTGATATACTCCACAGACCATTTTTACATTTATCAGAGGTTTGCTTTAGCAGACGAGAAAATAAGATGACCTTAAAGCTACTTAAGGCAGATAAAAGGGGAAATCCTGGCTTAAACCTCCTCAGGTTATTCATCTCAGCCATCGTTAAACTCACAGTTTGATTCTAAAGTAATATTGTGATTTAAGATGAACCATTCCGCACATTAACATAATGACACTATGTTCAAAAGAGATTTCAATTTGTGCTTCCTTTCAGGATCATAGTGAGTCGAGATGATTCATCCTGGTAAGCCTTCTTGGACCCAGAGAGGAACACGGGACTGGAGCTTATCTGCTGCTTCTGTAGCTGGAGGCATTCTGATGAGTGAGTACATCCTCTGTGCAGAGTTTAGTCTGAAATGCTCCACTTGTGTGGAAGTGCTGTTCGAGCTAACCTTTTTTCAGGTCACAGTCGGACAATAACTGTTCCAGAAAGTGACGTTGAGATAACTACAAATAACTGTCAAATAGTTAAATAGTTAAACAAGAGTGAATAAGAAAACTGTAGATTTTTTGCTTTTCATGTTTTCAGGTTTACAAATTAATTCTCCACTAAATTTCTCTCTCTTTTCCTCTTTGCTTTCAACTGTAGACCAGTCTAATCCACACTGTCTATTGTCCAGTCTGACAGTCTGAGGAGCAGCTTGTTTCAGCTGGGAACCTGCGCTGGTCTTTGTGTGTCTGTCTGTCAGCAGAGGAGGACGGTTTCACAAGGCAGTGAGTGCATCATCACTCAGGCGTCCTCTTACTGGGCTTACTGGACTAAAGCCTGGGAACCACAACAACGAAGGCCGCTCTCATCAAGCAAATGGACACAGGTATCCTGAAACTGAAATCAGAGCTCGGACCTTTTGAGACAAAAGCTCTGAGGGAAAAAAGTCTGTGCTGAAATATTTAACCATTTTTTCCACTTATATTCTTCACTGAAGTGGACTGGAGTGTCTCCTCAGCTAATGACTACCCATCAGCATCAGTTTGACTTTGCGTTAAGCATTAATTATTGAATGTTTTCATGCTTACACACTACACTAATATGGCAAACATGGTAAACATTATACCTGCTACACATCAGCATGTTAGCATTGTCATTGTGACCCATTAGCAAGGCAAGCTAAAGTTACGATTTAGCACAGACTCTTATGCTGTGTCCCAAATCCACCCATCAAGGCAAGTTTTGAGGATGCTTTTGTTCTAAACTGGGAAAGTAACAGTCATCAAAACAGTTTTTAAAATCCCTTTATTTTTGAGTGTGCTGTGGACACTCACTTAAAATTATGCATGATGGAAGTTTAGGAGGATTTTATTTTCTCACAGCTGCAAAGAATTAAAACATGTACTGTAAAATTCAGTGTATGAGAATACGTTTTTTTCATCTCGGCAGTGGGTTGCATCCTATATATTGGTGTGATCAATATACCAGTATAAAATGCAGAGGGACATATTTTATTTTACCCAGATGATGGCGCTATAATCTAGCTAAAACTCTGTTACTGACATGCGCCGTCATGATCGCCAGTGCAGCCGCCATTCTCACAACAATAAACGTTACTGTAGGCTAACGCACTGCACTGGTAGCTAACAGGATTGCAAACTCGGATGGTAGGATATAATTTGTGTGTTTTGAATGTGCTTCAATATATAGAAAACCTTTTTTCCCCTCTGGGATACCCCCCAAAACAGACTGCGTTTTATACTCCAGTACGACTTAAGCCTCTTTCCCATTGGTCAAAAAACCTGCTAACATCCGCTAACACCCGGCTTTTTTTCTTAGTGGGAAAGCTTACAATCGGCATTCAGACCTGGGTCAAATGACTGCTGCAGACCCGGGTAATTATCGCCTCGGCTCCGATCCGCAATGGTAGCAACACAAAACCCGGGTCGACACACTAATCTCCGCCCCCCTTTCTGTTGATGCTATGACGGACATTGAAGTTCAGGCCGCTGTCTTGTAAATACAGAAGAACAACATACAATGCCAAATTTGTTCATTGTTTCGTTCAAGCTGTAGCAACACTGGCAAGACAGCGAGGTGAGAGAGCTTATTTTGATCTGAGGGGGAGAAGAAATAAGGCGACAACGCGACCCTGTTTCCTGCGCGTTTGTGACGTCAGACGGTGACGCAGCAGAAAAGAGACTAAAAGGAGTATACTTCACTGGCAACGGGAAAAGAGACAATCAGCATTTATTAGCGGGTGTTCCCGGGTCTGAAAAACCCACGCCAACACGCTACTTTTGGTGGGAAAGGGGTATTATGTTCCAGATTTCACGATAATTGGCAATGTCCCAGATTGATTGACATGCATCAGTTCTTGTATATTACTGTAAGTACAAAGCGTTAATGTTTGCTCTCTGTATTAAAATTAGAAGTAGTTAGTTAGTTTATGATTGCTAGAACATTTTTTTTCCTACTTCCAACAAATTTCTTAAGAATCACACAAACTTGCAAAAGTTTAGAATCATAAATGTTGAATAGAAAAATTACAATGAAATGTAAAAATATGACCTGTGCAGAACTGTGCAGTGATTTTAACGAAGGTGATGTTATGTAAACTAATCAGAAAACCAGTGTATTAGTAGATAGAATATATTTTATACTAACAGTGTCTTGAAACTGGGTCACAGCATTTTTCCATATTTGTTGACTTCACATGGTCCACATGTGCTGCTGGATGGAAGCCAAACCTGTCAGTAGATCTTCTGTCATCAGTCACCTCAGACCTCTAAGACTCACCCTGCGCCACGTTCCTCAGCCCCCCTGAGCCCTGAAAGCTCTTTAACACATCGAAAAAGGGATGATGGGCTATGATCCACAGTCTCTTAATCATCCAGAGGTAATTTCAGATGCACGGGCTGCAGATGACCTTGACTTTCTCTTTTTGAGTGGGGTGTGCACTCATGAGAGTTTAATCCATGATTAAGAGTTTGAGGATTACTTTTTTCATGCTCTGTTTGAAAAGCTTTAAAAGAGGAGAGGCAGAGAGAGGGAGATTTGGAGATAACCCCGGTAGAGCTATTGATTTGGTGAGAGGACCTTCTCTACACCGGGCAAGAAGTTTAATCAATGTGCAGACAGCTAATCAAAAGAAGTGATGTGTACCGGCAGCCTGTGGTTACCTGCTTAGAGCGTTTGTGTGTGCAAGTCCCGTTTTTCCAGCAGCAAGTGTTTACACCTCAGTCCATCCATGCTTGCTGTCTCTCAGTAATTACAGATGGTGTTATCAAATATTTTTTGTGTGAAAAAATTCAGATTGGATTCTTTCATTTGCAAACAAGACTGACATCTTTGAACATTTCTATTTGCTCAAGGTGTCCTGTCATCTTACAGGACGACAGCCTGCAGCTGAACTCAATTACAGCCTCCCATACGGCCAGGAAGACAAGAAGGCAGCGTCTGAATAATGTGATAGAGAAGACGGACAGGATGTTGTCAGGATTATTGGAACAGTTTCTGTACAACGTGCAGGAAATCTGCATCATAAACCAAATCTTTTCTACAAACGATCTTCTGAAAGAAAGTTATATTGAAATACATTTTCAGGTTGGTTGTATGGTCAGACCTGTAGTTCATGTCCGTGGTCTCTTAATATAAAGTTATACAATAATTTCAAACCTTTTAATTGAAATATAAACGTTTCATAAATGCTGCTTCTAAGCCATGAATTATGTATGAGCTAAAAACATCCTTTTATATATTTCCTCTCTGCATTTATACAAGTTGAATTGGCGGACCAAGGACAGTCAACAGATCAGGGCCGTGTACTGTAATCTTTCTCTTAAATAACTCTTTTTATCATCTTAACAGTAAAGATCAACAGGCTGAATGGAAGTGAGGACAAAGGTTTAGCAGACCTTAACCAAAGTTGAGTCCACAAAAGAGCTTAGCTGAATGATTTAACAGGAAGCCCCGTGTTCAATAAGTGAAATCCATTTATTTGACAAAGACCATGAAATAAATTAAATTTTATATTAGTTACTTTGATAAGTTTTAATGTGAATTTTAACCAACTTTGAGCTTTTAGATGATGATAAATGTAGTATTTTACACCAAATACAACATAACATTTATGGAATTAGCTTAAAAACAACTGACAAATCTTTCATTTAATTTAAATAGTTTTATTTAATTTTGGCGTCTGATATAAATTATGAAAGGCATTTTAAATTCTTGCTCCTTAAATGACCTTTTTTTGTTAATTGTAGTACTTAAACAAAGTCAACGTTAATTTTTACATGACAAAGATTTGATGCATCACATTAAACCAATCTGCAAATGCTGGGGTTCCTTGACATCACCAATTTCTGTCATGGCTTTTTTTACTGGCAAGCAGCATTATTTGAAACATGTTTGCCTTAAGGCCAGTTCAGATCAATGATTCGCAACAAGACTGGATGCAACTGCCAAAAGAATCCCTTGACATCTGATTGTAAACGTTCTAAAACTGGCCGGTTCACATCAAAGCAACAACGCAACGCACACAGACACAGCTGACCGTCTCCCTACTTCTGCGTTAATACTATATAACGTTAGAATTAAGCCCCATGTTACATGAATTATCTAGCTGGATTTCTGTTATCATTAGAAAAACAAGTGGATGACATGCTTGCAATGTTAGCTGTAACACTGATTAATAAACGTTGAAGACAGAGAGTTTGGTAAGAGAGGATCTGGAGCCGTCTTTGGCTACTGCAGCGCCAGAGACAGGGTGCCTATGCCAATTTATGCTGTTTCCTGATTGGCTTAAGTGAAACAGGTACATCCCTCACTTCTAAAACTGCAGTCTAATCTTCTGCAACTCCACGCAAACGGCTTCAGACGCTCTGCAACTGATCGGTTCACACCGCTGCAATTTTCTCTGCAACATTCTAAAACTGTTTTGTTGCGTTGCAAATCATTGATCTGAACTTGGCTTTAGAATAGCCAAGAAGTTGTCATGGCATCAAGGTAACTTCAGGGTTGACTCCGGCTTTTCAGTACTACGAAGTTGGTTCACTTCTTATCTAGGTAGATCGCCATGGTAACTAATGCTGAATACTTCACCTGCTCAGGAGCAGGTTATGTTTAAGATAAGATATCAACCTGTGCTAATCACTACCTACTGACCAAACAGGTCTCTTGATTCAGGAGCTTTGAGAGAGGGAGCAGAGAGAGAGAGAGAGAGCAGTTTACTGTGTGATTTTTGATATTAAATATATTCATGAAAAATATTTATTGTGCTTTACTGAACAGGCCTACATCTACAACAGAGACTGATAAAAGCCCTGAAGCCTTGCGCTTGTTGTACTTATAAGATATGAAAGAGAGCATTCTTGCTGCTTAAAATTTTTTTGGTTTTATTTTTATGTTCTATAAATCCGTTTGATACGGCTGGGGATGAGAGAATATATTCCCAAAAATACATCTGTGCAACATATCACTTTAATGTAATACTCAAGTGTCATTATAGTCAATATGTTATATAATATATAATGATGGAGCAGCATTATAGACTTAATTTGTGCATTTTACAGTCTGCGATTTTTTGTCAGTTGTCCTTTATTCAGCAGCTGCAGCGGAGTGGATTTTAGTCGGGATCTTCATAACTTAATAAAATCGTAGTTTGCTCTGAGTTGGTAAAATATGCCAATCAGCTGATGGCAGACTTGTCCCTATGTGTGATTTGTAATACGCCTCTATATGTGAACTCGGCGATAGAAACCCTGGTTTGGCTTATCGAGTTGATAACTAGTGTCGTGTGACCGCTTAGCATGATTGGCTTTGTTAGGTTAAGTGAGGTGCTGAATCCCTTCGTAGTGTCAGCCCAAGAAAGCTTAAGCCAATCTTTATTTTTAAAACTGTTACTTTTACATGCTATCTCTGACTGTCTGCCAGTAAAAAAAGACAATATAATTAAACCAAGTTAACAGACTTTATGGAGAGTATTTTTAATTAGCAGTCCTAATTTTAAAGGTTGTGACACAAGTTTTAACAACTGACCTCAACAGTGAGTACACTTCACGATAGGATGTTGCCCTCCACAAATCAACACACATCAGCTTTTTATGTGTTTTCTCCCTCACCTCCAATGCAATTGAACAAATACGCCCAGGACAATGAGAGCCAAAACACTTAGGGTTTCATCAGCTAATTTATTGTGATGCATCACCTCTTCTCCTGCAGAGGAAATTATTCCTGCAAAAGCAGCTGATCCAGCCAGCTGGGTTTCTTCCTGTGTGGTGTTAGCTTGTTCTCACTGTGCCGACTCCTGTTTCCTCTGAGTGCTCTGGTTTCCTCTGACAGTCTAAAGACATTTAGAAAGAGTTGACTGGATACTCTAACTAGCCAGTAGTGTGAATGTGTTTTTCTGACTGGGCGACAGACGGCAACATGACCCGACCTATTAACCAGGCCATGCTAAAGAAGCCTCTCTTGTCCTCCTATTTCATGATTTAACTGAGAAAAGTCTCCCAATTTCAATCCTCAATTAAACTCTTTTAGGTAAGATAATCTCATTGAGTCATTGGACCGTTTCTATTAGGTTCCCTAAAAGGCTTCCAAGACATCAATTTTATTCTCCAGAACACTTTTGCATTCAGGTGAAGTCACCTCCTGAAGCGAACATATGATATATCTGCAGCCCCTCGGTTATCTCTTCCCTACTGTCTCCTCACCAGAGCCGATAACCTAAATATTCTCAGATAGGGCTCCTTATAAAAAATACAGCTGATATCCTACAAACATAGCAGCCTAAATGCGTCAGTTTTCTTCTTAGTTTATCAGTACGACTGAAAGAAAAAAATGACACGCATTCTTTTATATGAAAGCGAATCGATTAACTGCACGCTGCCTTTGTTTACATTTTCCAGGGCAAAAATTTAAAGTGAGTGAAACATATGACTGTTAAAGAAAGCAGGGTGAGATTTTCAGGTAAAAATCACCACTTAAACACGTACAGGACAAAATCAGCCAAGAGATAAGACGTCCAACTGCCAGTTCCTCACAGGAGCTTTAACATGATTTTAAAAACATCTTTGATCCCAGCCCAATACTTTCTTTGCTCAACATTTTTTTCTTGTTTCAGTAACGTAGTTGTTTTGCTGACAGATGGATCTTGTTGCAGACTTGTTTACACAAAGTAACAAAGTTGTAAAGTAAAAAAGAAACAAGTTGTTTTCCACATGATGAGATCACATCTGTATCTTGTTGCCTCAAAATCTTGATCTACCAAAATACAAAAATATCTTGGACATGGATATTATTCTACTAGAGCTTGTTCTTTTGCACTTGTTTCCTTAACATTTTAATTCCATACATTTTAAGTGTAACACATGGATCTTGTTCCGAATCTGAATTCCGAAGAATCTGCAAGACAACCTTATGTCATGTTTTTTGGACAACACATGGATCCCCCAATGGTCCCTCAATCTTGATCTCGCAAGATGTAAAAGTATTATCTTCTTGGACATAGATCTTGTTCTACAATAGCTTGTTCCCATGATTTATTGAACAATTAAACATAATAACACAACATTCACAATATAACATATTGTGTCCATAACTTGTTAGTATGTATATAGATCTTGATCATACAAGACTTACCACTATTTCAGTATCTTTTCCCACAATATCTTAATCTCACAAAGTAATAAAATCTTTTTGGATTTGAACCTTGTTATTCTATATCTTGTTCTCAAGATTAATTTATCTATTACGCGTGATAAATTGGTGACATAACATCTTGATACCACAACTTGTTTGCAAGGTATATGGATCTTGTTCAATATTTTGCACATCTTGCTTTACTAATATTGTTATGAGAGCATATGGATCTGTTTTTTCTGCTATAACTTGTTTCCTCATGTTACTAGCTTGATTTTGACATGCTAGACTCGTTATCAGATCATCTTGTTAGCATCATATAAGTACATTTTGTCTCAAAACATCATCATATTGTTTTCGCAAACAATACATCTTTTACACATAGTACCTTGTTTTTATAACATAACTCTATAGTCCAGTATGGGTCTTGTTCCCACAAGAAAATAACTTGTTCAGCAGTGCAGCATCCCAATTTCACAAGAAAAAACAATCTTGTGTTCCGCATGTATTTTACAATTACTTGTGTCCACAATAAAAGGAGAACAATATAGACTATTTTGAATATTCTAATCGCCTATGAATCTTATGAAGGTACTTGTTCTCACAATAACAAGTGTACATTTCACTGATTTGAATGTTTATGATTAAATGAGACAATCAAACTTAAACTTGAAAGTCTGACAGGTCGAGAATTTTCTTTTTTTTTTCTTTGAACACATTTTGCTATATTTTTCTTGAAAATAAACATTAAGGGCAGTGTGTAAAACTGCACCCTTTATTCGGCATGGCACAATGTACAGGCAGAAGTCAGGAAATCAGCTGTGGTCACGTGACGCATGCGTGGGCGGGGCTATGCGTCTGCGCCGGCCAGTAGCAGCGCAGCGTCGGTCCAGGTCCCAGCAGCTCTATGGGAGAAAAAAAAAATCCAAGCGAGGAGCCGAATAACGGTACACTCCAATATTTATGGAGCCGACCTCCGCATTTAACCGCACCGTATCAGCGTCTCCTCTTGTGATGCATACGTGAACAGAGGTGTTGGGAAACGGACGCGGCGAGCAGCGTTTTGGGGCTGACGAAAACAAGCGGTCCACCATTGTCTGCGTAGAAATAAGAATGGCCTGGATGTGGAAGGTAAGAGGGGGTTTCTCTCACATACATTACCACGAAAAAAGGGGGAAATGAGGCGAAAACACATAAGGAGCTTCTGACGTGTTCGGCTTTACGTGCTTGTGCATTTAACCAGATGTGAGGTGAAACGTGAGCCGGTGGAGCTGTGGTTGTGTTGATGCTCCATGGAGGTAATTAACCCTGCTCTGGTTTCTGTCTGGTCTACGGGTTTTTTCTGTCTTTTGGGAACTGAATTTGAGATTTTCGCTCGTGCACATGAGGGGAAAAGCCAGGCCCTCGTGTTTGTTTGAATTCAGATCATGTTTGTGTTTTTTTTTTTGCTGGTGGAGACTAGCAGGCAGATGCAGGCCAGCCAGCGGTGCTCACAACATCCTTCTTGGCATGTTCAGGTGTTGACATGATGTCAGGAGTTTTAAACATCCAAACGACCTTCAGAGAACAGATGAGGAGAAAGTTAACACAAAGCTACCCTTTTCATTGCAGTTTAAATGAGTTAATTTCAGTCATTTTTAAAAGTTGTCATCAAAAAACCTTTAGCCTGGGTTGCACCAATGAGGATTCATTTTTAAACCTGATCAAATCATGGGTTAGCTGTAAAAGATGTTGCACCAAACTTTAAAACTATCTTAAAATTAAGAGAGATTAAATTCAAACCTCTCCTTAAACCTTTGTTGAGTTTTTACTCTAAACCTAGATTAAATTTAATTCTGTTGCACCAAACCTTTAAACTCAATTTAAAATGTGATCCAGTATTAACTTTAAACTTACACTTGAGGACATTTGACTTTTAAAACGGCTGCTTTTTTGAGGTGGGATGAGGAAAATAATAAAGTTCCTTGAAGGAAATTGAGGGACAGAGTCAACCCAATTGAGTTTTATGATGCTGCTGAATTTCGGTTTTCAGAAAGCTGAACAGGAAGTTTGGACCATCTGTCAAACATGATAGTGAAAGAAATGCAGCAGTACCACAAGGGCTAAGGAATACAGAGCAGCCGAAAGTTAACGGTTCCTCCGCTTTTATACTTACTAGGTCCAGACAGCAGGCGGATGTATTTATTTTTATTCATTCATTTTTTAACCTTTTTATTTATTTTAATTAAGTTAAGCAAGCATCTCTATATTGACTAATCTCTGTTTAATTTCAGCTTAATTTTAAATCTGGATTTACTCATTTTAAACCTAGTTTTGCTAAACTCTCATCAGAACTAATCTTAGATTAAATTAATCCCTGATGGTGCAACCCAGCCTAAAGCTCGGAGATATTAAGCTAAGTTAAGTTAAGAAGCTCGACATGCTGACCGACTTTCTTTTTTTCTGATAGATTTATCAATTAACAGTTTTAGCTGTAAAATGTATGAAATGAAATCCTCACACTTGTTACACGCTTTGTTACTCAGATGACAGATTAATTGACAAATGGCTTTAGCTTTATTATCCATTCTACATGCTGCTTCACTTCTTGTTTTCTTAAGTTATCATTTTGCCTGTTTTATATCAGTAGTATTTCACTTTCATGCTTGAGAAGTCACCTAAACAATGAATCAGTTATCAATATTTCAGTGATGATCACTTTGCACAACTCGCTCAGTTTGAACAACAGTCAGAAACAACAAAGATCTACAACGATGCAGAACGGAGAAAAGGCAGCTAACGCTTGTTGTAGGAGACAGTGGAACAACAGAATGACTGGAGGGAAGAGCTGATGTTTGATTTTCTGTTAATGGACTAATTGATTAATCCTGTAATCGTGTCAGCCATCGCGAATGTAAGTGTATGCATGTCAGTCTTTCACAGGCACATTGAGTACTCTCTCACACACTCATGTCACTGCCACACCACTCAAAAAACATACACAAAGAAAAACAAACACAGTCACATGTAATGAGTGGAAACAGGCGACATGGTTTGCCTAGAAATGTTGCTTTGCATCTAATTTGTGTCCGTAAAACAATCTGTCTTTTTTCCACATTACAAGAAGTTTCAGTCTCTAAGTTTGTCTCTGAACAAAAGACGGACTGGGTAGTAACAATGAAATCATCATCATGATATGTATAAGGACTTTTCTGATCTTGATATACATATATGTATATGACACTAAGGCTGGGTTGCACCATCAGGGATTAGTTGTAAGATTAGTTCTAATCAGAGTTCAGCAAAAGCAGGTTTAAAATAAGTAAATCCAGATTTAAAATTAAGCTGAGCGCTGTTGCACAATTAAAAACGTATCTACGTGTAGTAAATCCAAGTTATAAATAAATTAATAAATAGATTAATACATTAAAAGGTTAATATATTAATTAATAAAAATAAATACATTAGGGTCCTGTCAGGACCCAGTAAGTATAAAAGGGGGTGAAACGGTTAAATTTTGACTGCTCTGCTCCTGTAACATTATGGTACTGTTGCATTTCTTTCACTCCCACGTCCGACAGTTGGTTTCTGTTCAGCTTGATAACAGTTTTATCTGTGAACCGGTATCTTTCATTAAAACTCTGCGGCATCATAAAACTTCACTGGGTTGACTCTGTCCCTCAATTTCCTTCGAGGAACTTCATTTTTTCCCTTAAGCCACCTCAAAAAAGCAGCAATTTAAAAATTTTAACGTCCTGAAGTTTAAGTTTAATACTGGATCACATTTTATGTTAGAGTTTAAAAGTTTGGTTGAACAGAATTAAATTTAATCTAGGTTTAGAGTAAAAACTCAACTAAGGTTTAAAGAGATGTTTGAATTTAATCTCTCTTAATTTTAAGCTTGTCTTGAAGTTTGGTGCAACATCATCTAAAATTAAACCATGATTTAATCAGGTTTAAAAATAATCCTTGTTGGTGCAACCCAGGCTAAAGGTTGGGTGTCTTCAGCCGAGAGTAACAGAAGCAGTCAAGTACCAAACATTGGCTTCGAGTCTTAAGTCTTGTTTATTTATACCTTATCAGATATATCCTGATTTATACGATCATTTTGTGTATTTAGATTATTATTTTCATGCATTAAATCTGCAGGTAAAAGCATGATAGAGTAATCCCCAGGCTTCTCAGCTCAGTCTACAGGCTGCTGTGAACGCCAGGTTTTACAGAGTTTTTTCTACACGCTGCACTTTGTGACGTCAGCAGGCTTCGGAGAGCTGGCCAATCAGAAGGAAGTGGGCTTGTAGGGGCGGGGTTTCTTAAAGGGACAGAGCTGACTGAGTCGTTTCAGGCAGAGGTTGTGTGAGGGCCTGCACAGAGCACCAGTGTGAGAAAAATTAGTTTTCTTAAGCTACTAAATTATGCTAAGCTACTCCACAGGTATCACAGAGTGAAATATGAAGCTTGAAATTAGCATAATACCCCCCCCTTAAGAAAATATCCTTCAAGATTGTTAAAGCCCTAGCTGACGTAAATAAATGTCTTATTTCTTAGACTTACTTCTTGAACAAATGAGAAACTGCAAGTTGAGAATATTTGGCGTTTTGCCTTAAAAAAAAAGACTGAGAAGATAAGTGGTTCTCTAACAAAGCTTCAGATTATTTTTGTTGAACATGTAATCGAGTTTAAGCTATGATTGGGTATTGTGTTTCCACAGCTGCTGTCTTAAAGCACAATTATTTAAATCAACGGGCTGTTTGTGTCCATTTGTGCGTCACCAAACTCTTTTATGTGTAAAACAACACTATGAATCACACATTCACACTGAAAACAGTAGCACAAAAGCATGATAAGGTCATTAACCGGAGTATGATTCTGATTAGTCTCGCTAAACGCCTGATATTGATTTATCGCCTGATCCATAATCCATAGCATGGTGACACTAACTGTCATTGATCTGTGTGCTGAGGTGTTAATGCAGAACAAAGATCATGATCTCCTTCCAGTCAGGCTGCTCGTGTCGTAGAAGACACTTGTCGGACATTGATAGTGTGTTTTTGCGAGACTTTGTTTTTTATTCTTATTTTACTGTGCATAAGTTTCTTTCATTTAAAGGCACTTTGCTTCCTGTCAATCCTCCCACGTCCTCAGGAAGAAAAAAAACAGTCTTTGTTCACTAATTGTCACTTTTTAAACTCATTCAGGCTGTTTTTGTTTTCTGAGACAGGAGATAATTTAACGCCAGACTTCACACTGTAGTATTTTGATACATTTCAAAAACAAAAAACAAAATAATTACAGGGTACAAATTACAGAGTGATTGAGGGGTATTTAAATTACGGGTGGACTGAAGTAAACGAGCTGTGACTTTAAATTCACTGACACCAGTGTTCTTGCTTGTTGTCAGCTCAGTGGAAAAGTAGACCGACATTATTCTGATGTAGTTTGTCGCTCTTAGGTGCATACATCCTGGTTTTATATCTTCCTTAGGCTGATTGTGCTGCTGACAAACCAAACCTGTCGTCATCTGGTAATACAATATACCTACTAGTCAACTTCTCAACCTTTTTAGTTAACTTTCTGTTTCCATGTTCAGCTGTTTTAGAGCAAGATTACAACAGCGGTTTATACTTCAGACAAAAAATGGCTCTTCATGGGCGTGACGGCGAGGCTGAAGAGTGGCTGATGGCAGAGAAACGTATACATTCCTTTATTTACATTACTATATTGCACTTACGTTGGCAAAAACATTTATATGGCAATGAATGTCATAAAGCAAGACTGCTGGTATGTTTTATATGCATCATGGGGGTAGAACATGGGCGGTACGGGTGTGACAGTCTGATAGTGGCATATCACTGAGGACATCAGCATACCAGTCTGGCGATGGGCACATGCCGCTGGCTGACGATCTAGTGGCATGCTGCTACTTCATGGTGTTTCCCTGCTTTTCTGCTGAAGTAGCCCTCCATGATTTTGTAAACTGCAGAGGATGTATAGATGAATGGAGGGATGACGGATGTTCGGAGGATAGATGAACAAATGTATCTTCTCAGCTTTTACCTGCTTTTCTTTTCAGCTACCTCTGCTTCTTTGTTTCTCCTCCTCCACCACTATCAAGACATTTCCTAAAAACATTTGCCATCCTGTCATCAGCCAAGTTTCAATGTAAATGCTCAAACATGTTTCCAGAAAATCATGAAAATTAATAAGAACCCATGCGTGTGTATCTGTCCTCAGATGTTGTTCGTTGAGATAAACAGCTGGTGTCTAAAAAAACAGTGACGCATTCCTTCAAATAATTTAGCGTCTACAGGATTTGTCTTTAAATAACTCAGATCTAGGCTGAACCCAAATGCAGACAAAGGACAGAAAGGTTTAAGCACTTCAACCAAACAATCATTTTCCCCTAAAAGCCTGTCCGATTGAATAATTTAAATAGCTGAGAGCTGAAGGGGTTGTATTTCACTCCCGCGTCTCTCGCTGGGCCGTTCCTTTTTTAGAGGGAGAGGCGCAATGCACGCTGGGTGTTGTAGGAATTTAGAATGAGCGAAACCACGAGCTGTTTGGTCAACTTTCTCCACAGCTATGGCGCCAATTTCAAATATTATTGCTCCTACAGAGAACACCAGCTTTGACTAACGGTGTCTTTTTCCAGGGGCAAATTTCTCCTTTAAGACTTGTATTGGTGGTTTGTTTTAGCTTTTAAGCTTTAATCACAGCAGAGTTTTTATTGTATTTATTGACAGAGAGAGACAATAAAATAAAAAACATTATTTTTATCAGCCAAATTAGCTTGAAACGTTGAATCTATGTAGTCGTACAGTATTCACAGTGTGTTTGGTGATGTCCTCAGGTGCTTTTCTTGACCCACCAACCCGCCCTGGTCAGGTCAATGCCAGTGAGAGTTGTTTGATAGCAGTCTGCTCCTTCCTTGATGTTTATAATGGGTTAGAGAGGCCTGCAGAGAGAGCTCCCACATGCAGGCTTCCCCGCTTTGTTAGATTGTGTTTTAATTGGAGTGAGTTCATCCGTGAAGAACTGTGCCTGAGCTGGGAAAGGCTGCGGCTGTTGTCCTCCATCATAACAGTTCTGGATGAGCCCTCCATCACGTCCCATTGAGAGATGGTGCTGCTGTTACCCCTAACTGCATATGGCAGATCAAGGCCAGCAAAGAAAGTTTTTGTGACACACAAGCAGAAAACACACAAAAAAGAATTCAAATTAATTAATTCAGGCACACACACACTATCACACGGGCATTTGTGTGTGGTTAGAGGTGTGGTAAAAGCTTTGGGGAATGCAGTGAGTGTCCCAGTTCTTAACAGTTTGCAGGGATGAATGGCACTTCTCTGAGTCGCCCTGCTCCCACGTGAATGTGTTACAGCAGAAGGCAGGCTGATAAAAAGTGCCCTGCCACTGTGTTAGAGGAAGCACAGGGCACCGGCAGGATGTTAAATGAGGCGACTCAAACTTTAATCAATCCGGGTTTAGATTTCCTTTTGTGCCATTCTTTCCGTCTTTATCTGTTTTCCTTCTTGAGAGAGAAGTTTACACAAGTTCTTTGGAATGCATTGTTTTACAGTTTGCAGTCTGCCTGCTCAGGGTCATTAAGGAGAACGTGGGTTCAGTTAAAATCCCACAGTAGAAAGGTTAAGTACTAATAGTTAAATAGATGCCTTCATACATGAATAATACTCGTCATGCAGTTTAGTTTAGTTTAAATTACCATAAAATCTGGAATGTAAGTCGCACTGGAATGTTTTGGTGGGGGGTATCCGGGGTTATCTGGTGCTGTAGCTAGCGGCAGCTGGCAGCCTACGGTAACGTTGATTGTTGTGAGGATGATGGCTGCAATGGCAATCATGACGGTGCATGTCTGTGACGAAGCGTTAGCGACAATGAAGTTAGTTTTGCTCGCTTAAAACAGTGAGGAAAACACAAAACGGCATATTGTAAAGAGGAGACGTTGTAGCAGCTTGGACCCGGAAACAGTTTAATGCGATGATGTGACGTCACCACTTAACAACCGGATAGCGGGTAAAATACCGTCATACAATAAGATACCTCTCTCTGCATTGTATACTGGTATATTGGCCGCAGCCCACTGTTTAGATGAATAAAAATGTACTAAAAGTGTGTCTTATGCACCGAATTTTACTCTCAGTTGACGCATAAAACGCATAAAATGAAGGCAGTTCAACCTTTCTATCCGTTACACACTTATTCAACCAGCCTGACACGCACTTTTGTATCACTTTCGCTGCCTCTCTAGTTTCTGCTCTCTGTCTCTGTAGTGTAGCCTGGTTGTTAGCCGTTGCTAAGTCCCGTTTTGATTTAAGCTCAGTGACAAGTAAGCTAGCTAGCTACTATTAACTTGTATAATTGGATTTCTGTGAAGCTAACATTAGCAGTTGGTCTTACCTGTAAAATTTGTCTTTACATTAGATGTGGAATCCCTGAATAATGACAGTATTTCACCGCTCTTAGGTATAACTTTCTCTATAATCTAATGTTGTGACCTTTTTCCGCTTTTAAGACAAAGTATTGACTAAATTTACAAGCCGTTGATTTTTCCACTAGAGGCCATGACAGTAAGATGAACTTATGTTACACCTTAGACCTGAGTGGCTTTGTTAGACTCCCCAGTTTATTATGTGGGCTAAAGCACATGCAACAAACATTGTTCCCTTTTAAAAATAACCTGTTTTATTTGGTCTTTTTTTTAAATGTTTGTGTCCGAATTACTCTCCAAAGTCCAGCAGTTATAAATACTGCTAGAGTGCTGCGGCTAGCTAAAGGGCTACCTCTTTCCTGTGGTTTTGACAGTCTTGTCTCAAACACTCTGCAGAAGTAGCCAATTACAGCAATTTAAATGTTTTCCAAGTCACAGCAAAGGGACGCCTTGCTGTTCCTCACATTCTACTGGCACAGTGAGATGCAGTTTACACAAATTATAACTGGAAACTGCTGTATCTATTTTCTTTATATTCCCCATCACAACATTTGAGGAGCACTCAAATTTCAGTTCAACTTTTACTGACTGAGAAAAGAAAAGAAAGTCTGTGTTGAGCTTCACTGTTCGCTATCTATTCTCTAAACCTCTTAAAGCTGACAGGGTACCATTTAAGCGTGTGGCTTCTTTATTATGGTAATGTAACCTACATCTGTTGTGCAAACACACACGCACACACACACACACTCACACTGCAGCAGAAGCTAGTGCTAGGGTTAGCTTATTCACAGCGGTAACTAAGGGTGATAACCTCCCTCCAGATCTGGCATTAATCCACCCTGCAGCAGGCGCAGCAGCGCTGTAGTAACTGGGCCAGCGGGCTGAGCTGCGCTCACACCAGAAATCTTATCAACATCTGGGGAGACTTAAGGCTTTACTTGATCTCTCTACGTGTCGTCAGTTGTTTTATGCAGGTAGTCTCTAATCCTTGGTGGTTTAATCATGTGCCACTCTGCCAGTTCAGGGACCTCTGCTGCCAGCGCTGGTCACTTTCCCGGCCGCCTGCTCCCTCTTCACCCCTATTTGGACCAAACACAAAGAAACACACCCGCAGTTTAATGAAAGAGGTGATATGGCAGCCGACAAATTAAGTCCCACTCTGTAATTGCAGTCATGGTCAGCAGCATAAAATTACATGTCACTCACAGAGAAGCTCTGGGCCATAACCCCCATTATTACTGTATATGAATTCACAAAGGAGCTTTCTGTAACGTCAAGGTTGAACTTTGGTGCTTTAATTAACCTAAAACACATGGACGGAGCCGGTAGTTGTGTGGAGGGGAACTGTGTGAAGTTATTAATCTGCATTTGTTCCTGCAGACACATGAAGACGGTGCAAACACATTGTGATCAATACAGGAGGACATCAAGCTAAGCTTTCATTGAAAGAGATCTTTTAGCACTTAGAATATATCACCACTTCTAGGCTACTGTTTTAGTACCACATGTGAAGTGAGTTAGACCTTTTTTTGGTGGAGTCTGCAGTATTCTTTCCTTCCTGCAAAATGGCATATTAATCACAGATATTTTCTTTTTTCCCAGATTTTATTAATCCTCTCAAGCTGCTTCCAAATGATCCTCTTTTGCCTCCTTGGGGATCTTAAACTCCCTTTACGGTCCAAACAATTGAAAAATCCTCTTTTAAAAGCCGATTCTCAACCTTATGTAATTTAAGAGGCTTTCCACTTCCAAAAACAAAGAAAATGCCTCCACAGGAGCCCTTGTTTTGAGTGAAAACCTGGAGTCGTTGGTGATCTTTTGGAATGAATGGTAAAATAGATTTTTTTTGTAGTAGTAGATTAATGTTTGGTGCATGGCTGCCGCTAATGATCATCTTCACTATCAAGAATACAGGGATTGTATTCTTGATTTAGTGCCTGAAATGCAAAAAAAGTAGTAAAAACATTACAATCCCATTTCTCGACGTTCAGAGTGATTCAAGATTCAAGATGTTTATTTGTCACTCCGGTTTATACGAGTACTATCGTGTGAAATTCTTCTGCTGGGAGACTCCATTCAAGAAGGGTAAATAGTAAGTATTAAAGACATATAAAATAAAATAAAGTATGATAAAATAAAAGAAGCAGTAAATTCATAGTACATTATGTACATTTAGGGCTATTTATTAGAGATAGACCGATATGGTTTTTTCAGGGCCGATACCGATTATCAAGGAGGCCGATAACCGATATTTGAAGCCAATATTTCATTTGCAGTAAAAGTGAAAATATTGGCGTCAAAATTTTGAATAATACATACTCCATCACTTAACTTTGTTTAAATGCCTTTAAGCATATGCATCAGAGCCAAAATAACCCAGGTTTAAATTGATTTCTTTCGGCCGTCGGATAAAAAAAAAAAAAAAAAAAAAAGGCCGATGCTGATATGCGTCAAAATGCCGAATATCGGCGCCGATAATCGGTCTATCCCTACTATTTTTATACATATAAGACGTGTCTTTATTTTGCTTGTTTTTTCGGACAAACAATCCAAAACTATCTTGATTAATGTTATATATGGCGAAGGAAAGCTATATTTTATAAGCCCAAAACTCGATTTTCAGGCATGTTTGCTTGCTATTATTATTAAACCATCACAGTTTCTTAAAGCCCAAGGCCATGTGTTGGAATGCCTTGTTAATCCAAATCAATTTGATGATCATGTTAGAGGAAGAAAGCAACCAAATCCTCACATTTGCTAAACTGGCACAAGAAAATGTTTCGTACTAAAAAAAGAATTAAAATGAAGGTAATTGCCGGTAATTTTCCTTTCCAGTCTCCCAGAAGTTTCATACAAAGAATCCACAAATACATTTCTGAGCACAAGTGATGTCGACTGCCTCTGTTTATTAAACCTAGTAGCAGCTGTGCGTTCTGTGTGTGAAAAGGCAATTTGGACAACGTCAGGACCTGATTGTCCAAAACGGCTTTTGTCTCCTGTTGCTTTCTCGAATTGGCTTCAGTAAAGCCCACATCTCTTCTTCAGCCTGTTGTTTCATTTAACCTTGGAAATAATCTGGTCAGAAACTCACAAAGGTCAGAGAGAATTCCACCTTTGTGTTGTGAACCTCCGTTTCCAACGTGCAGCAAAAGAAACTCAAATCAACGGGTCACAGAAATGGAAAGAATTCTTCTTCTCCACTTTCCCGAGGGAACCAAAAATGCTTGAATTACTATTTATTATTCTCTCTGCAGCACTTCCTTCTGCTTCTTACTGTATATTAATGTCAGTGTTTACTCTGGCGGTCTTGAAAAGGCTAATTAGCAGATAATCATCTGGCCACAGTGTTTGTTTTTAACGCTGCCTGTCTGAGCCGCCTGCAGCACACACACATCCTCCTCTGCGCGTTCTCCTGGGATTAAAGGGTCAAACACCATTCTAGGATTAAGTCCGGCCTCTTAACACTTTCCTCTCCACTCAGCTGTGAACTCCCACTCTTAGAAAGAGACTGTGACTGAGCGTCTGCACAATCTGTGAGTCAGAGCCGGAGCTGCCAAGAAGGCAGATCGTCGGTGGTCAGATGGCATCATTGGGCCCTGATGGTTCCCTGGACGAGCTCTGGAGTTTTGGGTTGGATCGTGAACCAGGAGGCGATTCGCCAACTCACTGCTGCGAGGAAATGACAAACACCGGATGGACTTCACAGCGTGTATGTGTGTAAGGAAAGAGCAACAGTTGTTTAGTCTGTGTGAGGTGTAAACAACCTGGGAGGGACATTTCTGGAAGGTTGCGACAAAACTGAAACTCATTATTGATGCTGCCAGGACTGCGTCTAATGGTGCATTTCCTTGTCTTATAAAAGATGTCGAAAAAACGATTGAATACGTCTTCCTGGGGATTAGTGAATATCAATGCATATTTTTTTATTGCTAATGTTTTATAGACGAAATGATCTGTAGATTAAAGGTACATTTGTTGCAGCTGATTGCAGTTCTCCTGCACTCACAGCAGGATAGAGATTTTAATATTTCCTACACAGGGCAGGAAAGCTGATTCAGCAGGATATATTTCACGTTTTATGCTGCAATATAAAACGACCACACTGCCATATTCAGGTTGCGTTGACACTTTGTAGACACAGATTCCTCTAATTGCTTTCTATCTGCACCTTCAGCCCGCTTATTCACACATTCCTGAGCAGTTTCAGCACCTTTAAGGAGCATTTATATCATCAGTCTCTGACAATTTCCTAACAAGAAGTTATTACATAGTTTCACAACTCCCAGCTGGTTGGTTTATATGAGCTTGTTGCACCGTTGTTGGAAAGTTCTCCCTGCACATTGCAGCCTTTTGCAAGGCCTGAGTGCACACTGGCATAGGGGCGACCCAAAGGCCCCAGAGGAGACCGATCAGAGGAGGCCATGCAGAAAAAGCAATGCAGGAAGTTTGTGAGTTGGCCAGGTAGTTTGCCTTGCCAAGGCAAACTACTGAAACCTGTTGAACTCCAGTGGTGCTCGTCTTTACCTGACCCTGACCTTTTCAGTTGCTTTGTGGAAGGCGCAAGTACAATCTTCTTCTCCTTCTTTGGATGATCATTTTAACATATATTCGAACTTAGCCCTAGTCTGAGATCGCAACTTGCATCCTCACAATTTAATTCCAGCCCCCCAAAATTAAAGAATCAAAGCAGCTCAGTTTGATCCATCAGAGGTGCAGAGCAGCCTCGCCTCTGTAATCATGTATGTATTTTCTCAGCAGCTTTTCCACACCGTGAGTTGGCATGACCAGGCTGGGCTGTTTCACCGAGTACCGGCTGAGTTCACTGCAGCTCGTCTTGAGCTTTCTGTGCTCCGCCCTTGAACCGAGCCTGTGAGCAAGCAGAAAATCCCTGTAATTGCATTAGCGTTGTCCAACTGTGCGCTCCTTGCCACGCCCTGCTCCCTACAGACCGGCCTTTCAGCTTGATTTATTGCTCCGACATGTTCGGATTTATTCTCATCCTGTTGCGGAATTATGGACAACATCAGATATCCTCGAAGAAAAAAAACCCTGGCTCTGATTCGCTCTCTTCTGTTCTCCGTCTCTTTGAAGTGCCAGGTTGTGCTGTAAAGGCAGTGATGTGCTCAGTGGGAGCCAGGTTTCGTCATAGTGTGGCCCCTTTCCTGAGGACTCTTGACCAGGCCAGCTAATACAAGGTTTCAGTGTCTGTGTTATTATCCCCAGTGGATGCCCGGCGCTGCTCTGGGCGCCAGCTCCGTGAGCCTCATTGCCTCTGTGAGCTGAAGCGGTTGACAGACACAAATAGAGCCTGGCGGTTAAGTGAGGGCATTAAATAAAGTGCAGTCAATGTTTTGTCATGAAACGTAATCCCCTGTTTGCTTTTATGCTCGCCTTTGCCCCGGAACTTTCTGTTGTTTAGATCGTTATGAGAAAAAGGAAATGGGCAGCGGTTCAAAATGTCACATTGAACTCTGGGTAATTTGCATCTGCTCACTGGGCCTGCTGTCGCTCTGCGCTGCTGTGTGTCGAGTCACACTGATTTCTTTGTGGTTTCATGTGTGCTGTTCTGATGAATTCTTCTGTCCACATTTGTTTTTGTCTTCTTATTGATCTTCCTGTTTTTGTGTTCCATGTTGCTCTGACACCGTTTCCTCCTCCCCAAACCTGAACCCACACAGTCACACTGAATGGCGCCCGCTCCCACCCCTCAGCTGACAGCAGCACCGTCGTGATTCGACAGAATAGACTCTGCAGCTTTATTGTTATTGTCCAGCATGAACACCTGCCTGTGCCACATTGCGTGTCTGTTTAGTGGACTTTGATTCACCTGGCTTGTTTGTTTATTGTGTGTCATTATGAAGCCGTTGTTCAAGCTCTTTGAAAATGTTCACATCTAAGAGGATTAGCAAAAACAAAAAGCTGCACTGGTAAATCATTTGGGTGTTATTATGGTTAAAAATCTCTTCTCTTTGGACAAAGAGGATTCAGTGGACTCGTACATGTTGAACGTCACGCATGACTTTAAAATATGTCTTAAACGCATCACATCCTTTATCCGATCCAGTGTGTCCGATGTGTTCTGCAGCTCAGGGAGATAAGGGCGAATTCCCAATCGTCTGTCTTTTCTTATTGTTGGCAGTGACTGCCATGTAATCTCCTCCTGACAGACATTAAGGAACAGATCTTGGCTGATGTTTGTACACGGTACAGCTTGTTAATTATTATTAATAGGTTTATGGAACCTTTAAAAAAATTGTGAAAATCACTTTTCTCTAAACACGAACACCAGTCTGAAAACGTAAAGATATTAAAGTAATAATCTAGAAGATTTTCATCTAAATAAATGTCTGTTAAGTCACTATCGCTGAATGAGGTAACACAATGGTGATTGAGCCTGTGGCCCACTGATGAAAGCCTTTGCATTTGGGTGTCTGGTGCAACTTTCGCAGAATAAATCACAAGCAGCGCCCAGTTAGTGACGCGTTTTCCATCAGCCAGCAGTGATTGGTCTGCCAGAGAGGGTAGGCGGAGCTAAGTGGCTGCTTTTCCGGTCTCTTGAAGCGTTGCGAGTAAACAGTAATCTACTATGGCTTAATAAACAAAGAAAAGATGGATGACTACAGATACAACTTCAACAATAAGTGAAAATCCAAAGAAAAAGATAAAAAATTTGATGCTCAGATGAAGGCAAACAGTCTAAAAAGGAAAGCGACCGTCAGCGAGGAAAATCAAGAGTTACAACCGATGTCGCTTTGCCAAGATGGAGAGCAATTACGTTTATCGCCACAGGTGCTGCCAAACCAGAAACCAGAAATATTCACATTTAAGAAGCTGAAACCATGACTTTTTGGGTTAAAGGGGCATTTCACAGATTTTACACATCACACAGCACTGTGTACTCAACACAGGCAGTAGTACCCAGCCTATGAACACAGATGATCAAAGCACTCTATGGCTCTAGAGGTTGAAATATGCTGTATAACTAGCTTTTGTTCAAGATTTCACATTTTTAACAAAAGTCTATAACATGGACCTTCCCAGAGAGGGAGGATCTAATTATAGATGCTAAAAAGTGAAGTCAATACATGTTGACTGACATGGCGGCTGTGGCTCAGTGGTAGTCGGTCGTCTTTCAATCTACAGGTTGTGGTTCGATCCCCAGCTCCCACAATCTACATGTCGAAGTTTCCTTGGGCAAGACACTGAACCCCACATTGCTCCCGGTGGCACAACCAACACTGTGTGAATGTGATGACTGATTGACAGTTGGGCACTTTACTTAGCAGCCATCAGTGTGTGAATGTATGAATGTGACATGAGTGTTTGTAAAACTAGAAAAGCGCTATATAAGCACAGTCCATTTACTATTTACCATTAGCTTATTACAGATACTTTGTACAAGGTTGGAGTACATGTCCAGATAATATCTTCATTATATAGTTTGTCCACCAGAGGGCACTAGACACGTTGATTTTTACACTGTAAAATGTTACACTTGCAAAAAATCGTAAACATTTTAACTTCCAATATTAATATCAATATTTGAAAATACAGAATCAGTCAGGCTGTACTATTAGTTTGCATTATGGGAAATGTAGGCTCCAAAATTAGGAGCCTGACTCATTGTGTGGCGTGAAGATGAGCTTCTACTGTGATGATTTGACTGTTCAATTTTTTAAGTTTTGTTCCCCAAACGTATTGGAAGCTGGAGTAACCATTTATGGCTTCAATTTATCATTCTCATTATAGGATAACTTTTTGTTTACTTTTATTATTGACTGATTACTGGCTGGGCAATTAAGCTGTCTTATTTTATCCAAAATAGCAGGCCAACTATTCAATAGACAATCACAGAAGAGAGAAAAAGCCGTTAACAGACTAATTGTTTTGGCCTCAGTTTGTTTTTCTGTCTCTTTCCTCTTTTTCCTTCTTCTGTAGGTTTTTTGTTGTTAGAAGCGTCTCTCTAACGTTACAGTAGTCGAGGTAGACGCAAATAACCTTGACAGTTAGAACAATGCATATGTGACCTTAAAGTGCCTTCATCACCCTCCCACTGAGGGCTGATTGCCAACAAACAGGACAAATTCCTTTCACTGCTGAGCCACTTGAAAATTCAGTGTGCATTGCGGCTTTCTGACTGTGGCGGCCTTGAGGAGAAGCTTCCTTGTCAGACACGTTTTCTTTAACAAATGACACCTTTAGGAAAATCTCTGCAGAGGCCGGACGTCTGTTTAGTCAAGAGGAGGAAATTGGCAACGCAGTTTGTTCCCGCTCGTCCCGCCGATGATGTTCTACATCTGTCTGTCTGTCTAATCCTTTCCGATTCCCAGATGCATTGCGTCGCTGACATATATATACTCAAATTTCTCCGTGAGAGCAGCCATGCTGTGTGTAATCACTACCAATGAGATGAGGCTCTATTATGGAGCTATTGAGGGATACTATTGAGTTTCAGGGAAAATATCAGTTGCTAAATGTCAGTAATCCTGCACTGGCATTTGGGAAATTGAAATGGATTTTCTCTGGTCGATGTTTTTCTCCACAGCCAGATTCCCCCCTGCCTTCGCCCTTCAAACACAAAGACACAGAATAATTGCTGTGCTGCTGTAAAGCACTCCACAGAAACTCGGGTCCAAACGTACGGCATCTGCTCTCTGTTGCATTTGCTGTTGCTTTTAATTTGTTTTTTAAGTTTCACTTGAGTGTTGCTGTCCCGGCTTAAAGTTTGGACATCTGTGGTGAACGGCGAGCGGCACATTCATTATTACACGGCAGCTCTGTCCTTGGCCCGGCGGCACGGTCTCTACTGCCCGTCGGCCATCTGCGACTATAAGAGCGGGCTCTTAAAAACTCTGATAGTGCAGCAGGATGAAGATAGAATGGCTCTTGTCACAAGTGAGTGGCAGAAGTCATTTTCTGGGATTGGCTGAATGCCAGCGGACATTTTGGTTTCCCGTTCTCTCTAAATGAAACCCTTGACAATAGAGGTTATAGATATGACAGGGGAGGGAACATGCTTAGTCTCCATTTGCCAATAAAGACGAGCAAGTAGAGCAGGTGGTCCGACACGTGGAGCGACAGCAACTTTATAGCCAGGCTGTCCCTGTCTTCACTCTATATACAATGATACAGCATATTTCCTGTAAGTTCAATGAGCTAAATACATACATAAAACAACCAAATGAAAAACCTTTTTCTTGAATGACATACTCGAGATAAAAAGGGTTATAAGTAGTCTGAGTCTGTTGTTGGAGTTGGCATCATTTTCAAAGTACAGTTTTCAGTTTTTTGGTCTGTGTGTGACTTTTCAAACGCAATCATTGCCACGATGCATCTTGGACTCACGTTTACTCAACTCCATGTTTGTTTGTGCAAATTTCCCACCTAAATCTGTGACGAATAGAAGAACACAAAGCATCATCCAAATGACCTGATATATTGCCATAAAGAGCGTGATTTGCGAGACAAGGAAATAAACATTAGAACACATTATGACATGATATTTCTTCTATCATTAAGTGATCTACATTATCCTATCGCACTGCCATACTTTGAACTGCAATGATTATTTTCTTGTTAATTTATAGTAGTTAGTTATATTTTTATCAAGTTCAGATATTTTGACATCTGAAATAAAATGTTGTTTTGGCTTTTCCCTTTTTTCCTTGACATTATCCCTAAGTTACAAAAGAAGTAAATGTGACAGGCTAGCTAGCTAAGATTGTCAGGTAGAGTTAGCTTTTGATAACTGGAAGCATCAATGTCATTTACACACAATAATTATAAAGATCCCAGACCTGCTGTTTTGTTGAAGTGTGTTCAGTTTTTAACCAACAGATGTGCCTTTTTTTAAAGATTCTATTTTTTGGCTTTATTGATAGGACAGCTGAAGAGAGACAGGAAATGTGGGGAGGAGAGAGTCGGGGATGACATGCACCAAATGATTGGCAGACCGGGAGCTGAACCTGCGCTCAGTGCGTGGAGGACTGTAGCCTCTGTATATGTGGCGCCTGCTATACCGACTGAGCTAAACCAGCGCCCCACAGATGTGCCTTTTTAATTTACAACAGTCTCTCTTTGCTCTGTTTTTAGTCTCCACCATCTACCAAAACAGGAAACGTTTCCTCTGGAGCAAAATGCTAAATGCTGAGCTATGTTCACCAGCGAGCTGATATTTTTGTCTGTCTGGTGCTTGGCAGGTTGTATACATTTGACATCTTTTAAAGAACATGATGAGAGCTGTGAGACTGAATCAGCACTAAGGTAGAGGCCAAAACAATCAGAATCAGAATCGGGGTTTATTGCCAAGTAGGTTTACACATACAAGGAATTTGTTATGGTGGTTTTGCAGAACAATTAACACAGAGCTAGAATAAAAATAAGTAAAAGACTTAAATAGAATATTAAAAAAAAAAAGCAATAAGAATAAAAAATATAAAAAGCAATACGTATAATACAAAATATGTACAACAGGTGTAATTGGAGGATATTGCAGGATATTGGTGAGTGCACAAGCTTACAGGACTGCTGAAAATCAGCTGAAAGATGCTAAAACGCTCAGTAAAGCTGAGGGAAACTGTCGAGTTGGGTGATATTTTTTCACCTTAAGCCTCATTGTTTGAAATAAAACTGCGGCGTCTAGAATGATAAAAATGTAAATCCTCATTCTGAGAGGATGGGGCTGCATGGTGGTACAGTGGTTAGCGCTGTCGCCTCACAGCTAGAAGGTTCCTGGTCCAAATCCCCGGCTTGGACATCGAGGGAGTTTGCATGTTCTCTCTGTGCATGCGTGGGTTCTCTCCGGGTACTCCGGCTTCCTCCCACAGTCCGAAGACATGCTCGTTAGGTTCATTGGTGAGTCTAGTTTTGCCCTCTAAATTGAAAGGTCTGTCTCTATGTGTCAGCCTGTGATTGACAGGCAACCTCTCCAGGGTGTACCCCAATAGGCTCCAGCCCCCCGCGACCCTGAACACAATAAGCGGTATAGATAATCGATGGATGGATACTGAGGTGATGATGTTTGTTTCACTGCACATGCTGCCGCTGCCTTAATGTATGTTATCCAGGGAGAAGCAATTGTTTTAAGTGCTGCGAGGAGGAAATGACAGTGATGTCAATCTCTCCCCGCCGCAGAGACTCTTTATGGCAGCAGGATAACGTACAGTCAAACATAAAATCTCAATATGCTTTGTTTCTGACAGGTAGACTCGTTCTGCTCGCACAGATATGCAGCTCCTCCGCTCCTCAAAGTCCCACAAAGAGAAGCTTTTCCTTTTTTTTCCTCCCTTTGACAAATTCGTCACTTTCTCAAGTGAGCGAGTATCATCCTACGCAGCAGAGCGCAGAGCGTCACCAAGCTGTTTCTGTGAACATATGGTGCTGTTTTTTTTTATCCCTCGTCCCAAAAGTTTGCAGGATCCAGACGGGGGAAGTGAATATTGTAGAGTGTTTAATCCTTTATACTTGTGGGGATTATGTTCCATTTGATATCAGATATGCATTAGTCAAATGGGTTTTCACTGCTTTCCTGTGGCAGTCACGCATACCAGTACACGTGTGCAGATGTCCCACATGCTCCACACGCACACACTCACACATTTACATCCACTGAGTGAGACTGGGTATTACCGTGTGAGTGTGGGTAAAATTAGGGGTATTTCCTCCTTGTTGTGGCCCCCTGCAGAGTCTCATCCACATAAAAGCAAACAGATTCAGTTTTTTGGGCCAGATTAAGTTTCATTGTGATTCTCTGTACCATAATGATGCTGTATCTGAGCAGATTAGTGTTCATTTGACCTGGATTGAAGGATTTTCTTTTCATATGTCACCGCCGATAAGTGCGATACAACAGAAGTTTGCATGCATCAAGGGCAGCAGAGAGAAGATATTTTGTTATCGTCCAGGAGGAAGGAAACAGTCGGCATCAGTAATTCATCTGCACGAAACTAAGCAAAGACTTTTCTATGAGGAGTCAACTAAATGACACCTCACAGACTGTCTTAAAAACTTAAAAACTGCTTATTTTCCCACAATTTATTTGTCAACCAAAACGATTGATTCCTAAAAAGATGCTCGACTCTGCACATGTTTGCTCACAGCATCACAGACTCATCTGGCTGGTGGAATTGGCTAAAACAGTGAAACGCCTGCTTAAAAGGCATAATACCCGGTGTAATCACTAACATTAGAAAGCTTAAGACGGGGTTAATTGTATTCAGTAGCCAGAGGGTGCAGGCTCATCTATCATAATCAACACATTCCAGTTACTGGACCATCGTTGTCTTTTGTGGCTATTTTAGCTAAATTAAAAGCCTGGCTAATTAAAGTTGTGTATCCCATTTATGCTTTAAATCTAATATTAAGTGATTTTCAACATTAATGACTGCGGTCTAAAACACCTTGAGATATGAAAGAGATAGCTGCCGTGGTGTGAACAGTAATTAACAGCTCTTAATCTGGGAATATAAATAATTTATTAATGATGATTTCAGTGAGAAAAAAACATCACAGTTACCCAGAGCCCGATGTGATATTTATCAGATGTTACCCAAAGAAATGTAGGGCGCTTTCTTTCACACAAGTCTGTTTGATCCAAATGAAAGACCAAATTATTACAGTGTAGCATTTTGTTCACACGGCAGCTTTTAGCAGCAGAGCAAAAGTTTTGATGCGCGAGGAAACTGCTTTCTGATTGGTCAGAATTTCCACCTGAGAAAACTCCCTGAAGTAAACGAAGCGAGAGAAGAAGAGAGAGAATCGCAGACTTTCATATTTTGAGGGGTTTTTTTTAAACTTTTAGTCAACATTGTTGCGTTTCAACAGCATTTGTGAAACTGTTTGGTCAGCCCACATTTCTATTAGAAACATTTGTCCTCTACTCATCTTGCTGCGTGGCGTCTCTGCAAGTGTCAACATCCGTTAGCAACCCACAGTGCTCAGTTTTTTTGGTTTGCTTCCTGTATTAGGTCCTACTTTAATCCGATTATATTCTCACCTGAATCCAACCGGTGGTCCGGTGGTTTGGTCCGCATCAGAGTTCCAATGCATGTTCTCACCTGTCCAAATGAACCGCATTCAGAGTAAAGTCTGAAAGTCCGGACCAAAGCTGTCAGGTGTGAAACCAACCTTAGTTTGCTTACAACCTGAAGTGTAATATGTGCACAAACATTTGGGGTAAAGTTAAAGGAACAGGCATCAAATCGTCACTAAAACTACAACAGACCATCGATGTCGTCCTGGTTTGATCTCACTTTCCTCATTATTTGGACCTGGGCTCATGTCATCAAGAAATGTATCGTGCACATGCATCGTTGAGGTTGTTACCTGTTGTTATTTAGATTGAAAAGCTCTTCAGGGTCCACCAACATGCAAATTCAACAACGTAGAGTGTTTTTAACACTGTGGAAAATGTAAATGAAGCAGCTGGATTATTTGCATTTTCAGAGTAAACACTTCTTCTCTTTGCACGTGACTGCTCTGGTGTTGTTGGGAAGACTTGGACATAAAGACTTCTCCTGTAGGCTGTTTTTTTTTTAACCCTCTGTAAGTCATAAAAAAATGGGCAGTGAATGTTATTGAAGGTTTCTCCGGACTCGAGCATAAGTCAGAGGAGCTCAACAGATCCCTTTTTAAAGATGCGAGTCCCCCATCACTCGTCTGGTCCCATCTGTGTGCCACATGACTGCAGAGTGAGGGGACTGCCCCCTCTGCTGGGCTCTGCAGGGACCAGCAGGCTGCAAAGCTCCCAGAGGAGAAATGAACTGAAGCTGCTTTATTCTCACAGCTGCAACAATATGCATCTAATGTATCCCCCTGTCTTTCTTTGAATGTATGCACCATGTAAAGAGACAGGCTGAATGCTTTTTATGTGCAATTTATTAGTGAAAAAGAAATAAACAGTTGAGTTGTGGGATGTAACATTTACTCAAGCACTGTGCAAGAATACAGTTTTATGGTGTCGACTTATTATGTGGCACTTTATAGCTTTACTGCATTTAAGATTGAAATACTGTAGGTGTTACTGTGTTTCTCGTTACTATGGCCCGTGTCAGTTGGTGGAATATGTTAGGCAGCAAGTGAACATTTTGTCCTCGAAGTTGGTGTGTTGGCAGCAGGAAAAATGGGCAAGAGTGAGGATGTGAGCGACGGCTAAATTGTGATGGCTAGATGACTGGGTCAGAGCAAATGGGTCCCGGGCTGCAGAGGTCAGTACCTACCAAAAGTGGGCGTCAGGGTCATGGGCGGCCAAGGATCACTGATGCGCTAGGTGAGTGAAGGCTGTGTGGTCAGCTACTGTAGCTCGAACTGCTGAAAAAGTGAATGCTGGTTCTGATTGAAAAATGTCAGAACACGCAGAGCATCGCAGTTTGTTGCGTATGGGGCTTTGTAGCCAGGGTGCCCTCGCTGACCCTTGTCCACCGCCGAAAGCGCCTACAATGGGCACGTGAGCATCAGAGCTGGACCACGGAGCGATGGAAGAAGGCGGCCTGGTCTGATGAATCACATTTTCTTGGCCGGGTGCGTGTGCGTCTCTCACCTGGGGAAGACATGGCACCAGGATGCACAAAGGGAAGAAGGCGAGCCGGCGAAGGCAGTGTGATGCTTTGGGCAATGTTCTGCTGGGACACCTTGGGTCCTGACATTCAAGTGGATGTTACTTTGACACGTACCAATAATTGTTCAATTTGTTCTCTATTGTAATGTGAAGGTACAGTTGCTTGCTTTAAGGGCAGACATATTTCTTCTTTCATTTTTATACAAAATGAAAATGAAGATTCTCAGACTCATCGATCGACAGAAATGTTGAGGATTTTGCAGAGTTAAGAACAAAACTCTTGTGTGTCAAATCAGCTCCATCTCGACTATAATCTTATAGGAGCAGTATTTAACATTATGAAGTCCTAATACCGTTACTTTTGTTACGTACATTTTACTCACAATGCTTCTATATCTTTAGATTTTAATGCAGGACACTTCTTGTAACAGAAATAAAAGGAAACAAAAATGTTCCCTTGTAATGTGTAAAAACCAAAAAGACTCATGTACACAGCTCAGGAATGAAGTTAATCATATAGTTATACTTGTAATATTTGTGCAGTAACATCTACAAACTGTATTATTCCCACTTTCACAGCTCTTGAGGCAGTCGGAGCTCCTGTGGGTAAAATTTGGAGATGAACTTGTGCGTGAACGATTTACCAGCAGCAGAAAGTCAGCCCCCACCTCCTCCTCCTCCTCCTCCTCCTCCTGCCGGGAACAGAGCAGTTTTTTATCTCGCACTTGGAGCACTTTTGAAGTGGGACCTTTGCTGGAAATATGACAAGAATTAAGTAATGTGTCTGGACCCCACCGTGCATCTCAGGAGTGGCTCTTTGTCTACGCTCCTGTCACGTTCCTCCAGAGAACAACAGTCAGGCTTAAAGGGAGAGGAGATACTGTCGTGGGAGAAACACTCAGTAAATATTTTCTCAAACGCTTTAATTGAAATTGGATTTTAACTGCTCAGTGGACCGTGGTGGCAAGAATCAGGTGCCAGGGAGGCGGTGTTTTTGCATTGCAAATGTAATTTCTGTTTTTTTTTTTACCATTGCCCAGGAGGCACTCGGAAATAGCTCGCAGATATGTTTTTTCATGAGCCATTTTCTTCAGGTTGAGCCTCTCATTATTCCAATACCCATCGCGATTAGCTTTCTGGATTGAACGACCGTGTGGTCCTGTTGTTTACTGAGCTGCAGCGTTAGTCTTTGTGGGAAATTGTATTCTGTTCATGCCCTGATAGAGCCTGATGGAGTTGAAACTTTGATTGCACAATATATATACAGCTAATGTGCTTTGAGTTTTTATTCATCACACAAGCGGGTGGGGAACCACTGGTTGATCTATTGTATAATTTACAAATTTATTGCCTATTAGGATGTGGGCTTGCTGCAGTGATTGATATGGAAAGTAATTCTCAGATATTTATTTTCCGCCTGTAGATGCTGAGCAGAAAAAGAACACATCCTCATACTGAACAGACTGAGTGTTGGAAGAAGCACTCGCATCCTTTTCTCAAGTAAATGTTGTAGTGTGAAAGGTGCCTGCAGAGAATCACCTGAATCTTGTGAAGAATTAAAGTGCTTGTTGTTTAGCTTATTCTCTTAAAGTGCTGTTTTTCAGCAGCAGCAGGCCGCTAGTAACAGAGCACTAAATATTCATTGTACACTTTCGGCTTAGCACCAAAGCAGACACACACAGTTGGCACCTACCAGGTGAACTTAGAGAAGGATTAAGCAGCTAGATGTTTGCCGTACCAGCTTGAAGGACCAGTGTGTAGGATTTAGTAGCATCTAGTACATCTCGTAACGCAAAAGGCCCTCTTAATAGACATAATTCTTAATAGATCCCCAGAGGTGAAAGAGCCAGTGTTTGGTTTGTCCTGTCCGGGCTTCTGTAGAAACACGGCTGTGCAGCATGGCAGACTCTGTGGACAGGACCTGCTCCTACTATAGATGGACTGTACTTACATAGCGCTTTTCTAGTTCTGCAAACACTCAGAGCTCTTTTACACTACATGTCACTTTCACCCATTCACACACCCATTCATACACTGATGGCGGAGGCTGCTACGTAAAGTGCCGACTGTCAATCAGTCATCACATTCATACCATGTTGGCTATGCCACCGGAAAAAAATTTGCCAAGGACACTTCCACATGTTAACTGAAGGAGCTGGGGATCAAACCACCAACTTTCGGATTGAAGGATGACCGACTTTACCGCTGAGCCACAGCCGCCCCAGGACATTAACACCCTTTTCACCCTCCCCTTCAAGCATGTAGAAAAACTTACACTAGAAATTGAGAAAATGCACTCTTTAGAGCCAGTGTTTAGTTTGTCCTGTCCAGGCTTTTGTAGAAACTTGGCTGTACAGCATTACAGACTCTGCAGACAGGACCTTCAATAGATAGCTCACATGAAGGCCTGTGTCCACTAACAGCAATTTTTGCACCTCATTGGTTTTCTTTACAAAACCAGTACAGTTCAGCGCTCAGCTTCCTCAGCACATAAACGGCCTCAAACTCAGCTGGTTTTTGTCGCTGCGCTCACAGCTGAAAATAGTTCAACTTTTGGAACACCGCCTCGCTCGTCAATGTCACTTCTCCCTTACAGACCAATCAAAATCAAGAAGAGGTGGGACTTCCGATATCAACTTTGTCAACAACAATGGCCTTGAAGAAGCTAATCCTCTCGTTTTATCAAGGGTACGATTTGCAGGTGTAGAGCTGCTGCTAACGCCAGGACACGATTCCTTTCCTTAGTGTTTATGTTTTCTTTGTAAGAATTTCTTGAATAAAAGCAAATATTAAGCAAACAGTTATGTAAAACTTAGACTAAACGATCGCTACGGAGGGAAGTGGAAGTGTCGCCAGACAACTTTTGTAACCTAGCAACAGTAAGTGGCGGTGAGATGCGCACGGAAATTGAGGTCGTGGGCGATGCCAGCGCAGAAGACGGCGTTAGTGGACACAGACCCTTAAGGTAACAACAACGCAATAATTCTTATTTCCAGGTGATTATACACTAATGAAAACATATTTATGTATATTTTATTGCATTATTCTCCCACTAAAATCTTACAAACTGCTCTGAGTGGTCAAAGAGTCGTTGCATGCTTCAGTTTGGTACATGATTAAAACTACTTAATTACATGCCACCAATGACTATTGCTCAATTTCTGCCCAATTGACTCTTCAATTAGGTCATTGTCACAACCACAGGCTCCATCAATAACACTGTGCTAGTTTCCTCTCCTACATGAAGTCTGGTCACGCAGCCTCACTGCAGGAGAGAATGGTGGAAAATTATGTCTCAGGTCCCAATGATCCCACACAGTCTGTCTGAACCGAGATCAATACCCCCTCATAGCAGGTTTTAGCACCTTTAAAAATAGACCCCTCAATGCTTCCAGCGGGGGGGTGTTAAGTGAAACGTCCCTGAGCTAGACCCCTAAGTGGCGCTGCGGTTAATGGCCATTATTGTCTGATTCGATGGCTGCAAACAAGGTCGTTGCAGGCACATATGGAGTCATATTCCTCAAGCAAACTGATTTAACATTGACTGAAAGCTCCAATGTTGAAACTTTATAGCCCTTCTGCTGCCTTACTGCTGCTCTTAATGGTCCCCAAACCCCATACTGCTACCACACTCCCCATACTGTACTCCCTCCTCAACATCCAGCCTTTCAACTCCTCTGTCAAACGGCTCAACAGGCCGACTACTGATCACCCTGATGGATGAGTGAACGAGGAGGAGTGGAGTCATGAGTCTCGCACTCGAGCTAGTGGAGGTTCAGCGCCCCGCTACACCCACGCCGAGCGGTCCAATCGCCTCCAGACTTTGACACATCATTTCCTCTGTGATTTGTGGTCAGATTGAGGTTGAAGGAGACAAGGAAATTTTCTGTCCTCATGAGAACAGATTGATGTTGTGGCGCAGCCGACTGAGCCGACGGTTGTTTCTTTTTTCTCTTCCTACCTGAAGAACCCTCTTGCTTTATGAGGGATTGGTTTCATGCTATATAATGGACTCATGATGACAAGCTATTACAGCACATTCTCAGGGAAGGAGCTGCCATTTTTTTCCTTCTGGAATGACAGAACACACAGACAGTCCTTTCTGAAAGTGATATCTATTATTTTATAATAAAAAAAAAAAGTAGAGTGGCTATCGAGATTTCCCATTTGTCCTCTTTGTGCTGCTTCATACCAGATCAAAGCCGGGACCCCTCTGTTTGTGATCAAAGATGGGCGGTAATTCCATGAAATGATGTGTGATGTAACACACATGCAATCGGTAAAATGTGATAGGCTTGTCAGGGCAGCAAATGGTCACCGTCTTTTCATCCAACCCCCCCCCTCACCCCGCACATGTTTGATCTCGTCTCGGAGCAGCGGAGCCTGCGGTGCCTCCCTTGGGACGTTTGATGTCGGAGATCAGAGCTAGTGGCGGTGCAGGCACTTTTGCGGTGGGGGCTTCACCATTACCTCACGCAACATCCAATCTTCTCACCATCAGATAACTTCAAAGAATCTGCCCAACACCACCTTCCCAAAAAAAATCCAGAGTTTCCCACCGGTGTTGTCTGTAAGATTAGCAGCATGTTATTGAAGTTTCCTGGGAGAAAAAAAGAGTCGGCTCTGACTCCGCTGAAATCTATCATCACCTCAGGCTGCGAGAAGTCGTATCACAACGGACATTTTTTCATCTCAGTCTGATTCTTTCTCTCTTCTGTGCATTGATCTGCAGCTCTGCCAATAGCTTCTCCTCTGTGAGACCTTTCCTCCTCCTGCTTCTCTTATCTATTATTCATCACTCCCAGCTTCTGCTGCCAAGCCATAATACCTCTTACCTCCAGACCAGCGTTTTGCTGTTTTGCAATGTATGAAAGAACGACGCCCCGGCTTACTTTCTTGGTAGAGATGCTGAAACTGGAAAGTAGATTATCATATTTGTGCGTGGTGGGGAAGACCCCCTCATATTGTGTCTTTGATAAAACCAGACTAAGATCTTACAGACATGTTTGAAGCTCTGTGAGGCTGTAGTGCTGCTTTGAGACAAGCGAATGGTAACAAGCTAACAAAGCTAGCAAAGCTGATGTTTGGCAGGTGGATTGTTTACCAAGTTAGATTAAGAATAAGGCAACTTTATAAGCATTAGTTCGCTTACATTTAATCAGCTAAACTAGCACAAAGTACAAGTGAAGGAGAACTCTGCCAAGGAGGTTATGTCTGTGTTGCTGTTTGTGTGTTTGTCAGCATGATTACGGAGTAGCTAACGGACGGTTTTTATGAATCTTGGTGGAAGAGTGTTCATCAAGGAAGAACCCATTTTGAAATGGGTCTAACTCACGAGCAAGCAATAACATTTAGAGATGTTTCTATACCATTTTTTCCTTCCTGATGCCTAGACTTGATTTTTGGCTGTATGTTTAAAAAACATACTTATCATTGGTGGAAAAACATCGATGCTCACATTTTGCAAGCTTTGACTAACATTACATTCTCTGCTTGCACTGCACTGCTGTTGTTTTTCTTTCACATGATCATTTACCTGAATAAATGATGGTATTGGACTGATGCAATGGACGCGTTCTTAGCGATACTACATTTCAGGCTGTGTCCATGCCTATAGTGGTACTCTGGTATCAGCACATCTAATAACAATGATGTGGACCATGTTAAAGTCTTGGAAAAATCTCCAGACATATATAAGGGTTGTGCTTGCAGTTTTTCTGCTTCATTAAAGACTGAACTGTTGACCTTGTTCAGTCTGCTAGTGCCCTTCTAGTAATGAAGGTTTTGGACAGAAACTCAGGTAGTAAAGAAATTAAAATATTGACCTCCTTAAAGAGTGAGATGGAAAGTTAAGGCATCCCCATTCTCGATTTAGCCTCTGGGGACAACGGTGAACATGCCAGGCGTGTAGCCAGCGGTTAGCGATAAACGACTTCCAGTCAAGACTTCCTTTCCCGCGTGCTGCATTGTTTACAGAAAAAGAACCCATCATGATGCAGATTAGTAAAAAGTCAAGAGGAGAAGAAAACTACTTTTAAAATGCTCGTTTGTTGAACGGAGGTTGGATCACTCATTTCTGATGCATTCGAGGAAGTCAGGAAATCTGAATGCTGAACAGCTTTCATGACACAGCGTCCAGGGAATTTATCTCAAGTTGAATTTTTGATCTAGAACAGATTGTTAGCTGTTAGCGTACAGATGTCTGTTAAGAAGGTAAATCATCATCAGATGACGCTGATGGGAGCCGGGATGTCATTAAGGGCGGTTTAGGTTCCGCCTGCTTGTGCTCTCCACACCGACTGTTTTTCCAGCATACGGCTCAGCCTGCTGAAACGTGATTGGTCAATATTACTTGGACTACAAGGATAGTACAAACATAAACCAGAACACTTGCAATCTCTACAGACCACACCCCTGCCTACAGAGGCTACATTTCTATGTAGAATCTGTTAATAGAGATTAGGGGATCCCCGACATCAGCGGGATTCATCCTATGGAGAATTTCTGTACAAAAAATATCAGCAATCCATGCAATACTTGTTGAGGTCTTTTAGTCTGGACCAAAGTGCTGGACAAACCAAAACAGCCTTCCCTCAAACTTTGCTTCCAGCATGCGTTAACAGTGATGTAACTTTTAAAGCAAAGACGGAGGACTTCACCGAGATCTTTTCATACTAGAAGCATCTGAAGTGAAGCAGCAAGGCTAGCATGAATCATCCGTGTTGAATGAAAAACAAAGTGATTGAATTTAAGGCTTTCTTCTCTGTGTGTGATGTGAGCACTCCGCTACTTCAGAAATGTCTTCTCACTGTGCTCTCGTCTCCCCGACTTGCTGGTCCGACAATATCGAAGTGACTCAAGTGAGATGCACTTTTATGAATCCTCATTTATCTTTTACAGATCGTAACTCAGAAGGATGTTCTTTTCTGCAACGCCTTACTTAATGGTGACGCAACTCACATATATTTATATATTTTATCTTTAGGTTGTGTAATGCAATCAGATTCTTTACATGTTATACTGAAAGCACAAGATGTCCTTGACGTGCTTGAACTCTTTCATGAATGTAAACCAACGATAACTGACATGTTGCAGCTAAAAGGCTTTTTAAGTTGTTCAGCATCACATGTTACAAAGATCCAGGTTGGTGCCTGAAGATCTACACCAGCTATAACATTGTAAATGAAACTGCACTAATAAACTTCCTCTCTCTCCCTCCACAGAAGAAGTCGGTGATCGCCACCGGTCTGATCGTGGTGGTGTCGCTGTTCGTGGTCGTGGTGAACTACTCGGAGAAGCCCTACCTTCTCCTGCCGCCCGTGTTCGGACAGACGTTCAGCAGCCACTGGATTTTCTCCAAGCAGCCGTACAAGGCCTTCAAGCCTCACCTGGGCTATGTCAGCATCCCCAAACAGGAGGTGAGGACCACATACAGACAAACCATACAAACGCACACCAGCAGATCAGAAACAATCAATAATATTTCTCTTTTTTTGTGACCTGCATGTAGATGTGTGATTAGACGTGATATAAGCTGCAATTGAGTCTCATACAGTGACTGTATAGAAAGATAGACGGCACATCTCCATCTGCTCTCATTGTACAAAATAGAAGCCACAATAGCCCCTGGGACTGGCGCTGCCATCTTGGGCTGATGACGTCATTTGGAGCCAGAGCTGCGCAGTAGAGGTCGGCGGGTGGAGCCACCCTAGCCACTTCACTAACTTAAAGAAAAAAACAGCAAAGATCCCGCACGTTGGTCTGAAGCAGACGTTCACAGATATGGAAACTTCAATGACTGCAGTGATTGTTTTAGTGACGCTGTTCCTCTACTCTGCTAATCAGGAACAGATCGGCTGCAGGAGCCGGATTTGTCAGCAGAGCTGTCAATCATCCTTTTTACAGCATCAAATAACTAAATAAACTTTTCAGAAAAAAATGAACTCTTGGACTTAAATCAGCATGATAAGAACTAACTATAATGACAGAAACCATGTTTGAGAAACATTTATCTGACGTGTATTTTAATTTTACAGTTTGACTCATGTCCCATCTGTTAACATGGAGGAGGCGGGCTTTATAACCTATAATGCAGCCAGTCAGCAGGGGGCGATAGAAAGGGTTTGCCTTCACTTTATAGGGAGCTGTCCATCTTTTAATACAGTCAAATGGTCTCATAACTCTTGTTAGCATCTTGCTATCTTTCTTGCTACTCATGTTAATAATGTATGTTCAAACTGGCCTTAAAGTCTTATAATCTCAAACAATGGATGAAATAAATGTATAAATAACTTCTTGTGACTAAACAACAGAGAGTTATTACCCGAAATTGCACTAAGAATTTTGAAGACTTCTTGTTAAACGTACAATGTTCTCACTGCGCTCATTCATGCTATTTTAGAACCAACTGTACACTACCTGCCTCGCCCAGATGGTTAAAAAGGTAACTTAGCAACTAGCTGGGAAAAATGCTGCGGCATTTAGCAGCAAAAACGTGTGATTTGCAAACCAGAGTGTTTGCATTCATTAGGTGGCGAGAAAAAAAACTCCAAACGAAAGCTAATCCTGTGTTTGCCAACAAGTAAATCATATCAACTTAATGAGGCGTTAATGTGTCAGTGATGTAGCCATTTCATTTAAACTGGGGAAACATGCTGAGAGAATCATAAGTGCAAAAACTTAAAGTGTAAAGCATGGCGGCCAACAGACTTATTTAATCAAAAAGCCAATTAAAGATGAATATAATGAAAGAGGACACTTTTAAAAGTGACTGGAAACCTCAGCTTAAATGTAGTTTGAAAATCATTTCTTGCACCACTCAACAAATCATGCAGAAAGTTCTGTATTTGACCTTTGAACCTTCACTCACACAAACTTCTGTCGACAGCAGTCCTCAGGTGAAAGCATTAACATCTAATGTTTCACAATGAACCTCTCTTCAGTCGTCGTATTGCGGTGTGAGAGTCGTAACTTACGTCATACACAGTTAACCTTTTCTTTTATGGTGCATTCATATTCTCTAACCCTCCATTAGCATTAACCTGCCATCACACAGCTTCACCTTGATAATGAAGGTGTGTTCAGATGCAATCATGCAAAACTGCTGCACCTCCTTGAAGACTTTCTCCGCTCATTATATCAGCGTCTGTGTGATGGATCTAAAAACGCCTGTTTGATGTCTCTTGTGTGCATTATTTCTTTGTAATTCCAAATGCCCATGTCTGTGATCCTATTCTTCTGCCTTCAAACAGCTCTGTGCTGTATATTCCCCGCACAATTTATGGAAATTGAAATATCAAAGCCTTTTAATTCCCACCACATCCAAATGTAAAAAAAAAAAAAACAGGCTGTGTTTCTTGTTTAGAGAGGCAGCTGGCAGAACCTGAAATTGTGCTCGTACCGCTGGATATTGGATAGTCACGCAGGAAAATCGTACAATTTGCCTGCGTGAGATGCATGCAACGTTTCCGGCTGACAGGTTAATGAGGATTGTGCTTTCACTCTGGGTTGCAATACATCAAGATTCAATGCGTTGGTCCTTCCTGAAAAGTGGATGCCTTATATTCAGCAGGCCGATATTGGCGGATTAATGCGGAGCGCCATCCTCCTTCTCCGGAGACTTTCATCCGCACAACATGGGCCCAGAGGCAATCATGTCTTACACCAATCTCTACGTCTGCACCTCCTCCTGCCTCCAGACAAGCCTGCCTAAATCACTGCCCTCTCCCTGTGGATTTATGCAGATCACAGGAAAAACTGGCAGCTTGTGCAGAATTAGGCCTCTTTTCAGCTCAAATTCCCCCACCAGTGAGTTCTCTGTAGCGAACAGTGATTGGCCCGGACGTGAGCGTCAAAAGTGTTCTGCATGCTCCTGACGTCTCTGACACAGGATGGACAGAGGTGTGGACGTCTAGTTGAGGTGATACCCATGTGCCAGGTGTCCGAAGTGATTTCGTCCTGAGTGACGCCCTGCCGTGTGAGCTGTCAGCCTCTGTTAAGCACACAGCAACACCTTAAGAAGCAGTAATACATCTCCCGGACAGTGAGGCAGTCTTACGTGATCCACAGTGAGGTGTCGTTTGTGGTGTGAGAACCCTTTTGCAAGCATGTATAATGCATAACCCTGTAGCATGGGAACGGTCCGCCTTTTTTTCTCTCAGCTGATTGAGTCTGCCTCCAGGTGTGATAAATTGTTCCCGCTCTGCTTTTCAGGAGAAATAGAAAACATTAGTCTTGTGGCACTTTACATTCATGCCCCTGGTCTATCAGAGACGCAGACAGGAACTCAATATTTTCATTTAGACCTGAAATTTTTAATCCAGGCCCTTTGAAAGGTGCACAATGGGCGACATGGGGGAGGGGGGAGTGCTTCTAGTGTTGGATTTCTTTGTGAATAATTTTAATGAGGAAAATTCTGGAGCTCATTGCAGCAGCTGTCTGTTAATCGAGTCAACTTTATTTCAAGATTTCCCTCAGGGGACTTTCAATCTGTCTCTGAGTTTGTGTATAAAGTTCTATATTGTAGCAAAGAAACCAGCCCGAATCCAAAGACACCTGAAGCCATGCAGAACCGAGAATTGTCAGACCCGGACCCGTCTATTATTTGAAAGCGGGTCTGCCTGGATCCACTCGGGTATTACACATAATGTTGAACAGACCCGGAACCTGGGGTAATAGAACGAGTCCTGACCCGCAACCGCTTGCCCACACAAAACCTGGACCCGAACCCGTCCAGGTTCCGGCTCGGGTCCTAGGGTTCCAGTGGACGCATGAAGACCTCTACTTTATAGAGCACTAAATTTACTGTTAGCCCCTCAATCTGAGAGTAAATGTATCCACTTTAAGATGAGCTCAATTAACATTTTTAACTATGTGATGTATTGTGTCTCTTCCAGGTTGACATCATTATGAACAAAGGTTGGATCAAGTGTCAGTTATAAAACATCAACTTATCTCATTTTAACAGGGCTATATTTGTAAGCTAACGTTAGCTCTGTCAGTTGGATCAGTTAGCTGTCCAACAGTTACACTTGTCCTTTATTTCAGAAGTAATTTAAAGGGAATTAACCTTTAGTAGTGATGTGTTATGCATCATACAGAATTCTAAGGCTAACTTTGAGCTTAAGAAAGCTGTCTCGATTGGCGTCTGGTTCAATAAAAGTTCAAATTATGGATGAAGAGTGGAAGTCTACCACCATGCTAGCAGCACTGTATTTATATTTTATATTATTTTATATTCATTTGAATATTTAAAAAGGACATAGCACTTTTTATAGGTGATGTAAACACTTAAGCCCCTTGTCCATATAGCGCCTTCTTGTGGCAGAAAAGTGCTGTCAGGGAGCTGGGAAAAATGATGGGTTGCCTGAAAAAAAGGGGCGGTGACAACACCAGCGCCTTTCTCAAAAGTCCAGAGATTTTCAACTCGGAACGCTCGGCCGCACAAAAAAGGCGAAGCGCTCTGAAAAAATATGCATATGCTCTGTTCTCATGGGAACAAGTGAAAAAAGACGCTGGACACAGGGCCTTAAAGTTAAACAAGTTACCAAGAATGCTAATTTGCATGAATAGTCCCATTGCCAGTAACAACAGATACACTTTATAAGTGACAATATAACATACAAATATGCAACACACAGGTAGAAAACACAATACATAAACATGTGTCTGAGATGTTTGAGATGTGTCTGAGGCACAGTGCTTTGAGCTAAATGCTAATGACAACATGCTAACATACTCATAATGACAATGCTGCCTAATTAGCTCTCAACACAATATACAGCTGAGGCTGATGGCAGCCATCATCACTTTGGCAGGTGTTTGCTCGGTAATCAAAGAATGAACTTACAGATAACAGATGATGGTGACATTGCTGTCTGATAAAAACTAAAGCTGTAGCTTATAAAGTTCAAGTTATTCTTAGTTTCTTTAATTAGTTTCCTGAGAAGACTTTCTAAATATAGCTTTTGTAACTTCGTCAGTATAGTGAGCGTGCCCCGAGAGCAGCATCAGGAATGAATCACTCTCTCCCGTGAAGACAGCTCCAGCTAATCAATGAATATTTAAGTGCCACGGAGACGTCTTACACCGGGACTTGGCATGTTAATGTAATAATTATTTCTTATTAATTTATCGTGTTTAGAGCATTTTAATGAACGTCAAGGTTAAGTTCACACCCCGGTGCTCTAATTTAATGATGACCGTGTTCCCGGCATTAAGCCTGCGTTTTTTTAATAACCCACTCTATTTTTAACACACTCCCATTAAAATCTGAGGCTTTGAGTAGATTTTCTACTTATCACAGACTGCCAAATTTATTGGGATTATAAAGTGCACTCTGTTTGAGATTACTGCATGCACCGCAGTGAAACGGCACCGTCATGAACATGAAACTGAAACATGAATCACTGCTGAGGGGATGAAGAGGCCGTAACATTTTATCGGTATACAGGAAGTAGTCTTCAGAGATGTGTTGGGAGCTAGAGTACAGTGGTATGTACAGAAATGTTCCAGTAGGGATTTTAATTGTTAGATGAGGTTTTACACACGTCTTTAATGCATGTTAATGTGATTAGTGTTCATGGGAAGCCAATAACGTTTACTGCCGACTGCTCGGATGCCTGTTTGTACTTTAAAACGAGCCTTGATTGATGCTTAGTTTTCTTGCATTATTCTCCGCATCATACAGCTCAAGTACAACCTCAGTCATCTGGTGTTTGTAACTGTGACAGTTGTGTGGTAAATGCCTTGCTCAGGGGCTGATAGGTTTCCAGTTGTAACCCACAGAGTTCCCCACAGAGCTCAGCCAATCTGTGTGCGCTGAAAGGCGTGATGGAGTTATGAGCCGGGGCTGAAGGCAGCAGGCGAAGATGGACGAGCCGCTGACAGCTCGAGGCTGAGCTATCGTGTGTCTCAACCACCCGGTAAATGGAGAGCGCAGGTCCTGGGGATCATTTCTTAACCCATGACTGAATCCATACATGGAGAGAAAAAGCAATGACAGGTAGCTGCGTTGGAGTAATTCACGCGAGAGTCATGGCTCCTACAAAAGAAAAGCCACTGTTTTTGTTTCCTTTTCACGCACTCGATCTCCTGTATGCACAACAAACAGTCATGCGAGTGCTGATAAGCCACGTAGTCATAATAGAATCCACTGGGTTGTCTTGTGGGATTCTGTTTGCACATTCAGACTCTCCCGTTTGTTGATTAAACGCACAGTATGCAAGAGAGACTTTCACATCCGCCGCCTAAACCAGCGCCCTGAACGCAGCACGAATGCAATTTGTATTCAACCCAATGACATTACAGTTATTCTCCATTAAGCAAATGATCAAACAGGGCTTAGTCATGATACAATGGGTTTTTCTTTTCTAACTTTCCTCTTGCATTCATTCACTTAAGTAAGTTTAATCTCATCAAAACAAACCAAGCATATTAGCTTCAATTAGGTAAATCTCCCATTTCAAATTCAGAGAAGGCTTTCTTCCTCCCGCGGCAGAGCGTAGCTAAGAGCTATTATTGAAGATTTATTACAAATCCCCCTGCTCCACTAAAGTATAATAAGATATATAAAATAAATACAGTATGATGAATGACACAACTCTTTGCTTTCCCGCTCTGCACTGTCGCAGCACCACCGCTGTAACCTCCGAGGTCCCACATTCAATCAACCTAATCAGCGATGTTTCTGAGCACAGTGACGTAAATCTCAGGATGTAAGAGAACGCTACACAGAGCTGTAAAGCCCTGATGAGGAGGTTTTATTAAGACTGACTAAATGCATTTGATTTTATGTCCTGATCAAGAAACACAGCCCCTTTGCCAAAACATCACTTTGATATTATTGCACACGTATAAAGTATATCACAAACCATAACATCATCAGATGGCAATGAAACAATATGAGATGCAGTCTGTTTAAATTCAGTTTTATTAAAGACAAGAGCCAGACACACTTTAAAACTTCCACCTGTTGATGCTTCAATGGGACGCCTTCGCTTTCAGCTGCTGCTTTTAGAGTGATATATCGGTTTAAAAAATATTGTACAAAAGTGTTTTTTCGAATACTTGAAAATAAAAAATTAAACTCGACTTTTTCCTTTTCCAACGTCCTGCTTTTTTATCCTCTCAGTGTTTAATAATGCTCCTACCTGTGTGTTTCATATTTCTATGGTAAATACAACCACAACCAAGCAGCAGTTCTCGTCCTCGAGGTATGAAAGAGAACGAAAGCACTGCTGTGTTTTGTTTCTCTTGAATCTCTCTGCCTATTATCTACTTTTCTTCAGCCTGTGTTTTGTGAACTGTTCAAAAGCTCTGCTGATGTTTGCCTCAGTTGTTATTAGAAGTTCTTATTTTATAGACTGCTTAGTGCCTCTTGAAACGCAACTGTAGCCTTGAGATTTGGACTTGACTTGATTGAGACTTTACTTGAGAGGACAGCCGTTTCAGATTTACCAGAGGAAACTTTTTTCAGACCTTTCTTGATTTAGACTTGATTGGAACTTTCCTTAATTAAAGTGATCATCTCGAAGACTTTCATTTAAATAAATGGCCCACTGATGAAAGCCTTTGCATTTGCAGTATTACAGACCGGGTGTCTGTGGTGGCATTCGCAGACAAAATCACAAGCGGCGCCCAGTTAGTGACGCGTTTTCCATCAGCCAGCAGTGGTTGGTCTGCCAGAGAGGGTAGGCGGAGCTAAGCGACTGCTTTTTCTGGTCTCTGCAAGTGTTGCGAGTAAACAGTAATCTACTATGGCTGAACAAACAAAGAAAAGATCGATGACTACGGATACAACTTCAACAATAAGTGAAAATCCAAAGAAAAACTAATTTGACGCTCAGATGAAGGCAAACAGTCCGTCAAAGCGACCGTCAGCAAGAAAAATCAAGTTACAACCTGAGACAACCGTGGACGTCACACATGCGACACTGTAACTTTAATAACCATGTGATGATTTAAGACATGACCAGGCTTGTCTGAACTCACTTTGACTTGCAAATTTTCTTGGACTTGTTTCTGTGAATATTAGACTTGACTTGAGACTTACCCAGACATGCTAGAGAAATAATATTTATTCATAATTTGATAATGATTAAATGATGTAACTGACTTCCTTCCTCCAGCCTCTGAAGCTGCACTGTGAGATCTGCAGCATCGTCTCCAGCTCCGGTCAGATGCTGGGCCAGGCGGCGGGCCAGCAGATCGACCACTCTCCCTGCATCTGGCGGATGAACAACGCGCCGACACGAGGCTTCGAACGCGACGTCGGCCAGCGAACCACCCTGAGAGTCGTCTCGCACACCAGCGTGCCCCTGCTGCTGCAGAAGCCCCAGTACTTCTTCGGCCAGGGCAACGACACCGTCTACGTTGTGTGGGGGCCGCTACGGAACATGAGGAAGGACGGGAATGGCATCGTGTACAACATGCTGCGACAGGCGGCTGAGAACTACCCTCACGCGCGCATCTACGTCACCACAGAGGACCGGATGAACTACTGCGACATGGTCTTCAAAAAGGAGACGGGGAAAGACAGGTGAGTCAGACATCTGGCTCTTTTATTTCTCTGCTCCTGTTTTTCTGCCTCTCTACGTTTCACTGCAATTTTTCTCTCCGACAAATTCACCACTCAGTGCTTTGACATTCACGGTTCTGTCCGCTGCTATAATATCGATCCTATTGATGGTCTGCTCAATGCTTTGTGCTCTCTTGCCTCAAATCCTCCCTTTCATGAGAGGTTATCAAAGTGAGTTACTAAACTTTCTCTCTGAAGAGGCTCAACACGGCACAGGAGGCCATTCTCTAAAGAGGGGCTTTTATGAGGAGCCTCAGAAGCCTGCACTGCCAGGTTTATAGACACCGGCCAAATGCTGGTCTGGGGAAAATCTGGTTAATGATTCTGGCAGTCTTTCTAAACGCCTTCGCTGCAGCCGGATGCACTACTTCACAACTTCTCTGACATCATCTTGGCGCAGCTTGAATTTGCAAAAATTATGTGTCAGAAAGTGCGAAAGATGTTTGTTTGTTGGAGACATATTGCAACAAAATATCCGAAAATTGCAGCCTATTTTTTAAAGACGACTCCCTTCTCAATCGTTCCCCAGAGAGAGTCCGGGGTTAATGAAAATGAAAACCCGGCACTTTTGTTTAGGATGAATGTCATTTCTCAGTCTCGCCTCTGCTCATTTCCACAGAGCCGCACGCTCCTTTCCTCTCCCCGCATGTCATCAAGACCTCTCTTAACTTCTTAAGAGGATTAACATGTTCGGTAATAGGCAAAGCAACCATTCCATTTCAGCTCCATTGTCTCGCCGCTATTCAGGATGGCGGGGTTAACACTGAATTTCATGTAGAGCGTCCGTGTTCTGCCTGGCTCAGCTGTTTTCCGAAGGCCCCACGAAAGCCCAGATAGAGACGCGGGATTAGGGAGGTATGCTCGGGGAGAAGAATCTCATTACAGGACATAATGCTCCTGGGTGTGATGCTGAGCTTCCATCATTACTGATTGGAAACAGAGACCGAAGTCGAGGTGTGAACAATGAGCCGCATCTAATGAATATGTGATGAGCGCTGAGAGGATTGTCTATATGTCTGTTTCCCCGGCATGTCTTTGTTTGTGTTTGTCTCCGACTTGGCTGCAAGTGTTCCAGTATTTACAGGTAATTAGTGTCCATGGTAACAGCCTTTAAATCAACCTGAGACAGCAGCAGCACAGTGTATTTTAATGTAATCAGACGGAGAGAGGGGATTAACTGCTACCAGTACGTTGAGCTTACACAGTGTGGTATCCCTGCAGAAAGAAAATACAGCTCTTTATAACACTCACTTAAGTCCACATCAATGTAACGTTATCCCAAATCTAAAAATAAACTTCCCCAATTCATTCCTCTGCTTATCCGTGCAAACTACATTCATTAGCGCCTGAAAGTCCACAACAACATAACAAACTCTCAAACTGCTCCTGTGTGTGTGTGTGTTCGCTGGTTTCCTGTGAGCCCGTGCTGCACGGTGCAGGGGATAATCATCAGCTTGGAGGAGATGGAGCCGTGATCGAACACAAGTCTAATTATCCAGATTGCCGCGAGCCGCCCACGAGACCCGCTGCCTCGGCTTCGATCAGGTGGAACGCTGCGCTGTCTGAGTTGCCAGTCGACCGAGTAACCCCCTCTCTCAGCCAATAATTCAGAAGCTCCAGTCCAGACATGAAAGTGTCTGCCGGGGAGCTCGGGACACATGTAAGGTTATTACACCAACAGAGACCCAGAGATGGAGGGGTTGATATGACACATGGACAAAGTGAGGACACATGACATTCGCTTATCTATATTAATATGAGACTTGACTTGGGAATTACCCTGAAAAAACTGGTACTCAATTCTGACTTGACTTAGTGGACTTTGACTGGAGACTTGAGTCGGACTTGTGACATGGACTGGCTGTAATTGACTTTGACCTGAGATGTGACCTGACCCTGTCTGAAATGACTTGAGACTTACCCAGGACTGGTCTTGATTGAGGGGCTGCACGGTGGCGCAGTGGTTAGTGCTGTTGCCTCACAGCTAGAAGGTTCCTGGTCCAAACCCCGGTTCGGTCGAAGTGGGCCTTTCTGTGTGGAGTTTGCATGTTCTCCTGCTTCCTCCCACAGTCCAAAGACATGCTCGTTAGGTTCACTGGTGACTCTAAATTGCCTGGAGTGTAAAGATTGTGTCTGGGCACTGGTTTAGCTCAGTCGGTAGAGCAGGCGCCCCATATACAGAGGCTACAGTCCTCATCGCACTGATCGCAGGTTCGACTCCCGGTCTGCCGATCATTTGTGCATGTCAGCCCCCACGCTCTACTCCCCACATTTCCTGTCTCTCTTCAGCTTTCCTATCGAATAAAGGCAAAAAGCCAAAAAAATAATTAAAAAAAAAAAAAAAAAGATTGTGTCTGTCTCTATGTGTCAGCCCCGGTATTGACTGTCGATCAGTCCAGGGTGTACCCCGCCTCTCGCCCAATGACAGCTGGGATAGGCTCCAGCCCCCTTGAACCTGAACAGGATAAACGGTATTGATTGACTTTAACTTGAGACTTAAATTAGATTTACTTAGACTTCACTTGGACTTGTTCTGATTAACTGTGACTGTATATATAACTTAACTTAATTTAGAGTCAGTTGACTCTAAATCTTGAGTCTTAACTTGGACTAGTCTTGATTGACTAGCTTCAAGATGCCTAAGACGTAACTCAGAGTTGTTTCTCTTGACTCAAGACTTCTCTTCGACTCCATTGACTTCAGAGTTGGGGAACTTAAACTAAGGACGATTCAGTGGCGGTGTTGTTTTGATGACCTAAACAGGGCTTAAATGGAGACCATGCAATTCCATAATCAGGAGCCCATGAAAACGCCAACTTTGGCTGGACTTAGACTCGTCCTGATTGACTTTGACCTTTGACTTGACCTGCCTCTGTCTCAATTGACTTGAGAACTGACTTAGACTTGTTTTGTGACTTTTAAAGAGTGAGGGATGACATGCACCAAATGATCGGCAGACTGGGAGTCGAGCCTAGGATCGGTGTGTCGAGGACTGTAGACTGTTTATTGGACACCTGCACTACCAACAGAGCAAAACAAGCGCCTCAGTGATCTGAGATTTGACTTGAATTTGTCTGTTTTATATTTTATATTTTATTTTACTTTATATTTACTATATATATATATATATATATATATAAAAAGAAGAAAAATCAGCTGCTGGCTGTGTCCCAACACTGAACTGCACTCTAATTCTGCGCAGACTTTGAGTATGTAGGGCATTTACACAGGGAAGAAGTGATAAAATAAAATCCACTGAAATATTCTGCTCGACTTTTAGTTTGATATCTGTGGATAAAGTATCCAAAAACTGGGTTGAAGGATGGAACTGGGACACAGTCGGTGTCAATTGTCGGACAAATTAATGCTCACAGGAAATCTGGAGCTGTTCAGTTTTAAAAAAAAAATGATGCTGGTGCAAAAAAGATTCTTCAGTAACAAGCGAAACAAATCGAACAAAAAGCAAACAAAGAAGTCGTGAAAACCTTGGAAAAAAGAATTTCCTTTTTCTGAGGTGTGATTCTGAAGACGCTGTGTCATAAATATCTATTGGAACAGTTTTTGGGTCATTTCCCAAGAAGCAGAACACATGGAAAGTTGTATTCTACCATACATTATTAGAGTGCAATATGGAATAAGGTCCTCTAAAAAACAAACCCATGTAAGGAGTTTCTTTTAGGATGTGCAGAGATGTAAATAGGAAGCACAGCTATGTTTTAAACTGTGTCATGCTTTAACAAAGCACACAACAGATCCAGTATCACCACAAACTGCAGCTTGTCTTTTGGAAGGGGAGACGTCCATGTTTATGTATTTTCAAACAAAGACAAAACGCATCTTGATGACTCAGCTGTCTAAAGCACAGAAACAAGATTGAGTCCCAGGTTCAAACCCAGCTGGGGACATTCGTCGCTTGTCTTGCTCTTCAGTGACTCACCCAAAACATGCACAAACATAATCTCAAAGAGAACAGCAGGAACGATCCGAATTGACATCTAACATTGGCAGTGACAATGAAACGTCGACTGCAGCCTTCATTGTAAATATATATGACAGACGCTTAAACACATGATTCATGTAATTGCGCACTGCGGCTGGAACCATCCGGGGCTGAAGCTATCCGTCATCAGCGCAGCCTCCCGAGCTGCGGTCGTCGGCTGTCGGAGCGTATCGCCGCGGCCCTGTTACCGCCGGTAGATAACAGACCTCACGGCGACACGGGACTTAAATCACAGTGTCACTGAACAGCACTGCCACCTGGGCCTGCGTGACCCGGGTCTCTGTACCAGCCAGCTGCTGCTTCGTGGCATGTGTGTGTACTTAGGTGTGTGTCTGGATGTAGTGTGTCTTCACAGGTGCAGCACAGTCCGTCTGTTTCTGAGTGTGTTAGTGCGGCATTTTTATTTATGAGTTCCTACTTTACCCTGCGTTATATTTGCATTTTATAAAATAATATATATATTTGGATTCTATTCATACTTTTGTTATCCCGATTGTCCCTTCTGTGATGTTTGCCTTGGTCAAGTCTGTACACATGACAGATACTGCACGCCTCTCCATCCTGAGTGAAGGATCCCTCCTCGGTTTCTTCCATTGCCTCCCTGTTCGTGTTTTTGGGGGGATTTGTCCTCAACTGAGGAGAGGCTCGAAGAATAGAGGCTGTACAGATTGATACAGAGACCCATTGAGGCAATCTTTCGACTTGTGACATCAGGCTATAACAGTAAGATTGGCTTTAAATTGACCTTTAGAAAACTCTTTACAAGCTACAAGGTAACCTTTGTACTCTTCATTGGAAGTAAACAGGGTTTTTTCTTTTCCTCTTTTTTGTGTGTGTGTTTCTGGGACTACACACTTACATTTTATGTAGCAGTCACATCAGTGTTTACGCCAGACTTTTTGACGGTCAACTTGGCCGTTAATATTCCAGAATTCCGGCCTTACAGAAAAATTATCGGACATATGCTTTGAATAGCCATATGTGCCTAATTAATTAAATATTGCCACATTAATTAATATTAGACATCATCTTAAATGTGTGTCTTTGCATTTCATTAAAGTAATAACCTTGAAGATTTTAAGTTAAGTCACTATCTATCGCCAGATGAGGTAACACAATGGTGATTGAGCCCACTGTTGAAAGCCTTTGCATTTGCAGTATTACAGACTGGGTGTCTGTGGCAACTTTAATGGAAAAAATCAAGTGTCTCTGCAAGTGTTGCAAGTAAACAGTAATCTACTATGGCTGAACAAACAAAGAAAAGATGGGTGACTACAGATACAACTTCAACAATAAGTGACAATCCAAAGAAGAAGAAACAAATTCGACGCTCAGATGAAGGCAAACAGTCTAAAAGGGAAAGCGACCGGACGTGTGGACGTCACACATGCGACACTGTCTGGATATCTGGGAAGTGTGCTCCCGCAATTACAGTTTATCACTATAGGAGCCGCCAAAGAGAACGAAACTGAGATCTTTGAGATTATATCTTTAACGTTGAATAAAATAACAATAAGCTACATGAAGAAGCCAATATAGGTAAAAAAAAAAAAAAAAAGGCTCTCTTGGCAACACATCTTTTAAATAACACTATTCAGTACGCCATTACTAATTTTTTAACTGTTTATGTTTTTATATTTTCCCACCTGACATTTTAGCCGTTGATATCTTTATCCGTCAGACAACTACACGTGATACCAATGAGTCACATGTATGTTGCCCAAGCACCCTGCATGCACCATGCACATGTTCGTCCTCATTTCTGTACAAGAACACCACATTCAAACCGTGAAGGAGTTGTTATGCATTCCTAATGGTCCTCAGACTCAGCAGGGGGCCTTTCATTACAAGAAAACACAGGTGTGACTTAGTTGTGGCTCGTCTACTTATATTCCTCCGAAGCTTTGTCAGCTTATGCAGCATGAAATCTACTTGTTTTGATGTACACACTTTATAGCATCACATCCGTCTCGAAGTTAACTTCCTGTGCTGTAAAACAAAGACATCAGAGATAAGAAGACGTGGACGTCGTGCAGCCGTTCCACACATTTCTTTTCACAGACGAACCCAACCCCTACCTCCGCCACATATTTGCATGAGGAGCTGCAGATGGAGCAAATGCTTGTCACGTCGCCTGCGTCCTTCATGCTCGTCACGCGCAGCAGAGCACGACACACAAACAACATGAAAAACAGAACTCGACCGCATGACTCGTGGTCGGAAAACTCCACATGTGACCTTTAACTTCAGGAGGACACAGGTGCCACTCAGTGATAGCTCATTTACTTCCGTGCATCCCATTGTACATTACCCTCAGGCGCATCCAGCATGAAATTACATCGGCTGTTATTGTGTACAACATTTTGTGGTGTCACATCTGGTTTAAACTTAACTCCTGTTTAGACATCAGAAATTATAGATGTGAATTTGACACGTTTTGAGGAGTTATTTTGCAGTTAAGAACCCAGTGTCTTGCTGTCGATGTCGGACGAGGAGGCAGAGTGTGATGTCAAACAGCTGTTAGACGATTAGAGGGAAATGATGATAAAACTTCAACTCTTATTTAAGCAGTCAGAGGAAGAAGTTTTTCTACTAGACCAGAATCAGCAACCGACCCGGAAGTAAGAAAAGTGATGCAATCCTTAAATGTCTCTGACGCCTCAGGTTAAGAAACACTCTGAGGCTCCAACCAAAAATGGATGTTTCATATGCATTCATCAAGGGGATGAGTCAGTTTAAACTGAGATGAACTTAATAGTCGACACTCCGCTCTCACGGGCCACAAAATATATTCAGAATTCTGTTTCAATCTGTTTTTATCAGCGTAAATGTCAGCGCTGCGTAATCGTGCTTCATAATCTCTCGCCGTCCACTCCATGTGAGCGCGAGTACCCCCGGCAGTCAGCGCGCACTCATCCTGAAATAGTTTGTGTTGAAAATGAACCAAATTCAGTTCAACAGCTCCTCTGTTTTTCTAATCACAGTCTGAGAGACTCTGCTAAAGAGCCGTTCACATTTACAAATATTGAACAAAGTCCTGTGTTGTACATCTGAGAGGTGTCTGTGATGTGAGAAAAAGCCTGCAGGGGCTCCACAGAGAGCAGGCAGAAGAGGGGGGAAGCACCCACAGGGAGTTTCTTGGGATGAGGGCGTATTTTGTCTTTTAAATCTGACAACATCCCACTGGAATAAAAAGCTCACTTGTGTTTAGACTCTCAAATGAGCCTTTTGTTATTCAACACAGTCCCCCCTTCAGTGTGGCACAAACTGGATTAGTTTTACTTGTGATAATGCTATCGAGATCGTAATCTCATGCTCAAACTGTTTGATTTGAAGTGACTGAAGTTCTTTGACCAGAAAAAACAAACTCATTTGCACGTCTGACAAAATACTGGACGTGGTGCTGGAATACAGGCGACAAAGTCACTTTATTGATCGGAAAGCTGGAGATAGACAGGGAATATGGGGAGAGGATGACATGCAGCCGAACAGCTACTATGGCTGAACGAACAAAGAAAAGATGGATGACTACAGATACAACTTCAAAAATAAGTGAAAATCCAAAGAAAAAGAAACAAAGTCGACGCTCAGATGAAGGCAAACAGTCTCAAAAGGAAAGCGACCGTCAGCGAGGAAAATCAAGAGTTACAACCGGAGCCAACCGTGGACGTCACACATGCAACACTGTCTGGATATCTGGGAAGTGTGCTCCCGCAGTTACACCTTATCGCCACAGGTGTCGCCAAAGAGAACAAACTGAAATCTTGGCGATCATAACTTTATCTTGCTGTGTGTCTGTAACACACTTTGAAGGAGCAGCACTGAGTAACAAAAGTCATGTAATGACTCATGTTACACATTACAAAGAGTCATATACGATCCAATCAGGTGGACGTCCTTCAGCTGTAACCAGAATTAGGGGGCCTTTAGTTACTGCGGTGCTTCTCTCTGGAGCAAGCTGCCTGTTGACCTGAGGTCCATCACAACTTTAAAATCTCTTCTCCCGAGCGTACGAACAGGTACTCTGTGTAATTGTTCAATTTAGTATAAGTATAGTTTTCACCCCCAATTGAGCTACACTGTTTGTCCTAAAGTAAAATGTGTCTTTTCTCTGCTTCCTGACTCGGTTGATGAGTTCATGTCATTGTAAGGCCGTTCCATGTTTTTAAAGGCAGCACGCAGCTTTACCATCCTCTGTAAGTTCTTCATGGTGTTGCATCCAAAATGCCTCCACACATTTCTTCTCAGATTAGTTTGTTGTCTTGATCGTCTGTTTAGCACAGCTCGCTGCTTTCATCCTGTTTGTGTTAAGAATAGCTTCACTCGCTGAGGGCAACATCTTGGTCAGATGATGACAGAGAAAATGGGTTAAACTAAATATAGTTTGACTAAACAGAAAAGGCTTTCTCCTCTTTGTTGCAGCCTGACTTTATTGTGCTTTTATGTAAAAAACTGAATGTTCCCAGTGAAGCTTTGAAGTTTGACATTTTCCAGACAAAGCAGCCCATAATTGCTCCCTGACCCTGAAATATTCTGACACAAAGTGAAGGAGTGTGACAGAAAGCTGAACTTCGCTGATGCAGTCTGATGTGATGGAGAGCTTCAGTGTCAAATGGCTCTCCACCAGTTCACACAGTGTAGTTTACAGTGTGCAGGACGTGACTCTATCTGTAATTGCTTTGTGTATTGGATGTGCAGAGAAGAAGAAGCCGGATATATCAGGACTGTTGCTGCCGCCTCATGTAGAAGATTGAAACACAATGTTTGCAGCATCACCGCGGAGCTGTGATTTCATGCTCATCACGACGAGCCGTTTAAAGAGAAAGCGAGCAGGAGGATTCATTGTGTCTCCCTCCGCAGGAAGCCGTGTTTCCCACCATATACAGCCTCTGAGAATCAGCGCTGAGCGCTTTGCTCTAAACCCAAACACAGAACTCACTGAGCTAGCGTGTAATGACATTACATTTCTGCGTTGAAAGCCTGTAATTGCTGTGAAATTATCTTATTAAATGAAGCCACTGGAAACCCTGAAACACAAATAACCCGACGTCCACGGCGGCTGCTCATCGGGTCAAAACCGGTCAATTCAGAGGAACAAGGAAGTTATCACAGTGTCCGCCCTCGAAGGAAGACGGGATCAGCGGCTTGTCATTCTCAGTGTTCATGTGACCCCGCGTGAGAGGGAAATGAGGCGACAGACGGAGGCAGAGAGAAGCGAAATGTTAACTGGAGGCGAAGTGCACTCTTCCTTAAAGTCCATTTGCATTAATGTCCTAATGACGGAATGAAACTTGGATTTGTTTGCAAATCTATTAGCGGGGGAGGGACGTTGGGTTAGAGGGGGGTTTATTCACAGCCTGTGTGCAGTCTGTGTGAGCAATTTAAACTTAACAGAATAATGACAAAGTAGAACATGTTCCCCTTTCAAAAGGAATTGATTGAAACTATTTTCATGCTCTTATAATGTGCATAAATTTGCCACCGATCAACATTAATTTCCAGCACAACCAGTGAACCATGAACGTATTAAAAGAGAACATGATGTTCCTAATGGAGGTTCTAAGGACGGAGAAAATCAGCCCCAGTTCTGGTCGTTACCAGACTACATACCATGTTTTAGAGTCTGCAAAACACAGGTTGCATAATCCATGAACTTACTTTTATTGATTTTTTTCTTTATAAACACAAATCTGCACATGATTGCAGGATCTGTAGACAAGGGCCAAGACTTTTTGTGTCCTAAGCGTTCTTGTTTCTGTTTGTAGTCCGAGTAGTTTTGTCCACTTTGTTTGTTTGCAGGAAAATAGTCCTCGTGGAGAGCAAGACAGGCGGACACATCGACCATAGTGCAATCCTTGAATCTAACGGCTAGCATCTGACCACGATTATGCTTTTTGTTAAAAACCCCCTCCAGTGAAAATCAAGTGTTTAACCTTGTAAACATCTCCATGTGGTGTTTTTCATGCGCTACAAGACACATCAGGGACAACACAAGCAGTCATGTCCATGGCTGGGCCTGTCTGCTTTTAAACTGCAGTGTACCAAGGACAGGCTGAACAACACGTTTTCAGATTGGCAGGTTTGAGACGGGGTGACAGTTTGCATATCATTATGTGTAACCTATGGCAACCACTTTGGCGATGCGCAAGCCAGCTGTAACCATCATCGTCATTGCAAACTCACTACTGACTACTAACGTTAAAGTTACTACTAATTACTACATTTCAAGCGAGCTAAGTTTCAACAAGTTGCCACTAAACGATGGCAGAGACGTGTTTTGTTTTCGGCTGAAATTTTACGAACGGAGAAACGTATAGTGGGCGGGGCCTGTGCAGATTCATGAATTTTTAAGGAGGGAGAAGGAGGAGATGCCTTGGCAGGATTTTTACAAGGTAATTAAACATATTTTGCAGAAAAAACATGAACACGCAGATAAAAAAATCTCAACTCCTACTTCGTTCTCATGTCTCAAGTTGCTGCTTAGACTTCAAACATGAACAGCAATCTCGAACCACAGATTCTTTATTGTTTATCCAAATAGCTGTTTTGTAGTGATGAGGCAAGAATACATAGAAGAACCTCCAGTCCAGTAAGCATTAATGTAGCAAGGCCTGAAACCACACCCAGCCTAAAACTTCCATTAGTTTGATCTTTCCTGTTTTCCTGTTTACTGTTGGACACATAATTTATTTATATTTTCCCTTTTTTCCTTCATTTAATGTCTGAAAAGTTCAGTGGTAGGAAAAGAGTCATTTCCTTAATATCAACAACAATTTTGCACACGAGATGTCATAAGTGTTTGGTCCTACCCTCCATTAGAACGCTATCTCAGCTCTCCATCATGTTTGAATAAATCTCCTCTGTCCGGTGGAGGCTGACAAAATCATGTCCGGCTCACATGATTCGGTTATTCTACCAGCTGGGCAGTGTCACAGGCACAGACACGATGGTGAGCCTTCACATGCTGTAAATGTATTTTCTCTTCTGGTTTGCAGCACACGATTGAATAAGCTTCACTGAGCAACGTCCCCGAAACACACCTGCACCCCCGGTCATGTAACAACACGCCCCCCATCTAATAAGCCTTATTAGATCAAATGCTTCGGTGGCTTCAGAAAAATATCACTCTTAAAGATAAAATAGCCTCATAACAGGAGGCTCCGTGCTGTGTCAGGCTGTATTAGGGATATGTCTCTGCTCCTCTGTCACCAAGACAGACAGATACTTCCTGAATAATGTTTGTTTTAAAGAATCATATTTGTCCTTCAGAGCAGAAGAGGATAAGATGAAACTTCACGGGCCTCAACTGGGAAATCATGTAGCTGCAGTAACAAACAGTAACAGGATTCAGGAGAAGGCAACAGATGAAACAACATAAAGTGGATTAAACTGGCAAAGAAATATACACCAAACCAGCGCCCCTGAAACTATTTTAATGCAAAAACATTAACAACATCTGTTGAGCTTCTAAACAGTGCAGATTTGCAGCTTTTCCTGGGTTTACATGTTTATAAAGTCAGATCTTTGACTCATAGACTGTATTTTACGACATTACAGCTCCCGAAAAGTGAAGCCAAAACATTTTGATCGCCTCCTGCTGACTGGCTGCTGTATAGGTCATAAAGCCCGCCTCCTCCATGTTAACAGATGGGACATGAGGCAAACTTTAAAATCGAAATACACGCCAAATAAATGTTTCTCTCACGTTGTTTCTGTCGTTATAGTTAGTTCTTTTCATGCTGATTTATGTCCAAGTGTTCATTTTTCTGACCAGTTTATTTCTAATTAGTTATTTGATGCTGTAAAAAGGATGATTGACAGCTCTGTTGACAAATCCGGCTCCTGCAGCCGATCTGTTCCTGGATCAGCAGAGTGGAGGAGGAACGGTGAGAGGAGACGTGACTAAAACAATCACTGCAGTCACTTTTTCATTTAAATAAATGTCTGTTAAGTCACTATCTATCACCGAATGAGTTAGCACAATGGTAATTGAGCCTGTGGGCCACTGAAGAAAGCCTTTGCATTTGCAGTACATCTTATTTTTATTGATGTCTGTTGCAACATTCGTGGAAAAAATCACAAACGGCGCCAAGTTTGTGTTGGTTTTCCATCAGGCAGCAGTGGTGGGTCTGCCAGAGAGGGTAGGCGGAGCTAAGTGGCTGCACTTCTGATTTGTGTAAGCATTGCGAGTAATCAGTAATCTACTATGGCTGAACAAACAAAGAAAAGATCGATGACAACAGATACAACTTCAAAAATAAGTGAAAATCCAAAGAAAAAGAAACAAATTTGATGCTCAGATGAAGGCAAACAGTCTAAAAAGGAAAGCGACCGTCAGCGAGGAAGATCAAGAGTTAGAACCATGTCAAAGGGAGCCAGCTGTAGACGTCTGGTTAAATAGGGAAGTGTGCTCCCGTAGTTACTGTTTAACCCCAGTGGGTGGTGCTCAAGAATAGAAAACTGAAATATTCGAGATTATATCTTTAATGGTGTGTCCGAAACCGCATACTATCATACTAATCATACTAACCGTGACGTAAAATTGAGCATGTCATGCGTTCCCATGTCATAGTATGCAATTTTGTGTATGCGAGAAATGCCCGGATGTATACTAGATCGGCCCGGATATTTGAGTATGAGACGGGAGCTCACTGGTTGTACTCAACCGCCCCAAAATGCATTGCGGCTATTCAGCTTCTACTATGGCGGAGATGGACCGGAGATCAGACCGGACATACGTAAACGATTAAGTCACGTGATACGGAGAAGACGGCTCTGAGTATGATGCGAACGGCATCCTAATAGTCAGGTTAGTAGGCAGTATGCCGTACATACTGTTTGAGTATGTAGTAGGCAGTAGGTTAGTATGCGTTTTTGGACACAGCATGTGTGTGTGTTTTGGTTAGCAGAAGTGGTTACGGCGGCTCCACCCACCGATCTCTACTGCGCAACCCCTGATGATGTTGCCAGCGAAAGATGGCAGCGCCCATCACGGTGGCTATTTTGGCTGCAATTTCATACAGTGAGAGCAGATGGAGGCGCATTGCCCATCTTTGCATACAGTCAGATCTTTGAATATTAAGATGCTTGGTAAAGCAAAATAGGACATCGAATTGATAGAGTTGATCTCCAGTTAATAGAGATAGAATGATCGTTAGCTGCAGCCTTAACATCAACACAATGTTTGAAGTATAATGGATAACAAAAAGGCTTAAATGAACAACATAAATCATGTGTATCTAAAGAAATTAAAGACAACTGGTGTGTGCAGTGTAATGTAAAGAGTAAATACATCAGTAGCAGTAATGTGAATTTGCAGCGATACTAATGGTCTGCGAATATCTTTAGTCCTCACATTAATCAGGTCTGGAGATGGGCTCGCTCTCCTCCTCCCCCTCTCTCCTCCTCTTTTCCTTCTTTTCTCAGGGTGAAGTTTGACATTTTAACTGCAGCATGTACAGAATTCAAAGTGTCCGCACAGAGCAGACAGCTTCCTCCATCTACACGTTTCATGCATCCGCTAACGCCTTCTGACTTAAACAAGCTTTTGCTCTGACGTGTAGGCTGCCCAAAGCCTTGTTTCTTTGTGCTCGCTGCACTCTGAATCACAATCAAATCATCTGCAAAACAGGCCCAAACATAAAACGCAGGACGTGGAAGCCTGCTGCATAATTTGACACAATGCTCAGTCTGATGCTTTTACAGGCGAGGGAGACAAAGATGGATCTCCCGTCAGAGTCCTCGGAAAGAAGAATGAGTGCAGCCATAACGCAGCGTGCACCATCAGCTGTAATGCATCCTGTCACTGATGCTCTGTTATATGTTCAGCTCAAAATTGAATGTGAACTAGTCACTTCAGATTATAGTTGAACAGCGCTGTGTGAAAGAGGAGGCAATCACCTTGTGGCAGCGGTATTAAAATCTGCTTGTAAAATTGTCAGGCCCTCATCTTCCCAAACAGAGGCGCGCCTGTTCTTGAGAGTTTCTCCGCCGCTGATAAATAATCATTCAGCTGTTTGCTTTTCCTGACAAACAGCAGCTCTCAGGGTTCTTTTCAATCGGCTAACGCAGCGCATTACTGCTCCATATTTTGTTTCTGATTTTGAAAAGCATTGACACAGAAATCATAGTAATCCCTCTGAGAGACTTCCAGTGTCGTCTTTTCTTTACCCACTTGTGCGTCTGCGGAGCCCTGTGAAATTACACGGCGTTCTTTCCGGGTCAGCTTTCAACGCAGCTCCTGAAGATTCAGAGCCTGTCAAGCCTCAGAGATGTTGATACATGGATTGGCAAAATTCAGAACATATTTTACTCTACAATCGAACTTGGTGATCTTTGGCCAATAAAACGTCAGAAGGAGCGAGAGATGTCCGTCGTAAATTCTCAGAGAGCACAAAGGCTTTTTTAAATGGACAGCAAAATCAGCACCCAGCACACATGAAGAATATTGAGAAGCTGCAATTGTTGATTTTATGGGGCATGCTCAGAGAAATTGACTTTAAATGATCACACTTTTCAAATAAAGATAAAATTGTTGCAGGCTAAGGCTCTGCAACAGTGCTGCTTCATGCAATAACATGGATACCTCATTTTACTCTTGTAGCTAATAATTGCAACTACTTTACACTGTGCTGGTGTATTATAGTTTCATTTAAAGCAGATGCATCACTTGCTAATCAAGTTAATCGTTTATATTGTGTCTAAATCTGCAAACTACATCAGCTAATACAGTCTGACCCTGTGAGCCCATAATGCTTTTGGTGATGGAAACAGCATCCACAATGTCCCCATGAATTCAGTGGGTTAAAGCCACTGTGAGGTGTTTTTTCGCTGGTTATGAACAGGCTGAAATTAATTCTGATGTCTCTATATGACCTACAAAAGCAAACCAGACCATCAGCGACAAGATAGATTATTTCTATGTAGTTATTTTTAATGCCTGAAACTGCTGGTGGGGGGTAGGTGTCAGACAAAGCGATTACGCTGCACACTGCCTTTGTTTATATTTCCCAGGGCAGAAATTTAAAGTGAGTGATACATATGACTGTTAGAGAAAGCAGGATGAGGTGTTTTTTTTGTTAAAAACCACCACTTAAGCGTGTACAGGACAAAATTAGCAAAGAGATAAGAGGCACGGCTTTGTCCACAGGGGGCGCCAAAATCAACACAAACCCAAATTTCCTCACCGGAGCTTTTTCAAGCCTGGTCACGTCTCAAATCATCACGTCATTAATGTTACAGTGTTGCATGTGTGACGTCCACGGTTGGCTCCGGCTGTAACTCTTGATTTTCCTCGCTGACGGTCGCTTTCCTTTTAGACTGTTTGCCTTCGTCTGAGTGTCCAATTTGTTTCTTTTTCTTTGGATTTTCACTTATTTTTGAAGTTGTATCTGTAGTCATCGATCTTTTCTTTGTTTGTTCAGCCATAGTAGATTACTGTTTACTCGCAACACTTGATGAGACCGGAAAAGAAGCAGCTTAGCTCCGCCTACCCTCTCTGGCAGACCAACCACTGCTAGCTGATGGAAAACGCGTCACTAACTGGGCGCCGCTTCTGATTTCTGAGACACCCAGTCTGTAATACTGCGAATGCAAAGCCTTTTATCAGTGCGCCACAGGCTCAATCACCATTGTGTTATGTCATTCGGTGATAGAGACTTAACAGACATTTATTTACATGAAAATCTTAGATAATCATTGGCGGTTGATGTTTACATTGTTCTATGAATGAAGACTTTTGTCACAGCATTTCTTTGATACTGCAACAAACTTCTCTCTGAGTTCTGAGCAGGTTTCTGGATGTTTGTTGGCGTGAACATTGAAAATAATATAGTCTGAAAGTATACGTCACACTATATCTTAAGTATTTCATGTCTGTGGGTTCAGACTTATGACTCAGAGATAGCTATTTCTGATTGAAAGAACAGGTAAACTAAAGTCATGTTTACATTTTGTGTTCCTCACAAAGGTGCATTCAGTGTGTCCTTGAGGCCTGACAAACAAGGTAAATTCTTGCCTGTACCCGGTTACTTTTCCCTACTCAAAGATTGAGAGATAAATACAAAGTGTTCATGTGCCTGAGTATCCATACTCAGCATTCAAAAAGAAAATCCATAAGAGATGTGGCATTGTGTGAATGTGTCAAATTAGTCGACATGTTACACGTTTAAAGGAAGAGTAATCACTTCATTATTCCGTCTGTCACACCTTTCAGATTTCTAATTTGTGTGCAGAATCATTTTTCATCTTCATAATGTGGAGTGATGAACATGAAAATGTAAAATCACGGCAGCGTTGCGCTGTAAGCCTCCTGTAAAACCTGGAGCGCTGCTGCACGGTCGGAGCGAGAGGCTTTTTGCATATTAAGGTGGGAACACGTTTCTTTGCGCGGAGCCATAAATCTTCTTTACTGTGAGAGAGGGGAGACCCGGCGTGAGCAGCCAGAGAGAGCTTAATAGTATCACGGTTATTGGACCTTTGCATGGGATTACTCCCTATTGTGAAACCCTCAAAGGTGCAAATCTGCTCTAAATTATTCATCAGTACAAGTGAGATTAATTGATTATTGCGCTTTAGATCAATGATAATCAGTAGTTGTGTGTGTAATTCTGCAGCTTAGGTCTTTGTCTCGAGCTCCATCCCTGGAGAAATCTCTTAAGTTGGTCCTCATCTGTTCTGCTAATCCTTTGGTTTTTACTCCCCTGGTCTCGGACAGGCTTCACATTATCATGTTGAATTGGCGGCAGGGTTTACAGGGTCTGCTACTTACCTCTGACTGTTTCACTCCGTCTGTTTTTGTGTCCTTTTACCTCCGCGTTTCTTTCCTTTATTTGAATTACTCACTTAAACCAAAACCTATTCAAGCTCCTGCTCTCCTCCTCTGACCTTCCACCGTTTTCTTCCACCGCTTTTTCTGCCAAATAAATCTTCATAAATGGTTTGCGGCTCTTGTGCACGATGAGACGGCATTGTTTCCATGGCAGATAACGCTGCCAAGGTGTCCGCTTTAATTCTCTTTGAGGGCGAAGACTTTAAGGTGTTTTGTAGTAAAGGCTTTCCTTTATGTTGCTGACTAAAATCGGATAAGATAAACCTCTCAACGTGCACGAGGCTTTCACTTCCAAGACACTTTATTCTCACTTTGAATAAAACATAAATCTCTCTCTTCTCTTCTACCCGCTGTTTACTCTGAAGTGTGTTTAGTTCTCGGTGCGGGTCACGGATAAAGATGGGATGTTTTTACTCAAGGCTTTTTTGTCGGCGCTTTGGGAAGTGAAGCTAAAAGGCTTATAGACCATGAAGTTCAGGTTTCTTTTATCAAGATACTGTTCTGTGAAACTTAACTTTCCCGCTCTGAAGTAAGTATCAATTCCAACATGCAGCTGCACTACAATAGTTTTTATTCAGGTCTGAATGAGGGCTGCAAATAAATATTGTTTAGTTTTATTATTAGTCTGATAATCCTTTTTTCAGTAATCAAACAGACTCTTTCTGTCTCTCCGAGCTGATGGAACACCACCAGTCGAATTCTTTTCTTAGCACTGTTGCCAAGTGCCTGCTGTTCCTGATCTAAATGTGAAGTGTCATGAGATTACTTTGTTCTCATTTGGCGCCTTATAAATCAAAATAACATTAAATATCAATAAATCATTTCGTCCAAGTTACAAACCAGTCCCTCCTCCTTTACTAAAGCCCAAGGTGATATCTAAAAATTGCTATCCAAAATCTAAAATTGATGCTATGAAATACATCCAGGCTGACGTCAAGAGACTGGGATACACCTGATAACAGATAGAAAAGAAAGAGAACTACCCAGAACCCCTGAGGAAGTGCTCTATACTGCAGGACGTGTGTGAGGCATGAGTTAGTCAGTCGGTGTAAGTCTGGCATTTTTAGCCACACTAGTGTCACGTCCCTACAGATGGTTAGTCTGGTTCATGGTCCCCTGAGGTTGATGTATAACTTGGATGATCATCCAGTCCTTACGTAGCGGGTAGTCAGGGCAAAATTGTAATATGTTTAGAAAAACGAATAACACTCAGTGTATCAACTTAGCTTAGGGTTTAGGGCAATGTAGCAAATGTTAGCATGCTAACACAATGACCTAAAATGGTGAGCATGGTAAAAAAAAAAAAAAACTCGACAAACAACGTTTTTCGCAGCACCCACGACCTCGATTTCAGAGCACATCTCACCAGTGCTTACTGTTGCTAGGTTACAAAAGTTGTCTTGCAGCACTTGCGCTTCCCTTGGTAGGGAACGTTAAGTCTGTTATAAATCGCTCTGTATGCTTAATGTTTGCTTTTATTCAAGGACATTTTACAAAGGAAACATAAAAACAAAGGAGTCGTGTCCTGACATCAGCAGCAGCTCTACACCTGGAAACTGTACCCTCAAAAAAACGCCATTTTTGTGGGCAAAGTTGATATCTGAAGTCCCGCCCCTTCTTGATTTTGATTGGGCGGAGAAGTGACACTGACGAGTGTGGTGGTGTTCCAAAACTTGAGCTATTTTCATCTGAGAGGGCGTTTTTGCTGATTCATTTTTGGACAGTCGATTCAACTTATTTGAATTCTTGAATACAGTCCAGTTATTTGTGCAGTGAAGCTTTTTTGTTTTTCAATATTTATACATATTCAGTATATAAAAAATTGCCTTTTTTTTAATGTGAAAGGAAAAAACACTCAAAAGCAGTTACACTATTTAATGAATAAAGTGTCTTTTGTTTTAAGTTTTAAGATGTAACATTTGCCTTTTAGGTTGTCTGTCTGTCAGACACAAACAAATGCAGTCACGTCAGAGCTCAGTACAGTTTCTGCTGCTTTGTTTTTTAAGTACTTTATTGTGAAAGGGAAGAAAATGCACATTTACATACTGTAGAAGAGAAACACTCTGACTTTGAGAAATGTGATGCCTTTTAAACCCAGATAGGCAGTGACATGGATGTGACTGTTGAGCTTACAGTCAGAGAAGTGGAAGTATGAACCTGTGTGCGGCGCTTCATACCGAGCTCGTGTTTGCAGGCGTTTTAAAATTCCTTTTGTTTTTGTTGTTGCAGATTTTTCTTTTCTCTCAGCGTCAATTAAAATTCAAACCTGCAGTTCACAGCGTCTCTGTTTCGACCCCCCACCCAAAAAAAAATTAAAATGCACGCTTGTTGACAGGTGACAGGTGGGTTGTGGGAAGGTTGCTGGTTGACAGGTGGCCCGTTTCCATGACACCACAGCACATACTCATTATACCAGCCCACGAGTCACCCATGTGGGAGAGGGCATGCGTGATGTTTGGTACATACAGAGGCTGTTTGCTTGCTGTGAGTCTCACACTTGCTGCCATTATCATTTGTTATACCTCCTCATGTACGAGTTTGGATTTTTCTGCTTTTACAGGTTTAATGTGTTTTGCATATCAGACGGTATAATGAAGGATTCTGAAATCACACAGCTGCAGAAAAACATGGAATAGATGTCATTTTAAATTATCTGTCCACCTAACAGCTTCGTTTTTTATGCACATTTTTTACAGACGGCTTTTTTAAGTCAGTTTTTCACAGGCATTCAGGTTCCCCTGATGATGAACCCTAACGACTCTGGTCGTTCCCCAACTTTTCCTCTAGCGTCCACCATGAGCTTCACATTTGTAGTTTTAAGTGGCACATCTTGACAGCTTGGCAGGTTTGGTTAATCTGACAGATACCTAAAAGTTTATCATTAACTACCTGCAAAACTACTGACATTCCCATCAGCCTCAGCTTCACTTTGTCATTAGTGCTAATAAGCAAACGTTAGTATACTAACACAAACTTAGCATTGTCGATTTTGGCTTGAGTGCATGCGATTGTTTGTGCCTGAGTAATAACTGCATATATTAAGTGGAAGAGACGTGCCTTAAACCTGCATTCTTTCTACGACCAGCAGGGGGCAGAATGAACTGTATCGAAGTCTATGAGCAAACAACCCAACCTCTCACTTGATTTAACACCTCAGTAAACATGTTCTTAATGAGTCCATGGCCTTATTCTCTAGGATAAAGCGTTCTTCATTGCACCATGACTTAAATTATAGACCAGTTGCTACCACGGTAACATGTCAATCAGGATAAAGGCGCATCAATGAGTTTCCTCCTAAGCTCCAACATCTCATCCAAACCTGTTCACTGCTGACACAAAAAAACAAGATGGTGACCTCAAACTCAAGCCCCCAAAACAGAAGTGCACATACCAATGGGTGACGTGAAAGTGCCCTCTCCCACTAGAGACGTTCTGATACAGATGCAGGAAGGCCTATTGGTTTTAGCTTAGCCTCCGAGACTGCCTAAAATATGGTATTGTCTATCAGCCAGTATGCAGCTCGCACCAATCCGATACCATTATCAATAACCTCCCCAAAAATCAACTGCTTTCAGATGAACTATTCAATCCGTCAATTTTTTTTGTATAGTGCCAAATCATAACTAAAGTTATCTCGAGACACTTTACAAAAAGAGCAGGTCTAGACTGTACTCTTTGTTATTTTACGTAGAGAGAGACCCAACATGAATCACCATGAGTAACACTTGGCATTTGGCAACAGTGGCAGGAAAACTTCCGTTTAACAGGCAGAAACCTCGAGCAGAACCAGACGCGACCTCGACGACCAGACAGACCTCGACTGGATGGGCCGAAAAGTGGGTAGAGACAGGCAAACAGAGCAACAACAACATATGTTCTTGTTACAGCAACAACAACAGATAATACATGGTTGCAGTGTCAATAATAATAGTATAAATGTGTAATATTAGCAAGAACAGCATATAAATGATCAAAGAAAATAATATAGATAATAGTAATTATGACAGTTGAAGTCCACAGGTCTGTTATAGCCTGTGGACTTTGTGAAAGTTGTGTCTGAAGATCTCTAACTCCTTCTTCTTCTATCCAGTCTGTGGCCTAAGTACAGCCTGACAGAGCTGCGAGCATGGCTCTTGACTTAATATTACATTTTTAATGTTGAGTTCCTGCACTGTGTAGGTGGTCCTTCTACTCTAAGAACAGGTAACCTATTTTTTTAAACAGCCATACATTTAGATTTTATTGGAGAGGTTGAATATCCCCCTGTGGTCTGAAGTTATATAGGTTATAACTTATATAGTTATTACATACACAGAGCACTGGCACAAACATGAGCTATTGATAACTAAAAATACTGAAATATGTTGAACCCAAGCAGGAATTGACTGTTCCACTCATCGTTCACAGTTAAGGATTAATATGTCAGCTAAATACCCTGAAATGTAACAGAAAATATGCTTAGCGTGTGTGGCACACTTTGATTCTCTGTTTAGCTCCAGCTGACTAATCTGTCTTTGTCTTTTAAAATGAGAAACGAGGTTATGTAATCAGTTGGAAATATCTGCCCCGCTGTTTCAGACCAAACGGGAGGGAAATTCGCTTTGAAGTTTCAGCCGGAGTGTGACTGAGACAGAGGAATCGTCTGTGGGCGGTAATTGTGTGAAACAACTGTATGAGCAAGCAGACTGCTTCTGGCTCCGACTCACTTTGAGGCATTCGAGTGGAATCGGTTGAACTCAATTAAAAGAATAAATGGAAACAGCATCATGCATGTTATTTTTTCCTATGGTAAAAATATTATCTTTGCTCCTTGGGGTTTTAGAAAATTAGGAATGTAATACTTTTATTATGTCAAAAGTTTTCAAAGAGCTTCAGACTTTGGATCTTTTCCTCAGAGGTAATGGCACCTGGCAGCGAGCTATTTTAGGGAAATTCACAGAGTTAATTATGGTTCATCATCAAAGCTATATGCAGCACTGTAATGAATTCACTCTGGCTTTCACTTATGAATAATAATAAGGGTTTAAAACCATCTAAGAGGTAGGTAAGACATCATTTTGACTTTTTTTTGCCCACGTAGCTGCATGTTAACCAAACAGCTCTGACACTTTCTCCCAAACATGAAAAAAAGGATTAAGACGTAAGTGTGTGAGACTTCTGGACTCAGACTCACTGGGGTGCTGCGAAATTAATGAGAGAAAACTGCTGGTGTGGTGGTGGGCATAAAAGCATCAGATGCCTTCTTCTGCTCTGAGAGAATTATTCAAGTCCTGGTTGCTGGGTGGAGACGGGGGAGATCAGTGGAAGCCCCTCGCTGTGAGCTCCGTGCGCGTCAGGAGAGGAGAAGGCTGGCTGTGAGGATGCAGGAGGGAGGGAGTTATTTTTTGCTTTAACCATTTAGCGCCATATGGTCGGTCATTTGGGTGTTTGGGGTTTTTTCTTAACTCGACAGGGGACAAATGTTGCGAGTGTGGAGCGAGTTAGGTTGATGGATGCTCTCCACATGCAGAGTGTCAGTGAACACAGCGGCCTGGATCATGCTAACAGCACAGACAGTCTGCGGGGAAATCACCATGTTCATCTCTGCGCTTCCCTTTAGTATGTTTTATATTACATTTATATAAATTAATCAAAACATAATTCACTTTGAAACATTTGCTGCCTTTAAATCCAACAGAAGAGCCTTAAATATGAAGTTCATATGAAACTAATCCCACTGACATCAGTTTATGTAATTATGAGCACAATCATATCAGAAACAGTCTGTTAATGGATTTGTTCGTAATATTTAAAGTGCCGTGTAATTAGACAACTTTCTCTCTCAATGAATAACAGGATTATCATCATAATATCAGATTACTTTCTCTCTCTTTTCCAAGTCATTTTCAAGCCAATGTGTATATTTTTAAAACGGCCTCAGTTCAGTCAATACTGAAACTTCATTCAATCCACACATACGCACTAACAGCTGATGAGGGAAGTGCACAATAAAAGCAGCTTATTAATGGTTAACGTAAGTCTTCTTGAACTAAAGCCAGTGCCTGTTGGCTATTTTAGTCTAGCCTCATAGTCACACTTCCATCGGCTATAGTCTGACGAAGATATAGCTTCTGGGGACAACGGTGAACACGCCGGGTGTGTGGCCAGCAGTTAGCGATAAACAACTTCCAGTGAAGACTTCCTTTTACGCGTGCTGCGTTGTTCACAGAAAAAGAAACCGTATATTGACTTTAATTAACGGGTCTAATCTTTGCTGAAATTTCAACATCATGATGCAGAAAAAAGTCAAAATGAAGCTTCGTCAGGTCTGTCCTCAAGAGGAGCAGAAAACTACTTTTAAAATGCTCGTTTGTTGAACGGAGGTCGGATTGATCATTTCCAATGCATTCGAGGAAGTCGGGAAATCTGAACGGGTTTCGTTACACAGTGTTAGGGAATTTATTTCAAGTTGAATTTTAGAACAGATTGTTAGCTGAATTTACTGCAGATGTCTGTTTATAGATTAATAAGAAGCTAAATCATCGTCAGATCACGCTGATGGGAGTCGGGATGTCATTACGGCACATTATGTTCTGCCTGCTTTGCTCTCCACAGAGACTGTTTTTCCTGCATACGCCGCAGCCTGCTGATATGTGATTGGTCAATATTACTTGGACTACAAGCGTAGAACAAACTGAAACCAGAACACTTGCCATCCCTAAAATCCACGTCCCTGCCTACAGATTCTACATTTCTATGTAGAACCTATAAATAGAGATTAGTTTTGGCCTGACCAATCATCAGTGAGTTGTGTATCTATCCCGCCAACATCATCTTTAGTGAACATGGAGGCTAAGGCGAGTTAACTCAACCCTCTAAAAGACAGGGACACAGTCTGGAAAGGTTTGGGAAAGTATGGAATTTCTATGAATAATTTCCAGGTTTGGATAAGTTTGGAAAAACAGGTGTGTACAATATTTTGCCTCGTTTTGTTTTCTAAAATATAAAATCATGCAAAGTATTTTTCATGGTGTTTGGATGAGGCCCAAAATGTTAACACAAGAGCTGCCTCTACTTTTGTACAGACCGCAAAATTACTTTGCCCCACTTACCGTAAAAAACATAATCTAAAAAGTGGGCTGCATCCTACATACTGGTGCGACCAACAATCAACGTTTCCGTAGGCTGAGCTCAACTACCACACCGATAGGAGGACACGGCGAAAACAGAGTTAGGCAATAATTAGTGTGTTTTGAATGTGTGTCAAATGAAAATAAATTGAAATAGTGTTGAAATAACTTAATACATGTTTTTACTAACAGTTATAGAACACCTTTTCTCCCTCTGGGGTTCCCCTGAAAACAGACTGCGTCTTATATTCCAGACTTTACGGTACTTATCATTTCAAAATGTATGCTGTACTTAAGCCATCAGTGCTCTGCTCACTCTTGCTGCATGCCTGCTGCCACACTGATCACCTGGAAGCTTTGCTGTCGCTTGCTGATGTTCATAGAGCGAAAGGCTTACATCCTCACAGCAGCATCCACCTGTTGGCTTTGAGTCGAGTGTCGTCGCTCCTGCTGAGCTGAGATTGATGTTTGACGTCAAAGCTTTGTGCTGCGATGTTTGTTGATGATCCCTTTGTGACGAGTAACAAGGTCAGAGCCCAGACGCCAAGCATTAACACTGAGCACGTAAGACTTTACAGACAATCTACTCCCTGTGAGTTAACTCTCTGAATTAGTTTCCTGTAAGTCGACACTAACGGTCTTTACAGTGTGGTCAATCTGGTTCACGCAGCCACCAATAGCTAGTTAGCTTTATAGGCAGACGTTGCCATAACATCCAGAGGTGTTAAACAAGGTAAGATCAGGTAAAAGTAGCTGCATGCATGCTCCTCACTACAAACCTTTTAAATGCTAAATGTTTGTGCACTAGATTTAATGAAGCAAACATTAATGACACGTGAGGCTCTTTCAAAAGTTCATCCGAAATACGAGACAAACTTTAAGAAGAATTAGCAGAATCTGGACTTTGTGCAGACTCCATAGCTATTATAAATCTGCTCCTTTCTCCTTCTGCAGCATTTCCCGGGTTAATGAGGCGCATTTTACTGCCGCACCCCCATTTTCAGCTGATATCACAGTTGTATTTCACCCTACAGGTCACCTGATTACGGTGACATTTGCCAACCCAAACAGGCAGACATTGCACTTCACAAGCTGCGTGAGCGCTCTCGTTAGAAAGGGCTGAGTGGTGATGACAGTGTAGCTGAATAAATGTACCATCATCATCAGCACGCTCTGATGCTCTGACATTTTCTGGGACACTTCAGGGAAGGTTAGGAATATATTTCTACTCGACTGTGGTATTTTCATCGTATTATGGCTTTGTCAGAGTCCTCGGTGCTCCTGTTTCTGGGCTCCATCAATGCTAAAATGAAGCACAATTTGACTCCAGTGGCTGTAAACACACTGAACCAAGGCTTTAGCTTTTCAGAGGGTACTCCACTCTACAAAACCCTCTCTGCAAAATGTCACATCTGTTGGCTGTTTGGATGGACATCAGCCTCCACACGGGGAGTTCTCTGCTCCCTTTTTTTACCAGCCTTCTGTCCTCCGTCCGCTCACTCGGCTCACACTGACATCTGCTTCAGGAGGACAACAAGGCCATTAACTCAGGGGAGAGGGGACGGCAGGGAACAGAGGGGTCAGAACAGAGAGTACGGCAGAGAGAGGGATGGACAGAGCGAGAGGGGAGGAAGAAGAGTTAAAAGGGTCAGAGAGAGAAGTGGAGGAGAGGGGTGATGGAAGCACAGAGGAGAAGTGATTGAGTGTGAACAGGAAATAAGGAAAAAAGGGTCATCGGAGACCGAAGGAACAACCAAGAATATTGAACCAGAACGAAAGAGATCCCAGGGGGGCTGAAATCCAATATCATCAGGCCCTAAAGGACTACAGTACAAATGACTAATCCCCAAGAAGAGATAGTGCTACATATCAGAGGAGAAAATAAAGAAAGCAATTTAACAAACTGTCTTATGGGATTTCTTTTTGAATAAAACTCAAGATAAACTGATTCACAATGCAGCGTGCGAGGGTGGAGGAGCGATTCCAAAATCTGAATACAAATGTTGAAATGATCTGAAACTCAAATATTTTCAAGTCAGAACCTGCTGGACAAAGAAAACGCCACAAGAGAAATAACAGCTGCAGGTTTACTAGATTATAAAACCCTGTGAAGCAGAGGTGCTTCGTACAGTCCTTCTCTTCTAAAACATCTAAGACATTAACGTTTTGCGTCCCTCTGCCCCCTCTGAAGGAATTAAATATTAAAGGTATTTCTGTTATTATTACAGATTCCTTTCTGACCACATTAGGCATCTTTCATGTTTTCCTTTTATTCACAATTTAAAATATTGCATTAGAAAACTCCCCAAAGTTATTTTAAGTTGCGTGAGGAAGTTTTTGCCTTCTTCAAAAGATGATTAATGCTTTAGGGCCTGTGTCCACTAACGGCGTTTTTTACGCTGGCAGTGCCTATTTTCTGTGCAAAACCAGTGCAGTTCAGCGTCCTCAGCGCAAAAACACCCTCGGCGTCAGCTGTTTTTTGTCGCTGCGCTCACAGCGCTCTTTGTCGAAAATAGTTCACTAACCGCACTCCTCAATGTCACTTCTCCCGGGACTTCAGATATCAACTTTGTTAACAACGTTGGAGGAAAAACTAATCCTGTTGTTTTTCGACGGTACAATTTCCAGGTGTAGAGCTGCTGCTAATGCCAGGACACGATTCCTTTCACTGTTTTTATGTTTTCTTTGTGAAGTGTCCATGAATAAAAGCAAATATCAAGCATACAGAGCGATTTAAGACAGACTTAGAGTCACAGAGGGAAGGGAAGTGCCGCCAGACAACTTTTGTAACTATCATATTGTTGTTGTTGATGCTGCCAGTGCAAAAAACGCTGTTAGTGGACACAGGCCTTAAAGTAGAGTATGGTAAATCCTTTACCTAATAAGTTCTCACCTAGCAAACATTTAGGCCACACTGGTGATCAGCTGATTTCTTTATACTGGGCATGGACAGGGTTTTGTCAACATCCTTAAAGCTGAGCTTAATTACATGGCTCATGATATATATATATATATATATATATATATATATATATATATATATATATATATATATATATATATATATATATATATATATGTATTTTTTTTTTTAAAGCGTGCCAAACACCAAACCCAACAATGCAAGGATCTCATAATACTTCATTATGCATTCAGTTACTCAGCCCCAAGCCCATTAGTTACTACTGAAGATGCAAATCCTTAAATGAATCACAAATATGAAGTGTCATTTTTAAAAGGCTCAGTAGTTTCCTGAAACAGCTGGGAAGTGTAGTTTTAAGTCTCTCAAACAGGAGTAAATAACAGACATATTGGGACTCTTCTCAGCTGCTGATGAACACTCACTGATGAGTGTTTACGGCGGTAGGATGGTGTATGTGGGATCGAGTCAAAACAAGCTACATGTGTGTGTGTTCATAGTAATGAAAGGATTGCGTCAGTCAGTGCAACACTGTGACTTGATAGATTTCAGATTGAACAATAGAGCTCTATGGCACAGAGGAATAAGACATATCAGCCCATGCTATATCTTTCTCTGCTGCACAGACAATACTTTGTAATAGAATGAAACTATTGTTCGGTTTGGTCTTTCCATCCGAGTTCTGGATACAATATCTGCAGCCACATCTTTTAAGGTCACTGAAGCCGCACGGTGACAAATGGGCAGTGACAGTTTTATACTCTTCCAGAGGAAACCTGATCCCAGGAAAGCAGATAGAAGCAGATATACTGTTATAAAACAGGCGTTTTTTTTAAGCTGACTGAGTTTTATGCAGCAATATAAAGAAAGAAACACCAGGAGAACTTTTGTTTCACATCAGTTTGGGCAGAAACGGGTCCTAAAATAAGCTGGCTGAAAGTGGCACACCTGGTGATGTTACACTTCCTGTTTCATTAGTGCAGCTTCACTCTTTGTTCAGTCTGATTTCATTAGATTAAGGAGTCAGACGTGTTGATTGGGACCTTGTTTGCACCTGTCGATCTGTCTATAAATAGCTTGTGTGTTCAGCTGGTTGCTGTTTGATCCTTTGGTCTAAGAATATGTCAGCTGAGAGTTTCTATCTCTTATTTTATGCTCTACTTTCTGCTGTTAAAGTGTATTTGTAGGAGAAAATGCTTGAACATTAGTAGATTGTATTTACTACTTTTGACGTGACCAAAGTACTTGTGGTGTGAGAAAGTAGTATTTTTGATTTTCTCTTGTTTAATGCCTCATTAAGGGATTTTATAACAATCATTTGTTTCTTGATTATACTACACTTCGGCCTAATCAGCACGTACTGCTAGTATAGTGTGGCATTCCTAACACAGCATTTATTTGTAACTTCTCCCGGAAGTTATTTGATCGATTAAGTCCTTCACAGGCTCCTTATTGTGGTTCCTGCTTAATTTTCTTTGAAATAGAAAACGTAGTCATAAGTCTCCCGCAGGCCAGAAGTATCTATGTTAGTAAAAATAAAGAAATAAGTCATGTTACAGACGTAACTTGGGTGCGATCTCTCCCTCTCTCCCGCTCGCTCGCTCTCCGTCTCGTCGTCTCGGCTCATGCAATTGTTTTCGCTGTGTGTTAATTAAGGTCCCACCTACTCTGCCCACTCACGTTGACCCCTCCCTCACACGTGATGTAAGTCGCTGTGGACAAAAGCGTCTGCCAAATGAAATAGTAACATTGTATCAATATATAGAAAACTATCGACACATTCTGCTGTTTGTTGGATGAAATTGGAGACTGTGTATTCTGCACTGTGTACACATTTCTTCCAATGTCTTCAGCTGCTTGCTTGTGCTCTTGTGCTGCCTTGCTGCACAAAGAATGAACCTGAAGACTTTGTTTCTACTCTTTCCCGCCTCATAGCAGAAGGAAAAACGGAGCTTCCAGCCCTGCGGTTCTTTGTGTGTTTACAGAAAATGTTAAAAAAAAAAGCGCTTTTTTTATTTTCGTGCAGGGCCATGAATCATTGAATACGTTCTTTAAAGCTCTGATAACGTTTGTTACTATGGTTCTTTTCAGCACTGAGAATGTTTTTCCTCTAATGTAAACACTCACATGGCTTCGGTTGGGCCCTCTGTTTGTCTCCATTGTAAAACAGAGGCCTCTTTCAACTCAAATATTTAGGTTCATGGTTTTAGATTCTGTGTTTGTTTAGCTTCTATTTCTAGCTTTATATTTATCTAAGCTGCTCGTATGAAAGTTGAGGAAAGTTCACAAGAGTTCACTGGAAACTTTCCTGAATGCAGGTTCACGGCTCTGAGGTCGACTGATTTCGACTGTTCCCTTGGATCCTTTACAACATGATGAGGGAGGTTTGTGCACAACAGAATAAAGGTTTTTATCAATCTCAGCTTGTGGTGAAATTACCTCAATATAGCAAATTGTCTTTTCCTAATGCAGGGTGTGGAGGTCACCCCTGATGCTTCATAATGCCTCTCGGTAGAATTAAGAGACGCCTCAACAAGCCAACACGGCTGCATTGCTCATTCCCATCATTAAAATAAATTGCCGTGCTCTGTGGTCTGTGGAAAAGAAAAAAGGCCTGTTCTCACCCCGCGGCTCTGCTCGCGATTTTGTCACTGTGTTGTCCCAGGGGCTTCCCAGCTGCTTCAGAGACACGAGAAGACACGGTATGTTGTTCCTCTACGCAGAAGTCGCCCATGGGCAAACACGACGACTTGTCTCGGGGCCTTTTGTTGTTTGAAAAAAAATCAATTAATATAACAGTGATTTGCATGAGGCTACATCCTGCCAGGAGGAGAAACTCAGACAGGGAGAGAGGCGATGTCTGCTGTTCATGTTTCTGAAGCCTGGATCAATTTTAAGCGAGTACAGAAGCCCTGCTTTACGATAGCCATGTGTTTGTGCGCAATGGTTGGATGGTATTTTTGCACTATACAACTGTAGCTATGCACGAAAGGCAGAATAAAGGACACAGAGACCTTCCTCTCTGGACGGTTGAAACGCTCTCTATAGACCGTCTGAAATAACTCGATAAAGGTTGGATGTGTAGGAGGAACAGAAGGCACTGAACTCATCCTGCTTTTTTTAAGCGTTCATAATACAACTTTATTTATAGAGCAAGAATGTGTCACAGAGTGCGTCAGAAGTCGTGCTCCTTGAAACAACAGGTAATCACTACAAATTGATTGTGAGGTTGAAGGATCCAGGTGAGCATTGTTTTGCTGATTTGAGCTAAAAGCCGTCTAGACATCGGAGTGGAAAGCCTAAACTCGGCTGAATAGTGAGTCTGTTCTTTTTAGAGATCTGGGACACAATAATAACTGACTCATCCGCTTTTAAATTAATGTTTAATCCTGGAGCAGAATACATTTGTCGCAGTTTGGGCCATTACATTACAAAGGAAAGGCTAAAAGAATTATTAGGAAATGATGATTTAATGTGGTGTCTGACTATATTTTAATGTCTCTATCTTATTCTGGCATTTTGACCAGATCTCTGTTATAAAGCAGATTTTGTATTTGATGAGACTTTCTGCTAAAATAAAGTAAAAACATGATGTAGTAAAAACACAGCAGTATCACTTGTTTAAGGAGGCTTTGGTTATTTGGATTAAAAAACCTTTTCAACCAGATTTGTCAATCGAAATTAAACCCAGTTTTACCTCAGTGGTCTCAGATTTGTTCGAGTCGCAGAACGAATATTATCTTACCTTGTTTGGTCACTGGCTAACACTCGCTGACACCTGTCACCAGAACTTTAACATCATCTGCTTTTAAAGTTACTCAGGTCAGGATGTTAGCAAACAGTGATTCATTAACGCTGGACTTCAGGATTGAATTCCCCTTTGTGGTCTCAATCAGTCTCGGATCCCATCGGCGACAGTCTGAGACGATACAGCCTCTGTGGGCAACTGTGAAGACTTCCTTTTCCGCATTTTTCTTGTGATTGCTTTAATTAATGGGTCTTGCCTTTTGCCGAAGTTTCAACATCATGATGCAGATTTGTAAGAAGTAAAACTTCAAGCTTTGTCAGGTCTGTCCTCAAGAGGAGAAGAAAACTTTTAAAATGCTCGTTTGTTGAAAGGAGGTCGGATCGATCTGATGCATTCGAGGAAGTCTCGAAATCTGAACGCTGAACGGCTTTCGTGACACAGCGTCAGGGAATTTATCTTAAGTTACATTTTAGAACTAGAGCAGATTGTTAGCTGTTAGCATGCAGATGTCTGTTTATAGAGATTAATAAGAAGCTAAATCATCGTCAGATGGCGCTGATGGGAGCCGGGATGTCATTACAGCGGATTACGTTGCGCCGCAGCCTGCTGATACGTGATTGGTCAATATTACTCGGACTACAAGCGTAGTTCAAACAGAAACGAGAACACTTGCCTTCCCAGAAATCTACATCCCTGCATACAGATTCTACTGTGTAGAATAGAGATTATGTCTCCATCGACGCAGAAATGCTCCTCTTTGTTCTCCAGCTGCTTGTTCATTTCTCTGTTTTGATACCAGGCAGGTAGCAGACAGTGTGAAGTGTACATAAGCTGCAGGATTTAAAGAATAAACACCTGCAAATCTTCATGCAGATTTTGAGAGAGGGCCCACAACCAAGCCGTTTCACACAAAAGGAATAGTTTCCCATTTTGGAAGTATGATTATCATCTTTCCTGCAGTGAGTTAGAGGAGAGGATTGATGCTCATCTCATGAATAAATGGTGGAAAAACAGTTATTTTAGCTTCTTATAAGACTGTGAACAAGGAGAAGATGCTAGTGGTAACAAATCCACCTACCAGCTACAATAAACATACAGCTTGAATGTTAGGAGTAGAGGTCCCTGCATGTAAAATAATACAGCACATATGATACAACTACAAAATAATGTTTTAACATCTTAACACACAGATTTAGTTACTGTTGGACAGAGTGAGGTTATATGTTTCCCCCTTATTCCAAGTCTTTTTGCGAGCAGCAGAGCAGCAGGGACAATGGCACAAAGTTCTGAAGACAAGCTGATAAACCAGGTCTGCACCTAGCCACATCTGCACGATGTGTCAATGCCACTGCACAGCAGCAAACATGCCTGTCACAATAGCTGGAGACAGATAAGCTCCATTTTAGAAGTTGATGTGGAAACCTGCAAAACTAAATGGAAACAAGTCCAGGGCCGTTGCACAGAGGAAGATGTTGGAGAGTCGGAGTGGGGACGGTGCTGACGGTGTGTTCAGTCGCCTGAGCTGGCCACAGAATTCTTCCAGTCACCGGGCCACTGACGATTCAGAATTAACATAACAGTAACCTCCTCGAGTGTCACCATGTCTGTTGTCTAATCCCGCACATATATGTCACCCCACTGCTCATATCCCTCCACCGGGGCGGCTGCGGCTCAGTGGTAGAGTCGGTCGTCTTTCAATCCCCCAGCTCCCTCAAGCTACACGTCGAAGTGTCCTTGGGCAAGACACTGAACCCCAAATTGCTCCCGGTGGCATAGCCAACGGGTATGAATGTGATAAGTGATTGACAGTTGGGCACTTTACGTAGCAGCCTCTGCCATCAGTGTATGAATATGTGTGTGAATGGGTGAATGTGACATGTAGTGTAAAAGCAGCTTTGAGTGGTCGCAAAGACTACAAAAGCGCAGTCCATTTTCCATTTACCATTTACTGGCTCCCAGTCGCCGCTTGCGTCAAATTCTAAACCCTGTTGCTCGCTTACAAAACAGTGCCAAAAACGGCTCCTGCCTACCTGAACGTCATCCAGGTCTACACTCCCTCCCACCCGCTACGCTCTGCCAATGAAAGGCACCTGGTCCTCCCATCACAACAGGGCCCTTAGTCGCTAACTAGACTCTTCTCCTCAGTAGTCCCCCGGTGGTGGAACGAGCTACCAGCCTCCAGTCCCTTGAGTCCCTTTAAGAAGAAGGACCCAGCTAAAGACCCAGCTCTTTATGAACACCTCTGACCTTACTGATATTGATGCTATTACTGATGATGACATTGAGGATGTTGTTGATGTTGATAAGGATATTCATGATGATGATGATGACTGTATTGACCTTGTTGATGCTTCTGATGATTCTTATAAAAAGAACAGTCGCACTTGAAGCTGTTTGATGGCTCTTACTGACTTCGCTCCCTCCTGTCTCGATCGTTGCTTGTGTTGTACTAACTCTCAGATGTACGTCGCTTTGGACAGTAACAACCGCAGTGCATAGACAAGTGTGTGAACAATTACTTTAATAACACAGGCGGTTGTGTTTGTGAACGCAAGGTTAAAAAGCAAGTATATCTCCGGCCTTACAGACGAGGGAAGAAAGCCAGTTAGTACATTTCCCCAAATCTCAAATTCTTCCATACAGCCACGGTCCTGATGAATGTCCTGGCAGACGCCTCTGAACCTGACTTTGATGTAATTGAAGCTGATGCTCATTGTGGGACCAGGTGCTCCTGTAAACACAGCAGGACACAGCAGGTGTCTGATTATGTGAATATTTACATTGATGTGACATTGTGTTATAATTGACTTTGGCCTGACGTGTAACAGTATTTACAGTCAAACCGCTTTCCTTCTGGACAGAGGATCAACTTCTCACAATGGAGCTGAGTTACATTCCACTAAGTGTTTCTGACAGGTGTCGTATCGTATTTGTGCAGCTGCGGCGGCATTAGAAAGCACGGTTCGTCTAAAGCGGCCGTCAGCGCGGATTTTCTCGCGCTCACGGACAGCTCTCCTGCTGTGAATGTCAAGTGCGAGGTATTGAACGGAGTCGGAGGTAGACGAGTCTCTCCCTGATCCCGTGGCAGCTCTCGATCCCTCCTTCCCCTCCGGCGCTCGGCAGGTAAAGCACAATAAGCTCCGGCTCAGTCAGACTCGGGGGATTATTTACTTAGACCCTGCTCGGAGTGTCTGACTTCATTTCTCCAGCACCCTTCATTTCCCTGCGCCAGTAGAGCCGCAGCCTCCCAGCACGTCAGTCTCAATCACTCCTGCCTCACTTGTCTCAGCTTTGTGGCGGAGAGAGCGAGAGAAAGAAGAATTTAAATGAGCTTTTTTACAACCATTTTCTCCTTCTTTTTTTTATATCCAGCTCTGTTTGTTCCCCGAAACGCAGTTTATTATGTTTCATTTTTCAAGAAAGCCGTGGCAGTGTGGACTGGAGGAGATGCAGTAAAAAGCCTGGCAGCGTGGAGCCAGACCTCATGACACCTTTTGTTTGCCATGTCTGAATAAAATGTGTGTTTTTCTGCTCAAACAAAACAAGCAAATTGCATTCTCTCTCTGTGTCCTCCGGCGCCGTATGTTTTTCGTCGCCTGCCAGAGCTGCTTCAAACCTCGCCTTATCTCTGCTTTAAATTGGCCACAACAGCCTCCTCTCTGCAGTGTTGTCCCCATTATAATAGTCACAGGTAAACCCTCTGCCTGTCGTAGACGGTGAAGTCTTTCTCTCCGCTCGCAGACGTCTGCTTTTAAACGTTAGTTATCAGGTCAGCAGATCCCTCCCCTTTAGTTATTCCAGCAAGCTTTGTTGCTCCAGGACATTCAGCTCTGACTGGAGATGTGTGTGTGAATATATGTATGTGCGCCTGGATCTGTGTGTGTGAGAGAGTCGGTGTGTCTGCTGCTGGAGTGGCAAATGGCTGATGAATAATGCAGGGTAATAGTGATGTGTTGACAGCTCTGACGGCTGAGAGCTGCAGAGCTGTGTATCACTGATAATGTGCCGTTTCCCTTCTGTGCTCCTCCACTCCCTCATTACAACTTATTGCGTTTTTTTGAGGGGATTGGTGGTTTTACCTTCCTAACCTCCAGTGTCGGTGTGTCTGTGTGTGAAAGAGAGCTTTATGTGATGTTTCACGTCTTAGTGTTTTGTTACTTCAGCTTGTTTCTGTTCATTATGCTCGCTGAGTTTGGCTTTCATGTGTTTGTAAAGGACAGCTCTGTTTTTGAAGTCCACTTTTATATTTGCTTGCTAAATAATATAATAATAATTTAACCAAAAGTCCTCTATAGCCAATTAAGGCTGTAGGATACTGACACAATCGGTTTTTTTGCTTTTTTAGCTTTTAGTTCCTTAAAGAGCCGTTAATATTTTATCATCTGTAGTTAAATATCGTGAGTTTTTAAAGGTCGTTTAAAGTTTAGAGAGAGTTTAGAGAATTCGCAGCAAAGCCAGCTCCCCTTTGAAGCTATACTTAGGAAGAGACAAACAAAACAAAACAAAAGAATCTTTATTTATAGAGCAAATTAGTGGAACTCAAAGACTCCTTACAAAGTTAGAAAGGTCAAAAATAAAAGCAGGTGAGTTTTGAGAAATGATTTGAACATTGACAGATGAAGTCTGAAGCTTTGGAGGGTTGCAGAGGGAGGGGTCAGCTGTAGAGAGGGCTCTGTAACCTGCAGGTCTGTGAGCAGTTCTGAGTGATGGAGCAGCAGGTTAGCAAACCTGGTAAGCAAGCTAATGTAACCTAAGCATGCTCACATACCTCACAGTGACGATGCTAACATGTTCTCGTTCTTTTTTTTATTCTGTGTTTGGGACGACAGCATATATACATAGAAGCAATAAGTAGTATATCAGGTGGAGACTTGAGAGAATGAAAGAAAGAAAAGACAAAACCAAAAATACAACCAATCAGGCTTTCCAAAAAAACAACAACAACATTACAGTTATTTATTCAAAACCTCCACATCATCAGGCCGTAAGGGCCTCACATATTTGAGCCACTTGGTCCAGCATTTAATAAACAAAAAGTTATCTTTTTCATAACATAAATGTTATTTACTATATCAGTCCACTCCTGTATTTTTTGGGGGTCAAGAAGCAGCCAGCGCCTTGTGATCGCTTTTTTACTTGCAGAGATCAAAATAGCAAACAGGTATTTATCAGGTCGCCCTGCCTGAAAGTCAGCACTTCGTAAAGATAATGTGAAAAATGACAAGGGCAGCCCAGTGTTAAATATGCTTTAACACGCCCATGTTTGATAATGTTTTCCATATTCACAATCTTAGATCAGCATCTGAACGTGCTAACATTTGCTAATGATAATTAAACACAAAGAAGGCCCAGGCTAACGAGAGTGTCAGGTAGGTTGAGATTTTCACCTTTAGCTGTTGATGGAGTTAAAGTTAATTTAATGTTATCAAAGTTAAAACAATACATCCTGACAGGGGCTTGAATGTGTTTGTCAGAGCTGAAATCAATCCTTTCTGTAGCTCTCAAAATATTCACTCATTTGCACTCGAGACGGTCAAAGTCTTGATGTGTCCTGCAATTCACATTAGATGCATCCTCAGAGCTGTGCACCAGCATAACTACAAAGTGACAGAATATAATAGATTCTGTTATCTGGATCAAATGATCAGCACTGAGTGGGAGGTGGGAGTGTTTGTGGCCACTTGGACTCATAATTTCCAAAAGCTAAACTCCGAATAAGAAGAGATCTAAGTCGTGAAACCTTCCCAGTGTCTGTAACAATCACACTTTACGCTGGGTAGTCTTCACAAATCCTCTGCAGCACAGGAGAGCACGGCACATTTAAAATGTTAATCAGCAGAAACAGAGGTTAATTTGGAACAAGCAGAAGAGGGATAAAAGCTGAACTGATCATGATCAGAGCAACACTTACAAACATCATCAAATTAACCACCGAGGACTCATGCACCACGAGTATCAGTCACGTCATTAGATCTCTAAGCAGAGCAGGGCAGGACCATCACGGCTGATATTACTCAGCACCAAACGTAGAGAGGTACTTCATGAGGAAAGCAGCAATATTAGATCGCTCACAACTGATCAGCAGCGTGGTGTCATGTCTAACTGTCCTTTGATTACAGAGCTGCATCCTCCACCTGCTCAGGGTTTAGCAGCAGCACTGATAACGGCGACATGTACACATTTGAAAGCTACAGCCTAAATGCTTCCTCTGTGTTAGAACTGACCCTGTTGCATTCATATTGCATGCATTTACATAATATTTTGCAGCGACTTTGGAATATATATAAGGAGTTCACTGCAAAACAGAAACATCCCCGTGTGTGTCTGCAGAGTAAAGACTGCATTTTTAACTGCAAGACTTTTTTGGTCCTCTTATAGTAAAAAAAACATTTTTTTTCAGCATTAAAAAATGTGGTATAATTTTATACAGAAGGGTTTTATGTTACGATGTAATTAGGGTAACCTGGTCACAGTTAGTAGACACCTGCATCAGGTGAGGAGGGGGAACAAGCAGACATTTTTAAACCAAATACGTTGGGAACCACAGAGTAAGAACAAACTAGAGTCTATATTGACGCTGTCCATGGTGCTGATCCTGTAACAGAGACACAAGAGCTGTCCAGGTACATTATCTATAAGATTCTTAGAGTAAAACAAAAATTTTTTTCATCACTAACAAATGTGGTATAATTTTATACAGAAGGGTTTTATACTGCTATCCATTTTGGATGTTATTAGGGTATTATTAGAAACCTGCATCAGGTGAGGAGGGGGAACAAGCAGACATCACTGACATTTTTAAACCAAATACATTGGGAACCACAGAGTAAGAACAAACTAGAGTCTGTATTGACGCTGTCCATGGTGCTGATCCTGTAACAGGGACACAAGAGCTGTCCAGGTACCTTATCTGTAAGATTCTTAGAGTAAAACAAACCTTTTTTCAGCATTAAAAAATGTGGCATAATTTTATACAGCAGGGTTTTATACTGCTATCCATTTTTGATGGCCTTCGGAGGGGACGGAGATGATTTTTTATTGGGTTTTAAAGATTTTATTGTGTAGTTCTAAGTTATGTGTCTGTCTCTGAATTACCCTGTATTATTGAGCCAATGTGGTTTTTAGATTAATGAATAAATCCAACCAAATGAAAAAAAATGTATACAATATATATGTATAAATCTTAAATGTTCCATATAGTCAGGTTGAACCTGCCACACACACAGCGTCCTTACAAAATAAAAGCACTGTCCTCTAAAATGCAGCGTTTAGGACATCAGCTCTGAAATGCAAATCTACAATGTTTATATCCCAGCTCATCTCAGCTCCATCATCCATCCCCTACCATCTCTTTCCCTGCTTTAATTATAAAGTCTATGTTCATAATAGCTCGTAATCATAATTCGTAATTATATATAATTAGAAAAACTAGCAGCAATGCCCGTTTGACAACAGAAAACAAATGAGGTGTCTTGTTTGTGAATCGTTTGGGAAATGAACCTGTAGTTATCATTCAGACCTGCATCAGTCGAACGCCAGCTGGTCTCACAGCACAACAATATGAAAGGAGTTTTACTGTTAATTATTTCTGACTCACAACAAAACTTCGGAAATGAAATATTTTAATGAGCCGATTTCGAGCTTTGTGGAGCTTTGTGCAGGTTTTAATCAGACGCATGGTTCCAGTCCGTCGCACTCTGATGTTACCTCTCGAGTTAATGTGGGTCTACCTGCTTGGAGACTTCTGGAAGGTTTGGTGAACTTAACTTCACCCCTCTGATATAACCTCTTGAGCTGAAGATCAGCTACAGCATCAGTCACAAATTACAGACAGGACCACTCAGTCTTCACATCTTTGGTCCAGTCTATAATATAACTTTGATAGATTTCAAATAAGTTAATGATGATTCCCACACAATGATTCCTACTGACCCTGATTGATGGCAACACTTTAATCTGTGACTAAATACCTACAAGACTATTGACACTCCCAGCAGCCTCAGCTGTGATGGAGTGGCTTCAGTTCTAATTTACCAATGTTAGCATACTAATATACACGTCTAAGATGGACAGTGGTAAAAATTAATCTGCTAAACATCAGCATGTAAAAGTATTATTGTGAGCCTGTTAGCTTGCTGGCTTTAGCCTTTAGCTGAAATCTCTCTCTCTCAATTACTGAATTGTAGTGATGAAAACTTGAAAAAATGACTCATTTGTTTTTAGGGTGGTAACTGGTCACAGATTCTAGTCCCCTAAATCAGGCGATGAGCATGAACAAGTAGACATTACAGCCATTTTTAATCCAGAGACCACACAGTAAGAACGTCTGTGTTGACGCTGTCCATGGTGCTGATCCTGTAACAGGGACACAGGACCTGTCCAGGGTACTTTAGCTATAAGATTCTTGTTAGTAACTGTGACAGGATGCTTCATGGCTAACAGGAGTTGCTGTTGTGAACGTCAGTGTTACTTTAGAAACTAAATGATGTTGCTTTTTTCTTAAATTTGACAGATTTTAAACAGTTTTTCAGATTAAACCTGTGATCAGATGTTTATTTTCTTTATAAAACTACTTTCAAATTAATTTTGAAACCTTATTTAATTCTTAATTTATTTTCTCTTCTTTATAAATCTCTACTCTACAGATTCACATATTCCTGTATGCGTTGTCCAGGCAACATATACCTTATAACCATTAACATGGCCCCTGTGGTCCTCCATTATCTCTGCGCTGTTAATGGACCTCATTGTTACCATTATGACGCTGTGCACTTTATTTAATTAATACAAGGTCTGAGGCTCCTTGTAGTATTTGCATTGGGAGGCAGAGGGCCCTTCTGGGAGTGCAGAGTTTGTGCCCTGCGGGGGCTGTAGGTGTACACTTCAACTCTCTTCAGACGATACTCATCTCGTTTGGACAAAACCCAGAGTGGAGGAGCATCTCAACAGTGTTCTGTGTTTGAAGATGATCAAAGCGTACATTTCTTTAAACATTGAAAGGTCATGACTCGTTCACGGCTTGTCTGCTGATGAAAGGATTATGCATGTTGTTATTGATCGGCCCACGGGGTTCCTGCATCACTCACAGGGGACGGCATGTTGTTGGCTTGTTGTGGTGAGCTGTTCAACAACACAACAAAGTGAGCTTCTCTTCTCAGCCTTTCAACTTTTATATAAATTATAGAAAGTGTGGATTTTTCAACTTCTTCCACGATTATAAATGTGTGTTTTAAACTCATGTGACCTTACAGTACATCAGACATATATTTATACTTCTGAGGGCTGCCGTGCTGTGCTGCAGAAATGCAATTACATTCAAATTTCAATATTTGATCCCGAGTCGAGGCTCTTACGCAAAGCAGTCTACAATAAGAACAACTGTTAGAATAATTTTAATTCTCAGATCAACTGCATTACAGGCGCACAAGAGCAAAGAGTACAAAGGTCAGAGAAACGGCGTCCTAGAAACTCTATAGATGTTTTATTATAATGCAAATTAATTCAAATGTCTTTTTTATATGCAAATGAACATTACAGTTAAAGAGTCGTCTTTGTGTGTTTGCAGGATCCAGTCCGGCTCGTACCTCAGCACCGGCTGGTTCACGCTCATCCTCGCCATGGACATGTGCAAAGAGATCCACGTCTACGGCATGATAAATGACACCTACTGCAAGTAAGACACCCACTATTACACCCCAGCACACACACACACTTTCTTCATATCGAGATGAAAATTGCACGAGCTCCCACAAAAAGTTCGAAAAACCACATTCACATTCACAGCAGTGCCAGCCAATCGCGGACTGCCACTGTTGGAATACATTTCCAATGCCTCAGTTTGGATTTAATGGCTGAATTTCTATGCTGAAATCCATATGGGGTTCTCTGTGCTGTGAATACCATTATGTTTCCCTGCATCGAATCCCCGGCAGGCTGCAGAGTCTCTGTTGGCCTGCAGCACCCGATTCCTCCCTTGCTTAAACACCGGACAAAAGGGACGTTTATCTGGAACGATCCAATGGTATACAAGTTAATGGATCTGTCACATATCATAACGTTTACAGGAAGGCGGATCTGGCGGATCTGATCAGTCAAAAAAGCTTAAAATGATATCGACATCATGATTTCTGTAAAAAAATCCCTCAGAATACCAGATTTTATCAGAAAGATGGAAGATCTGGCAAATGGCATCACCAGATTTTCAGGCGACTGCACAAACTAAAAGATACAAATAAATGTGATCGTATCATTTTCACTGGTCTGCAAAACTGACTGAGACAGTTATCTGACAATATACAGAGTATGACACAGATATTGTTGCCTTTATATTCATAGTTTGTTTGTAGCCTAATCTTTTGCAAATGCAAGTTTAAAGATATAATCTCGAAGATTTTCATTTAAATAAATGTCTGTTAAATCACTATCTATCGCTGAATGAGGTTACACAATGGCCCACTGATGAAAGCCTTTGCATTTGCAGTATTACTCTTGATTTTCCTCGCTGACCGTCACTCTCCTTTTTAGACTGTTTGCCTTCATCTGAGCATTGAATTTGTTTCTTTTTCTTTGGATTTTCACTTATTTTTGAAGTTGTATCTGTAGTCATCCATCTTTTCTTTGTTTGTTCAGCCATAGTAGATTACTGTTTAGTCGCAACACTTGCAGGGACCAGAAAAGCAGCCGCTTAGCTCCGCCTACCCTCTCTGGCAAACCAACCACTGCTGGCTGATGGAAAACGTGTCACTAACTGGGCGCCGCTTTCCGCGAATGTCGCCACAGACACCCAGTCTGTAATACTGCAAATGCAACGGCTTTCATCAGTGGGCCATAGGCTCAATCACCATTGTGTTACCTCATTCAGTGATAGATAGAGACTTAACAGACATTTATTTACATGAAAGAGTTCGAGATTATAACTTTAAGTATAGTCTCTTTTTGGATATTGCAGACCTGTAAACCTTCCCCCAAACACATCAAACACACCCCTACAGTCTGGTTAATATTTCTGGTTAATTAAATTGAAGTATATTATACGTATATTTCACAAGTGGGTATCTGGATTTGGGTTCTTTTAGGGTTCAATCTAAAAATACAATCCCTCAAAGATCTAGTGTATATCTTGCAGATATTGTCTGTATATTTAATGAATCAGTATTTTTGTGCATTTATTCCAGTAAAAGATTCATTCGTTTACCGGCCTGTCGTCTTCTCTCTGACTCCTGGCTGAGTGATTACTGTCTGGCATTTCAGCCATATGAGGGATGACAAACAAGATGTGTGCTGCTCCAGGCGTGTCTGCTCAGTCTCCAGTCATGTCAGCCTTGATGGGCTCGCCTTCTCTCCCCTCAGTTAAACCTGATCTCTCTCTCTGTATCCCATGAATCAAACGCTTTTTACCTAATGCGCGGTGAAAATCCTGCCTTTTATCCTGTGCGTGTTCCCCGTGCACAGCGGGAGCAGAAATATAAACAGCTCCAGACACACAGCAGAGAGGAGTGATGATTCAACCAGCACGCAGGTTTTTAGGAGTCAGTGAGGCGTTTAAGGGCCGGTGTTCTCTCGCTGCCTGTCTCTCACTTATTTCCTTCCTCTGGATGATATGGTGTTTCTGACTTTCTGAATGGACATTTTAGTGTCACACAAAGTATTATTGACAGCCGACCGCTCCAGTTTTACAAGAAGAAGAAGGAGTGATGTTTGGTGTGACAATTTTTTAAGCTTTAGTCAGAACTGACCCGAGCAGTCGTGCGGTAATGGAGCTTCAACAGGTGCTGCAGAGACGGTGAAATTGAATTTATGTGTTAGGCTGGTGTGTGACACAGAGAGGAGCGAGGCGGTGATTGGGCTGTATTGCTGTTAGCTGGCAGACAGCCACAGTCGCTGTTTCTCTGTGGACCCAATATGTGCTGCTCTGATGGCTGTTTCTCTTCGGTCTGTGTTCATTCACTAGATTACACTGTTCCACAAGTCAGCCGCTCATAAAGCCGTCGTCTGATGTAAGAAACAGGCTGCAGGGAGCAAAAAGCTCTCCATCTTTATTATTCCCTCGTTCTTTTTAATGTTTTAAAGCTGCAAACTGTACACAGAGCGACTCAGGATTTACTGCTGTACATGACTTAGATCTGACTTTGGTTCACAGCTGGTATCAATCTTCTCATAACAAATACAATAGTAATCTTTTATTCTATGCCGTTCCATTTAACTGTTGAGCCTCTCCGAGGTGTCGTGGGCCCAACTTGACGAAACACCAGAACCTGCCGTTCGCTGCCCATCTAAAGCCGCTTTCCCACTGGTCACAAAACCCGCTAACACACAGCTTTTTTGCTTAGTGGGAAAGATTACAATGATTCAGGCATTCAGACCCGGGTCAAGTGACTCTGCAGTAGACCCCGGTAATTATCGCCTCGGCTCCCATTGGCATTGATGGGAGCACAAAACCTGTGTCGACGTGCTGATCTCCGCCCCCTTTCCGGCGCGATGCTATGCTTCGTCAGTAACTTCTGCGACTCCTTGTCATCTCAGCTACAACTTGCGCCCCTCTCCGTCCGAGCAGCGCTCGAACATCGTTCCAAAATTGTCGGCGAGTTTGACAAACAGACTGAATGAGTAATAGATACAATAAAGACCTAACCACTGTAACATCTTCACTGTTTAGTAACCCTGTCTCGGGCGCGTTTGTGACGTCAGATGGTGACGCAGCAGAAAAGAGACCGGAAGGAGTATACTTCACTGGCAATGGGAACAGAGACAATCGGCATCTATAAGCGGGTCTTCCCGGGTCTGAAAAACTTGTCAACGTGCAGATTTCGGTGGGAAAAGGGTATAACTTCAAGTTTGAGATGTGGGGCCCGATAAAAGCCATAGGGGTTACCCCCTACCCTAACCATAACCCCCCATCTTCCTTGCTCTCTCTTCTCTCCTCTCTTTCCTCACCGTGGCTCTGCCTTCCCCATCTTCTTTCTAACACACCTCTATACAAACTCTTCTATCTATCCTTCTCTCTCTATTTTTCTCTTTAGTGCGTAATACGTTCTTGTAGTATCGCGTTGTCAGCGGGAGCTCACATGAACCCAGCCTGGGTCTGTTGAAGTTGGCAGTGCTGCTTGGGTTGCGGTGATCACTAAGGCTTATCATTAGGGCACAAGTACTGTATCTTGTGTTTAATTCAAATCAGTGTTTTATGAGTTCATACAGTTAAGTTAATGGAGAGTATTAGTACATTAATTAGGCCACAAACAGCAGCTTTTGTTTGTCCAAACGATGGTGACCTGCTCAGTGGTGAAATTTGCCCTGGCAGTTTGCTTTATATTTAAGTACAGTCAAAATTTGGTCCCTTGTAATTTGCCGATTACAGTTTGTCTTTCTGTTTTATTTAAAAGGATTCACAAACTGTGAAACCCAGCAACAGAAGAACTTGATGAAGCAATTTGCAGGATATTCAGGATGTGTCGTACGCCGGCATTTGAATAACAATTTAACAGATTACATAAAAAAAATCTGCACCCTTCTTCACGCTTGACGGAAGAGGCGTGGTGCAGGCACTTAATGCTGAAGCATTACGTCAAGCTTTTTTAGGGAATCATGGAGCATTTTGGCAGAATTAAAGCGTTGTTTTATCAGCGGAAAATATCGGCAGAAAATGACATATCTGCCGATGCCAATATGTCATTTTCAAGCCAAAATCTGAAGATACCGATAAGTTGCCGATAATATGGTGCATGCCTAGTTTTGTGTTGTAGGCTGCTGTGTTTCACTTCTGTCATCTTCACATTTTCTCACAATAAAAAGAATTAAAAAAAGAAAAGTAACAAATGCAAAAATCATCAACAAACTCAAATAAATGTGAAAACTAATTTGTTTTGTTTTGTTGATAACTGATTTCAAACAGCAGAAGTGTACACAGTCACACAGTATGATCCCGTATAAAGCCATTAACATGATGATATACAACTGCATCCAAACTCCTCCATGTTTAACCTTCATTGTGACGTTGTGACGAGCTGCTCTGATTAAACCACTGATGATCTGATTAGATGTGATCGATCAACTAATCACATGCCGAGCCGCGTCGGAAAGCTGCTGTCACATCTCGTCTCATTATCAATTTACTCGCTGGATGACAGTTCAATCAGCACACTCATTAAAGTCAGGCCTTTCAGTCTGACGCAAAGTCATTGTTTGTTCCACTGAAGCTCAATAAAAATGCTTCTCACACGCATCTTGAGTGAAAAAGTAGGTGAACATTTACAGCTAGTTATAAACTGTGTGTAATTAAATCCCTCTCTGTTTTCTCTCCTTCAGGACGGAGGGTTACAGAAAGGTCCCGTACCACTACTACGAGGCGGGCAGCCGGGACGAGTGCGCAGAGTATCTGCTCCACGAGAGCGCCCCCTACGGAGGGCACCGCTTCATCACGGAGAAGTCTGTGTTCGCCAAGTGGGCCAAAACTCACGCCATCAAATTCTTCAACCCGCCCTGGCAGCTGTCGTGACCCTGGCTGAACCAACATGGAAACACTACATCATCTCTGTCATCGTCATTATCCGGGAAGCAGCTGAATCTTAACACTGACAGAAACGTTCCCTAACGTGCGCAAATAACACTCCATATCTATTACTAAAGACTGGTTGAGGGTTGCTTTTTAAGTCCTGGGTGGTGAAGATCCAGGAAGTGATTATTTTTTGGACAATGGCTTCTCAGTCAGTCAGAAAAACAGCAAAAACATATCTCCTGCTTCTTGAAAAATTAAGACTTTCTCCTCCTGAATTTGAGAGCTGGAGAGAGGGCACACATTGACGAATCGATCCTGCCCGCTGCTCTGTGAGTTTAGCAAAGGATGCCTTGAAGAATAACTTTGCAAAAAAAAAAACAGCATGAAGAAGAAAACAACCAATCCGTCAACTGGCAGTGACCTCGGCGGCTCACATGTCCGCAGGCACTGGATTTACATTTTTCTAACACCGTGGTTGAAGACGAGCTCGGCAGCTGCAGCGACGGGTCCAGTTGCCATGGACGTCTGACGAGCTCGTCTACCACTGTTTCCTCTGCGCGTCTGTCTCTTTCTGTCAGGCTGTAATTAATCTATAACAAGCATTGTTCAGGCTTTCATCTCTGACTGAGGGAGGGTTGGAGGAAGGTTTCAATTTTTCCTGCTTCAGTGAGGAAGCATCAACAATAAACAAGGTCTTTTAAAAAGAAAAGGAAGCAAAACAACAGCCGGCGCGTAGACGTGGATCAGATGTGTTTTAATCATCATGCTTGGTTGTGTTAACTTAAAGATGTCAGCTTCTCTCTTTTATAATGCTGTGAAATTGAATTTTGAAGAGACGTGTTTTGGCGTTGATATCTGGATGGGTTTTCTAATTTATTCCGCAGACTCTCTAACGCTCTCTAACAGTGTGTATGCCATTGACAGTGTGAGCATCGCAGCACATGGAGCAATGTGCAATTAGAAACTCACGGAAGGAGTTAAATCAGTTGTGACCCGCAGAGGGAGAGATTTATGTGTGCAGTGAAACCATTTGAAGTTAATTGTATACTATTATCATTTTGTGCCTGCAATATACTCTGCAGTTAATTGTGAAGAGACAGAGGAGGATGCTCTGCGCCTCTCTTGTTCATATTCTCATCCAGCTTTGTGCCTCTTTGTGAACAGTATCACTGTGTGAACGCAGCCTCGCGTCTGTCTTTGGACGCAGCGTGCGGCTCTCCTGGCTCGGACCATTACCTTTTGAATGCATCTGTTCCAGGACTGTGAGGACTAACCAGAGAAGTGCTGAGGTGTGGTGGTTGGCTAGTGGCTCTGACTGTGACTGTGACTCCCCCCCCGTGAGGCTGTGATTAGAGTCCCGGTCTGATCCGCGGCCCAGAGGAGATGACCGGAAGGATTCAAAGACTTCTTCTTCGGGAGGTCTGATGTACAGGATCCCTGACGACTGTAATGTACTGCAGCTGAGCTTCACTTCTCACTCCTTCTGCAGAGCAATGTTCACTATCACACACAAGCACTCCATTATGGGCTGTTTCCCCCACTGAGCATCGTTATGGTGATTTGCAGGTCAAAAGACAGACAGGTTCAAACTGGCAGGACGTCATGGCAGGGCCGGAGCTACAACTGATCATACCTTTGAGTTAGTCAGCTCGGGCTTACAAAGTTTAGTGGGATGAGGATTGTTTGAGTCAATGCCAGCAGTTTTAGACTCATCTGTTCGGTTTTGACTTCTTTTAAAGGGCCAGTTCTCTGATTTTCAACCTCAGTCCTATCATGCTATTATGGTAGGAAAAAGATGCAATTTCGCTCATTGCCTTTGGAGGACGCTATCCGCTTCTCCAATGGGCCCTGGAGAAACCTCCGCCAGAATACGTAAAACGCATCATCTGGCGGAGGCCAGGGAGCTCGCTACACTACACTTCCTCAATCTATGACACCCGCCGCCGATGTCATGTCTCGTTCAAATCGTCAGGTGAAATGTAGACCGCAAATCTGAAGATTTTTTAGACAATCCACCAGTATATTCGCGTCATATTTCTGTAATGCTCTGAGCCATTGCCTGCAGTGAAATCGGTAGTATTTCACTCAAGCGTCTCTCGCTGGGCCGTTCCTTTCGGATGGAGAGGCGCAATGCATGCTGGGTGTTGTAGGAATGTAGAATGGGCGAAACCACGAGCTGTTTGTACAACTTTCTCCACAGCCAGGCGCCAATTTCAAATATTATTGCTTCTATCGATTACAGAGAACACCAGTTTTGACTGACGAATGCCAAATTGCTCCTTTAAGGGAAATAAATAAATGTATAAATGTTGTGTTTTACCATTGTTAATCCAGAATTAGCTTTAAAAGGCTGTGTGAAGAAGGCTGTGCAATAGGATTTAAATCTTCATGATGGGACTCAAAACTTAAAGAAACTGAGCTGAACCCAACTAAATGATACAAAAATAATCTCCGTAGTTGAAGCGATAGATTTGCTTTTTGGTAAAAATCGATCTGAGGTTCATAAGGGGTGTTTTGGGGGACTCGTCGTCTCCATATTTCCTCCATTCTGTCTACAGCCCTTCCCTCTCAGTTACACAACTTTTGGTTCAGCAACATTAAAATGACTTTAATTTGAGGCAAACTAGGTCATAACTACATATCCAAACACATTTCTTCATATGCCTTTGAAAGATCTTTTCATGTAGACATCTATAAAAACTTTCCCCTTTCCACTGCACAAACTTTTGACTAACTCAGGAACCTTTTAAGGAACTCTGGGAAGCACTTTCAGGTGACCCAGGAACTCTTAAGGCTGTGAGTGAAGCTTACTTTAAGTCAGTGTACATTTCATTAACGAAAATAACAACAAAAAATGTGCGTCAGCAATTATTTATGATGAAGAGACAACGAGACAAGACTAAAATGTTAGCAGCGGGCTGTCGGACATTGAAAATCCATAATATTTTCCCCCACTGCGCATCTCACCTGTCTGTCAAAATACAAGTGATTCATTCCTGTAACTGTAACCGGGTTGGAGATACCGGGTATCACGCAGGCGGTTATGAACTTTCTCTGTCTCAAGACTAAGACTAAATGTGAAATAGCTGCCTAACTGAACACTGCTTTAAGTGTGCGTGATGAACAAAGGAGACTCCAACTTCGAGTCGACTTCCCGTGCTGGCCTTTTCACGTCTCCATTCTAACTCGCGTTGCTATTAACCCATGCAACATGTTTTAACATCCCCTCTTGCAGCTGTTCTACGCAGAGCAACATAATGATTTGATGTTGATGCGCTGTGTGTGGAAAATAGCATCCCAAACAGGTTCAGCCATTATCACGGCAATTTTCCTCATCTCCGCTGTTGTTTAGATGCAGCGGAAACACAAACAGAAATGGGCTTTTCATTTTGTCCCTGACGTGAGTTATTTTTGGTTTGTTTGATTGAAGGTATTGTAAGCTAATTAAGCGTTCAAGCACATTTAATTCAACCTGTTCTATCAAACTTTGTTAAAGGTGAAGAATGACCTTTCATGCACCGTAAGCAACTAAGCAAACCTTCCCCTAATGAAGATAGTATGACATGTTTGAAAGCTCCAACAGAAGTGTATTTACTCCAGTTTTAACTCAGACGTCTATTTTGACCTGCAGATAACCAAACCCTGCTCTCGTGTCAGCTGCTCGTTCAGAAACACGTTCCGCCTCTCTGGAACAGGAAAACTCTGATCTCTCTCTCAGCTTCCCAGACACACCGATGCACCCTCAGCGCTTACGAAGAGTGTCCTACATCTCAAACTCATTGTAAGTCAACCTATCTGACAAGACTGCCATCAAAATGTAAAACCGCCCTGTTTTAAATTTTAAATTCCTCCTGGTGTAGCTCAGCAGAAAGGAGACGGCTGCTACGCGAGCGGGGTCACGGTCTCGATTTCCTCTGGGACGCCCCGCGCTCGAGATGTTTGCTGTAATTCAGCTCTGCGAGCAGCTGTGGATCAAAGCCACGCGATATATGTAAAGCAGGAAGTGTTATTTTTCCTGCTCAGAAAGCCTGAAGATAAGATCTGGGCCTCGGGAGGAGTTAGAAATTAGACTTTTTTTTTCTGCTCCAGTGGGAAAACAGCCCTTGATAGTGAGGCGTGAATTCGTAGAGTATTCCACGCATGTTACGTGATTACCACACATCTTTTATAGATTTCCACTCAGCCTGTGATTGTGCAGTCATCTGGCAGCTCTCCACCAATCAGTTTTACCTCTGCTGTACAGTATGTCCACCATAAATTGTAAAACGCTTCACACCAAGACAAGAGATTCACTTTTTGCTGGGAGACATTATTTTTTCATGCCACGACTTTAAGGTGTGTTGTGCTGCATATATATATATGTATGTTTTTAAATGTGTACTCACAAGCGAAAGAATAGCATCATGTTCCTTCTGTTCACCCCCCTCCCTCCCTTTTGTAGATTCTTTTCCCTCTTTATAATGTTTTAACTCTTTTGTTGATGCAGTGGTTTGTGTGCATGTTTTCTGCTGCAGGTTGTGTGTTGCCAACATTTTCTGCTGCTTCAGGCAGGGCTCTCGCTATTTTTCTCATCAACAAACACTCCATTGTTCTCCGCCAGAACACTGTAACAATACCCAGCGATGTATTATACAGTACATTATGGAGAGTACGGCCTCCTATAGGCTCCCATGAATCATCTATGGCTCGCAGGAGCAAGAGTCGACACGTTCACTGTGAATAAGTTACAGCATGAATAAAAGTGTGAGCCGAGTGGGAGGCATATCATCCGATACTTTAATTTTCAGGGATGTATTTTTTTTTTTTAATCTAAAGGGGATTTTTTACTTCATTTCTTGCCAGGAATACTACGAGACTTTTAATGATCACTCTATCGGCACGGGTTACAAGAAGCTCGATGCAGCCGGTTAGCTTAGTTTAGCACAAACTACAAACAACTAGTTGGACTCTGACAACATAACAAAACTATGGAGTTAATTTTGTGTCTTTATTATGCAATCAAACAGAAAAGGTTTGAAAGCAAAACTGTCGACACAGCGATCAAAAAATGTTTTATTGCAAATAAAATACATTTGTGATTAAAAATGTAAAAAATGCAAATCCAAGATTTTTTGTTTTGTTTGAAATACAAAAAGATTTGTTTGCAAATCCAAGATTTTTGTTTGCAAATCCAAAAGTTTTGTTTCAAAATCAAAGTTCCATTTGAAAGCAAAAAGTTTCGTTTACGAATCCAAAAGCTTCGTTTGAAAAACAAAAAGGTTTTGTTTCAAAATCAAAAAGGTTTAGTTTGCAAATCCCAAATTTTTGTTTGCAAATCAAAAAGTTTTGTTTGAAAATAAAAAAGAGATGTTTGTAAATCAAAAATTTTCATTTGCAAATTCAAAAGTTTTGTTTGAAAATCAAAAAGTTTTGTTTGTTTTGAGCTGAATCTTGTGGGTGGGACCTAGGCTTAAAAAATGTGAGACATATAAGACAAAACTTTTGGATTTGCATTATTTATATTGTAATCACAAATTTATTTTATTTTCATTAAAACTTTTTTTTATCACAGTGTCGAGAGTTTTGCTCAAAAACAGTTTTTTGATTGCTGCGTGGAAAGTTTTGTTTGAGTTTGATTACATAATAAGGACACAAAATTAACTCCAGACAAAACTCACCTAAAAACAACTCTAAAGCTCACTTATTTACGTCATTACTCATTGTTTTTATCCAGAAAAGTATGTAAATAACAAAATGTGCAGCGCAATGTGAACGCTAGCTACTGTGATGTAAAACAATCTCTTATTCAGCATTTCTTTATTTCTCATTCCTGTGGTTCACTGTGGCTCTCGGTAACGCCCCGCCAAATGATGATTGGTCATTTTTACAAGTGAGATATGAAGCTGTAACTTTGTGAGCTTTATTGTGAAAGAGTTAGGCTAGTCTTCATGCTGAATTTAACGAACTAGCTGCTGGCTGGATCTTCATATTAATCGTGCAGATAGGAGAGTGGAATAATTTCACCTAAATCTCCGCCTAAAAAGGAATAAGCCTTTTCTTTTATTAACATATATTTTATTAACTTTTTTGTTTTTTTTGTGCCCTGATTTTCTGTTTTTCTCTTTCATTTTATCCACAGCTTTAACTGATCATTTAAACTGCTTTAATTTCATGTTCTGAGCAGTAATAGTTTCATCCATCTTCAAACCTGAAGCAGACTCTTCTTTGTACCTCGATGTATATATGCAACACCCTGTAAAAATCACCTGTCCTCAGCTTCTTTGCAGCAACAGTGGCAGTAAAACGAACTTTGATTGTTCGCTGGTTGTATTATACAGAGTTAAAAAGCAAGTTGAAGGTTGCTTCTTTTAAAGCGAGCTGTTTTTAAAGAACAGAGTCCTGGTTAAAACTTGTCGGGTTGAAGGTCTGCGGAACAAAGATGTGAAACGTGTTATTCACTTTTAAATGATCTCGTTATTTTTGTCTCTTTTTTCTCTCTGTCATCAGTCAAGGTAATTACCGTCTGTTTTGAGTCCAGAGTTCGCTTTTTGAAGAACTTTTGATTGTCTCTCTTTACGTCAAACCTCTTCAGTTCACTATGTAGCATTTTTACTGACTCCCTCCTGACTGTTGTACTTGTTGCCATTTTCTCAAATGCCTCAAGTGCTTTCTTACACTAAAAATTCACCTTTGTTTTATTGTTTCCCTGCGTGCATGTCTTACTATTATTTCTGTGTTGTGAAGCACTTTCCTTTTTCATTATCAGGTCAAGTGTCCTTGTGAAACGTGTAACTTTGGGTGTGTGTTGAGTTACATCGAATGTAATATAACACTGAGGTTGTTATAATGAAAGTTTTTTGCTAACACAGCTAACACTCCTTTTTTTATCGGTGGCAAAATAACATCCAAATGCTGCATGGATTATTGCAGGTTATTGAAATGTACATCTTTAAAAAGTAGTGATTATATGTATTATTCTGTCATTTGCTGTCTACATATTGGCTTAAATTAGATATATTGTGAATGTTCTTATTTTTACCAACATGGTTCTGTCCTCTGTGTCTTTTGTTCTCTGTGGGGAATAAAGAAAAACTAAAACTCTTATTGTGTTTAATTCCTTTTTAATCATAGCATAGAAAAATGTGTTTGTGTTTTACGAACGGAGGCCGAGCAGAGCTGTTGACTGAAATCTGGCGTCTCATGAGGTTTCAGAAACATAAGCAAAGGAGCAGAGAAGTGCTGAGTTCAGGCCGTTCTCTCCAGTTTCTGTGAGGGTGAGAGTTTTTAATCTAACCTCTGCATAAATGAACACGAGTTTGAAATAATAATGCTCACGTTCATGGTTTTTTAAGCTACAGTAATGAATAAAGTACCAAGATAGGAAACTGAACGGGCATCCTAGCGCTTAAGCTTTAACACAGGTTTTAGGAACTCTGAAGAGACAGGAAAAAGAACAGCTGAGATATCTGATTATTTTATGCATTTTTAAATTCAGTCTTCAAAATCAACTTTCTCTTTCCTGCCTTTTAAACAACAGCTGTGTCTCAAATTCAGGGGCTGCATCTTTCGAAGGGCACGGTCTATGAAGGATGAGTTTCTGTATAAACGGCTGAGGCCGGACTGAAATGACACGGTCTGGTCTATGGGGGATTTCCTGTTTGCGTCATTGCATCATTTCCTGTTAGCTGGCTAACTTGCTATCCAGAGGTAGAAAGAGTACTAAAATGTTCTACTCAAGTAAAAGTATTATTACTTTGATGACATTTTACTTAAGTACAAGTACAATTATCAGTCTAAAAATGTACCAAGTAAAAGAAAAAAGTAGCTTGTTTAATTTTTACTTCAAGTAAAAGTTACTTTTTTTTTAACAGCAGGAGGGGGGTCTCTGCTGTGTAGTGTAAAAAGGACACATCTCAAACTCGTTGTTTTTAATCAAAGGAAAATCTTCCCAAATTAAAGAGCAATAACAAAATAAACATTTAAAACCCTCAGGGAGGTATATATTTTTAGTTCAGACCATCCCGTAAAACATTTTCAAACAACACAACCATTGAAGGAGGCTGAAATTGTGGATTCTGCAGACCAGGGGTGGCCAACCCTTCTCCTGGAGAGCTACCTTCCTGCATGTTTTAGGTTTCTCCGTACTCTAACACGCCTGATTCGAATGTTTCGCTCATTACCAATCCCCTGAGACGCTTCAGTTGGTTGATAACGAGCAGATCATTCTAATCAGGTGTGTTAGAGTACGGAGAAACCTAAAACATGCAGGAAGGTAGCCCTCCAGGAGCAGGGTTGGCCACCCCTGCTGTAAACCATCCTTCTTTTCTTCACCAACAAACACCAACAACAGTCACGCTGCAAATCTATAAATGAAAATGGGTCAAGGTCACAAGTGTTGTGACTTTCCCTAAACGACCCAAACAAGACCAAAATATCAGAATCAGAATTCAACGCCTTCAGCCGGGTCCGCTCCACTGCTGTCTGACGTGTCCGTCTCCATCTTCCTTGTGACTTAACGCTCATCATTTACTGCGGTTGTTTTCGGGGTGTGATTTTTTTCCCTTTCGTTTTTTATTTAGACCTACATTTTTTTTACTCAGTAATGGATGTGATTTAAAATGTAGTGAAGTTTAATACTTTTACCTTTCGTTTATTTCACGTGTATCTCTAGCTATTCGATTGAGTTGAAACCAAAAACTTTTACATTTAAAGTTTATTCCTCTGCCATGTATGAGTCCTCCATCTAGAATTTAATTAGCGCGCAATTAATCTCGGGATACATTGGGACTCGAAGGATGCACCCAATGGATCCTTAGTGGCCCGGGAAAAGGAGGACGCATTTGTCGGCCGCATCAGAAGGAGCCTTCGAAATGGGGCAGCCTTCAATGTGCTGCTGTGACGCAATCAGCCTTCAAATAGATCCTTCGAAGGCTGCAGCCGCTGAATTGGGAGCTAACATCTTTTAAAGTAAATACCACCAGTTACTATCTAAGGCAGGGGTCTCAAACTCAGTCAGAAAGGGGGCTGAAATTAAAAACTGGGCCTAAGACGAGGGCCGGGCGGGGTCGATATTATTTGGACAAAAAGACCACGTTTTGATCAGCGTGCAGAATGTCTTTTCTCCTAAAGTGAATCATCATATACAACTAATTAACAACAATGGATGGATTGAAAATTGATTTTGCAACACACCGAATGCCACCCAGATCATGTTTTCATCAATGTAATAAGGGAATATCTTCATTGAATTTGAGGGAAATGAGGGACTACTTCATCTGTGTCCCGTAAAATGTCCGCTCTTTCCAACTGTAACATTGTTATCAGTAGGCTTACAATTAATTCAACTCAAAGCACTGGGTTCAGGTTGGAGATTAGGGAATGTGCGTCTTTGTAAAGAAAAAAAGTGTAGTGACACCTCAATCTTTTCTGAACTGTTACCAAAGAGTTTTGCAGCCTAAACCTCATGTAATCGTGTGTCATTAGTCAATGGAGGCAAACGTATTTAAGTCTCCAAAAGGTTTGCACTTATTTGACGCAGAAAGACACACGCAGCACTTACATTTTCGTCAAAATATATCAAGAAAAAAATCCTTAACTGTAATATTTAGCAGCCATGGGTTGGTAGTCTCCAAGCCTTTATACTTGACAAGACTTGACAAAGCTCCTCCAGAGCTGCAGGAAACATTTTACATCTGTCTTAAAAGGCTGAAAAGTACCTCTTATGATTAATACATGGAGCTTTGTGTGGAAAATTGTCGGACTTCCCCGTTAGATGTGGATTTACTGAACCCTGAAGTCTTGTGACTAACTGTGGATTTGGTGGGACAGGTTTTATTTTAAAAGTGCACCATTTCACTCTCATTTAGAAAAACACTGTCATTTCGTTTCAACATAATACCAACTCTTTCATTTCATAATACTTTTAAAATGCTCCATAGCACAGTAAAGTAATCTTAGGTAATGTTGTCATACACCTCCACTGGCTTTCATTGAATTATTTGACAGTTAGAGTCCCTCAACAAACACATACCTCTGCTTTATTCAGCTTTGTCTCTGAATATCTTCTCATAAAATAAACCTGGGTGTCAGGAATCCATGTAGCGAGCTGCCCACATTTCATCAGCACACTCGTCATTATGACTAAACAGCTGCATTCTTCAGAAGTGCTGGATGAAGGCCCACAGGGAGCTCACAGTCAGAGCAATAGGAGTAATGGACGTGATGTAATTTGCACAAGCTTACAACAACAGAGAAACTAATGAGCCGGTTGGTAAATGGGAAAAAAAAAATACCTGGAAGAGAGAAACAGCCTCCGTTTCTCTCTGTGTGACCTAAACTGTGTGAGACTACATTAAACTCCAGCCGACACCGTGTTTACTTGATTTGATTTTATAGCTTTTTTTTGTTGTTGTTTTGCTGGTAATTTGCACACATTTGTGTTTTATGTGGCCGGTTAAACTGAGGAAGGTCAACAAGACGTCTGGAATATTTTCAATTTAACGTTTGCAAATTTGTTCTTGCACAGTGTTTGACCTCTATTTGCAGGAGGATGTGATCTCCGGGGCCAGATGGTTCTTCAATATGTAGCAGTATTGTCGCTCAGGGACCCTTATGGTGGTACTTTTTTTCTTTCTCTACACTGTCATAACACCTGTTTCAATATTATGTTTTTACCAGCAAAAACTTTTAACTTATTTCATTGTTCATAATGTACATTTATTTCTCTTAATCTTACTGTAATGAAAATCTGTAGTTCTACTGCTTATAAGTATGTTTTCTATGTTGAGGCAGAGCAAAAGTGTGAAGAATCTCACACAGCTAAACACACTGGCTACATGCCCCGTTGTTGTTAGCATGAGCAAGGCATTTAATCCCTTCATGTTCTGACCTATAAAGTAATAATTAAAGTTTGGAGGAACACACTTATTCGCTTTATTGCCAAGAATGAGATGAATATCACTCCCAACTCTCTGCGCTAGTAACGAAGCTGGAGCTTGGACACGTTAGCTTAGCTGAACCAGCTAGCAAACATTGCCGGCACAGGGAAACAATATACCATCTCCTAAAGATGACTTCTAAATATATTATATCTTGTAGAAACGGTTTCAAGTTATAACAGAATTTTTTAAAACTTACTCTCATTCACTTCACTGGCGAGAGCTGGTGATAATGACATGTCTGTACAGTAAGTAGGAGTCCGTAAGTCCGAGCTAGCAAACTGTGATCCTTGCTAGCTGGGGAGCAGGGGAAACAGCTAGCCTGTCTTTCTCCAAAGTTGAACATTGAACTTTCCAATACCTCTAAATGTTACTCACGGGTGAGAGATACAGAGGAGCGAGGTTATGGGTAGCCCTAAAAGTGAGGAGCAGAATCTTGAAATTGATGCGATATTTGACCGGGAGCCAGTGAAGCTGCTGAAGGACAGGAGGGATGTGATGAATGGAGGGGGTGCTGGTGATGATGGGAGCGGCAGAGTTTTGGACCAGTTGAAGTTTATGGAGGGACTCGAGAGAGTATTAATGATTTAATTCATTAATTACTTAAAAATGGATTTGCCATGTAAGTCACCTAGCAAGTGAGCTGAACATGTTGCTGCTGCAGAACAAAAGCTTTTATGTAAGTGTCAGTATGTTTGCAATTTTTGTGGTGGTTTCACCTGAGTTATGTTCAGGCTTGTAGTGATACTGTTTGGTGTTTGATCATTTAGATGATTTTCTCGCCCACAGGTAGCCCTGTGATTTCTGTTTGTATCACATGACTTCTGCACACTTTCTTAATAAAGCTCTGAACCTAATTATCCCTGCTTGACATTTTATATTCAGTCAATGTCATCTTCTCTGCTAAATTAATACTCCTCTTATCTCACCCACGTTCCTCTGATCTGTTGCACTAATGACCGCCTTCTTGTTTGTCGACAGATGCAGCCAATTAGTCAGGTGTGTGTGGGATACATCGGGTCGAAACGTATCATATCAGCTTCCCCCAAGCCAGCAATCTCAAGCTGTGCCGGCCTTCAAAGCTCAAACGCTGTTTGTTTGTTTGTTTGTTTGTCTTTGAATGTTTGCATCTCTACTTCCACTTATTTGCATGTTCCTTATGGACTGTGGATTAAATGAGTGCTGACATCATGCTACGACGGACTTTGGCAAGGTCTCTTGCCAGAGCTGTTAATTGGTGTATTTCACTGGTTTCAAAGTCGCCCGGCCAGGCCATAAATCCCGTCCGCTCCCAGTGTGTAGCAGAAATAAAGAGATGTGGGAGTGAGAAGCCAGTCCTATTTTTCCTCTCTGTCTCGTAACTTTTTAAATTATTACACTGTGTGACAGATTGAGGAGTGTATTGTATTTTAATTAATTCAACGCAGGTTTCTAAAAGGCTCTTTAACAATACATCCCTGTCATCGCTCCGGTGCCTCATTAATGACTCGCATGGAGCAGACTTCGCTTTGATCGCCACATTTTTACACCCTCCTCCCCAAAGAAATATGAGTGCAACACTAATTGCTTCATGTTTTTTTATATTGATTACAACGCCCTCCTCCAGTTGTTGCTCATCCTCCCATCTTCAATTTCTCTAAACACATCCAACCTGTCAGGAAGCAGGAGCGTTCAGAGGATGGAGCGTACGAGTTGGCGCTAAATGTCAACCATTCTCCAGCAGATTTTCACCAGAAAACATTCAACTGTGACTAATTGGAGCTGCAGCCCTGACTAAAACCTCTCATTGATATCTACAGTTTATTGTTCCTGAGTCTGTTTTTGTTCTCCTTGTGAATTTTATACAATAATTCAAGCACTTTAATAGCAGAAATAAGTGTTCGGCATCGACCTGGGCTTGGATTGTGAAATATATGACCACTAGCTAAATAATGTCTCAGTTAATGTTCCTGTTTACAACCATCTCCTCCCATCCTTTCATCAGCCGTGATGTAATCAAAGTTTATAACAGCCTACGTTTCCTGTGTGCCTCGAGGTAATTGAATCGCTCTAAAAGGTCTTATCTCTGAAAAGCCTCCCTTCACTCATCTCAATCAATCACCCACTCTGATGCCTATATTTATATTCCTCTATATACATTAGCCGCGGGTTTTCTTTATTCATGCGCAGTGCATTTTCAGTTTTATGCAGATGACGTCCTGGTTTGTGTGACAGCAGACTGAATGATTGACTCCTCTGCCAAACGCTCTGCTGGGAGGTGTCAGCTGTTTTCAAGGTGCGTGAGGATCAAGGTGAGCTCTGTGTGACTTTCCTGGAAATAAACTCCTGCTTCACATGCATACTGTTAAACACACCGTCTCCCACAGGGCCTTCTCACTACACCAACACACACAAACTTTTCCAGTGTTTCATGGTGTCATTATTGGGGTTACAGAGTGCAGCTGGGATTGTGTCTTTACTGAAGTTGTTTCAAGTTGTTCTAGAACAGTGGTTCCCAACCTGGGTTCCGGGTTAGGGTTAGGGTTAGGTGCCAAAGATGGCTGGGGGTGCGCGAGGCTTTGTCTGCACTGTGAAGATTAGATTTGCACATGTTAAATAAAATCATTAAAAAAGCACTTGATAATAGAAAGTCTGTTCAAACTTTTAAAAATATATTTTTTTGGTCCTTATTTAAATATATACGCTCCAAGGAAAAAGGGTTGGGAACCACTGGTCTAGGGGATGCAACATATGCTAGCTTACATTTACACAGTTAAATTTAAGCTAACGTTAGCTTACACAAGAAACTTTTTTTCACTTTTTTTCACAAATTGCAAAGATAAAATAAACGCTCAGATGAAGGCAAACAGTCTAAAAAGGAAAGCAACCGTCAGCGAGGAAAATCAAGAGTTACAACCGGAACCAACCGTGGACGTCACACATGCAACACTGTCTGGATAACTGGTGCCGCCAAAGAGAACGAAACTGACATCTTTGAGATTTAAACAAGCTGCATATCTGCTGCAAAACAAGATGAATTTGTGTAAGACTCGAAACAATTGAGCAGCTACAGTTTTAGCTGTTAGAAAGTTAGTTGGTTGATTTGGTAAAATGTTTGTTTCAAACACTGCTTACATTCACTTATAGCGATTCTCTAAACAAATAACCAAATCAATGCACTGGTCTTTTATAATGACGCTGCTAAATGTGTAAAATGTTTCACACTTATGATAGAAAATACCCGTCAGTGTGGTGTTAAAATCACACTGTCTGATGTTCTGACATGACACGATGAGTTTAATATTCAACACTGACTGTACATGAGTCGGTGAAGTGATGGTAAACAAACACCATCGTGCTGTGAAATGACACCTGACACTATCTTAACAATTTAATAACTTCTTCATTTTAGAGGTAAATATACTTTTAACCATACTACATTAATTAAAGTCATCACTTCTTAAATCACGAGGGAGTTTTACAGATTAAAGATAATTTTTAGTTATTAAAATTGTCTCCACTTTGACATGCTGTAACTAGTTTGAGTTTGTTTATTTAGAAAAGGGACAGTGCACATTAATCAACACATGCACTTGAATGCATCATGTAAATATTTAGCCATACAGGCTAATTTACACCTGCAGTCGCTGGCAGGTTGATGGCTAATAACAAATCAAAAGTAACACATCACAATAAACACTTGACCTCACAATGACCTTACTACTACTCCGGATTATGAGCACGTATTTGGTCGTCCAGCAACCACTGTTTTTCAGACTTGGAGAGAGTTGAAGGATGTGATGTTGCTTAGTTCTGCGGGTCTCGTGTTCCAGGTGCTGCTCGATAGGAAAAGGCTGACTGTCCAAAGGTTCTCTTTCTATGTGGTATTTTACAGTCCCCTCTGGCAGCAGCTCTGGTAGATGAGTTTTGATTTTGTTTAATTGAATTCTTTGAGCGGACATTACAACTCTGCCTTCACCTCAATCCATCAGTTACAAATCTATAATAAAATCTATAATGAAGAAGTGGCTATTGTGCATTTTGAACAGTTTCTTAAATAGTTAAGAAAAACAAATGTATCTTTCTGGCCAAGCTGACAACACAAATGGACAAACTATTACTGTGTTTAGTTCTTGTGTTGCCTCTTTCACACATTCACCAAACACAAAGTGGTCTTAACATTCATCTGGAGTCGTGTCTCTGTCAGACGAAAGTAATTATAATGCTCCGTCTCCATTTTCCTTGGCCTCCATCAATATCAAATCATTTCTGTCTCCTGAGCTGTTCTGCCTTCTTCACTAGTTAGTCTAATGAAGACACACTAACTTTGTCGTTTTATGCGTGGTAGGTGTTCAGTTGCTGCTGAAACTGACGAGAGCAGAACTCTAGACCACAGCAGTAGCAGTAATGTCATATAAAAAGTAATATTAAAACATTGATTAGTGCAGTCCTCGGGCCCTGAGCACCTTAACAGGTGTGGTATCCAGCTCTGTGTGGGCCAGCACAGATTGTGCTTGTTTACACATTAATTATTCGCATTGCTACAAGATATTAAATGACCTCAAATAATTCCTAAAATTGCTCCAGCAAGCTTTAACCTGAGCAGAGGTCTAATTAACAAAGTCAGTGAAAACACCTGTGCAGGTCTCCAGAGCCTTCAAATCAGCAGGTGTGTCAAGAGGCTATAATTACTACTCATCAGGGTTGCATTGCTTTAAATCTCATAGTCCACTTTCTAATATTAATGCAAGAAGTGAATCATTAAACACAAATACACATCAACAAAACTACTCTAGATTATGATGCCTTCACATGTTTACCATGTTCACAATTCTTTATGAAGTTCTTCCACTGTGTACATTTCCTGAAAGCTCAGGGTTCCAACGTTGTGACATATTTTAGGTGACGTAAACGTAGAAAGATATACATAATGTCTGAAGAAAATGTCAACTGCCTCATCTTTTCCCATGTACCATGACTTCTGCATTTCTTGCATAATGTTATATGCTAGCTAGCTTGTAAAAATGCTAGTCAATGGTGGCTTCTAAATGCCATTAGTATAGTGTTCATTTTATGGTTAGCTAACAGCAAATGTTTGCATTCAACAAATTCTGCAATTTAAGCCACTTTTCAACAAACATGTTGTTAGCTAGGAAGTGACTTAAAACTAATATTACAGTTTGGTAATGGTACACGAGACTCGCCCACATGCCAGAAGTCACAACTGTGACGGGTCAAACAGTGGAGTGTGTCCAAACTTACAAATGTCTGGGAACAATAATCGACAGTAAACTGAACTTTGAAGCTAACTGTGAAGCTGTGTGTGAAAAGGGACACCAGCGCTTGTTCGGCCTGAGAAAACAGTCCTCTTTTCACATTGACAGGTTGTCTGGTTTTTACTAAGGTTATATCTTTAACCTGGTTTTATTTAACTTGTTTTTTAATGATGGCATAGTATATTATTCTTCTTATATGGATCTTGTTTTTACTCAGGGTTACCCTTTTAGTCTTGAGCACTGTTGTCACTTTATGTATCATGTTTTACAAGTCTGTTTTGTGCTGTCTATGTCTAAAGGAGGCTGACTCACTCACTGCAAACCAAATCTACTTAAGAGTACAAATAAAGTAACCTCACCTAAGCTAACATTAAGGCATATATTCCTAGCTTACATAATGTTAGCCAGGAAGTGGTTGAATGCTAACAGTAGCTGTCGTCAAACCATAGCTAAAGGGTTATCAAACATGTTGTTTAACTTTGAAAAGCCAGAGGGACATCAGGCCATGTTTCACTGTTGTATTTTTAAATGCTGATCAATCTAGAAGTTATAATATTATACTGATTGCCTTCATTTGTACAACCTAGAACACATCATACGCTTCCAACCCTGAGAGTGAGGTTTCAGAAAATTGTCCGCAGTGTGAATATGGTGAATGGATACCTCATGTGACCTTGTGTCCTTCTCTAATAGGTGTAATGTAAGAGCACAAGCGACATACACTAATAAAGTGCACCTGCCGGTCCTGAACTGGTTGACACTTATTACTGAACCTTTTGCACACTGAAGAAGGCACATAGCCGATAAGTCTGAAGCTACAGCCAGCGAGAGGTATTAACAGTGCATTTGCAACCATGCCAAAAAGCTGAAGAAATGAAAGGTTTCAGTGACTGTGCTCGCCAACTTGGTGAAATTTATGGATCCAATGACAGCTTGATTTATCTCTGCATTGAAAGAAATATGCTGCCAACTAGCTGCATTTTAGCCCTGAAGCAAAGTGAAATTGCAGTACAGTTGTTGTTCTCCTCTCTAACCTAACCTAACACTGTGTGAGCACAGTTACGAGCCGTGCCTCAGAAACCCAGTGTGTATGTCGAGCAGTTTGCTTGTCTGTCCAATCCTCCGAGGCGGCACTGTTCTCTCCGGGGATTCTGGCACTACAGAAGAAAAGAGGAGCTTTCAAAAGCCTCCTGAAAATTAGATCTGTCTCTACCAATCACACATCGCACAAGGCCGCTCCACCAAAAAAACTTGTCCAGAACGATGAAAGGATTCGCGCTTCTTCAGCAGCGAGGCTGTCATTCTGTCTCCTCGGTCTGTGCAGATATCTGAAAATTCATGACAAGCTGAGGTTCATGTGAACTGTGATCCTGCAAAACACAACCCTGGAAACAAAGACAGAACAACAAAGTATGTGAAATCATTACTAAAAAGTTGCATCTGAGCTTTCATAGTGATTGACAATGAAATGTTTTCTCTAATAGGAAAAGTAAGAATTTAAAAGTTGTATTTTAAAAGTCAAATGACCCAAATTCTGCAATATTTTTACAGACTTACCTCTAATGGTACGTAGCCATGGAGATAGGTTTTGTTTTATGTGCCCAGGTATTCAGATACAGTGCTAAAGATACAGTTCTTACAGCAGTTTCCATTACTGCCCACTGAATAAACAGTCTTAAGTGAAAATACCCTTCCTGTGGAGCACTCAGAGTAATGGAGACTATCTTTTTGTTAGCAAATGCTGCCCTTGAATTTTGCAAGTTGAACATAGGTGTCATGGATGGAAGCTACAGTTAGTGAAGAAATGCCACATTTGCACTTTCTGCTGTAAAAACCTTTATACAAACATAAGTCATCAAAATGGACCACCACCACAATCTCTACAGCTGCAGTTCTTACGGCAGCTTGTTCATATCACCGAGTGCGTTCAAGGCCTCACACTTCAAAGGTTTGTTTCACAATCAGAAGAGTTAAAAAAACTTAATTTTGCTTAATGTTAAAAAAAAAACATTGACAGACTGTTTCATTCTTTATTGCAACTACCATTAAAGTTATAATCTCGAAGATCTCAGTTTCGTTCTCTTTGGCGGCACCTGTGGCAATAAATGGTAATTGCAGGAGCACACTTCTCAGATATCCAGACAGTGTTGCATGTGTGACGTCCACGGTTGGCTCCGGTTGTAACTCTTGATTTTCCTCGCTGACGGTCGCTTTCCTTTTTAGACTGTTTGCCTTCATCTGAGCTGTTTCTTTTTCTTTTATATATAAGTTATATCTGTATCCATCCATCTTTTCTTTGTTTGTTCAGCCATAGTAGATTACCGGAAGACTGGAAAAGCAGCCGCTTAGCTCCGCCTACCCTCTCTGGCAGACCAACCACCGCTGGCTGATGGAAAACGGTTCCTAGTTCCACTCCGGTCGGAGTGGGCCTTTCTGTGTGGAGTTTGCATGTTCTCCCCGTGCATGCAAGGATTCCTTCAGGTACTCCAGCTTCCTCCCACAGTCCAAAGACATGCTCGTTAGGTTCATCGGTGACTTGCCCATTGGTTTGAATGTGAGCATTAAAGGTTGCCTGTGTGTCAGCCCTGTGATTGACTGGAGATCTTGGCCAACGTCTTCTGGGATAGGCTCCAGCAACCCGTGACCCTGCACAGGATAAGCTGAATAGATAATGGATGGATGTTGTCTGATAATGCATAATTTCTTTGATTGAACCTCCATTTTATTGGTTTGGTGGTCAAAATCTTACAGGCAGTTATTTTGAAACCTAGACCAACCAAAAATGTATGCATGGGTAGATGTCACAAGAAATATGTTGGACATACCATCAAAAACAGTCTGAAGCCCAAGACCGACGACTTCATCCAGGCGAAGCTGGTGTCATGACATCATTTCTGCAATTCAGAAGAAGACATGAGTCTGGAGATGCACTGTTAACTACGGTCAGATTTCTGTGTATTTCTGTGTCCATGTGGCTTTAACAAAGCAGATTTTACATTTTAGAAATGTTGAACAACATGTTTAAGAACCTTTTATTCATTCCTGTAAGAATGCCTGCCCTTTAATAAGTTGTGCTACCTTGTGCACTCTCAGACAGCACTACAAATGATTTCAGACTCCCTGTTTTGCAGTCCTTCACTCCTGACCTCTAATAGCTCCCTCGTCACTGAGGAATCTTTCCCAGCATCTGGCCCACTTACTCCCCCCGCGAGAGTGAGCATGTCGGGGCAGACGAGTGTGCCTCCCCGCGGGCCTGGATGATGAGACAGTGCATTTACATTAGCCTAGTGAAGCAGGAGTAGTGGCACGTTGCCAGCGCTGAAGCACAGAGCTCCCAGCCAGAGCATCTGTGCTAAAGCCAGGAGCGGCCTGATCTGCCTTTAGACGGACTCACAGACAACGCAGAGGCAGGCTAACTGGCACACAGTCAGATCATAAAGTCAGATAAACAGTCATATTCAGAACGTTAATTAGCCATTACTCATTCAGCCAAACCATTTGTCAGCCAAAGAGGGAGGCGGGCTCCTGGCCTGAACCTCAGTCAGTCATAACCAGGGAATAGAATTAGAGAAGAGAGGGGACGGCTTCATTAAAAGGAGTCTGGCCCTCTTTCTGTTGGCTGGGACGACGAGGAGAGCAGGTTGTTCAGCTCCCAGGGAAATTAGGGAGGAGGGAAAGTCAGTGAGTGTTGAAATTACCTTGGACACAAACTGTTATCTACCTCCAAACCATAGAGAGGGGAATCTTCTTTGGATTTCAGGCGGACTCTCAATAGAATTCAAATGGAGGGGGCTGAAAATGGGACATTAGAGCGGCACTAGGAGAGAAGCACTTAGGTACACCAAATGTGAATTTCCATTAGCTGGAATGGAGGATGGACACGTTAATGGCAGCAAGCACAGCAACATTTTGGGAAGGGTTGCATTACATTGAGATTCGATGTTACAGAGAGGAGGAATAAAGCGCTTCTGTAACTGAATTGGGTCCAAAATTGTTGTGCACTCTAGTTGAAATAAGCAATGAAAGAAGCACCAATAAGCACTTATTGCCTTACACCTCACCCGAGCAGGAACATGGGGCAAAGTCCATCCCAGAGCTGAAAATAAAGCGATTTAAAATAATATAGAGAAGTGGTATCAAACATTTTTGGCTTGAGACCCCCTCATCACAGGTCTGCTACGTACTTTTGTTACTACAGGGACGAGTACATAGCATAGAAATTGTTTGTAACAAACAACAAGAAAGTCAAATATTAGTTTGGCAATCTTGCTCAACATTTTTACGTTTCTTAAATTTCACTTTGGACTCTAACAAGATAAGTAGATTGATAAGAAGTAAAGCCTAATGATATTGTTATATTGATTGGCAGCGCTGCTAAAAGAGGCTGGAAATTGAGAAAAAGCTTCTCCAGTTACATATATAAGAGTATCGTCTGCTTACATGGGGAGAAGAAGAAGAAGAGGAGTGGACCCAGGATGGAACCCTGCGGAACACCGACTTTACTTCTCAAGAAAGACGATTACTCATTGATTTTGATAGCTTAAAGAGTTGTAGTATTGAGAATTTTACAGGAAAAGGCAAAATATATCTTTAATTTTGAAGTAAAATTAATTAATTAAGTAAAAAATTAACAGCATTATACGTTGGTTTTAACAGATATGTGATTAACTTCGCTACCTAGCTGGAACAAACATATCTTTGCAGATAATAACGATGAAGAGGATGAAAAATGAAAAGAAATGTATTTATTCTTGTCTTCATCTGCCTTTAGGTTTACTGAATACTGAAGTGGTGGGTGGACAGTGATGCTTCAACACGGAGCTGCTTTCCTACTTGCCGAAGTTGAGTATTTGTTTCACCTCCAGCAGAGACACACAACAAAGCGGGGCCTGAACAAAGTGCCGGGTTTCCCTCTGTACCGTGGCCCAGTCACCCCTGAAACTAGATTCGCTCTTCCATCATGCCTGAGGGAACAATTTAATTAAAGGCCAGCTCAGAGCAAAGGACACCCATCACCCCATTCTTGACGTGTCCGCAGTCGACAAACACGGAGAGCAAATAAATCCTCTAGTGGACAAAGACCCGTCCCTGCAACACTAACTGTAACTACACACAGAGTGAACAGATTGTGGTGTAATGACTGTGATTTACTGGGTACAGGGGCCGGATTAAATATTGTTTAGGCTTCGAGGTTATTTTCATGACAATGGCTCCAGTGATTGACGTGATAAAACTGAATGTGGTCCTGAATGTCCTATCTGTTTTCTAATTTACTTGCTGTCCAACCTGAATGGGCTTCATTTTCTTTGTTCCCCATCTGGTAATACAATACATTCATTTCCTCCCTAATTACCTGTCAGCTAATATTAAATGAACAATGTGTTGATCATCTAAAGAGTGAACCTTACCGTCCTGCAGATTAAAAGAGGTCAGACTTCAACTGTATTTTCCAGTTTAAACGCCACGGACAGAACAGTCCGACCCAGTTAAAGGACCATACCACAGATTTTTTTATATTTTGATTGAGCCTGTGGCCCACTGATGAAAGCCATTGCATTTGTAGTATTACAGACTGGTTGTCTGGTGCGACTTTCGTGGAAAAAATCACAAGCAGCGCCCAGTTAGTGACGCGTTTTCCATCACGCAGCAGTGGTTGGTCTGCCAGAGAGGGTAGGCGGAGCTAAGCAGCTGCTTTTCCGGCCTCTCTAAGTTAACCTGATTACAGATGCATCTTGCTAACCAGGCTAGCATGACCCCTCGCTCTCTCCAGGTCCACCTTTTTGTCCAAATTTGGTCACTTCTGGCTAAATAAAAAAACAAGATTTAGATGGTAAGTAATTCAAATTTCAAGCTTCAAAGCGTCCACAAACCAAGGATGTCAACGTGTGATATTCTCTATCTTAAGACAAAGGTAAATTACCTTTGACCCCTAATTCCCATTAAAATATCAGTAATCTCACTTCTAAAGTAAATGCAGACTTAACATTAACTGTGATGGATTCTGGCCAGTTTAAAGCATCTGCAAACTGATCATTACAGCAGACTGGTTATCAGTAACTTAAACTGTAATTTAAAGTGAATGTGCTTCACATTGTGCCTACTGTGGTCCTTTAAATCTCACTGTGCTCAGCCCTCTGTTGGAATATTTCCTGAGAGAAACGTGTGAATAAAAAAAAAGGATTTCCTCTTACACTTTGTGTAATATGATGGTTAAATTACCTTGTAAATTCGTGTCTCCTATCTCCCGTCATCCTGCACGCACTGTTGCTCATTCACCCAGAACAGGACAGCCTAGTGAGCCTGCATTAAAACAGGCCCGCTCACCATTTGTCTCTGGGCCCAGGGGTAATGAACAGGGTGAATTGGATGTACTCTCTAATTATGGAAAGGACAAAAAGCCAGTCATATTCCCCTGTCAAGGTCCCTGTCCTGCAGCACCGCGGGGAGAAGCTTCACTCATAAATCAGAGGCGGGATACAGATCTGCAGCGGATTAGAAAGAACATAAAGGGGTGAAATATGGCCCCGCGCGGACCCTCGACAATCAACCATGTAACGACCGACGACAGGCAATAAGTAGGTGCCTGAGAATTCCTGTGTGTTATAGCCACCATAAACACCTGCTGATCAGTATCCACCACCGAGCAGCCATCTTTCACACTAACCCCACCATCATCAGCATCAGCATCACCATCATCATCATCAAGCTGGCCCTGATGATCAGACGCTGCTCCGCGAGCGCCATAACCTCAGTGTTACGAGCACCATTAACATCGATCAACATGCTGCTGGTGCTGCTTGCATGTTCGGTTGCTCTGCATGGTGATTACATTTCAAATCTGTATGACTGCTCACGGCCTGATCGTCATATCTACGCCCACACGCAGCCCACGCAGCAGTGAACCGCACCGGCCCCTCATGAATACTCACACTGAAACTTCTTTTCAAAAGGACTCGAGTTAAAGTTCACCAAAACCTGAGGTATTTTTTGACATTTTGTGCACATTTTCCAGAAATGTTCTCCCTCGGGTGTTTGAAAAGCAGTGGTAAAGAGAGATTACTCCGGCTGAATTACAAGCAGAGTTTAAGAAAAACAGAAGGTTACTACTTAAACACTGACTTGTCTCAGTCTGTTGCTTTCTTACAGTTTCCACATACTCACACTGGAGGTTTGATCCTATTATCAGGGTCATGTATAATGTATGAACACCAGCCTCGCATTCAGGCTGTTGTAATCAGAGCATTACCAAAAAGCCTTTCATTTTTTAGAATCCTTTTTGAAGCATTAAAAGCCAAAATAAACCACATAATCAGTAAGACCAGCTGCTGTCATGTTGTAAGACATATAAAATGCTCTGCTTGAAATAAGAAATTGTGTCTGATATGTTTTTTCTGCAAAATGCGTTTAACTGCCTAACACCTCTCTCTTAGGTCTTAGGACTGAGGACCCTGCTGTGATGGGGGGACCAGGTGCCTGTCATTGGTAGAGCGTAGGGTGCGGGACGGAGTGTAGACCTGGATGAGGGCGTTCAGGTAGGCAGGAGCCGTTTCTGTTGCTCGTTTGTAAGCGAGCAACAGGGATTAGAATTTGATGCGAGCGGTGACTGGGAGCCAGAGGAGGGATAAGAACAGTGGAGTGACATGTGCTGTTTTGGGTGCAGGAAGGCCTGCCAGGAGGGAGTTGCAGTAATCAATGTGTGATATCACGAGAGCCTGTACCAGCAGTTGTGTTGCATGCTCTGAAAGGTAGGGTCTGATCTTCCTGATGTTGTACAGGGCAAATCGACATGACCGAGCAATCGAGGCCACATGAAGCTGAAAGGTTTGTGACGTCTCAAACCTGCCAATCTTAAAACGTGATGTTCAGCTTGTCCTTGGTACACTGCAGTTTAAAAGCAGACAGGCCCAGCCATGGAGATGACTGCTTACACATGAAGATGTTTACAAGGTTAAACACTTGATTTTCACTGGAGGGGGTCTTTAACATGTAGAAGCACTCAGTAAACCAGTGTGTGAGGATGCACAGCCGCCTTGTGTTCATTTTATATTGAAAATTGAATTCCTGTTTACAATTTGATTTTTTTCTCCTCTCCAGTGACTGCAGATAAAAACCTGCAGTTTAACAGCTCGTGGGGACTGTTTTTTACTAAGTGCTTTGTTGAACTTTTGCTACACTTGTTCCCCAAAAGGAACTATGCACATAAAAACAGCCTGTGTTCACTTTTAAGCCATTTCAAGTTTGCTGAATGGTCTGGTTATTGTGTATTTACTGCTTATTGTAGTTTAATACTGTCTGGATTTTACTCCGCAGCCACAAACTAAATGCACAAAAAAAGTCTTATGCAACATTTCCCTTTAAAATCCTCTCCTCACTTATGTCTCGATCCGCATGCCCTTTCCCTGCCCTTCACTAAGTGCTCACTTCAAAGATGGCCTTTCCTTGAAACTGTTTTTCTGATGTGTTGTTGTTGTTGTTTTTGTTGTTGTCGAGCCTTCCAACCTTACGCTGTGTTATCGCACATTATTCCCCCGTGACTCTGATGGCCACGCTGATGTGGATTATTGCTTCTGGGAAGTGTCCCTTGTGTCTCCCATGAGGGCCTGTTTTTTTTTTATCATAAGCAGATTAAACACAATCACAAATGGGGTTGAAGCATGCAGCAGCAACACTCTGGATTTAATGCATTGTTATATGTGGTTTAACCGTCCACTGTGTGGTGGATTAATGTGTGGAGGCTGCATTAATGCTGACCGGAGGAGATACCTGGAAATGATGCTGCTGTACAAGCTCTTTCAAGGACACGTCTGTAGATATCTCATATATTTTATTGATAAAGCTTTTTCCTGTGAGCAGTCTACATTGTTGTATAAAACCTGTTAAAAACGCATTAATGAGACAAACTGCAGCCACTTTCAATGACGATTGAATGGCCTGTTATCAGCTGGAATGACTACCATTAGAATTCTTCAGATGGCGGCTTCCTGCAAAAATCCGTATAGGGCAGAAGGTGCATAGTCATCTATTATTCCTCGTCTGGTTAACATCGTGTTAGGTTAAGGCTCCAAAACAACTTGGTTAGGTTGTGGCTTCAGTTTAAATATTCAGAAAAAGAGCACAGGTGGGAGGGAGCGGTGCAGAATGCGAGAGCGAGAGAGGAGGAGAGGGTTAGGCGCCGGAAGAGGTGCGGTTGAGGTGTGGTCCTGCTCCTGAAACTTTGCTATAGCATCAAATAAAAGCAGGAAGTGGATTGTGTTACGCTTTATGACGTTACTTTGAATAACTTTTGTTCTCATGCTGGACCACAGACTGTACAAAAAGATGGACGACATGACAGCTCCCGAAAAGTGAAGCCAAAACCTCTCTATTGCCCCCTGCTGACTGGCTGCAGGTCATAAAGCCAACCTCCTCCATGTTAACAGATGAGTCAAACTATAAAATCAAAATTTTTCTCTCACGTGGTTTCTGTCACTGATTTATGTCAAAGTGTACATTTTTCTGACAAGTTTACTTGTAATTAGTTATTTGATGATATAAAAAGGGGGTGTAACGTCATGACTGACAGCTCTGTTGACAAATCGGGCTCCTGCAGCCGATCTGCTCTGGATTAGCAGAGTAGAGGAGGACCGACAAGAGGAAACAAACACTAGGGCTGTGTTCGAAATGCTGTACTATATACTACATACTAAATACTATATACTGCATGCTTTATACTGCATACTATATACTACATACTAAATACTATATACTGCATGCTATATACTACATACTAAATACTTTATACTAAATACTATACACTGCATGCTATATACTACATACTAAATACTATATACTGCATGCTATATACTACATACTAAATACTTTATACTAAATACTATACACTGCATACTATATACTACATACTAAATACTATATACTGCATGCTATATACTGCATACTATATACTACATACTAAATACTATATACTGCGTGCTATATAGTGCATACTATATACTACATACTAAATACTATATACTGCATACTATATACTACATACTAAATACTATATACTGCATACTATATACTACATACTACATACTAAATACTATATACTGCATACTACATACTACATACTAAATACTATATACTGCATGCTATATACTGCATACTATATACTATATACTACATACTAAATAATATACACTGCATACTATATACTACATACTAAATACTATATACTGCATGCTATATACTGCATACTATATACTACATACTAAATACTATATACTGCATGCTATATAGTGCATACTATATACTACATACTACATACTAAATACTATATACTGCATACTATATACTACATACTAAATACTATATACTGCATGCTATATACTGCATACTATATACTACATACTAAATACTATATAGTGCATACTATGTACTACTTACTAAATACTATATACTGCATACTGCGTTCGGCGTAGTATCTAGTATGGAGGAGCTTTTCAAATCCATCTTGCCATATGCTCCGCCAGGCGGTAGTAAACAATAACCGCCGCTTCTTTAGCTAACGTCCCCTTCTGCTGGAATGCTGCTGCTGTCCGTCATTTCAACTGCCGCTGTGATGTTCCAGCGCTTTGCATTGTGGGATACAGTAGGCAAGGTAGACTGGTGCCATGCATACTGGAGATTCTAGCCAATCTCTACTGCACTGACTCTGGTACATTTGATCCATTGATAATGTAAAACTATTGATACACCAGCTTTAGAGATTTCCATCTTCATGCAGAATAAATGGGCTAAAATGCTCTGTATGTTTCATTGGCCTCTATAAACCAGAAATCTATTTTCTGAATACAGTTTTATCATCCATTTCTAACGTGGTATACAGGGATACACTTTACATTATACATTCTCCATCCATACAGTCTGATTACTGACAGACTTCACACTTAACCTACGAGACGTGACTGCATTTCTCCACTTCTCAGCTTCACTTTGCGGCTCGACTGAATTTTGGATTCAGTTTTATTAACATTTCATCGATCACCTCTCACGTCTTGTGCTGGACATGCAGCATCTCTGACCTGTTAATAACCCGTGAGTTGAATCTCGGCGTGAGACCCTCAGGCAGTACAGGCAGTTCATCAGTTCATCCAGAGCTGCAGCTGTAAATGAAGCAGTCTGACCTCCTCTCTGGGAGGACAACAAGTTTGGATGAAACTGACAGACGAGTGCCTTCATTGTGTTCAAATTTGTATCAAATTCTGTATATGAGTGTCTGCACATGCATGCGTATTTTTGCATGTATATCGGACTTCATGTTTGTATACGTGTATTTCTATTGATCGGTAGCAATATTAAAGAGGGGGTATTTTGCTTATTTAAAGCTTCATATTTCATTTTGTGATACCTGTGGAGTTGCTTAGCATAATTTACAGTTTTAAAAAACTCATCATTTTTCTCGCATTGGTGCTCTGTGACATCACAAAGTGCAGCGTGTAGAAAGAACAGTGTGAAACCTGGCGTCGGCAGCAGCCTGCAGACTGAGCTGAGAAGCCTGGGGATTACTCCAACATACTTTTACCTACAAATTAGAAACTTCACCCACGTTTAGTTTGAACATCCAACATTGTAACATTATATATATGTCTTAAAATGTGAAACAGCATAATGCCCCCTCCTTAATGTAAAAATGTTTATGTGCATTTCAACATTGATAATTTGTTTTTAAGGTTCTGCATCTCAATAACCTTGATTGTTGTGAAATATGATACATTTTGTAACCATTTTTCTTTATAAATAATTAAGCTTAATACAGCTGATAAATTTACATTAATTAATTGACCAGTAGTCGGACCCACAGGTTCACATATAGTTCAACATACAGCTCCAGAAAAGAGACCACTGCAAAAATCAGTTTTTCTCTGGTTCTACTATTTACAGGTTTGTGTTTGTGTAAAATGAACTTTTGTTTTATTGTAAACAACATTTCTCTCTACTTCCATATAAAATATTCTCATTGAGGTCTTTTATTTGCAGAAACTGGTGAAGAACAAAAAGATGCAAAAAACATGTTTTTCAAAAGTCGAATAATGCAAAGAAAACACGTCCATGTTTAAACAACAGAATACTAATGTTTAACTCAGGAAGAGTTCAGAGGTCAATATGCAGCGTTCGTGCATCTCGACATGCTCTCCACCGGTTTGACACACTTGGCTTTGTTCGATGGATTGTGACCATCCATGTCCTCTTGATCACATTCAGGAGGTTTTAATGGGTTCAGATCTGGATTGGGCTGACCGTGACATGTAGAGAGAGATGCTGAGTTAAGGAACACGTGAAGGGGCCTCTTTTTTCTTCCAGATCTGTATATATGAAGGATTAAATGTACAATGTTAAACAGATTTTCAGAAGAGTTTCAATAGAGAACTTTTGTCAGCGATCTTCCTCAGTGAATCAGCAACTGCTTTTGAACTATAAAAGGTAAATTAACAACAGCCTATAACTACACTGGCCTTTTTCTTCCCTTATAATGTTTACCCAATGACAGAGCTGGTGTTAGTGTGCCAGCTGAAGCTCCACAGTCCAAACTAAAGCTTGTCCTTCAAATGAAACACATTTACAACTTTTTCTCTATTGTTCAAATGCCTCTAATCGTTGTGTTACAGCTTTGGTTAGTGTTATGAAACCGGTTTGATCTCATGACAATAAAGTACATTTAAATAATGACTCTCTGCACAACTATTTGCCGTCGTCTCAACAAGATGATGAGTTTGTGGCCCCCTGGTCTTAAAGTGTCTGTGTGTTCTTCAGCGTTGTCTCTCTGCCGCTCACACTGAGAGGCCGTTTGAACTTTGTTTTGATAAGTACTCCGTGCTGCAGCCTTTCTGAACACTATTAATATTTATGCGTAACTGCTGCTCGAAATATGAAAAACACTTTCAGGACGACCCGCGGAGTTAAGAGCTGCACGTTTAAAATCTTTTAAGAGGATTTGTTGTTTCAGCGCAGCAACAACAAACAAACTGTGAATCTGTGAGCAACATGTGTACATAAAGACGAGGTTAATACACAGACACAGCAGGCCACCGCACACACACACACACACACACACACACACACACACACACACACACACACACACACACTGCAGAGAAACAAACAATGAAATAGACGCAGCTCACTCACAGCTGAATGCTGCAACAATGTTGAAACACTGAAAAATCTTCAGTTCACTTTGTGTTCGAGCCGAACTTCACCATGTTTGTTTTTGTTCATTACAGTCTCATTTTTTCCCTGATGTTTCACCTCTTTGTCATAGATGTAAGTCTACAATCAGTAACTTATCTTTCATTGTTTCTCTGAGGTTTTTAGGAAATAGCTACTAAAGAGCTACTAGCTCCCTATCAGCTGCTGACAAGTGTGAAAAAAATTGCTGGTTTGTTTGGAACGGTGGTCATCTTAAGAGTACGGAAAATGGACTCTGCACCCACTTTTGACCTGTGGTTGGGAGAAATGAACACTCTTCTTCTGGAGAGCTGCGTATATCCGCTCTTCACTTTATACACAGGCTTTTATTAATATTATTATTAATTTTATGCTGCTCTACTCGTAGTTTAAGTATGGATATGGCTCTTGATATCAGGAACTTATGATGTGCTGTTTTTGTTTTTTTCGTGTGTTCTGTCCTGTTTTTTCTTTTGGGGTGGGGTGGGGTGTCTGGGTGACACTTGGTTGTGTTGTTTGTGTTTGTATTTGTATTTTTCTTTGTAAAAAAATAAAAGAAAAGGGCTGCTAAATAAATCGCAATTTCATCATTATGTCGTGTAGACGAGCCAAGCTTTTTCACTGAGCATGCCAACATTGTACCTATGGAGCCCTGCGTGTAGGCCTAATGGCCGCGCTTTCACACCATTTTGATGCTGTCTGATGAAGCCACAGCAGCATCAGCTACCCTCATAATAATTGGTGTTGAATAGCCCAGTTTTGTCATATTGTGCAGGCCTAATAAAAATACAGACATATTGTTAAAGCATGCAGGAAACTGTACTATAAGTATCAAAAGTAAACTCAGTGCATAAAACTGAACCCTGTTTAATACTATTATTTAGTTTATTATTACAGCAAAGTGTAGTCAGCACTTTATTAAGGACATCTATTAACTACAGAGTTCGGCCTTTATAGTCTGTGTTACTATTAAGCTGCTGCATAGTTTTTTCAGTAACAACCAGGTTTCTTCAGGTGTCATTGAGTTCAGTAAAAGGACCATTATTCAACTCTGAAATGTAAAAGAGGAGAAGAAGAAGTAGCAGCTAATGGCTACCAAAGTTCAAGTACATTCCTGTGTTCTTGGTAAACTTGGATAAAACTATAAAGTAACATTTTGCTCTGATTAACAGAGTCTGCCGGGGTGCAGGATACAATCTCTAACTCCTCCTGTTCTCATTAATCCGCCTCATATTTTATGCAGCAGACGTCAGAATGTGACATGTCGTGTATTCACTGTTCTCCAGAGTAATCCGAGCAGAGATCCTCATCAAACATTACTCAGCAGGAAACTAACCATTAAACAAAACGGCCTTATCACCCTCGCGCAGGTAGAGCCTCTTTAATTAACTGCGCTGCGCCTCCATCGCTCGAACACTGAGGGCGTTAAGACCCAGCAGAGCTACGAGAGTGAAACATCTGTCGCCTCGCTCTCCACAGTATGAATTGCGCCTGGGCTCCGGACTGAAGACACACAGGCGGCAGGCAGGCTGGCGGGCTGGCACGGTGCGGCACGGAGCGGAGTAGACCCGGGATGCGAACAGCTGAAGCTGGACCATGAGAGAAAGTGGAGCCAGACGCACTGAGCCGCAGAGATAAGACAGCGCGCAGCAAAATGAAGACTCCTATGGTAAAGGTCTCTGCCATGTAGTCTTATAGTATGAACTGTTAGTGCTTTTAAATCCAGCATTGTCCTGTGAAGTGCGCTTAAACCGCCGTAACGCCGCTGAGTGTAGTCTGTCGGATCAAAAGATTAGGATCCGAACAATAGACATCCAGCTGTGCGCTCTGCTTGGCACTAAGCTCCGGCTTTTTCTTACAATAATAAACACTACAGCGTGGAGCAGCGCGCGCTGGCTTTGTTTTTACTGCGTTTTATAGATGCATACATTTAAAAAGTGCATGATTTGATTTCTTTAATATAACTTGTTTTAATGCACGTTTAGAGAAAAATAGATCCACACATCCAACTCTGCTTTACAGCCAGTGTGCAAGGAACAAATCAAAAGTGTCACGAGCTGTTTATCTCCCGCATCTGTAATTCAATCTGGATTTATAACGCGGAGGCTCAGACTGATTTACAAGGTCAGGATGTAGACGTGAACTTTTAGCCTACTTTATAGCTTTTGGCGATCACAGCGGTGCGCCACTTTGTACTGCAGATGTGCTCCTGGACGCACCTGCGCATTGAAATGCATGCAGGCAAACTAAGTAAAGATGATCATTAACAGCCTGACAGCTTGTCAATGTCCCGATTTGACCTGTGCCTTTAAATTAAGTCGATTAAGAGCTGGGGGTTTTAAACTTTGGTCTCACGTGACGTGAATAACAGGAAGTTGGGGGGTGATATTAGGGATGAGGGTGCCTCTCACCTGAGTTTACAGCTGCAGCGTTAACTCTGTGCACTGCAGCAGCGCTAATTTGTCAGCATGTGTTTGTGTCTTTGTGACAGCGCCATGGGGTCGCCGTGCTGCTCGTGCTGCTCCTGTGCGCCAGCTTGTTCCTCGTGTACAACAGCAGCTTCACCGGCGCTTCCAGGGACGCTAACGACACGCACATCCGACAGCATGAACATCTGCGGCGGCCCACTGAAGCCCCCGCCAGGGTGGCCAAGCCTCACCCCCCGGTCCTCCAGGGATACAGCGGCATCATCGACCATAAGGTAAACAGATGCGGCCATAAGGCAGGCACGCGGAGGATGAATGTGTGTACGTGTGTGGCCTTTGCAATTGAAGCCAGGTTTACTTTTTTTCATTACAAACCAGGGATGCAAAGAAAAAAAGAAAAAAAAATGTTTGTCTATTGATCTGCCGATTACTGGTCGATAAATTGATTGTTTTGTTTTGTCTTACAAATGGGAACAAGTTTCCCAGAGTCCAAAGTGACGTCTTCATAGGCTTCTAGTGTTGTGACGTTCGCGAACGAGCCGATTCTTTTGAACGGCTCTTTGGTGCGAACAACGGGAACCGAGTCGTAGGTGAGAGCCCACCCGAGACCCACTCCCCTTTATGCTGAATTACCACAGGCGGCTTTTTTCAACTGCAACTCCGCTACACTAGGTCACGTGCAGCGGAATCACGTCGCCACAACATAGTGCGGACAGTGAGGAACATTATAATTTTTGTTGACATCTCTGAGTTGCATCAGAAATTATTGGCAAATCAATGATATTGATTAACTGTTACTACATTATTCTGCTGTTTCCTGTGTGTGTTGACACTGGGGAGACTACAGCACAGGCCAGAGTCCGACCACTCTCTCGCCGTTCGGCTCTCAGAAAGGAACTGAGCCATAATATCCGACTCCCTTCAAAGAGCCGAAATTCCCAACACGATAGGCCCCTGTTGCTTCTTTTGACAAGCCAACAGTGAAAACCCAAAAACTTCTCATTTCAAGTGACAAACGCAGCAAATCTTTACCTTTTTAAGAAGCTAAAATCAGCAAATGAAACTTTCACTTGAGAAATCACCAAAAATATGTGGCCATTAATTATCTTTCAGCCGATTAGTTGATTAATCATCGCAGGTCTTTAACAATCTCCTTTTTGCATCTTCACTTTCTCCTCCTGACACACATGCGCACACACACACACCTCCCTCCTGTCTAATGACCAGCAGTCATCTATCTGCACAGCTCTGTAGAGGCACAGAGCCTCCCCCCTGTCATTTATCACAATTTTCTCCAGCACTGTGTTGCGCCACACTCAATACCCACCTGTCGTTACTAATAACAGCTTAGGCTACAAATGAAATCCTCGGCTGCATTCTTCGGCTCTAATTGATAAGCCCAGGAGACCTGCAGCGAGGTGAACCCTGACGTCACAGCAGGGGTGTATTGACTTCCATCTATTTACCAGCCAGGAGAAAACAATCAATGTGAGTACTGGCGAGCGGAGGCGCTGCAAGTAAAGCAGACCTAATCACCGAGTAAAGGCCTTTTTTTTTAGGCAACATACAACACAGTGAGCTTCTGTGCAGGCAATCTGGGTGATGGGCTCCTGGACGGTTTGTGTAGTGATCTGCACCACTGAGCTGGTGATGGATGCAACAGTCCTCCAACCGCTGGGATTTATTGGACGTATAAAACTGAGTGAGAATGTAAAGTTTGGGTCGAACTGATAGATTCTAATACAATGGGCCCTTGGGAGCAGACATTAATGCTCCCCAGCTCCTTCTACATTAGAAGACAGGAAGATACCTCCACTGAAACAGAAACAACATTTGTGGCTTTTTGTTTCTTTTCATAAAGGATTTCTGATTCTTTGAATCCGAGTTTAATCTCTTTGTTTGATTCTTTATGTGGTCAGTTTGTTTCTACTCTTTGAAGAGGACTTGTGTCTCTTTGTTTCTTTTTTCAGTTTATTTGAATCTTTTGGTTTGTATTTTTCAGGTTGTCTTTTTGTAGTCCTAGTCAGTATTTTTGTGCTCAGTTTGTGTTTCTTTGTAGTGTATTTGTGTTTCTTTATAGTCAGGTTGTGTCTCCATGTAGTCCTACTGAGCATCTTTGTCGTGAATTTGTGTCTCTTTGTAGTCCTTTTTAGTATTTTGTTGTCAGGGTGTGTCTCTTTGTAGTCCTACTTAATATATCTGTGGTCAGTTTGTGTCTCTTTGCAGTCCTATTTAATACATCTGTAGTCAGTTTGCGTCTCTTTGTAGTCATATCAAGTCCCTGTAGCCTTTTTTGTGTATCCCCGTAGAGATTTCCAGTCTCTCTGCAGACCATTTTTGTGTTTGTTTGTTGTGTGACACTTTCTACTCTCTGGCTTCTCTCTGTTCTCACTTTGCTTCTAAACGCAGGGCAATGTGTTTTGTACGGCTAAATTGTCTCTCTTTGTGGTCCTTTCTTGTGTTTTCTAGTTGTGTTGTGGTTCTCTGTAGTCATTTGATTGACTTCCTGACAAAACATATTAGCAGTCACTTTTATCAGAGCCCTGTTCAGGGGCCTGTGGGGTCAGGGGGCCCCTGGGCCTGTGTCCAGTGGGCCCGTTCAGTAATCCATCTATTGCTGAACTGATGCAACCTTTAATGGCCAGACTAATCAGCTCCGTAATCTCTCTTTTTCAAAGAAAGTTTCTGTTTGCTGCTGAAAACAGGCTTTAAATCATCATTATGTCACAGGTTGATTTGCATATGAGTAATTTGACTGCCTCCTCATCGCTCTTGTTGCTGCCTGGATGAGAGAAAATAAGCAGCATGAACATGCATCAGCTGGATGGATGTGGAAGTCAACACATTGTTCCTGAGCGGCAGAAAGAGTGGCCTGGTTGGTTAAATGAACTTTTGCTAAATTAAACACCGAAGGCTCTGAAGAGTCACTTTATCTTGTGACAAAGTAAAGCAGGTTGGAAACAAAAGGTGGGGCAATTATTCATAATAAGAGAGCTCTGTGGTGGGTGCAGGAACCAACAGGTGTGGAAACCTGTGATTCCGGCAGTAGAAATGCTGCTTCTCCGGCCACTTTAATTTTGAGTCAGACAGGAGATGCATGTTGGTGGCTGTAAAGTTCACTTAACATAGGGCATGCTGTACTCTGCTGCTGCATGTTGGCATGGTGACTTTAAGTCTACTTGAGCAGAATTAATACCTGTTTCAACAGTTATGCATTTTTATTTAGATGCAGTTTTGCTGCACATTGAGGATTTGGGGATGTCACGATAACAAACAAGACAATCGATGGTCAGACAGGTAAACAACCTGTAGACAAATCAAGTTTCCCACTATCTAAACGAACATTAAAACACATTTATTGGAATTACTTGAGTTTTAGACATTGAGAATGAATGTGTTTTTTTAAATGAAGGTTTTGCAGACAGAGGCGAGACAACAGGACATGTGGGAACGAGGGATGGGGAATGACATGCGACAGAGGTCACAAACACGGGGACAATGGTTGTGGGTCATGTCGGCGCTGTAAGCCAGGACACCAAGAATCAAAAGTTCAGTCAAATGAAAGTTCTGCTCGAGGCTTAAAGCTCGGGCAGCAATTTATTTTGAGAGCATTTCTATTTGTATTTGTTGAAAATCCTCTTTAGATCCAGTCAGCAATCAATAAATGAAAAGGGTTTACAGAACAAAAGAATAAAATCTGGAATCTGTGTCTATAAAAGTCTGTCAAACCATTTCATTTGGACCGAATGAAATGATGGGATGACTAATCCAAGAACGGCAGAGAGAGAGAGAGGGAGGTGGGGGAACAGTGTGCTGTGTTCTCCTCCTGAACGCTCTCCCATGGACTCATCCCGCACCAGTTGTCAGACTGTGGACGTGATTGTGTCTGTGTCTGATAGTCTTAAAAATCGAGCTCAGTTTTAAGTTGCCTTCCGCAGCTTTAAGACTTCAGGTTAGAATAAGGTGGAAGTAAGGGTTAGGCCTGTAGCTGTCAGGGTTAATAAATTAGTAATACTTCCTGTGTACGCACAGCACGACCACGAGGACGCACACTGACAATCTCACACTCATAATGATATATTAATCACCATGCTGGCAGGCCTTGCTGATGATGTGTGAACGCACCTCTTTGTGCAGACATGCAGCGCAGTGAATGCATCTCCTGTCTTTGTTTTAAGTATATCAGCCCTTTAAAGTCCCGGGGTGGGCATCCTGGAGTAAACTGTGCTGCAGGATGGAAGAAAGAAACATGCCTTCGATTTTTTAATGATTGGATAAAGATGAGGCCGATTTGTGACTCAGGTTGCATTAATGAGCTCCACTGTACAGCTATGTGAAGTGCAGCTGCTGCTCCCAGATCTCACTCATTTAAATGGTTAGATTTTGTGTCATTATCAAAACAAGCCACGCACTAAGTGTGTAAAGTTTTACTGTTCAGAAGTAGGGATGTGGACGCTGGAGCTTGTGTGAGAACATTAAAGTCCAGTTTAATAATAGTCCGGCCTTTTGGTCAATATGCCAGAGGCTGTTTAGCTTTTGGTTTCGGAATGAGAATAATTTCACAGCTGGGTCACGCGGGTCTCTCAAAGCTGAGCGGCGCGCAAATAAATATGGAATGAGTCAGTCATATTTTAAGACGGCTGATGGGCCACGTACACGCTTTTTTCTCACTGCCTGAAATGCCAATATTCAGTGACCGTGTACGTTTTGATTTGATGAGGATTTGTCTGTAATGCGTCGGTAAAGCCAGCTATGGATGAGAATTGATTTTCCCCCGGTGACGGGAGCAGCCGAGCATCATAAGTAAACCACCAATTTATTTTTTCTCTTGGCAATAAACTTATTGACATTTTGGTGACAGGGGACATCAATTAGGGCCTCGGCTCCACTGAACATCATTTATGCTTCTTCAAACGTGCTATTATGTCAGCCTTCGCATTCTGCCACAATCAATACTTTATGATTTCAGTGCGCTTTGCTAGGACAGTGTGTGGTGGTGCATTATGCAGTGCAACCTTCAAATACATTGCATTCAGTTTTCTGAGGCCTGCTGTCCTCTGCTGTTTGACAACACGGAGGAGTTTTCTCTGTGTGTAGCGAGAAGTGGAAAAGTTGTTGGCCTTGCCTCTCGTTTGTTCTCCTGCAGTGCTGAACGGTTTGTGTTTGGAGAAAACACTCTGACATGAACATTTGTCTTCTTCATCTTTTCCTGCTGACCTCTCTGCCGTATTGATCTCTGCAAGATATCAGCCGGCTGGCACGCATGGTGCAGTGCCAGTCAGCCTTTGACCGCTTCACTTTATCTTTCACCAGGGTATTGAACTCATCACAAACCAGAAAATATTTTGAAGCCTGAAACTATCTTTTAGACTTTTGGCCAACATGCCAAATATTTGCCAAAAATTGAACTGATTCTTTTTTCCTCCTTAACTGGTTACAGAACCAAAATCTTTGGATAATTTCCATGTTTGAGGCCGTACTAAAGCAACTCTAGTCAACTTAAATCCTCTGCACCAAGTATTTTAAATGCAACATGTTTAATTTAGCTCAGAATGAAGGGTAATTTATTTCTAGCTATGCAGCAGCAGTGGTCGGCCCGGACATGTGCTGTGAAGACTGTGGGGGAGAGGGACGAGATAAGGAGGCACAGAAAGAAACTTTGGAAAGAGATGAAAAGGGAGAGAAACTCTTGTAGAGTGAGGGCAAAGAGAATGAGAGAGGAGGACAAAACCAGGAAAGGGTAAGGAAGGAGAGAATGATAAAAGGGAATATACGACCGGGGAAAGGTTCAGCCTAAGAGAATGAGACAAGAAGGAGAAGGAGGAGGCAGAAACCGACACGTGAGCAGAGATAGAGTGAAATCCCAAAGGGTTTCCTTTCTTCTAGCACTATCCTTCGTTTTCCTTTCTCAGTGAGAAGAAGAAGAAGAAGGAGGAGGAGGTGGAGGAGGAGGAGAGGAAAGCACTCGTCTGTCTCTCTGTGGAGATTGGAGAATGAGACAGCGTAACCATCTGCCTCTGATCACCTCCCTGTCTCCAGATCTTTTAGCTGACATCCCGCAAGACAGGCGGAGGAGGAGTAATGGAGGAGATTTCAGCACAGAGGAAAGCAAAGAGCTTTATTGAGCATGAGGGGCAGCCTGATGTCAGTGGAACTAGGCTGGCTCTTCCTGTCTAACAAGACAAAAGATGCTTTCATATGATAACAAGTTAAACCTTTGACTTGCTCGCCACGCTAGCAGCTCCGCGAGACTGTATGTAAGAGGACAAAATGGGATAAAACCAGAACTGCAGCAGAACCAGATTTGATCTAAATATGTCTTTTTATTCCAAATATTCTTCTTCCACTGTGAAGTGCAAACATGCTGATGTTCTGCAGGTCCCGATTACCAGTGTCACCATCTTAGTTTAGCATGTTAAGGCATGCTAACCTTTGCTCATTTGTACTCAACATGAAGTACAGTCAAAGGTCCTTGGAATTTCATGCATGAGTCCTGCAGATATCTGATCATTTACTAAAGTTTTGGACTAATTGATGACCTGATGATGTTCAAGTAGTTCAAACATTTCATTCAAAAACACAAATATCAACCTCATGATGGCACTAGATAGAAAGTAAAGGCGTCACCAAAGTGATTAGGACTCATCCTCTGGAGAACATGGATGTCTGAACCAAATTCCTTCTGATCCACTCAGTTTAGGAAGAAAGATTTCACTTTATGTAAATGAATATGTTTGATTCATCCTCTGGGAACAATGAATGTTTGTCCAAAATGTCATGGCAAAACATCCAATCGTAGTTGATACATTCAACTCATAAACGCAAATGTCATCCTCATGGTGGTGCCAAAGGGAAAAGTTAGTAAGAATTCTTCCTCCTTGGATCATGAATGGCTGAACTATATGCTGTTCCAATTAATTCAGTAGATGTTGAAATATTTCACTGAATAAGTGACAAATTTGACTGGCTAACGTGAGTGATATGATCACCAAAGCTTGCTTGGTGCTTCCTCTGTTAACCACGAATGTTTGTCCAAAAAGTCATGGCAAGCAGTTAAACAGTAGTTGATCAACTGTCAACTTCATTGTGGTGCTCAAGGGAAAAGTCAAGGAATCACCAACTTTAGTAAGAATTCATCCTCTGGGGAACATGAGTGTCTGAACTAACCTCAAATTAAAATTCATTCTGTAGATGTTGAGTTATTTTACTGATTTAAAGACAAATTTGAACTGCCAACAGCCCAAGAGAAATCGTGAAATGGTCATCATCATGGTTTGGTGCTTCCTCTGGTAACAATGAATGTTTGTCCAAAATGTCATAGCAAGCTGTCCAACAGTAGTTGATACATTTGACTCAAAAACCCAGATGTTGACTTCATGGTGGCCTTAAAGGGAAAAGTCAGGGAATCACCAATGTTAGTTAGAATTCATCCCCCTGGGGAACATGAGTGTCTGAACTAACCTCTGTTCAAATGTTGAGATATTTCACTGATTTATAAAAAAATATTGGACCGCCCACAGCTCTCGATAAAAAGGTGAGATGATCATTAAAGTTTGTGTGGTTCTTCCTCTGGTAACAGTGAATGTTTGTTCTCAATTTGATGGCAATCCGTCCAATATTTGTTGAGATGTTTCAGCATGGACCAAAGTAGCGAACTAGCATTGCCGTCCCCAGAGCATTGCCTCATGGAAGGCAAATAAACATATACAAATGCAGGCAATCCCTCCGAGATGGCTCAAGAAATTTACAAAGCCGATTCCTGTGCTCACACTTTGGAAGGAGTCCGGTTTAGACATACGTATGTGGGCTGGAAATACTGACTAGGTACACTTTGCCTGAAGGCATGAGCCAAGGAGAACGAAGCCATCTGTGCCGAGGAGACATGACAAGGCATCCCTCTCCCAACCACAGCTTTAGTGACAGCTGGAGAAGTGAGATGTTTAATATTTCATCTCAGACAGTCACATCTTCAATGGTGTTCTCCGAGCAACAAAGCCATTTTTCACCGTTCATTAGGATTTTTCTAAGCAATCAGCCAGCTGGATAGCGAGATAGAAAACTCCCCAATTAGGCCGCTATGGCCAAGGATTTCGTAGTCATTTAATCCAAACTATCTGTGTTTGTGAAGTCTGCTGCTCCGTGTGTGTGTGTGTGTGTGTGTGTGTGTGTGTGTGCATAAACTTGTGTATGCATGTGTGAGGTCTGAGTTTTAAATTACAACGCGACCTGCACGAAACATTAGAGACAGATAACCACTATATTTATGCAGAGACCTTGTTAGAATACTAAAAGTGCGACTGAGGAGAAAGAATAGTGGTTTCGTTATGCCACAGCGGTCCCAATTGGGGCATAGTCTTGGATTTCAACTTATCTCCTGTGCATTTTGCTCCCGCCAAACATAACACAGCTTCAGGCTCTTTCAAATGCAGGCCTTGAAAGCAATTATGGATGAAAAGTGGGAGGAGGAGGAGGGACGTTACCTCTCGATAAGCATTCCCTAGACGGAGTAATCTCACACTCCCTGCCTTTTGGCATTCTGTAGTTAGGGAATCACTGGGGAAGGCATATATTTTTGCAACATAAAGGAAGTAGAGGAAGATTTCTTTAGGCGGGTGTCAGCAGATGAATGGTGATTTCATGCTTCCCTGTGTTTTAACCTTCCGTGCCTGGTAAGCTGCAGCCTGTGGGGCGCTCTCGTTATTTGGCCCCTGAGAGACCTGTGAGAGATCTGTAAAGGTTAAATTATGAGAAATGGATGATACCTTTTGGCACAACATGGGGAGATAGATGACGGGCCGCGGCTGCCACCGCCTTCAACCTCGTTGAGAGCGAATGCAAACAGTCGGCAGGCAGGAAGCTTCGCAATAAAACCCAATATCTCTGCTTTTCCCTCCTCTGGCTCCACAGACGCACAAAGTCGGCTACATTACTCAGCTCTTTAGGCGTGATTAATGAGCATGTCCTCCATGGTGGGAGAGAGGAATGATCAAACTGTTACTTGTATTTTGCCGTAATTTCTTTCTCTATGCTGTGAGCATTTCCCTCCCAGATTAGAAACATATTGGATACCAAGGTTACTAATTACGGAGACCTGGGGTTTTCCTTAAACAATGAACCAAAAATCTAGTAAGTAAACTTAGCTAGCAAAGTATGTTAGGTAGAAGAAGAAAGGACTGAGCTGAAGTTGTGGAGGAAACCTCGACAGTAAGCGCCCAGCAGAATAAAACAGCCTTCCGTAGCCTTGTAGTATTCTTCTCATATGACATTGAATCGTTGCCTGTTCCATGATGTTCAACTCCAGTCGAAGCACTCATTACAGAGGCAGCCTTGATATATCCTATCATCCCCCCATTGAGGAGTCAGTGTCACGGCTGTTCATCGAAGGTTCTTTGGTCTCATGCTCTCACTGATGAGACGCCTGATTAAACTCCACTGGTGTTATGGAGTAAGCATATTTCCTGGGCGCAGACTGAGCTGCTTCCACCTCCTTTGCCTTCCTTTCTGCTGGAGGGTATCTATATTAATTCAGGTATTTTCAACAGCAGGGTCTCCATGGGACCCCAAGTCTCTGTAGTGTAAATCAAGTACCTTAAATAGTCCTTACTCTCTCAGAACAATTTTACATAAGGCATTGTTCCCTTCCCTGAAAAAGTCAAATACAAACGGGTTGAAGAAACAAATGTAGATGCTTCCATAAGGAAATTAGGGGTCACTGAATGGCCAAGGGAGTATGAACAACTGGTTAATCATTTCCCATTGGCTTCAGAGTCACCAGATCTCAACCAGTTGAACACCTGTGAGATGTTTTATCGTGACATGCCAGACCTTGACAACCATCAGGACTCCAAGGAGGGAATGGGTTTAAGGAAATGGGCTTAAAGGTGTTCAGAGACATATTACATTGAAAAGTTACCTACTTTTTAAGCTCTGGCTGCAAACAGTGGGCCAACAACAGGCAAATACTGGTTAAGTGGGTATTCAATTCGTATTTTGCTGTTCAATACAAAGCTCATGTTTTACCTGCCTTTCTTTTTCATTTGTGAGAAACCATCAGATTTCCTCACAATCAGAGAAAGTGTCTTCTTTGTGTTCATCACAGTGGACAGCAGAGGTTGTACCATTGTCTGGTTCAAAGGTGGTGTGGCCAATCTCTGGAGCAGAGAGCATCAGAGCAGCCAACCAGTTTGAGTTGAGTTTCGTCGCCCTCCATTTCCATCACCCCTCTCCGCTCTCATTGTAGTAGATTTTTCACTTAGTTGTCATGTATAATCCTCTCCTGAAGGTCTGCAGAAAACATTTCTGGTTGTTCTGTCAATTTTCTGCAAAGCTTTTCCAATGCTGCCAAAGCAGAGGCGTCACTGAGTTTTACCCGTGTGCAAGGACAGATGAGGAAGTAGTAATTGAGGAGCGTGGAGGACAGAGTTTGTCCTTCCAGCTCTGACACGGTGTGAACATGTGTGACAACAGGCAATCATTGTGGAAAGCTGCTGTGACTGCTGAGTTGTTTGTCTCACAAAGTTTTTCATACCATCCCGTCACACCTTTTGAGAAAGTAAAACTCTCTCTACGATAGTCCCGGAGAAGTTTGTGCACATCAGTGTTCGCCTTGGGTATTAACTTCATTGAGGTCTTGTAGCTTCAGCAAGTGGGTCACACTGACATGTGGGTCACCAGAGGAAGTTTTCATTATTGTCTGCAAGGCAACATTGATTTTAGGAGGGGGAAGGGGGGACAGGCTGAAGCTAACTGTCTCCACACATTCACATTCAAACAGCTCGCTGACTCAAATTTCATGCGGTTAAGATATAACGTATAGACAGTATGTAAAGTGAATTTTCCACTGAATATTTCTGTTTGACTTTTCAGCCACAAGTATGAAAATAAGTATTTCCATATTGTCTCTGAAAAATCATGTTTATCAATCATTCTGCTAATGCGGATGGACCTTGGTACTAATAATACCCATGAGCCTCTGCTTTCGTTGACAAAGAGATAGCAAACTAATTTTTTTGAGATTGGCCCGAAGAAATAAAATTATTTAAACTACAGATTGGATGATCAAGTTTTCTGTTAACTAACTGCATGTCACACAATGTTAAGCTCTTTGGATGCTTCGTGGTGTAATAGATGTTACGTCATCATGAACTTTTACACAAGTTTGTGCCTAAGATAAGATATTTTCAAACCAACTTGTTCTTCTTTTGGACTGACCAGAGGAGCTTCATGTCCATCAGGGCTGTCAGAGCTACAACTGTGAATCCGTTGATATGGGAAAAGTGGAATGGAGCCTGTAATACTTCCTCCCAGTTGGTAATTTTCCTGGGCTTAAATGTAAATTAGGGCATTGATTTAGCTTAGCGCTTAAATCGGCATCCCATGTACAGAGGCTATAGTACTCGATGTGGCGGCCCCAGCTTTGACTCCCGCCCTCTGCCCTTTGGCGCGTGTCACCCCCCCATTCTCTCTTCCCCTGTTTCCGGCACTACCCACTGTCCCTTCTATGAATAAAGGCATGAAAGGCTAAAAAAAAGAAGTTAATTAAATCTTGTTTAAAAAATGTCATGACAACAGCACAGACGATTTAGAGGGATTTACACTCCTTCATTGGTTTGCTATAAATATGGTTCGACTCATCAAAAGACATGTTCAGGAACAACAAAGAAACAGTCTTCACAGTTGTGGTGCTGAAATACTCAGATAACCTTCAGCAAGTTTTTCAGAGCTGCACAAAAGTTTGATCACCCTTAAAATCAAGTGTTGCTCATGAGTCCTTGTTTTAATTATGCTTTTAATTTTCATGCACTTGTTACCCGTTGTTTTTCTTTTCTTTTCTTTTTTAACTTATTTTTTATTCAACACATTTTACAAATCTACGGTTACCCTAAGCGGACATGCATCCATACATTATATTTACTCAGTTTCATGTGATAACCAGTAATTTCTGTCAAGATTTCGACGTATTTATCTTGTTATATTGAGATAACAACTCGGCACCACTGTAACATCAGATGATCATAACTCGTTTCCCCAGAGCTGCAAAAGCACAAAACAAACATAGAAACAGGCTTAACTTACCTCATTAGTGTGTGCAATAGCAGCATGGCATGTCCTGGTCTGTAATATCACTGTGACCTGTGTAGATGGACAGTAAAGTATCCCATTATTACGAGAAAACCAGCTTCATTATCCCTAGATGGCGGGAAAATAAGTCGAGATCTTGAGAAAACAACTGGAATAACTCGTTATCATGGGAAAAATATATAATGTATGGATGCATGTCTGCTTAGGGCTTCCGTACAAAACAAACCACATATAGGGGATGGTTTTTATTTGCTTTTTCAATGGTTCAATCTACCTGTAAATGAGGGTCGCCTCCTCAATTATCCCTCGTGTATAAATAAAGGTTGTTTAATTGATTATAATAATGATTAATTTATTTTCATGACAAACCATAAAACAAAGTTACATCAGACTTTACAGTAAAAACAAAATTTAAAAGTAGATGAAATCCAAAATGTACTGTAAAATAATTTTAATAATTACAACAAAAACTATAAGTTTGGAAGAAGCTATAAGATAAAAGTCAGTTTTATGAAGAGACTTAGAAACAGACGCTGAGCTACTGCAGCTGAGGGGCCTAAACAGAAAAGGCCCCGCAATGTTGGTGCCCCGTGCGAGGCCCGGCAGGAGGGTCTGCAGCAGTTAGCAGATCTCATAGGGAAACAGTGAAGGACAGCAAGCATCAGAGTGATGTGCTCGCTGCTTAGTTCTGTCCTCTGTTGTTCTGTTGAAGAAAAATCAACCTGTGCTGAACAAATAAACTGAATCACAGCCTGACAGCTTCTCTGTACAATCACTGGATGCCTGTTCTTAGAGACAAAAAGCTGGAAGTCATGTGGGAGCTGTTTTTATTGTGAATCACCTTGCAGGCAACTTTTTAAAAGGTTGCTCTAACTTTTTTTTTAGACTTCAGATTGTTTGCCAGCAAAGCAAAAGCTAAAGATTATTTCCTCCTTAAACGGCAGTAAGCTGTGCGTATGTTTCTGATCGTGCCAGCAGGGATTAACTTTTAACCTTTAAAGGAACTTCACTTCTTTTGAGTCAAGTTATCTTTTGAAATGAGTCGGTCTCAAACTGCAGTTTTTAACAGAAAAGATAAACAAATATAACTTTCTTCAACGCTTTTTATCCCTCAGTTGTTTCAATTGAAGCGCTCTGCTTTGGTTAACAAGCTCAGAAATGATCCCCAAACACCCAAAGATCAGTGTTGAGGCTTTAAAACTCTTACAAAGTTACGTTTCCAAACAACAACACTAAGTAGGGAAGGAAAATAAAGTTTCTTCCACTGAAAACACCCCTAATTGTCATTTTAGCGCAGAAGAAGAATGATATAAAGACATCTGGCTGCAGCTAATAAGATTTAACAGACGCAGAGGCTCATCTCAGTAATGCTAAAGAGTGTCTGTCTGTTTATGAGCCGAAGACGACTCCATTTCCTCAGCTCGTAATCAGTGTTAATTCCGTCCTCCATCATCATCTCATTAATAATGCAACAAAAGCCCCAATGATGATGATAGCATCAGATGCTCGGCTAATAACTGAGAGGAACAGCATCGACTGCACCGACATTATTATAACTTTAACTGCTCTGAACTGTATGTGACAAACTTTAGCCACAGAGCAGACAGCTGTGCAGCAACATAAAAAGTGTCAATCTGAGGTTATTTATGGCAGTTTATGCATCTACTTCTCTACAAATGATGTTCTTTTTACTCCATGTGGCAGTTCCTATCCAGATGAAACAGTTATATCAAAGACAGGTTTAGGTTTAAAAATGCTATGTTATTGAATTTTACGGAAACCTGGTCTATAGCTGTGTCCCAATTCAGGGGCTGCATCCTTTGAAGGACGTATTTCAGGTTGATTCAAGTTGATTGTGTCACAATGGCGCGTCGGAGGCTGTCCTATTTCAAAGCTTCCTTCAGAAGCAGCAAATGTGTCCCCTTTTTTCCCGGGCTTTGAAGGATGCACCCGCTGGATCCTTCATGGCCCGGCGGACTCTGAAGCAGCCGAGTAGTACACTTTGAAATGTAAAGGTTTCTGGTTTCAACTCAATTGAATAGCTAGCGATACAAATGTGAAAAAATATTGACGGGGGCTTTCTTTAAAATGATAGGTAAAGTGACGTGACGTTCATTATGTTAGCTTGTTAGCCAGCTCAGCTAAGATACCTGTTGCTAGGCGACCGGAGCGGAACTTTGTGACTCAAAGGTAAGGGCGGGAACAGCCAGTGACGCAAACAGGAAATCCTCTGTAGACCAGTCTCATTTCAGTTCGGCCTAAGCGGTCTAAACGGGCTACAAAGACTCATCCGTCATAGATCGCGTCCTTCAAAGGACGTAGCGCCTAAATTGAGACACGGCTCATGTCTGTTTCAGGCACGTTTGTCAAATATTTCACAACACCATGAGTTGTTATTTCTCCAAACTTCTCACATGGAGACACTCAAATATTTGTCCAGGGAACTTTAGGCCCTGGACAAATAAGATGCAAATATTTGAGAGAAACACAGATTTATTCAGCAATAAATGTGATAGTGTGCTGCATATCGATTAATTACTGTCAATGCAATATATCACTAAACTCTTTCCTGTAACATTTATATTTTTAATCTAAAACTTTTTGTTTAATTTTTTACTGTATTTTTTACATTGGTGATTGCTCCACTTCCTTCAAGAGCCAGCTAATGGAGATGACCTTTAAGTATCTCAGCATAAGCTGTCAAGCTCATCCCTAACAATAGTAACAAGCTCCTGAAAATCACCCAGATTTCTTCTTAAATAATCTCCTCTATCACCATAAGTTATGGTCTTATGTCAAAGGAGTAAGCATTTAAAAGTATTAGTATTTAGTTTTAATAAATGTTCAAAATATCACCATTTAATCTCATGAACGTTCCTGATATTGGGTTTGAATTGGGCATAACTAGATGATATATTTACTACAAAGATTGCACAGTGTATTTTGTGAAGTGTTGACTCGCTGTAGTCTAGGCTGCTGGGGTTTTAATGCGGGTTGTTGATGTTCAGTTTTGTGTTGTGGATTGTGCACTCTGTGGAGGGGAATTTAGCTCTGTAATAATATAGCACACGCTAACATTACAGAGCCATCATTTAGCACAGCAATCACAGCTTTGACAACGAAGAGGAATCTCGGCTATCATTTCATGTGAATGCTAACTGCTAACTATGATATGATGACAGCAAAGCATTTTGAAACTCGCCATTCATGACCAAATGAAAGAAGCGTGTGCTTCTGACTGAGACCTTTCAAACACACTGCACAGTGTTGAGAAATGGTCTAAATAAGCCGCCTTTCTAACAATAATGAATGTTTATTTTAACTCAGATTTCTGTGGATGCTTAATGAAGCTCTCAACTTAGATGTCATCTTTTATATTTTCACTATTTCAAGCCATATTTCCCGAGGCTTCAACAGAAGGATCTGAGTACTTCACCACTGTGGCTGTGTGCCTCACTTTTCCTGCGTCCTTTTTCCTGAAAGCCGCTGATCAGGCCTCATTAAGGAATAAAACGTTGTGGGAGCTCCTTCCCAACAGAAGGCTGTTAGCATGCAGGCTGCATTGTTTGCGTTTTTATGAATTCCTGCTGGGTAGAATCCTCTGAGGATCGCACTAATGAGGCTCATCACCTTGATAAAAAACCCCGAAAGAAAGCCTGAGTGATTTGTTGATGCGACTCAGTTCCAAAGCTGCTGGCAGGAATGTTTTCAAACTGTGTAAATGTGACTCTCTTTCTCGCGTGTTCCTAATCACCAGTCTGGCTATTATCACATCTCAGGTGGAGCCCATTAAGTAAATGAATAGGCATTACTTGGGCAATAAACATTAGTGATAATTTCATCAGTGTTTTCCTATTAAAATGCTGCAGTACCTGCTCTACGATCCACTCGGCCCCACTGCAAGTTTTTTTATTCTCATCATAATTAAAAATATTGATTTGAGTAATTTGAGATTTCACCTTCAATTGTGGAAGAAACACTCGATGCTGTTCGATTGTTAATACTGATGTAACGATGGGCAAACAGCTCAGAGTAGTCTGGTTTTTGCAAGTCAAGTCAATTTTCAAAACAGAAACCAAAGAGTGACCAAAAGATAAATCTGAGGGGTTGTGAGATTATGCAAGAAGTAAACAGTTGTGCCACGTACAATAGTAATTTTTAGTTTTTATGATTTTTTCTGTAATATCAGCTTATTCAGGAAATATTAGAAGGTATAATATAACCTCTTTCAAACTGCTATTTAAAAAAACCCACATGAGTGATGTAAACATGAGAAGTTTATCACAGAGAGATAAACATTTGTTAGCACTAATTCACCAGTCAGCTGCCATCAAACCGGGTCCAAACCGGGTCCAAACCGGGTCCAAACCGAGAGCACAGTGAGAGGAGATACTTAAAAGGGCTCCTGTCAAACCTTTAAAGGTGGAAATATGATACTCATGTTTCTTTTATGTTTTGAGGAATTTTAAAGATGTAATGTCGAAGATCTCAGTTTGTTCTCTTTGGCGGCACCTGTGGCGACAGTGTTGCATGTGTGACGTCCACGGTTGGCTCCGGTTGTAACTCTTGATTTTCCTCACTGACGGTCGCTTTCCTTTTTAGACTGTTTGCCTTCATCTGAGCGTCGAATTAGTTTCTTTTTCTTTGGATTTTCACTTATTGTTGAAGTTGTATCTGTAGTCATCGATCTTTTCTTTGTTTGTTCAGCCATAGTAGATTACTGTTTAGTCGCATCACTTGCAGAGACCGAAAAAACAGCCGCTTAGCTCCGCCTACCCTCTCTGGCAGACCAACCACTGCTGGCTGATGGAAAACGCGTCACTAACTGGGCTGCTTGGGATTTTTTTCGTCGCCACAGACACCCAGTCCATAATTCTGCTGTGGTGTTTAATACACGCACACACACACTCACTCTAGTCGGTGACTGTGTCTCATTATCCCCAGTCCCAGCTCATAATAGACACACTCCAGCTCGAATATTCAGTATTGGAAAGGTTTTCAGAGGAAGCAGCTCTTTCCGCCACACAGGGACTGTAGTATCGGCAATGTATTATTGATGTCTTCTTCTTGTTTTTCTTGGGCTTGTTGTTATTTTGCCAGAACACAACAGTAATTGCTCCTTTGGGATTGAGCTCGACGGGATTTATTACACTCGCACTCCAAGATTTAACAGCCAGTCTGCAAACTGGAGGAAGAAGTTTCTGCGTCGGTGTGAAAATTGCCGGTTTGCCCTTGTTCAAAACCAACCTGTCATCTCCAGTTTGACGGTTAACAGTACGCCCGAGTGCCACATTAAGATCTCCTCCCGCCATCCCTAACTGTGCATATATTGTGCTTCACGCTGGGATTTTACTGCACCTTTTATCTTTTCAGTTTCATTTTCAGCTCGCTGTATCTCGTGTAGAAACAGGACTTTTTGAACGTGAATTGAACACGAAACAGTGTCACACATCTCGTGCTTGGACGTGTTCTCCATGCTGTTACTCTCACCATACATCTCCTAAAGTCTCCGTGGAAAGTGAAAATACACATTTGACATCAAAGTTGAGAGTCTCGTGATGCATTCACTGTAAACTGGGTTAAAGTAAATGTTGCCGACTAATAGAAAACACATCTCAAAAACAGCTCATTTTGCAGCATTTCTGAAGACTGTGGAGGCGGGGCCTATCACATTTTGATTGGCATCTGCCTGGCTCTAACCACAACATTGACACATGGGACAGTGTAGTGCAGACTTACACATTATGTTTGAGTCATCCAAGTCAGAATCAGAGGAGGAAGCAGACGTGGAAATATTTTTATTTCTTTACCGCATAGCGAGTTACAGAATGCTTCACCATCCAAATCATAGCATGTAGAATATACATGCAACGTTAGATCCGTAGCATTAGCTGCAGGTGAACTATTACGTTAATTAACTGACGCTTAACAACCGCCGCCAAGAATAGATCATTAACGACCCACACTAAACTCCTGCAGCCATCTCTGATCACCTGGGGCCTTCAGTGGTTGGGCTGCTGGTGGAGCTATGTTAGCTGCTGTGTAGCTGCCGTGTGAATTTTCATATGATTGATTACTATTATGTACATAAATAATACATTACATTGTTAGAAGCCAATGTTTGATTTGTGTTTCCATTGGCTTTAACAACATCATCTTCTTAATTAGGTGTGTTGTTTAGCTCGCCTACAGTCCCAGTAAGCAATCAGAGAGGATTGTGGGAGCATATCAGAACTAGGATAATAAATAATGTGATTATTGAGGCGAAAGTGAGCCAACCCACGATTATGTCGTGTATCTACCTCCAGTATCTATCTATTCATTTGACTTGCAATCTCCTCAAACCCAGACTTGTCTTCAGGTGTCAGGGCTGCGTTCAGGGAGGGGAATCCTGCAGATGTTTTAATGATGTTTGCTCGGCGTCGCATAATGACCTCGTCAGATATCAGAACTTTTGCGTCCGCATCTCTAACTTTCCGTCTTCAAAGGATGCCCCTGAAATCCCGGCGTGTCTCTGTGAAGACCCTGCCCTACATTTCTTGCTCTCCAAAGTGCTTCTCTCTCTGACAGCCACTCCTTTTTCTTGCTCCTCTTTTTCATCTATCAGATTGCCTTTCATTTCCCTCCCCTCCTCCGCCCGCCTCTGTCTGTCTGTCACGCCGCCCTCCCCCTTCCTTCTCCTGCCTCTCTCTCTCCCTCTCTCCCTATCTTTTCTGGCTCCCTCTCTCTTCCTAATGTCCCTCTGTCATTTCCTCCCTGGCTCTTTCCTCCTCTATCTTCTCTCCGCTCGCCACCTCCTGCTGCAATTTCGCAGCAGAAAGAGAAGCGAGGGAGAGATGCTCTGACCTGGTAAATTGCACCTCATCTTTTGTATTCATGCCAAGGCAATCATTCCTGCAGGGATATGTCTGTGGGGTCCTCACAGCAGTAGCTCTCTCCGCCTCTATCTGGGTGGAGGTTATAGGGACAAGCAATGGCTGCATCATTGTGCACTCTGCACCAGCGGCCAGCAGGCTGATATGGAGCCAATTAGGGTAACGCAGTGTGTGCTGTAACACGCTGCAACCCGTTTCTCTCCACACTCCTGTTGCCTCGACATGTTGGGATGCTCAGTCCGGCCTCTCCAGCAGCTCGGACTAATAGAAACTCACAACAAGTGCTCTCCTCTCACGCAGGAGGAGGTGAGGCCGAGGAGGAGAAGGTTATATGAGGGGGAAAGAGAGAGAAAAACAAGTTGCAGCATTCTTCTTCTCATCTTCTTCGTGCAGGTGGTGAGGGGAGTTAAGGTTTAATGACACGGAGTCGTGCCTGCAGGGCTGACTCAGGCTGCGCACGAGCAGGCGAGGCTGTTTGGTGTTCTGGATACAAGAGCATTTCTGATCGGGGCGGCGGAGCAACAGAGAGGAGGGTGAGACAGACACGAAGCTGTGGATTCAGAGTGGGTGGGACCAATAATAATAACACCTGTGTGATACAATCTGCTGCTGTCACGGCGGTTTGGTTGAGACAGTCACAGAGATGATGCTGCAACTTTGAGGTCAGTTTTAAGGACGTATAATTTGGTGTTCTAGGTTGTTATTATATTCTTTATGTTTTGTTGTGTCGGCTTCCTGTGTGTAACATCTTGAAACAGCTTTCAAATCTTTCAGTGCAACAGATGAGAGATTTTCACGCTTCAGATGATTTCAAGGCCAAGATGAACGTGTTGTTTGCTTTTTACTTTGTGTCATGCACATGAAATGTCAAACCTTTATAAGACACAAATCAAGTTGCGGAGTTTGAACATTCAACTGAATTTCATTTAATTACATGTTATTTTGAAGCTGAGTCTTAAAGGTATATTAAGTAGGACTTTCCTAGAAAAATAAAGTACAGACTTTTACAACTAAAATATAATATAAATCATCACTTATGGGCCTCCATACATGTGTGTTGGTGAGTTTGTGTGCAGACCCTTGTGAGACCCTTCCCTCTGCATCTATTCTGTTGTTTTGCTTTGCACGGGATGTTTTCAGGAGGGGCGCTGTTGTCGTTCCCTGAGCCAATCACAGCGTATAGGTGAGTGTGGGAGTGGTTTAGATTAGCAACTGGGCCCCATTCAGACCAGCGAACATGGCGAAAGAGCGATGCAGAGTTGGCCTTCTTTCTGTTGGACAGGTGGGTGCTCAAACCAGGTAGGACAAGCTAACCGGCGGTTAGCATGCTAGCGTAAAGGTAGCCGTGATGCTGTCGGTGTTAGCTCGGCGGGGTGGGCGTGTTTTCGCACGAGACAGTGAGAGTGAGCTTCTGGTGACGAAGAGCCCAGGAGGAGGGGCCCAGTTTGAATGTGTTGGTGACAAAATGCAAAGAAAAATCCTACTTGTTATAGATTTAAACTAAACATTCTCTTTGTCTCGCAAGTTTGACAAATAAAATCTGCTACACAAAAGGTTTATTTTTTAATTCTCTGGCAAAAAGAAATCTGCGTTAAATTCAGGTAATTTTCCTAAAATACGTCCCTTATGTTGTCATACGAAGGACATCAAAAGTAGAAGTCCGTCAAGAAGCATAACTAGATTATTTTGCAAACATTGAGCATCCATCTATTATCTATACGGCTTATCCTGTTCAGGGATGCTGGGGCCTTGAGTCTATCCCAGATGCATCGGGCGAGAAGCGGGGTTACACCCTGGACTGATCACCGGTCGATCACAGGTCTGACACACAGAGAGACAGACAACCTTTCACAGTCACTTTCATATATACGGGCGATTTTAGAGTCAATGAACCTAACGAGCATGTCTTTGGACTATGGGAGGAAGCCGGAGAGAACCCAGGCATGTACGGGGAGAACATGCAAACTCCACACACAAAGGCCCACTATGTCTCAGCCGGGATTCGAACCAGGAACCCTCTAGCTGTGATGCAACAGTGCTAAAAACTGCACCACTGTGCATCCCAATATTAGAGCAAAGGGAGTTAATTTGTCAGAATTTAGTTTTGCCCTCTTTTCTGGATTCAAAATCAGACATGACACCATGTAGAGGAAATATTATCGTTATTTTTCAAAGAAATCAATGTGGACTGTTGTGTGACTGCTGGCCCGCTCACGTTGGCCTTCATTTCATCAGACTGGCCTCAGCGTTACTCCTAAAGGACATCGTTTCATGGTTCTAAATAAATATTGAGCAGCGCTCGCTGAGTGTAAACAGTGTATTAGAGCGATTCTGCAGTTTGTTTTCCTGGTAGAGTGATATTTGTCCAAAACCACGTGTTGGAACAATAATGACTCCTCCGTTTCCAAACACCGAGCAGCAGCGCTTCTGCTGGCACATCTGCAGCCTGCCTTGCATCTCTGCAAATGAAAAAGAGACGGAGCAAATATTTGAAGCTGTAATGTGACTTTAACTTGAGATTTAGTGGCTGAACGAGCACGAAGCGCTACTTTGATCTCTGCTGCAGAGCATGAAACCTGTTTTTTTTCTAATTGTGTAACAGGATGGTCCAAACAGAAACAAACAGAACATGGTCCAGTGATGAGAGGCTCAGTATGTGCCATACTATCCAAGCCCGCCTGTACTCTGACAGTCTGGGAGCCAAAGATAACATGTTGCATCTTTGGTTCTTCTTCTCCTGCTGCTGCATTTCTCACTCAAAGACACCGTGTGGCAAAATGTGCCACATTTAAAGAAAAGACATTTTATGATGTCATCGGTTTCAGTGTGATCTCTCTCTGGGCGCCTCACTGTTAATGATACAGAAGCTGTTAAGAAGCCGATATTTCTAAGTTTATTTGACATTAGATTACAATCAGTTCATCCCTAATGTTTCAGCTGCCATTTACAGCTTCATCCTAACATCGTCTTTTAACCTTATCCTGATCAGTCGAGCTACAGCATTCCTCTCTGACCCCAGTCTGACTGGCATGATGTAGACTGTGCTTATAAGCCTGCTGCGTATTTCAGATGAAGTTCTCCCTCCCTTTGCTTATGTGCACATTCTTGTCTTTATGTATCCTCATCGCTACGTGAAACAACAACAACCTCAGAGCTGAAAACGTACACGCAAAAAACTTGGTAGATACAACACCATTAGGGTAGAGTCGAGCGGTGGAGTCGGTCGTTTCGCAATTGGAAGGTTGGGGGTTCACTCCCTGACTGCTACAGTCACATGTCGAAGTGTCCTTGGGCAAGACACTGAACCCCGAATTGCTCCCAAAGTGAGTCACATTACATCATGATTAGATCTTTGTACTTAACATAGCAGCCTCTACCATCAGTGTATGAATGTGTGAGTGAATGGCTGAATGTGACGTGTTGTATGCAGCCATTACCTTTAGTGCAGGGATTTAGTGACTTTAAAGGAGCAGTTCGTCCCGGGAAAAAAGCCACTGTCAGTCAAAGCTGGTGTTCTCTGTAATCGATAGAAGCAATAATATTTGAAATTGGCGCCATAGCTGTGGAGATCGTTGTACAAACAGCTCGTGCTTTCGCGTATTCTACATTCCTACAACACCCAGCGTGCATTGCGCCTCTCCCTCTGAAAGGAACGGCCCAGCGAGAGACGCTGGAGTGAAATACTACTGTTTTCGCTGCAGGCAACGGCTCAGAGCGGAACAGAATCTGAAATACGATAAGAACATACTGGTGGATCGTCTAAAAAAATCTTCACGTCTGCAGTCTACATTTCAAACCTGACGATTCCGACGAGACGTGACATCGGAGGCGGGCGTCCTAGATTGAGGAAGTGTAGTTTAGCGAGCTCCCTGGCTCCACCAGACTACATAAAACGTTTCATCTGGTTTTCCAGGGCCCATCGGAGAAGCGGATAGCGTCCTCCAAAGGCACAGAGCCAAACTGCATTTTTTATTATTTTTACCATAATGGCATTAGCTCCCCGTAATAGCATGATAGGACTGAGGTTGAAAAATTACGAACTGGCCCTTTAACGCCAGGGCTTGAGCACCCTAGTGCCAAGGTTCAGAACAAACCTAATTTGTTTGGGCACCAGCGTGGACTAAGCGCGGCTAAGACGGTTGTAATTGGTGTAAAGAAATACAAAAAATCCAGAGCAATTTCCCCCCTTGGTGCAGAATAATACTGACCTCGGCCTGACCTTTTTCAAAACAGAGTGTGGAGATACATGTGTTTATGGGAAATTAGTATTATCCTCTCTCTTATCTGCCCTTTTTTAATAAGCACAAACAGCATGATGCTCTGCTTTATGCTTGTCAGGCTGAACTGTAGCGTAAATGTGGGAGTCTGTCTGAAGTTTTCCTGAGGTGAGTTTGATCGCAGGACATCTTTACTCACAAGTGCTGGATGCTCTTTGTTATGTACGTCATATGCCTGTGTGAGTGTGAGAGAGACTAACTTTGATGTCCTCTAGTAGTCGCATTCCTCTTCAATGGCTGTAAACTTTGAGTTTAATCACAAACACATGCACATCTAATCATCTGTATTCTAGCCCCGACACACCAGTTCCCTCCCCCCTTCCACTGACAGGATCATCAGCCATGTCACAAAAAACCCTCTCAACCTCCATCAATAAATATTCATTAGTCTCTTTTTATCCCAGTTGCTATTTTTATTTGTCTGGAGTAGATAATTGCCCTCCATCAAAGTCGTCTTCTATTTGAGGTGCTCACGCAAAAACTCTGCCCTAATTAAGAGCCGAGTGTCGGATCAGCCGGAGCTGTCAACCTGCAGGATCGCTGCTGACCGCTCGAATCCCTAATTACCCCGGTTTCCATATCCAATCTCTCCTGCTCCTCCTCCTCCTTCTTCGTCTTCATTAGTTCCCAGCAGGCCTCGCTCCTCGTCTCAGCTCTCTCTCTCTCTTTAATGACTGGTCAAACGTTCATGCTGGACAAACGGCTCCAAATGAACCCTCCTCAATCCACTCCGCACTGCAGCTCTTAACCTGCCAGCGTGTGTGTGTGTGTGTGTGTGTGTGTGTGTGTAATAGGTGTTAACAGCACAATAAAAGCAAGAGCAGGTTTGATTCTTCTCCAGATTGAACGCCTTTACTGCCATAACAAAATTCACTTTTCTTCTCAGCTCTGGCCTCCAGCTGTTGAGATTTCGCTCTGATCGTCACGCTGTCCCTCCCATTCGCTCCCTGCCATCAACTCTACTGCATGTCGTTACTCTTTTCATTTATTCTCTCCTCGTTCTCTCTGTTTTTCACTGTCCATTTCATTTCTTTAATCCTTGCATGTCTCCTTTAATTCCCTCTCCTCTCCATTTAATCATCATATCATAAATTGCACATTTGTAGGAACCAGCTTAACAAATTAACTTATTTTTTAGGGCATTTTTGTCCCTTTCTATCTGATTTTATGGCTTTTTTTTTGTACTCCCTTTTCCCGGGCTGTTTTCCTGAATGATGACATATTGCATTAGCATTGCAAGGATCCACCCGACACATCCCAGTGAGTTTTAACTTCACCCTGCTGTCAGAAACAGCTGGCTTTACAGGGGGTTGTGGTGTCTTCTGCTCAGCAGTGTTCATGCTGATTCTGATGGCATTTCTCCGTGTTGTCGTTTTATTTGCTGCAGCTGCTGTGCCACGTTTTTTGAGCCATTGCTGTAAGGATGTGGGTCAGTGGAAATTGTTTGTTGTCCAAACTGAAGTTACTCACCACCAGCAGGTCAAAGTGAAATAACTCATAATCTACCAAAATCAAAGTTCAGCAAGTTTGAAAAATAAATGCAAACACTTCCCAGATATCCAGACAGTGTTGCATGTGTGACGTCCACGGTCGGCTCCGGTTGTAACTCTTGATTTTCCTCGCTGACAGTCGCTTTCCTTTTTAGACTGTTTGCTTCATCTGAGCGTCGAATTTGTTTCCTTTTCTTGGATTTTCACTTATTGTTGAAGTTGTATCTGTAGTCATCCATCTTTTCTTTGTTTGTTCAGCCATAGTAGATTACTGTTTACTCGCAACACTTGCAGAGACCAGAAAAATCAGCCGCTTAGCTCCGCCACTGTGCATACTGCAGCTACACAAGAACAGTTTTTGGCTCAACAAGGGCTGCTTGTTTCCTCTGATGTCTGTAGAGTCTGAGGGGAGAACATTACATGAAGCAAGTGAAAGAATCGGCTGCGGTATTTACTGAGTAAACCAGCCATTTCACTGCGGACGATCTGCACATCGTGACTCTCTCTCTCTCTCTCTCTCTCTATCACAGTCACAAGCTCTATTCGCACGGGACTAGTATTACCTGGGGACCTCTAGTCTGTGATCTTAATCCTGTGTGAATCGGTCATGTCTGTAATTTGTGACAAAGTGCAAATGACCTACCATATTTTGGCATCTCAGTAATTTGTGGTTGAATATTTTATTCTTGTGGAATATTGCAGAGGAAAACAGAGTACAGGAAGCAGATGTTACATGAAGCCTTCATGTTTTCAGTCATATCCGGGGGGGATCATGTCTGTAAATTGTAGTGAAATACAGACTTTGCTTATCCTGTACGAATGCGCCGCACAAAACACAGACGTGAGGGGGTCATTTCTAAATCACATGAGGTCTCCAGGTAATCCTCGTCCCGTGCGAATGGGGCTATAGTCAGGGATGACACAGGGCTGACCTTTGCGCCCTCGCTCACATCTGAAGTAAATGAACAGTTAATGTGAGAGTGTATTTAAAGCAGGGTACGTCCAGAGCACATACATCTAATTAAACATACACATCCTGCACTGGTGTTATTCATGGGGGACTGTTAATTTGTTGTTTCAAAGATGAATCCGGGTTTAATGTTTTCCTGCTCTTGGCCGCGTGGCGTTCACATTTTGTCCCGCTTTAAGCTCTTCAGCTACTTTCTGATAGAACTCGCTCTGTCTCCTCTCCGCCGCATGACTCTGGAGAATCAGTCACCGATGAGCCGTGGAGGCACAAAAGCTGCATTCAGGACCCAGTGATCAGCACATGAGCGGGGCGACATGCAATACAAGACACTCGCATGTATATTGAGGTCAGAATTCCCCACTGTCTTTTCTTTTTGAAGAACTTTCAAGAGCTTTTTGCTCCAAGCAGCCATTAATTTCTGCCCGTGGGTGGAAGGCGTCTCTCTGAGGAGGCTACAGAAACAAAGGCGTCTTTGACGAGCCTAAAGGTCACGCCGGAGGAGACTGGAAATGCTCTGTTCTGTTGTGCTATCTCTGCGCCGTACTAGAGAGCCAGACAGCTTCCTGCTGGGCCGGATGATTGCCGCCTCTCAGCGCTCACATTTATCGGCCATATCCTCCTTTTTCGCATCCTTGAAGACACCGGCATCCTCGCTAAGCCCCCCGCTCGATCCCTCTGCTTTCACCCACACAAAATCAATATCGGCACTCGAATGTCATTTCTCCGCTCAAAGGGGGTTTGGCGTACGTCAAGCGTAATGGTTCACTGCAGTGTAAGTATGTCTTTTCCTCAAGGGACCCCGCTGAGTTAGAGGAGAGGAGGGGGAGTCGGGTGTGGAGTTAAAGCTGATTTCATGCCCCCTTAAGACCCATGTGAGTTTTAACCACCAATTATTGCCTGTGTTACCCACGGGCAGCCGAGGACTCTGAGCGCCAATCAGGCTGAGGGAACTGCAAAATCTTTTCCTCCTACAATCACACAGTAATAATGTGTGATTACATGAGTCCTCTATGGCTTTTATTCATCCCTGGTCTTTAATTACACACTCTTGTACTCGGTCTTCAAATGCCACTCCATGATTCGAGGCGTCTGACTCACACATGATGTCCAAAACAGCCTGAATAGCACCAGAAACCGCTGCAATAAATGCTCAGATATACGGCTCTCTGCAAGGTGTCCATGCATTTTCATTCGTCAAACATGTGGACCATTTCCACGTGATTACACCCTGGGTCTTTGGCAGATTAGATGTTAAGATATCTCTATAAATAGACCAGATTTAACCCTTAATATCAATAACCTGTACCCATCCTCCAGAGGAGATCAGTGATGTGACATCTTGTTGAATTTGTCGCTATGTGCAGTTGCCTGAAAATCTGGTGGTGAATCTGGTATTTAAAGCATCTGTGATGGATTGGATCCTTCATGTAAACGCTGATATGTAACAGATCTTTCAGATACAGGTCCTTTTCGTCCTGTGAGCACACTCAGTGAGCGTCGTGTTTATTCCTCGCTTTACTCAACGCTGTCTAGTAACAAAAGTCTCCCTCTGCTCTCAAGGATACAGCCTCCCTAGGTGGTCCGGGCCCCGAGCCGCCTCCTTCTTTTCATCCCCTTCCGCCGCCTCTCAAGGTTAATCCCAGCAGCTCTGACAGCCATGTTTTCTCCGGGTCAGGAAGTCGGGCGGGGCGAGCGGTGGGGAAGGTTGTGACGGTTCATTCGGCCCTGTGAAGGACGGCGTCTCAGGAGAGGGCTCAGATGCAGACAGAATGAGGAAACAGAGGAGGGCGGGCCCCCTCGTCTCTCCGGGAGGCGGAGTGAGAGGGGGATGTGTCTGTCGTCTGTCTGCATGGTGGTGCGTTTTTATTGGGACACCATTGACGGATTGATGAGTTTAATGAAACCAGGGCAGACTCCTGGTGCGAGCCACAAGTGGGACAAGGTTACTCTCCATCGGCCTTAGGCTGGAAATCTCACAGATGAAGGAGAAAAGGTTTTGTCTCTGTGTGAGTCAGTAATCGAGTTAACTGTATGATCACTGGTCCAGCTCCAAAATGTGACTGTTTACTGCTTTTCTTTGTTGTTTCTGGTTTTTGGACTGTTGGTCGGACAAAACAGGAGTTTTCAAGAGAAACATGGATGGTCACAAGCCATCGCTCAAAGCTGAGCTGTGTCACCAAACAGCAGTGTGAGAGAGCGGTGGAGAGCATGCCGAGATGCATGAAGGCTGTAATTCAAAAGCAGGTTATTCCACCACATATTGATTTGTGAACTCTTCCTGAATTTAAACATTAGAATTCTGTTGTTTAAACATGAACATGAACTTGTTTTCTTAGCATCATTCAAGGTCTGTTTAGCATCTTCTTGCTATCCTAACCAGTCGTCATTTTCTGCCAAAAAAACCCAGAGTGAGAATATTTTATTTGGACGTAGTGATAAGTTTTGTTTACAATAAAACAAAAGTACATTTGAAACAAACACAAACCTATAAATAGTAGAACCAGAGATTTTTTTTTTTTTTTTTGCAGTGGTCTGTGAATCTTTTCCACAGGAGCTGAATTTTTTAAATGTTTTATTTTTTTGGCCTTTGGCTTTATTTGAAGGACAGCTGAAGATAGACAGGAAATGTTGGGAGTAGAGAGTGGGGGATGACATGCACCAAATGATCGGCAGACCGGGAGTTGAGCCTGCGATCAGTGCGATAAGGACTGTAGCCTCTGTACATGGGGCGCCTGCTCCACCAACTGAGCTAAACAGCGCCCCATTTTTTAAGTGTTTTTAAGGGTGTAGTCAAGGACGGGATGCGTTGTAGCTTTCACAACGGTCCAGTATAAAAGCTATTGTGTGCTTATTATAGCCAGTAAGGTCAGAGAGCACAGAGGTAACAAGGTGACTTATGTGACTGACTGACTGACTGAAACCGACGAGGAGTCAAAATCTTAAAAACCCCCTCCAGTGAAAATCCAGTGTTTAACCTTGTAAACATCTCCATGTGGTGTTCTTCATGTGCTACAAGACATATCAGGGACAACATGAGCAGTCATCTCCATGGCTGGGCCTGTCTGCTTTTAAACTGCAGTGTACCAAGGACAGGCTGAACAACACGTTTTCAGATTGGCAGGTTTGAGACGTCACAAACCTAAGGAGCCAATCCCGTTAATGGACGGGGTGACGCTATGCATATCATTATGTGTAACATATGGCAACCACTTTGGCAATGCACGAGCCAGCTGTAACCATCATCGTCATTTTTGCTAACTCACTACCGACTAACGTTAATGTTACTACTACTGATTACAACATTTCAAGATAGCTAAGTTTCAACAAGTTGCCACTAAACGATGGCAGAGACGTGTTTTGTTTTCATGACCGAGCGGGCAGTTGGAAATTTGCATAGTGGGCGGGGCCTGTGCAGATCGGGGAATTTTTAATGAGGGAGAAGGAAGAGATGTATTTTAGCAAATTGTGCTTAAAGTTTCAAACGGAAAAGACGACACAGATGCATCACTGTAAAAGTTCTTTAACTGTTTTAGTTCTTCGAGCTGGAGTTACTTTAAGCTACTTTGACTCCAGGGCCTCCAAACGTAGAGGAAGGTCAGCTCCTGGAAAAGTTTTTAAGTGAAAAATATTGATGCTTGTTGAAAATTCAGAGGAGATTTCTCTCTGCTCTTTTCAAGTCATAAAACTGCTCTACTTATAAATGTCTGTTTTGTGCAAACCTCAAAAATAATTCCTGAAAATCCTGATGTTTCTTCTCTCTCGTGTCTATTTTTATGCTTCCAATCAGACAAAAATAGCCGTCATAATCATTAAATCAGATGATTTAGTTTGGATACTCTCTCTGGTCTCATCCCTGATTGCAGCTTTGATCAGGTGATGTAACGGGACGCTGATAAACACACTTTTAAAAGAAGCTCAACAGCTGGAGTTTAGACGTTGTAAATCTTTTAATTATGATCAAAGGTGTTTTGCTGTGCGGGGAAAGAACAAAGCCAGCCATTTCAAAATCCATAAATGATAGATGTGCTGTGAATTATGAACCAGTTATTACATGAATCATTGAGTGGGGCACAGTTTCGCTCCTGTTTTGTCGAGGATAAATTCAATCTGAATGAAATCTCCGGTTTTTAGGAGTAAAGACGCTCGCAGCCTGTTCTCAGATGAACTTTACATCGACTCCATCGTCTCCGCCTAAACATCCATATTGGATGGGTCACGTAATTCCGGCTGAAATGGAGAGCCTTGTCCGGACCATCCAGCCTATTTCTGGGTAATAGCCTGACCGAGCTCCCTGAAGAGACCAATTGTGGCCAGCGAGGCCCACTTAAATTCTCGGTGAGACAGAGGAAGAGAGAATAGCGTCTGTGGAGCCACTTAAAAGCCTTCTGGGTGAAAATGGGATTTCTGACCTGCTCCACTGGTGCCGCTGCTCCTCAGCAGGATTGGCTGTCAAGACGCTGCCAGGTGGGAGCGGGTCGGGCAGGGGGGGAACGGGAGGAGCGGATGGATGCTGTCGATGGCTTGGACCACCAGGACCTCATTAGCTCCACATTTCATCAAGCACTGTGGCACCAGGGTGGCTCTCGCTGCCTACGTATCTCTCTTTCTCTTTCGCCATCTTGTCCTTTTTTCCCTCAGTTTTTTTCTTCCCTTTGTCTCCTTCCCTCTTTTTTTTTTACCTCCCTCTATCTGTGTCCTTTAGGTCTCATTATGTCAATGAGCTTGTTCTGCTGGTAATCTTCCACCGAGTCAAAATCACTCGATGAGGATGATGATGACGCATCTTCCCCCCTCACACACACGCACACACACACACACACACGCGCACATCCAGCCATAATCATTTGTTCTTGTTAATGCTGTGAAAATGTAAATTTGTCTCAGCTATAAGAATGTAAATAAGCAGCATATTCCTGCAGGGGAGATATTTCAGGGCACATTAGGGGCCTCTGCAGAGCCTGGTTTGCATATCATTGATTTTCAATGTGGGGAAGGAGGGAAGTCTCAGACACGCACACACATGTGCACACATGCAAAGTACATGTGAAGAAGTCTGAACCGCACCAACCGCCATGTAGAGCAGCTTAACATACACAAATGGGTCCGTGTTAATGATTTATGTGCATGCACAGCGTCAGATGAGCCGTGGAGGAGAAGAGGCTGCAGACCTGTAAGACTCCGACTGAGGCTGGGTCTCGAACAACAACACGAGACGTTTGTAAGACTGTGTACAGAACAAAAACAGCAGGATAATCATTAAGATGCAAAAGGTACACAACTAAATGTTTATTGCTTCAGCTGGAAAACACCAGGGACACAAATATGACTCTACTGCCAAGATGTAGAGCTGCAATACATATTTTCATCATTGATTCATCTGCCAGTTATGATCTTCTTAAATCAGTTAGGTTTGTAAAATGTCACAAAACAGAAGTAGAAATCAAACTTAACAGTTAGGAAATTGCTTGTTTTTTTCAAGTAAGAGTCCAAAACTCAAAGATGTTCATACTTTAAAAGACACAGAAGGTTGCTCTGGTTGTAACTCTTGATTTTCCTCGCTGACGGTCGCTTTCCTTTTCAGACTGTTTGCCTTCATCTGAGCGTCGAGTTTGTTTCTTTTTCTTTGGATTTTCACTTATTGTTGAAGTTGTATCTGTAGTCATCCATCTTTTCTTTGTTCGTTCACCCATTTCTGTATCAACGTTCTGGTTTGATTTTCACTTGGATTTAAAAACTTAACTTGGAAAGGAAATTGTCCTCAAAGAACATGATGTGTTATTATTTTTTAACAATCCAAATTTTTCCAACAGTGAACAGTGTCTCATTAATGTGGTTATTTTAGCCAAATTTTAAATTCATAAAACAAAATTCTTAAAAAAGGTACCATCCTACATTACATTTTAAAAACCTGAATAAAAAATGTTACAACCCTTAATTTATGCAAACATTACAAGTTTATTCCAGTATAAGTAAACCTCTTGTATGAGTTATTTTTTATGAGCTTGTGTTCTTGTCTACGTTTTAAGTTATTTTTTTGTTATGCATATCTAACTTGAAATTGTGAAACTGACTGAAATATTTTGTTCAAACACCATGTTTCAATAAAAACTTAAATAATAAAAAAAGAAAAAAAAAAACTTGTAGAGACCGGAAAAGCAGCCGCTTAGCTCCGCCTACCCTCTCCGGCAGACCAACCACTGCTGGGTGATGGAAACGTGTCACTAACTGGGCGCCGCTTGTGATTTTTTTTCCCGCGCAAAAGTCGCACTACACACCCAGTCTGTAATACTGCAAATGCAAAGGCTTTCATCAGTGGGCCATAGGCTCAATCACCATTGTGTTACCTCATTCAGGGACAGATAGTGGCTTAACATACATTTATTTAAATGAAAACCTTCGAGGTTATTACTTTAACAATATGCAATATGAATATAAAACTTAAGCTTTTTGCAATCAGTCAAAGAAAGCAGAACACATCGGAACAAGAGGAAACTATTTAATATCTTTTTCAGGTAGCTAACAAGCAAAGCAAAAAATCAGATTCTCCGGACAGACATGATAAAAGGAGAATGGAGGATGTGCAAGTACGCACATGTACGTACCCATATATGCTCTTACCTGAACATGAAACAAAGCACACCACTCAGGTCCTCGACATGCTCTGATACTTTGAAGATGTGTTTGAATCACAGTGTTTTTCATCATCACACTCATCATGTGGTTTATGTTATTCTCTGTTGTATCTTTCTTAAATCTAATATATGATATGTTAAATACTTTATAGCTCCATATCAGAGAAGAATAAATGATGAGAGCAGTTGTTTTGGGGGTAAGCAGACATTGGTGTGTCGTGTGCGAGTGGGAGAAAGATTTAAGGTGAATCCTCTGTAGGACCGCGGGGTTTCTACCAATCGCACAGCAATATGACAAGCTACACATCCCCAGGAGGCTCTGTCGCTCTCCATTTGTCAACAAAGCTTTTTCTGCCTCAAACACACGGTGAAGCTTTTTACCAAAGCTCCCCTAGGTGTGCTTTTCTGTCTGCTTTGCATATTTCTGTTCAAAGCGACGGCTTAACACAACTTTCAGGGCATTTTTTTACTTCTAGAAAATAAAAAGAGTTTGTTGAGTTTATAACAAATATGTTGCAAAAGTAACATAAAAACCTGCTGGCTGTGCTGCTGGAGCTTCCACAGGGGCGAATATATTTGTATGAGTTTATTTTTTTCCATTGTTTACCTTCATTCATGATTTGTCTTCTCTCCATCCCTCAGCCTCTCAGGATGCACTGCCAGACCTGTGCCCTGGTGACGAGCTCAGGCCACCTCATCGGAGGCGGGCGAGGAGAGGAGATCGACCAGGCCGAGTGCGTCATCCGCATGAACGACGCCCCCACCGCCAGAGGCTACGCCCGCGACGTGGGCCGCCGCACCTCCCTGCGCGTCATCGCTCACTCCAGCATGCAGAGGGTCCTGAGGAGCCGCCACGAGCTGCTCAACTCCAGCCAGGACACCGTGTTCATCTTCTGGGGTCCCAGCACCTACATGAGGCGCGACGGGAAGGGCCTGGTGTACAACAACCTGAGGCTGATGAAGCAGGTGCTGCCCAAACTCCAAGTCTACATCATCTCCCTGCAGAAGATGCTGCAGTTTGACGAGCTCTTCAAGAGGGAGACGGGGAAGGACAGGTGAGAGAAGGATGGTGAGGAGTCATGATCACAGTGACTGTACGATTATAGGCAGCTTGTGTTCAGCATCGGTTGCTTTACATCATCTCATTTGGGAGCAGTTTACAGTTCAGTCAGAGTAATGCCTTACAAAACAAAACCCAATGCATGCACCTTTCAAAATGTTGCATAATAATAAATATTGCTAAACGGGTGAGGTAGGTTGAAGCAGTCAGTCTGAAAAGCATTATGCTTTATATCTACATCTGCTCGTGGACCATCACAGTAAGAGCTTCACAATCTCAGCGGTTAAATCGGCGACCATGCACAGAGGCAAGAATCATCGATGCAGCGGCCCCGTGTCATCCCCACTCTCTCTTCCCCCATTTCTGCCACTATCCACTGTCCTCTCTCGAAGAAACAAAGGCATAAAAAGTCAAAAAAATAATCTAAAAAAAAATAAAAATAATCTCAGTTTCACCTCAGGAGAGACCCCAGAAAATTCTCTGCAAAGACGCGAAAAATTTTCTGTGCGTGTTTCAGTATATCGACAATGTGCCACACTGAGCACAACAGATAAATGATGCATACATACGAGCATGCTGTGAGGAAGGAAGAATTACTCTGAAGTACATATGTTATATATTCAAAACTCTTTTATTCTTTTATTCTTTTCTCCCCCATCATTGTAAACTAAATCTCTTTGGCATCTGGACTGTTGGTTGAACAAAATCTGACGTTTGAAAACTTCAGGATGTGCGATCAGTGTTCTCCCATTCATTTCTAAAGTCTAAAGTTTTTGATCCTTTTAATGGAAAAGTAAAAAACAGTCAAATTAACTGATAATGAAAATAATCTTCACTTGGAGCCATGAATTACAACGATTTGCTATCAAACTGTGGGCACGCTTTGTATTAATTTAAAGATATATATCAGTGTGCTAAATTAGCAAATTCAAACCCATTAACAACACCTGGAGCCGAGTGCACCAGCTGGGCGCACACCTGGGTGTACCGTAACGTCCGGCCTAGAGCAGAAAGTTACGACTTTAAATGCCTCTTTATTGATGCCAATGGGGCCTTTCAAACGCCGTGGGGACGTGATGAATGCACATCAGGAATGATTATCATTATTGACTGCAGCTGTGATCAATTTCCTTGACAACAGCGTTTGTTTATTATTGGTTGTTCCATGTTTGCTGTGAGAGCATTTTTATGTTCTGCATGAAACTCTGAGTTTACTTATTTCACTGTCTGTACAATTTATCAGCTCGGCTCGGTGCACTCGGTGTAAATTCAAATAAAGAAGTCCTTCGTAGCTCAGTCGGACGTAAGAGAAAAGACCCTTTTTTTATTTACGCCCAGTGGGTGCACTCGGCTCCAGTGCTTCAGGGCCAGTACTCATCATAATGAGCATGTAATGTATCATCTCTCTGATATGTGTAGTTATTATACAGATCGTGCAGGAGAGACCTGCCCGATCAGGCTACAGAGGAACGTTAATATATGGAGCACATCTACAAGGCTGGCGGATAAAAGCTTAAACTCCTCCTCAGGGCTCCAGCAGTATTTTTCTTTCAATGGACCAGACAGAACTGTTTGTGCAAATAAATTACTATTTGCCTCTTGAAACACTCTTATAAATATTATAAATAAAACTTCTAAACTTCTAATTCAGGGTCTTTTCAGCTTTAAAGTGGTTGATTTGTTTGATAAAGTGCTTTTCTTTTGCTTAAAGAGCAACATGCTTTACAGGTAAAAAACATTCAGTTATAGACGCCAGTTTTCACAAATATAACAAGCCTGAATTTTCACTTTAACCCCACAACTACTTCAACAAGCAATCAGATGAAGAAGGAGAATGAAACCTCCCTCTGAGAGGCAGAAACAACAACAAACAGAAGTACGCCAGAGATAAAATACAAATAAAACAAGTAAAAGCCAATCAATAGAAATAATATAAACAATAAATGCTATTAAATATTCAAGGTGAACATGTTTCTGCAAATTACAACCCCACTTCTATTCCATAAAAGTTTCCTTCTCTTCTCGATGAGTACTTTCCCTACATTATTAATGTATTTCGAGTACAAGACAGAGAGACGGAGCCTGAGGCCTGATGTGTCATCTTGGTCTGTTAACCGATTTCCAAAACGTGTCTCTGGTTTGTTTTGCTTTTATCTACTTAGTTCACAACTTGCAGAAAAGATTTTAATGACGCAAACACATGTAAAACATATCAAAAACATGCATTCAGTAAGTTTGGATAACTGGTGTCCTCGTCGATAGTGTTTCACGTGTTTCAAGAGTACAGTAACCTCCAGAAGCAGTAAGTGTGATGAGAGCAAAGGAGGAGGTCAGGTGACGTAGTATAAAGAGGCAGGATGTGTGCGTAGGGAGGATTGATCAAACAAAAACAGGACTTTCACACAGGAGGCCGGTGTTTGTGTCCCGTGTGCGAACTAAAAGTCTATGTTGAGTTATTTACACAATGTAAATTACATAATACTTTTACATCACATGCGTAGCAGTACTTATGTTACATAAATAAAGTAAATTAAGTTAGGTCAGATAAGATAACCTTTACTAATCACCCCGTTGGGTGGAATTTGAAAAGAGTGATCAAGCATCAACGAAAGAAAAGACACAAACACTCATTTTGGAGTTATTAACAATTAAGCTGTATGTTATTTAGTTTTATACAACACTTACTCCCACCAGGTAATCTGATTGGACAAGAGACATTCCATGTGCTGATGTAGAGCACAGCATCGCTCCGCCTCAGCCAGGTGTTCTGAATACTGTTAATTAACATTACAGCAGACCGTGTATATCTACATTAATCAAGCTGGTACCTCTGAATCACACAGCAGACTCTTATTTCACTGGTTGATGATGATAAATTAAAACAAACAGATAAATGTTCATGATAAAAAACAGCTGATCTGTGGTAACCTCGAGGCACAGAAGCTGTGTCCCAATCCAGGGGCTGCAGCCTTCGAAAGGCGTATTCGAAGGCTGATTGTGTCACAGCAGCACGTCAAAGGCTGTCCCAATTCGAAGGCTCCTTCAGATGTGGCCGACGAATGCGTCCTCCTTTTCCCGGGCCACGAAGGATCCATCGGGTGCATCCTTCACGGCCCAACGTATCTCGAGATTGATCGCGTGCCAATTCAAAGGACATGTTGGACTCTTAAGCGGCCGAGGAATACACTTTAAAATACACGTTTAACTAAACGAAAGGGCCCTTGAAACAGATTCTACTACAAATGCTAGCTACCGTTTGGTGACGCAAGGGTAAGTGCGGGAACAGCTGGTGAAATCAGACTGTTTCATTTAAGTTTGGCTTCAACTCAGGCTATGAATGGAGCATCCTCTGTAGGCCGTCTCCTTCGAAGGATGCCGCCCCTGCATTGGGACACAGCTAGAGTGCAGGAGGATGTTTGGGTTGCTTGGCAACAAAAGTCCAGTATCAGCCAAGGTGTGGAACTAGTTGAGTTGGTGGAAATAATCTGTTATTGTTACTGTTTACTACTATTTGCTGCTTGTTTAACTGTTGCCTTCGACCGAATCACAGCCGTGCTGATATTCAGTATAACGTCACTCCCTCTCCTGTGATATCACTAAATAAAGCCCTGTGGTTGTTATCAATTTGTCACTTATTGCCATGAACAAAAGCGAGAAACATGTCCTCTCATTGCTGTATTTGCGTGCTGTTTTTCTTTTGTGGTAGTTTTTTTGTTTTTAAGTAATTACATAGCAGCACGGTTCCAACAGCTGGTGAAACTGCGTTTAGTTAACTGTGCTTGTGGGAAGCCCCAACAAAATCAAAGATGTGAGAGTTGGCTGTTAAAAGAACGCAGTTGCAAACACAGTCTGTGTTGTTTTTGAAAATCCAGAAAGGCAAACATCATTTAGTCAACTCGCATGTGTTCGTTTTGCTCGTTAGGGCGGATGGTGAGCTTCAGAAGTTGGAGTTTCCTGCAACTCCTCGAATGCCTCGCCAAAGGGGGATATTTCAAGCAGCAGCAGTTTGTGTTGGACATTAAATAGTCATGTGAGTAATGCATGTGGAAGGGTTTAGAAAAATAAATGTTCCTGTATGTACCACCTTCTCTCAGACTGAGCAGCGATGAAAGGACTCAATTGAATGAGTCCAGGATGAGTTCTCAGTCCCGTGGTCATTCATGAAAACACTACATGTCTGTTTGTGTGTCTCTGAGAGGAGACTGAATCTGACTTCAGCCTAGGACAGATGTCAGGGGGGGATTTGCTAAGTTGTGGATTCGGTGAATAGCTTCAACATCCATCCTTCGAGATCTGTGTCTCCAGTCGTGGTAAATGTTTACAGTGAGCGAGCGGCTGCTGCTGTCCTGTTATCCTTTATAGCATCAGGCGTTAATATCTGCAGGGCTTATTTAAGGTCTGTGGAGCGTGGGAAGAGAAAGAAAGAAAGAAAGCCTAAGAGCTTTACTGTTAGATCTCTCTGTAATGTTTCAGAGAGCCAGTATGAAAAACGTGCTGTACCTTTTTAACACAACAATGTTCAACCTGGTTCATAAAATCTTGTCTTGAAGGAATGGGAACACGAGTTTCTGAGTAATCAGCTGTGCAGCTAGTCGCCCTGCGTGCGAGTAATTGTGATTATGGGTTAGGCCTTTTCAGGGACGGTTATTAAGATGGTGTTGGGTGTTGTCACATCCACCCAGTTTTATATCTAATCTCCATTAATGTTTGCGGAGTGTGTAACCGGATAGTTAGGCAACAGAAGTCTCTAGTGCACATGCTCTATGACAAAAGAGTGGATCCTGTATACACAACCTGTGTTATATATAGACGTAATTACTTACAGGCGAGGTTGTATTGTGCATGCTGACTCACTGAGCATTTGATGGAACTGAGTCATCATTAATGAAACTTCCAGGAATCAACATGTGCCTCATTTCCTATTTCTCATGACAAACCTAAATATGATATAAAGGACATTCAGTACATCCTTATCGTCTCCAGTAGCATTTGATGGATTAATATGTACAAGTAGCAGCATGTTAAGAGGGAGGATATATATATATAGAAGTTGAAACAAAAGTACAAAAGCAGCAGAAGCAGGAAACAGATTCTGCTGCTTGAAGTGAAGGAACATCAGAAAAGACAGTTTGTATAATAAGGGGGAATCTGGTACAAAAAAGATGAATTGAAAGAAGCAAAACAAAAGAAATATCAGCTTTATCCAGTGGGATGCAAAAAAAGTTATGCAACAGAGACAGAAGCTGTGATTAGACAGAATGTGTCAAGGAAATTGAGAAGATACTGACGGCTTTAAATTAGAAATCCACACCTCGTAACCTGCAATTTCCGGAGACACTCAGGTTGAAGGTGTCGGGTATAAACACTCCTGCTTCCTGCTGGTGTTTCTAGAGAGAGCCTTAAATATCTGTATTTTTCCAGCCTTGATTCGGCCACGTGTCCTCCCAAGAGTGGACGGATAATGGCGCTCAACAGGTGTTTCAGTTTAGCCTAATTACACCTTCATGTGACCTTTGCCACTGAGCAGTTGGAGAACAACAATTATAATAAACTTGATGACAATAAACCTACTCTTTAGGAATGATTACGATGCAACAACAACAAGCGGCGCAGCCCTTGTTCTCTAAAAACCTCCTCTAACACCAGAAATTAAATGAATCTGGGATGTAAACTGCAAGAGGCAGATCCAGTTTCATTCATCTATCAAAGTGCTTTTATTTTGAAACCACATTTTAATAAAAAAATAAGATTTTAAGACTCAAGGATCAACACATGATGAAACTACTCATTAAATAGGGAATCTGCTAGATTTACTAAACCAAACTGTGTAAACAAGATGCACAAATCAGTCTTCCCACTCACAGCTTGCCTCCAGTCCTTTTTTAAAAGACAGCCATTGAAGCTAAGAGCTTGACATTTCACACCGCATTATTCATCCACATGTTCATAAACAGGGAGACGAGGCATTCTTCTTAAAGGAGATTAGCTGCATGCTTCCTTTCTAAGACCTCTGCAGATTGCTGGGTGACAAAATGTTGTGCTTTGAACTTTGAAAGTTTTCTAATTTGCAAATAGAGAGAGAGAGAGTGTGTGTGTGTGTGTGTGTGTGTGTGTGTGTGTGTGTGTGTGTGTGTGTGTGTGTTTTAGGCTGCCAGGCTGTTGTGATATTAAAGCCCAGTGGCTGTGTTTGCATATCACAACAAATCAACATGTTCCAGACAACCTGGGTCCTGTCTTAATTAAATGAAAATGAGAAGTCTGTGCTTCAGCTGCGATAGCATCACTTTGGCTCCACACTGCTGTTTGTCGCTTGAACAAACTCTAATAAAGATGAGGGCAGGACAAAAGTGCTTTGTCACTATTCATCAGACTGTCACTCAGCCGGAGCAGACTGATTAATCCAGAAAGGGGAAAGAACGGAGCAGGAACTGACCGTTTGTTGACACAATTCTCCAGCAAACACAGTGCTGTCGTATTAAAGGCAGGACTGGAAACAATGGAGGGAGGAGCAGTTATTGTTGTCTGCTTAATTTTAAGCCATTACCCTTACAGCATTACCCTCACAGAAAACACATTAGCATGCTAATGTTCTTACTTTGCTATGCTAGCTTACTGTAGGCACGTCACCTTTTATGTTTTTGAGTTGCACATTTTGTAAAAGAATAGTTTTTCCCCACTTTCACATATTGAACAGCTCCTTCCCTTGGAGCTCATTTAAAACACACTATGTTTTTTTTATATAATAGACATAATACTGGTATTGACATGTTAGCTTGATAACATCAAATTACACAAAGTTGTTGTGTAAAGATGTTCATCTTTGGAATAATGTTTTTCATGCTAATGTTAGCAAGGTAATGCCATGTATGTTAATAGTTACATGGATGCCAATCTCTGAGAGGATATAGCCTCTGTGGACAGCGGTGAACGTGCCGGGCGGTGAGCGCTTATCGACTTCCAGTCGAGACTTCTGTGTGCTGCATTGTTACTCTTTGAGTTACAGTTTTCTTGTGATTTACTTTCATTAACAGGTCTTACCTTTGCCGACATTTCAACATCATGATGCAGATTAGTAAGAAGTAAAAGTTTAAGCTTTGTCAGGTCTGTCCTCAAGAGGAGAGGAACACTTTTAAACTGATCGTTTGTTGTACGGAGGTTGGATCGATCGTTTCTGGTGATTATTTGATGTCGTCTCTTAACGGAGGGGGGGGGAGGTTAAAGACACAAAAACTAAAGGCTACGACAGAGATACACAAAACTGAAGACGGCACATGAAGTAAACATTAAGCAGAACACATACAGGATACGGCGGTGTTTAAAGACGGTTAATGGAACTGAAAATGTCCACAGACTCTGACAGTGAAACCTCAATCAGGTGCTGAGCTGAATCCTGCGGTCCGGTTCAGAGTCTGTTGCTATGGACACAGCTCTCACTGTGAGTGTGTTTTTAAAAATTTTTAATATACCAAAAAAATATTTAGTGTCAAATAATAGATTCTGTAAGTAAATAGCTGGCGTCCTACTCACCCTGTCGGGGTTCCATTCTGCAATAACAACCTGTTAACATGGAGGAGGCGGGCTTTATCACCTATACTGCAGCCGGTCAGCAGGGGGCGCTAAAAATGTTTTGGCTTCACTTTTAGGGAGCTGTCATGTCGTCCATCTTTTACAGTCTATGACGTGGACACGAAGCCTTTCCAACCCAAGACAGAATAGATTATCTTCCAAGTTACACTCGTTGGTCTATCATATAACCTTGAACTCTTTTCACCAAATTATTCCGCACTTCTCAACATCTTCCCAGGAAGATGCCTCTTTATTCCATCTTCTCCACGCTGCAGAAATGTTCAAAATACAAATAGTAAACAGGCTTTTTACTCAGTGATCTGTACCTCCAGTGTATCCCCCCTCTACACTATTCCCTCTGGGAGAAAATAAAAGAAACAAAGTCTGAACACCTTTTTAAACCAGAAGGCAAACCCTCACCCTCCAAATGTGTCACCCTCATCAACAGGAGGCAGGCAGGGTGTCGAGGCCCCCGTCTGCTTGTTCCTGTCAAGACTTCTTCTTATCAGGCCCGTTCTTTGTTTCTCTGCCTCGCAGAGTTAAAACCTCAGCTGCTGCGGATGCTGCTGTTTATGTGTGGGAACAGAAAACAAGCAGTAACAAGCTCCCTGAAAGCAGCAGGGCGACGAGGCGGTCCAGAGATCAGGAACACATCCTGTCAAAATGCACTTAAGCAAGACATTGAACCTCTGCCTCCTCCTTCTCTTATGCAACATATTTTAAGTTTATGATGGTTTGTCCTGGGAACAGAACCAAAGAGGAGTACAGACGTATTTCATGCTTTTTAAGGCTTGTTTTCAGTGTTTTAAAGCAAAGGTGAATAAAAAACTACATCTCACACCCACTACACCACTACAGAAGACACTGCACCTCAGACACTTAGGTGCGAGATTGAGATGAAGTTTCAAACAAATATTCATGAAGAGGAATCTGTAATACTTCATTGATCACTTTATGGTTCATCCAGCGCCAACGTTTTCACTTATCCTTTGAAATATCTCAACATCTAAGTGATGGATTCGACCAACATTTCCACAAACATTCTTGTTACAAATGATATAAATGTCTTTTCCCATTCTTGCTGTTACCTATCATGGGGTTATCATGGAGTTAAATGCATTAAAGGAGCAGTTCGGCCCTGGAAAAAGCCACTGTCAGTCAAAGAGTTGTTCTCTGTGATTAATAGAAGCAATAATATTTGAAATTGGCGCCATAGCTGTGGAGAAAGTTGTACAAACAGCTCGTGGTTTCACCCATTCTACATGCCTACAACACCCAGCATGCATTGTGCCCCTCCCTCTGAAAGGAACGGCCCATTGAGAGACGCTGGAGTGAAATACTACCGTTTGGCTGCAGGCAACGGCTCAGAGCGGGACAGAATCTGAAATACGACGAGAATATACCGGTGGATGGTCTAAAAAATCGTAGGTTCTTCAGTCTAAATTTCAAACCTGCCGATTTTGAACGAGACATGACATCGGAGGCAGGCGTCATAGATTGAGGAAGTGTAGTTTAGCAAGCAAGGTTTCCCAGGGCCCATTGGAGAAGCGGATAGCGTCCTCCAAAGGCACAGAGCCAAATTGCATTTTTACCATAATGGCATTAGCTCCCCATGATAGCATGAGGTTAAAAATCAGGGAACTGGCCCTTTAACAACTCCTGGATTATCATGAAATTTGGCGTTCACGTTCCTGCCCGCCTCGTGATGAACTGTAGTCACTTTGGTGGTTATGAACAATCTCTCTAATTCCCGTTCGGAGACCAAGTATCTGCTGTATAAATCAGACTCAACTGTGCTTTATGTTTGTGGTAATAAGCAGACATTTGCATGCTAAATGAAGATAGTAATCTTGGAAAACATTAAACTGCCAAACAAGCGTTCTGAGCATGTTAGCATGATGGCATTTATCTGGAAGCCCAGCTGTGCCTGGATACAACCGCACACAGCTGCTTGCATGGATGTAGACTCTTACTGCTTATGTCTAACTCGAGTCGAAGTTTAAAGTCTGCGGCTCTGATGCTTTTAATTAACGATTAATTGCAAAAATGTATTTTCCAGCATGTTCATAATAAACATTATTGCGTGCCAACCCGTAATCTCCAGCCGCTCCTGCCCCAGTCGAGAGATTTTTTTCATTAACCTTGAATTCTTCTTTCATCTCACACAGAAGTCTGAAATGTATGGCTGAACTGGAGTTACTGTTCTGTTCAAGGATTCAGTCACTCTATTCTTTTTCTGCTCTTTGTTGCAGCACATATTGGCCTTGATTCAAAAACACATCGCAATATGAAGGCCAATGTCACACTTATGTGTCAAAAAGAGGGTGACAACCATAACGGTTGGTTAAATAATAAAAGTGACACTTGTACATCTTTAAATCTGGATTCATGAGGATGTTAGTTAACTGACCATGTTTTGTTTCCCTCTTCAGTTTGATTTTTAAACCCTGAAAACGACTCTGTTGGAACGATTACAATAAAAGGCTGCAGGTTGACTTTAAATCATCCGGTTACCCCACCGTATATCCAGGTTGGCCATGTTTAAGTGCACCTGATAACTTATGCATGAAACCACACACTGGTCACCAGCTTCAATCTGAGTGGAGATGAGGTTCAGCTGTGCGGCAGGGGTGCATGACGAGATGCACAGCTGTGCCCGACTCAGCTGAAGGATTCAAATGTACCCCTGCTGAATATTTCACATCAGCTCACACTGCAATATTTTCACACTGTGTCAGGGAACAAGGGCGTTTTTTTTTTTTGTCTGGCTAAATTATAAATTGATTTGATGAATTCTGATTGCTCCAAAAGTGGTTTGGACCACAGCAGCTAAACCTCCTTCATGACTGTGCCCGCTGTGATTACAGTTGTGGAAACAGGCCAGTGAGTGATCACTGCTGTATGTGAACACGAGAAACGGCAGCCATGCTAGCAGCTCTGTAAGGCTGCACTTACACACAGCAGGCAAAGGCAAAGGCTCCTTCAGATGCCACCTACAAATGCATCCTACGTTTCCGGGGCCGTGAAGGATCCATCGGGTGCATCCTTCAGGGCCCACCATATCCCAAGGTGCATTGCGCGCCAATTCAAACGAAATGGCGGACTTTTACGCGACCGAGGAATACACTTTAAAATGTTAAAGTTTTTGGTTTCAACTCAGTCGAATAGCTAGCCTTACACATGTTTAACAAAACGAAAGGGCCCTTGAAACAAATCAGGAATAATCCTCTGAGGACCATCTATTTCTCAATATAATATAATTGCAATCCGTCCAATAGTTTCTGTGGTATTTTATCTGGACCCTTGTGGTCATGACTGACCACCTTACCCACCCCACTTATTTGCTCTTGAACCTATAAAACAGTTGGGGTGCTTTGTATCATTTGATCATGCAGACTACTAAACACTAATCTCTATTTACAGAAAATGTAAATGTATCTGCAGGCAGGGACGTGGATTTTAGGGACGGCAAGTGTTCTGGCTTCTGTTTGTACTAAGCTTGTAGTCCGAGTAATATTGGCCAATCACGTATCACGTAACAGTCCGTGTGGAGAGCAAAAGCAGGCCGAACGTAATCCGCCGTAATGACATCCCGGCTCCCATCAGCACCATCTGATGATGATTTAGCTTCTTATTAATCTCTATAAACAGACATCTGCATGCTAACAGCAAACAATCTGCTCTAGATCTAAAATTCAGCATAAGATAAATTCCCTTGACGCTGTGTCACGAAAGCGGTTTAGTGTTTAGATTTCCTACTTTCCTCGAATGCATCAGAAATGATGGTACCGACCTCCCTCCAACAAAGGAACAATTCTTCTCCTCTTGACCCGTTTAATTAAAGTAACTCACAAGAAAAAATGGTTATTTTTCTGTAACAACGCAGCACGCAGAAAAGAAAGTCTTGACAGGTAGTCGCTTACCGCCCGACATGTTCACCGTTTCTCCAGCGGCCTTATCGTCGTCAGACTATAGCCAATAGGATCAGAGATTGACAAAACACTAACCATTTTTTAGCATGTTTTGATTGTTGTGAGGTTGGTAATTAAAAGACTCGTCAAAAGTTGGCTTTGAGAGATGCACTGTATTGTTTTACAGGCAGCTGAATGAAAGAAACGTCATTTCAGTGTGTTTTATGTTCTCATCACAGCCAATTTAAGTTAAACTAAATAAGTGTATGACAGTTATTAGTCAAAGCCTCAGAATCAAAGCTTCAGTCATGTTTATTTACTTCAAGTAAAAGATAGTTTGAATGAAATCTGAAGGTTTTTATGGCCCTTTTAGAAGCTGTGCACGTTTTATGACTCTGCAGCTCCTTACATCAATCCGAAACCTACCAGGAATCTTTTAAAATCTGGTTTTCAGACTGGACTGTTTGTTCATCTGAGAGAAACCCGTGAGGCCGGCCGCTCTGACGAACAGTTAGACTTAGAGAGATTTATTAATGCCACGAAAATATCACTTCAAATATCTTTCATTACAGCACATTTCAGAAGGCCGTGATTAGAGCTCATTACTTTGACTAACAAACTGCAGTGTGAACGCAGCCGATCATTCTGCGGCTGAAGCTTGGCCATTTCAACCATCTGCACTACACGCAGAAGAGACCGCGTCCTGATGAAGCGTTTACATATTTGACAGGGTTCATTTGTATCCGTCGATATATGTAGGATGGATCTGTATTTTAATGAAGCTGGGAGGGAACATGAACGATCTGGCAGTCAGGAAAATCGACCTCTGGATTTAGATCAATCTTTATTCTGCCATAAAACACAGATGTGAGATTTTCTGATTATCTTTCCCAGTTAATCACATTCACAAAATCAAATACGGGCCAGTTTTCATCCTTGTGCTCTCCCACGCATGAAATCCGCTTAACTGTCTTCTTTCTCCTTCCCTCTTCCTCTTCTCTGCAGGAGGATCTCAAACTCCTGGCTGAGCACCGGCTGGTTCACTATGACCATCGCCCTGGAGCTGTGCGATAGGATCAATGTGTACGGCATGGTCGCCCCTGACTTCTGCAGGTGAGACACTGCAGCTGAATGTAAAACAACATTGGCTCACTAAAGAAGCACCACTGCTTCTAGCTTTAAAGCAGAGCTGTATATGCGGCCACTTTAGTGTACAGAAATTCATAGCAGCACAGCCGATAGATAAGAAAGATTAAAACTGTAATAAATTCAAGCAGCTGATAAATAAGATGTCACTGTGGCTGGGGATGTTTTTGGAATGCTTAAATTGCCTGAATATAAGTGAAAAATATGTAAATAACAGGCTGTAAATACAAATATTGCCTCTTCACACTGCTTATTTTTCTGGCCACTAGCATCATTGTACAGGTACAGGAGGTTCAGAGCGTGTTAGCTATGCAAAAGTTGTGAAGCATTGTAAAGTATGGATTTGCTGCACATACAGAATATACACTGATCAGCCATAACATAATGACCACCTGCCTACTATTGTGTAGGACGCCTTTTGCTAAAAGTCCTGACCCGTCGAGGCATGGACTCCACAAGACCTCTGAAGGTGTGCTGAGGTACCTGGCACCAAGACGTTAGCAGCAGATCCTTTAAGGACCCCCCTCCAGTGAAGATGAAGTGTTTAACCTTGTAAACATCTCCATGTGGTGTTCTTCATGTGCTACAAGACATATCAGGGACAACATCAGCAGTCATCTCCATGGCTGGGCCTGTCTGCTTTTAAACTGCAGTGTACCAAGGACAGGCTGAACAACACGTTTTCAGATTGGCAGGTTTGAGACGTCACAAACCTAAGAAGCCAATCCCGTTAATGGACGAGGTGACGCTATGCATATCATTATGTGTAACCTATGGCAACCACTTTGGCAATGCACGAGCCAGCTGTAACCGTCATCGTAATTTTTGCAAACTCACTACTGACTACAAACGTTAACGTTACTACTAATGATTACTACATTTCAAGCTAGCTAAGTTTCACCAAGTTGCCGCTAAACGATGGCAGAGACGTGTTTTGTTTTCAGCTGAAATTTTTACGAAAGGAGAAACGTATAGTAGGCGGGGACTATGCCGATCCTTGAATTTTTAATGAGGGAGAAGGAGGAGATGCCTTGGGAGGATTTTTACAAGGTAATTTAACATATTTTGCAGAAGCATTTTATATGTCTTAAAAGCTGGTCTTTTAATCCTGTAAGTTGCAACGTGGTCGTTGTTTGTCCAGCACGTCCCACAGACGCTCAATTTGATGGAGATCTGGGGAATTTGGAGGCCAAGTCAACACCTTGAACTCATTGACTATTCCTCAAACCATTCCTGAACCATGTTTGCAGTGTGGCAGGGCGCATTATCCTGCTGAAAGAGGCCACACCAATTAGGGAATATCGTTTCTATGAAGGGGTGTTCTTGGTCTGCAACAATCTTTAGGTTGTTTGTACTTGTCAGAGTAACATCCACATGAATGGCGGGACCCAAGGTTTCCCAGTAGAACATTGCCCAAAGCATCACACTGCCTCCGCCGGCTCGCCTTCTTCCCATAGTGCATCCTTGTGCCATGACTTCCCCAGGTAAGAGACGCACACGCACCCAGCCATCCACATGATGCCGCCTTCTTTCATTGCCCAGTGGTCCAGCTTTGATGCTCACATGCCCATTGTAGGGGTTTTCGGCGGTGGACAGGGGTCAGCGTGGGCGCCCTGACCGGTCCGTGGCTACACAGCCCCATACGCAACAAACTGCGATGCTCTGTGTGTTGACCACACGGGTCAGCCTTCACTCACCTAGCGCATCAATGATCCTTGGCCGCCCATGACCCTGTTGCCGGGTCAGCGGTTTTCCTTCCTTGGACCTCTTACTGTAGGTCCTGACCGCTGCACTCCGGGAACACCCCACAAGAGCTGCAGTTTTGGAGATGCTCTGATGTCGTCTAGCCTTGTGAAAGTCGCTCACATCCTTACACTTGCCCATTTTTCCTGCTTCTAACACATCAACTTCGAGGACAAAATGTTCACTCTCTGCCTAACATAACCAACTGACAGGGGCCATAGTAACGAGATAATCAATGTTATTCACACGACCTGCCAGTGGTCGTAAGGTCATGGCTGATCGGTGTAGAAAAAGAGAAGAAAAACTAACTCAGTATCAGTAGATGTTGCATATGAATTCCCCTGTGGTCATTTTGGGGATTCAAATGCAACACTCACACAGTGTTGGAGAATGAAGCGAAAAGAAAAGGGGATATTTTAAGCCGTGTTCACGTCTGAACAAACCTCGATGCTCCTCTGTAATCCCAGCGCAGCGTACACGTTCTCCAGGTGGCTTGGCAGCGCTGAGGTTTTGTCTCTTTTAATATAAAAAACACTGAATTATGGCAGAAAAACATCATGCAGCGTGATGTCTGTCCCATGTAGCTTAGGGCAAAGAATTCTGGGATGCATAGACGGTCCTGACTCGATCTTGCTCCGAGCGTCTAACTCGTCCGGCCCTCATTAGCAGAATTTAATGGTTTGAACAACTAGCTCACGTCTCGTCCGTCTGAGCCGACTCTTTAATTGGGGGATTTTATTTGACGAGGAACATATTTTTAGATTTTTCACTAAAAAGAACAAACTGTAACATGTTCGTCGCTGCTTCTGATTGGTTGAATTATATTTTATTCTGGGTTCAAATATGTTCAATCTGGATGACAATGAGGCAGAGAGCTGCTTCATTTGTTCGGAGGAATGGTCGGCTTAGCGGATACTTAACAATCCTACCTGAGTCTGTGGATGTGATTCATCTGATAATTAAAAAACATATTTCTCTGACATCACTTCAAAAACCTTTTATGGACATGAAGGGCTGATATTTATAAAAGCAAAGCATAAATAATCAAATGTTATAAATGATTCATCGCGGTGACCTGATTTAAATCTCAAGGTTTTTCAAGGCTCTTTCTACACATTTCCTAGAATTGTATTCATGTTGTTAAGCTGCTTTTGCTTTGCTTTGTTTTTTTAATAATATGTTTGGCCTTTTATGCCTTTATTGAGAGAGAGGACAGTGGATAGTGTTGGAAATCACAGAACGCACGATTTAACCGCTGAGCTAAACCCGCGCACCTGCTTTTGCTGTGTTTTTAAAGTACCTGCAGTATTCTAAATGACTTGTAATGGAGCTATAAATTCCATTTAGTGGACCGGTCTGTTGGGCTTCACTTACTGCAGTGTTGTAAATGCAGGAACACAGTGTTTAGGTGCATCTCCCTCCAGCTTACACCTAGTTTTCTGGCATATTTGCCATCAATTTACTGCAAACATACGGCGAGAGATCAATCAAGAAGGGGCGGGACTTCCGATATCAACTTCGTCAACAACAATGGCGGAGGAGAAGCGAATCCTTTCGTTTTTTCGAGTGTACAATTTCCGGGTGAAGAGCTGCTGCTGATGTCAGCAGAAATGTCTTTGTAACACTTGAATAAAAGCAAATATTAAGCATATAGAGCGATTTAACACAGACTTAACAGTCACTACCGAGGGAAGCAGAAGTGCCGCCAGACAATTTTTAACCTAGCAACAGTAAGCAGCGGTGAGAAGCACTCTGAATTGGGGTCGTGGGGGCTGTCAGCGCAAAAAAAAGCCGTAAGTGGACACAGGCCGTTAACCTTCAGAAGTATATGACTTCAGTGAATAAACAGGACAAGAATGATAGTATTTGAAAATTAAATCAGCCGAAAATACATCAAATCAGGAGGTTTGTCTACTTTCCACGCGCCTTTAACTGGCGATGGGCTCTCAGAAGGAGGAAACACATAGATAGATAGATAGATCTTTTATTATCATTGCACGCTATACAACGAAACCTTGTTGGAGCAATCCAGTTAGCAGCGTGTGAAATAAATACATATATATATATAATAAATACTAAATAAAAACAGCTGAAGCAGGGAGAGCTCTGGGTCGCTGCGTCTATGCGTGCTGCCATCTTAATCCAATAAACATGTGGAAACATTTACATATATACACGGGAAAGACAAAAATATAATAGTTATGAAAAAATTTCATGTGATAATGTTGCAGGAGCACAGAAGTTATTTATTCTGTGTCGCCTCAACATTTTGTTGTTGGAATAAACTGCTTTTTGTTGGTTACATTTCTGGATGTCCATGTTTGTTTGGTTGCATTTAGTTTTAAGATGAAATGAAAAAAACATAACAAATGACTAATTTACTAATACAGGGGTATTAACTTCCAGAGAGCAGGCAACAGTTGCAGCAGAGAGTATGCAGACTGGCTCAGAGTCACATTCATAAAGAGAGGTCGTACAAGATGAAAGAATAACTGAAGAGCATGTGACAAAAACAAGCTTCTGTTCCTGTCTGAACTAGCCCCAGGCTCCATTTACATTTTTCAGAGCTTTCATTATTCACGCTTGATCAGAGCTCAAACACCTTTTAAAACTTTATTCATTCGTCCTTTTCCATCAGCGTTCAGCTGCAGGTGGCCTTTAGCAAATAATCAACAGCAGCTAAATGTGGCTGCTTAAGCCCTGCAAAGACAAATAAATGAATGCAGATCAGTCGCCCTCCTGCACCACGAAATGAAAAACACTGTGGGGTGTCGCACGCAACTGAAGTGACTAATTAAAGCGTTTTTTATAAATGTCAACTGTCTGTCCTCTCTCGCCTCCTCTGCAGGGAGCCGCAGCACCACTCTGTCCCTTACCACTACTACGAGCCGCGCGGGCCGGACGAGTGTGTGATGTACATCTCTCATGAGCGCGGGCGGCGGGGCAGCCACCACCGCTTCATCACCGAGAAGCGGGTCTTTGCAAACTGGGCGCGGACTTTTGACATCCACTTCTACCAGCCGGACTGGAGCCCGCCACCTCTCCCCACCAACCGCACGCTGGAGAGGACGGTCACAGCGTCGCCCCTGGTACACAAGAAGACGTGACAAGTGTTGGGGTGAAGGAAATGACTGGTGATGGGGAACTTTGCAACACTTGAGGGCGGCTGGACCTGAAGCAGAAAGGGTAAAACATGAAGGAGGAAATGCCAGAGATGAAGACTGGGGTTTGTTGGACATTTGTTGTAAACAGAGCTCCACCGCTCCAGCTCCAGCAGCGTGTTTTCTCTACGGAGGTGAAGCAGTTCAAAGTGTTTGTCTATTTTTTTGAAAAGCCTTGTAAAGTGAGGCTATACAAGGAGGCAACATCGTTCACACTCTCAATGCATGCACTGCAGATCCTCCTCGTCTTTGTGCATACATGTGTGTGAGTATGTGTGTGCGTATAAACCTGATTCTGGGCTCTCCACAAAGCCTCTGTTAGATCACTGAAAGAAAAATACCATTAAAACCCTGAATCTAACAGTGGGACGTCGCGAAGTGAATACTAATATTACTGTAGACTCAGTTAAATTTGGCTGTTTGAAAGTGTGAATTATCCCTGCTCACATTCTCCTGCCGTTTTCAGAGATGGCAGAGGTCCAGTTGGATGAGATTCTTTAGACCCCTTCAAAGCAGATATTCACCCTCCTGACTTCCATTTATCCTGCCTTTCAGATGTATTGTAAGCTCACTAAAGTGTCAATCAAGTCAAACTTCCCGATGCAAGGAGTAGTAGATGCAGGAGTGTAACCTTATAGGTAGGGATGCACGATATTATTGGTTCGGTATCTGCAGATTACGGCTTGAAAATGACAAATCAGCATCGGCAAAATGTCATTTTTCTGCCGATATTTTGCGCCGATAAAACAACGCTTTAATTCTGCCTAAATGCTCGATGATTCCCTAAAAAAGCTCGACGTAATGCTACGCCATTAACTCTGCGCGCACTGCCTGCGCAAAGTTATAAACAATATACAAATAAAGACTAAAAAGTCACAGAAACTTGAGCCAATCAATAGAAGTTAAACAACTTTCACAACTCTTAACGAGCTAACAGTTAGCTCACATTCTCGTCATTTTACCGGACTTAACATCATTAAACACGCCGAAAATACACTCGCGGCTAAAGCCGGCGCTAACAGAGTGGAACATAAACATCAGTGCAAAAGTAACTTACATATTCATGGACGCACACACGATAAAAGAGTCCGTCGGCGATCACTGATGTCTCCGTTATAGGCACAGTAAACAAGTCCGGGCATGTCTCCCTCACTGCCGTGTTTCGGGGGGATGCTGCATTCAGGTGCGCTCAGAAACGTGAGTGATCAGACACGTATGACGCCTCTTCCGTCAAGCGTGAAGAAGGGCGCAAGAAGTTTTTGGCCACTACAATAAGAGTAGGCATGATATCACTTTCACTACAGGGGAGACTTGATGTTCTCTGCAATTAGGTGGAAAAAAAGTATATTGGTAACGCAACTGGCAAAAAGGGTTGGAAAATATCGACATATTGGATATCGGCAACAAATCCAATGTCGTGCATCCCTACTTATAGGAGGTTAAATCTCAATGTGTGCGCCTCCACGGCCTGTGCGTATGTATCATAAGGCTTTGTTGGCTCCCGTCACCAGTTAATAGCGCGATTTATACGGCTACAAGTCAGATTTCCATGTAAATGCACAGCTAAGTCACACAAGACAAGTGGGAGATTAAGATTGAGAGCAGGGATGCAGCGGCGGCATCCATCCTACTATATTCATCCGCTGCTGCTGCCGTGAGCCTGAATCACCTCGCGGGAGAATTACACCCTTTTTTTGTGCTTTTGTTAAACTGATGAGTATGTGATCTGTCACTCCTCTCCTCTCCAGCTCTCGATTGTGTTTTATGTGCACTCCCCTCTCATTTGATGTAGTGTGTGCTGCTTGTAGGCTGCCCCCCTTCCGCTCTCGGAGATCCTCGATTTTCTCCCCAATGAATAAGAATCAGGTCCGGGGAAAAGTGATGCCACGTGTGGTTATCGTAATGATACATCCTGGTGCTAAGCCCTCATTGATTTTGCCCTCATCCCTGTAATGTGAGTAATGAGAGGAGAGATGCCGCGGGTCACATACAAAGGTGCTCACACCTCGAGGACGTGATTTACATCATGTTTCCTCGGCCGAGACGAGGATGCGATTGCTTTTCATACATCACAAACAGCTGCAGGAGAGATGCTGCTGGATGTCGCCCGGCTCGGAGTCCTGCTGCCAAGTTTGTTCTGCAGCAAAGAGTGCGATTTGTGTTTGTTTTCTAGGGATGTTGACTCATCTGTGAACGGCTGTGCACAACGATCTGTACTGAAGAAGTGAGAAGCATTTGAAAATGTTTGGTGTCTTGCCTAATTAACTAAATCAAAGTATTTTGTTTTTGGCTGCAACTACGGATTACTTTTGTTGTAGATGAATTGTTTTCTCTGTAAAATGTCAGAAAATAGTCAAAAATTCCAATCACACGTTTTCAGAGCTCAAGGTGACATTTCAGGTAGCTTTCTTCTTTGTACAAACAAAAGTCCAAAACCACAAAAACAATATTTACAGTGATGTGAAACAGTGAACAGCAACATCCTCACATATGACAAGGTGGAATATTGAAAAGTATGCTCCGTTAAAGTTATAATCTCAAAGGTCAGTTTCGTTCTCTTTGGGGGCACCTATGGCGATAAACGGTAATTGCGGGAGCACACTTCCCAGATATCCAGACAGTGTTGCATGTGTGACGTCCACGGTTGGCGTCAAATTCATTTCTTCTTCTTTGGTTTTTTACTTATTTTTGAAGTTGTATCTGTCGTCATCGATCTTTTCTTTGTTTGTTCAGCCATTTTTACATCCAACAGTAGGAAAAGCGTGGGTGTTTATAGTAGCATTAATGATGGCTGTATTCCATTTAGCTGCTTCAATTTCATGGTCCAGGTTGTGTGCATGCTGACTGTCTGTCATGGCTTTCTGAGACATCTGAATAGAACAGAACCATTGTTAAAGTTATCATGAGCACCTGTGCTTATCCTCCTGTTGGATGTAAAAATGTCCGCTGTGAAATAAGCCCATAGTAGATTACTGTTTACTCGCAACACTTGCAGAGACTTGAAAAGCAGCCGCTTAGCTCCGCCTACCCTCTCTGGCAGACCAACCACTGCTGGCTGATGGAAAATGCGTCACTAACTGGGCGCCGCTTGTGATTTGTTCCACAAATTTTGCCACAGACACTCAGTCTGTAATACTGCTACCGTACAGGTTTTCATCAGTGGGCCATAGGCTCAATCACCATCACCTCATTCGGCGATAGATAGTGACTTAACAGATATTTATTTAGATGAAAATCTTTGAGATTATATCTTTTACAGAATAGCTTACATTTTGAGAAACATGATTATTCCCTCTCCAGAGAGTTAAATGTAATTTTTCATGTCTCATGTCATGTACAGTAAACATGTAGCTTTAGCTAACAGCTTGTTAGCGAAGCTGAGGGGTATGTGGTGGACGGTTTCTTGAATTTGGGAGTTCCTGATCACAGCTAATAATAAGTGGAAGCATTTTATATACGTAATGCTAGTTTTCATATAGATAAATATACAACATATAATGTACTAATGTGACTTTTAAAGGTGCTGGAAGGGGGATTAGCTATTTCCCGACAGGGGAAGGGGAGTTGGTTTCTCATGTTTCTGGTCTTTATGCTAAGCTAAGCTAACTGGCTGCTTACTCCAGCTTCATATTTACTGAACAGACATGATGATGGTCAAACTCTTCCTTTAAAGCATTCATCAATTATTAATTGTTGCCAATGTGTTTCTGTTGATCGATCAAGGGACCAGGGCTCAAATGATTTGTCTGCTTTCTTCTCTTCTTTTTGCACATGAGGGAAAATGTATAATTCAAATCAATAAAATACTTTTATCAATAGTCATGCATTCTGCAGTTTCTCTATCCAACAGTAAGAAAACGGCTAAGAATGTTAAAATGTGAATGTGATCTGTTCCTGTGTGTAGAGGCGCTCAGACAGGGAGATGAAACACGGGGGTTTTGTGCAGGATGGGAGGCCAGTGACTCACCTTCACTCTCCACTGACGGCAGCTGCCATCTTTGCCTTTCAATCTCCCTCTTCCTGTCTGGTTGTGACATCAGGCTGTGTCATGCTGAAATAATAATGAAAGACAGGCAGAGCTACAAGGCCATTCCTCCCCCGAGCTACAAACGGATCCCTGACTGTCTGCATCCATCGAATGCATGTATGTAAAAATAGCACAGCCTGAATCACCTGAAGGTAAAGAACATGCATAAAGGTAACGTCACAAGATGATGATGGAGAAATTAACTATTCAGCAGAATACAGTAGACACTTCCAATTTTAGACACATTTTAAAGTAATACCCACCAGGATATAGCAATAACTGCTAATGATGTGATTGATTTATTTCAATATAGACCCGAATGAGTGGCAAAAAAAGATGTTTGGATTGACAGAATAGTGATTCATTCATTCAGGTTGAGCTCACGTTCTGACTGAAAGTCCTCAAAGAAAACAACTCAACAGCAGCGGTGCAGACGCTGTTGCAACAATATCACCTTGAGTTTGAAGGTAAACAACAACAACAATAACGTAAAACATGGATGGCTCTCGGGCGTTGGGACTTTGGATGTGCATAAACTTTTGTGCAAGTAAGCGACGCCTCCATCAGTGACGGGCAAAACGGACAAAAGCAGAAATTTTCTCTCAAAATGTTTTCGAACACACTTCGGTTGCAGTATAATTCCTTCTAGTTTTGATTGGATAGAGACATCTCCCCAAATAGCAGTAAAATCTGCAATTTCACCATCTCCCCACTGCTGCGAGAAAAGGAAGTCGTCTTCTTCTTTAATCACTCCTGGAAATGTGCATATTGCCACGGCAACGCGGACCAATTCCGTTTTGAGTGTTCAAACACGAGCCAAATATGATTTAGTACCACATATTCAAGTAGCCCAGAATTGGAATTGGGTGCGGACAGTGGATAGAGTTGGAAGCAGGGGAAGAGAGAGTGGGGATGACACGCGGCAAAGGGCCGGGGGTGGGAGTCCAGCTCGGGGCCGCTGCATCGAGGGCTGTGGCCTCTGTATATGGGACACGTGATTTAACCACTAAGTTTAACCGGCGCCTCGCTCCAGAGCTTTTAAAGACCGCTCCAGCGAAAATCAAGTGTTTAACCTTGTAAACATCTCCATGTGGTGTTCTTCATGTGCTGAAAGACATATCAGGGACAACAGAAGCAATCAATCTCATGGCTGGGCCTGTCTGCTTTTAAACTGCAGTGTACCAAGGACAGGCTGAACAACACGTTTTCAGATTGGCAGGTTTGAGACATCACAAACCTAAGGAGCCAATCCCGTTAATGGACGGGATGACGCTATGCATATCACTATGTGTAACCTATGGCAACCGCTTTGGCGATGCGCGAGCCAGCTGTAACCGTCATCGATTTTTGCAAACTCAATACCGACTGCCAACGTTAACGTTACTACTACTGATTACTACATTTCAAGCTAGTTAAGTTTCAACAAGTTGCAACTAAACGATGGCAGAGACGTGTTTTGTTTTTGCGACGGAGGGGGCGGTTTGATATTGGGGAACTTTTAATGAGGGAGAAGGAGGAGATGCATTGGGAGATTTTTAGGCAATTAAATGTATTTTGCAGAAAAAAAAATCAGACATAATTTATTATTTAAAGCAGAGCATTATATGTCTTAAAACATGACTTGAGCTGGTCTTAAAACCTTCTGAGGCCTTTTGTCAACAGACTGAATTGAGTGCCTCAAAACTTTTCACCAACAGAAACCCTGATCACATGTCAGACTATAGAGGAAAAACGGTCAAATGTTTTAAACATATAAATATAAATTAAATGCTAACTGGTGTTAGCACTACATGAAATACACCACCTACCTTACCTAAAGGTCCATTAAGTAGCTGTTGTGGAGCTTTCAGTCATATCACACATCGTCCTCAGAAGACGGGAGGTTTTCCCGAGTCGTTCCTGTTCTCTAAAAAACAATCATTCATATCATGAAGACCAAATATGAACTTTGAAGTTTAATTTTTTTTTCAATGGATCTAATAGAACTAAATTACTCCCTGAGCTTATAGTACACATTGTGTTTGTACGAGCAGTCCTTTGTTTGAATTCCTTCCTAGTTTACGACAGCTTACTTTGCAGAAGTAAATGAATTTCAAACAAAGCAATCTGGAAGAGGAAGTTGTTCGTATTTCTTGCAGAGCTTTCAGTCTAAGCCGCCACCAGAGCGCCTCTCTCTTCCGCCTTCTAATTTTTTGTTCTAATAATGGTTTAACAAAGAGCTTAAAAGTACAGTAAGTGAGCGACACTGAGCTGCTGTTGGAGATGAAAGGAAATCTGCAGTGGCGAAAATTACACTCATCAGTCCAAAGGCTCACTGACAGGGAAGCAGTTGGAAATCCAGAGTTTCCATGGAAATTGGACGACCTGTCAGGCGCACACTTCCTCCAAGACAGCACGCTTGTGCTCCTGTTTGTTTGTCATTAAATTTCGCAGACTGGCTCACAGGGCTAACGTCGACGATGTTCCTCGTACGTGTTCACACTCGCTAGTGAATACTGATGCTGCTCGCTGTTTGAACAATCAGAGCGATGCTGCCTGACTCTTCACCCGGAGACCTCTCTGCTGTAAGATTGTCCTGTCACTGGTTTCTCCCCACCAAGTCAGGCGTGAAGGAAGACAGACTGATGTTTATGAGCATGGGGGGAAACCTCAGAGAGAGAGGAGAGTACATCATCGCGCCGAGAGGCTGAGCATATTCAATCCCATCTGCAGAGTGTTGAAGTAGGAACGAGAGGCGCAGAGGAGTTGGAGTCAATTTTGGAGAGGGTTTAAGAACAAACAAATCCATCTGAGATCAGGTGGCTTTAATTTTCTCTGTATCCGCTGCCAGGCTGGGATACTCTGATTGTATATCGGAGGCTTGGACCCGAAGGCTGCTCTGTCTTTTGAAAATACAAGGCTGCAACAGAAAGAAAACAACATTTAAAAACCTCCCTGGATTCTTTGAACCGTTTCCAGGAAGAAAACAGCAGAGCAGGTGTGTAAATCAACTCGAGCGGCAAAGAATTCAAGGATTTTGTGTGATAAAACAAGCTTAGACTGCGAGCTCTGCCAGGAATACCTTCAAGGGTGTTTCTAACATTAAAAGGAAGGCTTAAAACAGTATTACAGAGTCATTAAGGAAGCTCAGTTTCTTTGAAATGAAGTCATAAAACAGCCAGTAAAAGACACAAATACGCTCCTTTTATTCAGTGTCTCAACTTTAATCAGGATATCAGAGTCCGACCAAGAGAATAAAATGAGCTCACTCTGAAGGGGATATGAGATTACAGGAAATAGAAACAGGGAAGAAGAATTAAGTCTTGCATAAATAATGTAGAAGAAAAAGGTACTTGGTGGCTGACGCAGCAGCTGCCTCAGATACATATGGTTTAATTTCCAACTTCATCTATTTTCCACTTCATCTGCGAGCGAAGGGGGGGCAGCGGGCTCTTGATAGGCGTGTCCTTGTGCCAAGGAGCAAAGATAAACTACCACAGGTTCAATCCATACGCTCTGAGCATCAGTCACTCCCCACAACAATGAGCTTAATGCAGAGTGGTGACAGCGAGAGGAAAGGAGAGGGAAAAAAAGGGGGAAAACACGTCCCGGCGCAGAGGAGATTCATTTGGGACGACCGGCGGCTTACTGGGTTATCACTCACTTATCGCTGCTGTAGCGCGAGACGTGGAACGACCGGGGAAATAGCTGTCCATCACCGGGAATACAATCAGCCGAGTACATGGCTGGGGAGCTAATGGATGTTTCCACAGGGAGGGCAATTTGGAGAATGGGAAAGTGGATGGGTCCATCACGGCGAGATGGGATTATGTGCGATTGTTATCCCTCACAAGCGGGATGTGACGGTCAAGGGGTGTAATGTATATGGACAGGGAAGACATTAAATAGTAATCTCTCCGCGGCGCTCTCGCAGCCAATCAGCCGGCAGTCGTCCCACATTTTCCTCCTCAGACCGGGCGGACGTTTCTGAGCAGCTCTTAAACAAAACTTGTGCTGAAATATGCAGAGCAGCACACTCTCTGGGAAAATAAATTACAGCCTTATCGGCGGACTCAATTCAGTGCATTTTTAACCAAATCAATGCAATTATGGAATGGCTCGACAAAACAGAACTTTAGACACACAAGAAATAAATAGAAGTTAAAGTTTAAACGTTTAAAACAGCCGGGCGTTGCATATCCTTCGAGTGTTTGTCCCTTAACCTTGTCATTAGAGTTGTTCCGATACCAGCATTAGCAGTGACCTCCGACACAGCCTGAAATGCAGTAGAGTATCAGCGAATACGCTAATCAATGCACCGATACGATCCCTTAATTTTTAGCCCCCCACCCTTAAAACAATTAGCTGGTTTAGTCTAGACATTTTTGTAAGTTAAAGCCAGCAAAATGTCAGCAATCAGTGTTTTTCCACAAGTAATCTCTTTTTATTTAGTGACGTGGTTTCTAGGGATAGCAAGAGTTCTGGTTTCCGTTTGTGCTACGCTTATAGTCCAAGTAATATTGAGCAATCACGTATCAGCAGGCTGCGGCGTACGCAGGACAAACAGTCCATGTGGAGAGCAAAAGCAGGCGGAACGTAAACCGCTGTAATCCCGGCTCCCATCAGCGCCATCTGACGATGATTTAGCTTCTTATTAATCTATAAACAGACATCTGCTTGCTCACAGCTAACAATCTGTTCTAGTTCTAAAATTCAACTTGAGATAAACTCCCTGACACTGTGTCACGAAAGCCGTTCAGTGTTTAGATTTCCCGACTTCCTCGAATGCATACGAAATTATCGATCCAACCTCCTTTCAACAAACCAGCATTTTAAAAGGAAGTTTGTTTTCTTCTCCTCTTGAGGACAACAGGACCTGACTAAGCTTAATTTTTACTGTTTACTAATCTGCATCGTGATGTTGAAATTTCATCAAAGGTAAGACCTGTAAATTAAAGTCAATCACAAGAAAAACGGGTTCTTTTTCTGTAAACAATTCAGCACGCAGGAAAAGGAAGTCACTGTCAGACTATAGCTGATGGGATCCGAGATTGTTCCACATGTAACATGTATATTGTTTTATTTCAAATGCTCAAGTCTACATAGTGGAATCAGTATCAATAAGGAAACAATCGGCAAAAGATGTAGCCTCTGGGCACAACGGTGAACATGCCGGGGCATGTAGCCAGCGGTTAGCGATAAACAACTTCCTTTTCCCGCGTGCTGCATTGTTCACAGAAACAGAACCTGTTTTTCTTGTGATTGACTTTAATTAACAGGTCTTACCTTTGATGAAATTTCAACATCATGATGCAGATTAGTAAAAAGTAAAAATGAAGCTTTGTCAGGTCTGTCCTCAAGAGGAGAAGAAAACTACTTTTAAAATGCTCTTTGTTGAATGGAGGTCGGATCGATCTGATGCATTCGAGGAAGTTGGGAAATCTGAACGCTGAACGGCTTTCATGACACAGCGTCAGGGGAATTTATCTCAAGTTTAATTTTAGATCTAGAACAGATTGTTAGCTGTTAGCATGCAGATGTCTGTTTATAGGGATTTATCAGAAGCTAAATCGTCGCCAGATGACGCCCTGCTTTTGCTCTCCACACGGGCTGTTTTTCCTGCATATGCCGCAGCCTACTGATACGTGATTGGTCAATATTCGGACTACAAGCGAAGTACAAATGGAAAACCAGAACACTGTCCACATCCACGTCCCTGCCTACAGATTCTACATTTCTATGTAGAAGTCGTAAGGAGATAATTGTATCGAAACATCTCAGCTTGTAACACAGAGAACAAACACTTTTCTCATTTCCCCAACAATAATCCAAAAGACAAAAAAAAGGCACCAACTGCATCACACGCTTTCCGGCCGAGCAGTTGTGTTGCTGTGTTTTTTTTCCATTTCCAGGAAAATAAGCTTGTCACAATCTTCCCCTCCCTTCAGTAAAAGCTTCCAAAAAGCTTCCAAAAAGCTTCCTCGTGTCCTCAGATATCCAGCGGCGTGCACGCTGAGGCCTCAGAAGATGTGTTTGAGGTGCTTCATGCCGTACGTCTTGAAAAACACCATCAGGATTAGAGTCCACAGGCCCAGGATGAAGCCATCAGGAGGATGCCAGTCTTTCTGCTTTGGTTTCTGGAGGGAGAGAGAGGGAGGAGGAGGAGGAGGAGGAGGAGGAGGAGGAGGAGGAGGAGGAGGAGGAGGAGGAGAGGCGAGGTAAAGGTGAGGTGAGGATGGGGGAGGAAAGCAGGAGGGAGACTGCAGTTAGTAATAGTGTGTATATTTCCTCTGTTGAGGCCGCGGCTGATTGTTCTGTCATTCACACAGGCAGGCGCTGAGTCACACACACACATTTCATCCCTTTATGTACACTATCTGCTGTCTCACACACACAAACACAAAAGTTCACACAACGAGCGAGTGGTGAGGCTCATCAGTACGCCTCCCTTGTCTTGTGTTTGTCCCATTCACTGCCACATCATCACTTTGTGTATGATTATACTTTTAAATCTCCCCCGTATTAAACATGCATCTCACAAGGAGCACATTTATATGCTAATGCGGCAACAATATTCTGCGGAGAGATGAGATTTAACCTCTAAAAAATCTTCCTAACTCCTCCGCTGGCGACAAAGCCATAGATAGTCTGTGAGGACGCACTTAAGAGATTTCTGTTATCCCTCGCTACACAAGCTGCCATTATCCAGTCATGGAATCACCAGTCAGAGAAGGCATCCCCCAAAGCCAAAACCCCAGGACTTGGCAAAGAGGATGAACACACAGACAGCACGCGCTCCAAGTCTGAGTCACACACTGTACACACACACACATCAGCACGGCATACAGCGCAGGAAAAGCTGCTGCACAAACACTCAGAGGATCCGTGTCTGTCCAGCTTTCCAGAGTGCTACTACAGTAAGCAGTGTACATTTACTCTCTCTGAAGTACAGCTGTATCGGCTCAGCGCGCGCGCACACACACACACACACTTTCTCGCTGCAGGAGAAGTCAGGGCCGGGCTGACAGCAGACTGACAGGCCCTGGAGGATAACACACCGGTGTGAAATCTTCGTCCAGGGTCACTCAACTATTACCCACTAACTCAGTCTGACTGCAGCCAGAAGACAAGTCGTCTGTCAGCAACATGTGGTTCAGATGAGTCTACTTTAAATCTGTCATTAATAATGTTTAAGTGGATGTGCAGAGTTAATATGGTGGACAATCTTTGTTTTGGTGTTATATATACATGATTCAGTCTCACTGCTCTATCTCCCCCCTTTAAGAACATGATGATTCCAATGTGCACTACCTGCCCAGCTGGGACGACCCGAGCCATTTTGGTGCCCTAGGTGAGATCAGGATTTGGCGCCCCTCCGTAAGTATAATGCCCCCCTTTTCTTATATTGCATGCCATTATGCAACACAGTCATTCAGTACATGAGACATGATCATTTGAAATAGCTCTCGACAACAGAAAATACTTTGTCTACTTTTTGCACGCAAAAGGCAGAAATTTGTGGCACGTTTAAAACACAACTTATCCAGAATAAAACAGATACAGCAGAGCAACAGGTTGTTAAAGATGGATGTTAAAGGGGTGATCAATAATAATATAAAGTGCTATGTGCAGTATGAGGTAGCAGGCTGACTTTAAAGTGTCCTTACTGATGAAGATATTTTACAATGTGCCTCAGAAGGGAGGTCTGAAGGACGCTCCCGCAGGAATGTGTTTAATAAAGAAGCTCTATTTTGATGCTGCTTTATGCACTCTGGGCATCGATTTTCATTCAGGGTATATGTCTTAATCGATTGCACAACTACTATCATTACATATGTAATGACTGGAGTTAAATGAATTTATGCTACCATTGGTTTATTGTCATGTCAAAGCAGTTTTTCTCTACTTACGGTCGCTTTCCTTTTTAGACTGTTTGCCTTCATCTGAGCGTCGAGTTTGTTTCTTTTTCTTTGGATTTTAACTTATTGTTGAAGTTGTATCTGTAGTCATCGATCTTTTCTTTGTTTGTTCAGCCATAGTAGATTACTGTTTACTCGCAACGCTGGCAGAGACCAGAAAAGCAGCCGCTTAGCTCCGCCTACCCTCTCTGGCAGACCAACCACTGCTGGCTGATGGAAAACGCGTCACTAACTGGGCGCCGCTTGTGGTTTTTTCCGTGAACGTCGCACCAGACACCCAGTCTGTAATACTGCAAATGCAAAGGCTTTCATCAGTGGGCCATAGGCTCAATCACCATTGTGTTACCTCATTCAGCGATAGATAGAGACTTAACAGACATTTATTTAAATGGAAATCTTCGGGATTATCACTTTAAGACAGCTCTGCACCCAGCAGCACCAAACTAAAGGCAGACAGAGTTCGTAACTAGCTGGTAGATTTATCGAGTATCCTACAAATTGACATGCTTCAAGTAAGGTAAGCATCTGATGACTGTAGGTAAGAAGCAGCAGTGTCATTCAGCCAGATGATGGTCAGGAGCAGGCAATAGGAAAAAAGTTCTATAAGTTTTAAGTTATTTGTAAAGGAAAATTAAGCAAGACTGGACTGTGGTGTTAACATTTTTCTGAAAGTTAACCATTGACACTTATAATTCAGGGATGTCTGAACCTGTCTGGCAACTTTTCTGCTTTTTAATGCCGCAAAATGTGTTCTGAATTTGTAACCCAGCTTAAAATACCCCACCCTGTATCTCTCATATTATGCCTTCAAGCATTCCCAAACTTCCAGCTGGATTAGTATTTCAAACTTCAGCACAGCTCGGATGTATTTCAGCACTTCAACAGAAACTGTTGAGATAAATTGGGCACTATATTACAGATAATATGACTAATAAAATGTACCGGACTAACTGCAAGGCCGTTGGACGGTTTCAACAGTGAAATGCCACCAGTCATCAGGATTGTAATACAGAAGTAAATTGATTCTGAAGAGCTCGGGCGGTCAGCTAATATTTTGCTGAATTTCACATCTTATGAGAGGTTGAAAACTGCTGAATTGGCATATGTACAGTGGACTCTTTTGCAGAACTGGCACATACTGTCGAGTGTGTTAAAGGGTCTGAAATTACCACCCACTAAGCACCAAATGCCAGTACAGAGTGTCTTTGGCAGCTAAAATCTCTACAACACCGGCTGTGAAACTGGAACACCTCCGTTATATTCAGTGTTTTTAAACTCCCCTGCTGACCCCCGTATACTCTCTCTTTTAACACGCTTCTCAGCGCGTGTCTGTCACACTGCGGCTACACAAAGCAGCATTATCTCGGCTGATGATGAATTAACCCACTGTATGTTATTAAGCAAAGTGTTAAAGTATTAAGCAAACCGCTCTGGGTGAGTGAGGCGAGAAGTTAATTTAAGGAAGCGTGTGTGTCCGTGTGCTCAAGCCTCCGTGCGTCTTCTCAAGGCTGTCCTTTCAATCCAAACATCGGGCTCGGACGTGACGTCGCCGCCGACCTCTGATGTAGAAAGAGAGTGGACAGCAGAAAAATTGGACTAACGTCTGACTTGAAATTTATTTAACAGCTCAATCAAGTCAAATCAATAGAGCTCCGTCCAGAATGCTAAAGCAGAAACAGCGAGGCGTCTGCAGCCCACATCAGCCCTCAGGTCCTGGTGAGACGGAACGTCGGACAGAGCCGGGGCTGGGAGTCCAAGGCAAAGAGCTTCTGATTTAAAGCCGCAGCACGCTGCAGATATGAGCCACTACTTTCTGCTCGCACTCAGGTTTTATGGGCCTACGATGTCTGGCAATAAACGCATGTGTATGGATTCAGAATGAAAGTTTTATTCAGGCCCAGAGAGGAGATGCGATGCATTCATTACACACACTACATCTACAGGAGATAGTGTCTGACAGAAAACAAGCTGCAGGTTATGGGGCTGAAACGGCTCAGCGCTTCATCAGATAGCCAGCAAGCAGAAGAGAAAATGTAGCTCCAACTGTAAAGGAACTGTTTCCAGCGTCTGATTCAATGGTGCTGCTGTGGGGAGAGCGACAGAAACTACAGGAAACATCTCAGACGACAGACATCTCGCTCTCCTTTGTCTGACATCAAAGTGGGTGTTAGGTCCAAAAATAGCCTCGTGTAAGAGAAAATGAAAAAGCTAATTTCACATCAACTCTGAATGACAAGGAGCCGACATGAACACATGATTGTCTGTCAGTGTTGGAACATTTTCTGTAACCATGGACGAGAGACTTCGGTTCACTTCGGTGCTCTTACAGATGCTTTGAAATGGGAGGGACTAAGTTGGAAAAGAGTGATGACATATTCCTCAATGCACCAATAAGAATGTCAAATGATCTACATCAGATTAGGAGGAGAGTTAAAGGTCTGTTTGCTGATGGAGAAAGTCCAAAACATACCCTAAAATCAAGAGAGGACAACGATCCGGGCCACAATATGCAACCTAAAGCGCTAACAGAATGCCTGCAGCAACCAAAAAAACATTTCAGCATGTCAGAGGATTCCTCTCGCAGCCTATTCTACCAAAGGTTAATTGGCTAAATTTTGTCGGCCTATCTCAGTGTCTCTGCTCCTTTCCTTACTATTCTTGGAAGATGAATCCCACTGAATGGCAAGGCATGTAGTATTAAAATATCATTAATAAAGCCAGATGAACGTGCGCGACACAGAAGCATCACGGCAGCGTCTATTTTGCAATCTACACCGAGTGCGACTACAGCAAGGATGAGTCTCAGAGTTAGCCAGTGGTAGTTATGATTCCTGACGCTAGTGAGTGCGTTTGTATTTCTTAATTGTGCATAAACTCTGTATTCATGTAGGATGTAAAAGTCAAATGAGAATGAATGAATAGGACAGGTATACCCAGAGGAAATGTACATATTCATTGCTCTTTCAAATTAATCTTGCCTGCTCATCTAGCTGATCAATAACTTCAACAGGAAACTGAAAGGGTATTTGGCCAAAATGAAGAGATCACATCGTTTAACATGGATTCCTTGGTTGTGTGCATGTATTTACATAGCATGCAATGGCTTTTTACGCTTCACTGATGCGCAGCAGCGTCACAAAAATTGGACTCGGCGCGTAAAATGAACGGAGCGGAAGAAAAAGACTCGCGTATTACGCTCCCCCACCGCGCAGCAGACGCGGCTGGTGGAGATTGCAGCAGTGAATAACATCGGAGCGGTCTTCTTCTTCTTCCTCTTTTTATCCTGCTGTAAACTTCTTTTTCAGCCGCAGTGGCGCAGTGGGTCAAAATTGCAGGGAAAGTGATAATTGACCCTTCGCTAAGTCACGTCCCCCTTGGTTACTGTTGCTATGTCAAGCTTTAGCACCGGCATGTAAATAGCATGACATTTTCAACTTTAACGGTGAGAGATGTGAAGGGAAATAAGAGCAAATTTCTGTAGAAATATCAGAGAGAAGTCGACAGAAAGGACAACAACACGCATTTGAAAGCACCCACAATATAATTTGTCAGCGGAGTGTTGACTAAAAAAAGCTTGTCGGCCCCAATGCAGGCGTCAGGCACCCCATGTCTTGACAATTCATGCTACGGACAATCCTATACATGAACCACAATGTTGGAAAAATATGCCACCCCCTCGAAACTTTGAAGACATGCAGATTCCATATGTACGCCTTTTCGGTATATCTCCTTGTTTTGAAAGCCTGACAGGCCTCCCGTGCCTAGTTACAGTTGCTAACGTAGGATTGGACAGTGGCCGTCCAAGGGAGGGGCTTAGCGAAGGGTCAGTTGTATTGAAGGAGTCAGGACGACGATACATTGTCCTTATTCCCTATATCCACATTTGTTCTCTCCAGGCTCCGTTTTCAGTTCGGCAGCTAATAAAAACTTTGTTTTACCCTTTTGTTAGTGCATCCCAACACACACAGCTTTTAGGCATTTTTATGTCATTTGCTGGCAGACAAAAGTGATGAGGAGGCACCTTCATGCAATACAAAGTCATTGGAGATCAATGGATCTCCCCGCTGGTGTGGGCAGGACTTAATGACCGTTGTCTCTATGTTGCAAGGCCACTGTCAATCAAACCACACCTACAAAGTGCCAATGGAGCAGAATAACTGAGTTTTGAGAGTAAAACTTCTGACTGTTTGTGAATCACAATATTCAGAGTCAACACTTTCGGCCTCAGGGAGCATTTTAATGTCTTTATTAAGTCTTGTGCGTGTGGTTCAGCTTTTAATCAATAGATGTTTTCCTTTAATAAATATTCAACATTTCCTCAATACATCACACTCACAACTATGAGAAATATATTATTCATGGAGTCTGCCAAGTTACAGTACGACCGCCGCACACTCAACTCCTCTAACAGCGTACATTACTCTCATGTTGTACCCACAAGGATCCTGGTTTAATGCCCTTCTTGTTCATCTGTGATGAAACAACCGACTACCACACAGTCAGTGAAGTAAAAAGTGTGAGTCCTCGTCAGTTTAGTTTCAATACTATTGCACACCTCTCTGCTGCTGCTGCTGCTGCTGCTGACAGCCCCTGTGAGCAGAAGAGTCAATCACACAGGATGGGAGTACAGGTAGACGGAGCAGCATCTGCTTTTAAAAGTACTTTAGCCGACTTTGCTGGACTTCCGCAGCGGAGAGCGACGGAGCAGCAAACAGAAACGAGACACACTCTGTCTCTCTGCTCTACAGCACACTTCTGTTTCCATCACAGGTAGTTTTTTAGTTAGGTCACTTTGAGGAAAGGTTTGTCAAAGATTAAAGCCTGTCGTGCAGTTCTCTCACATTTCTCTGAATACAAAGACACAGCTGTGGTGATGCCACTGACAAAAGGGAAAGGTATTTTTCTGACTTTAAACTTGATGTTACTTTTTTTAGTCATGGACACTAAATGTAACAGTAAACTACTTAAAGCAGCTGAAACACTGTTTAAACTGTAGAGTTTTACAGCTCTGTTATCAGTTATCATGATGTGAATTCAATATTTGTCTCTGTCTATGAAGGTTCTCACACATTAACAGTAAACTTCATTGACCATGCACTTGCAGAATCGGACTTGCTAAAGCTTTCCTTTACTAGATTTATGACACCGCCTTCTGACAAATGTTGAAGAAGGTTCAAACACTGGACTCGATTAAATGAGGCGGCTCAGTATTTAGACACAAGTTCTACTTCTGGTTTGAACAAAGCAAAATAAAGAGAATGGTGTTTAATTCTTGACTATTTGAAACTGTCTTGCCACAAAGTGACACTGACTCTTACAATGGAAACATGGCTCACCTTTGCGATCAGTCAGCCTGGTGTTTCAGTTTTGTGTGAACGAGACAAAATGTGTTAATCAATGAATAATTATTTCAACTGAAACCATGTTGTTGTTTTGAGTTTTAGGTTAAGGCACCAAAACTACTAACTGTAAGTTGAAGGTCAAGATCCTGGTTTTGCTTCAGATGATCAGTCGACATCTTGATTTGATGAGGGATGCGATCTCCTAGATGAACGTTCTTTGTTTGCCACATCCATCCACCCCGCCCTGTTCCTTATGACCTGCGTCCACTAATGGCGTTTTATTTTGTACTGGCAGCGCCTATTTTCTTTACAAAACCAACGCAGTTCAGTGTTTTCAGTGCTCAGCCTCCTCTGCGGAAGAAACACCCTCAGTGTCAGCTGTTTTTCGTCGTTTTTTTTTGACACTGTCATGCTCGTCAATGTCACTTCTCCCTCACCGGCCAATCAAAATCAAGAAGGGGTGGGACTAACAAAATCAACTTTGTCAACAACACGATTCCTTTCTATTATTTTTAGGTTTTCTTTGTAAAGTTTCCTTGAATAACAGTAAACATGAAGCATACAGAGCGATTTATAACAGACGTAACGGGAAGCGGAAGCGCCACCAGACAACTTTCGTAACCTAGCAACAGAAAGAGCTGGTGAGAAGCGCTCTGAAAATGAGGTCCTGACAAATTGATTGACGAGCTGTGACTGTTTACAGAAAAAAAACATTTGTAAACTTTTCAAGTGAAGGCGTGGACTGCCCGTCCATCTTGTTTGCCAGCGCAAAAAGCGCCTTTAGTGGACACAGGCCCTTACATTCCTTTGTTTCTCTATATATCCTACTATATCACCTGACTCACTCAAAGGCTGCATTTCCTCACATAAGCCTTCTGCCATAAAGGCTTTCTCAGCAAAACACAGAACAGTTGGGCGGGAGGAGGCAGGACCCTCTGGGGTTTCTGATATTAGTTTTAACAGGCCTCCCTCCTGAGGTGAGTGGCAAGATGATTTCTTCCCACATAATCGTTATGTTCACTCTAAAAAGCTCATTATGCTGCCATGGTTTCAGGCTGGCTTTGCGGCTTTCATTTTTTGCTGACGCTGCAACCAGGATCCTCACAGTGTTGAATGCTGGACGATTGTGACCTGTCTGTTCTGGTTTAGCTGAAACGGAAGCTTCTCCCCAAATCCCAATCAAAAGCGACAGCATGCTCGGGTCGTCATCCTCCGTGTTTTCTGGTCAAAGCGACACAGTGATCCTCCCCATCAAGACTGAGCCTTACAGTTCAGACTGCCATCGCACGGTTGCTGATTTCACACAGCTTTTTTCCACTGCTCTCACCACGCTACGCACAGATCTGTTACATAACTAAATGTGAGTTTTCAGCTGCAGCCTCGGTGACAAAGTGGCCATCAGGAGGACAAGTATAGGAGCTGAGGGTTAAACACCCGGAGGACGAAGCAGAGGGATGTTTATGAGAAACGACTGAGAGCGTGTGGCCAATGGGGGCAGTTGACCTCCGTGACAAGAGTAAGCAGAGGTGTGCGTGACTGTGACTCTCTGTGTGTGAGCATGTAAATATATGTGTGTGTGTAAGTACAAGCCCCTCGGGCGAGAGGGGGCAGGGGGAGACGGATCAACAGTGACAGGAAGCCACGTCAGCACAGCCGGAGGAGAGAGAGGAGCATATGTCAAGAGGGAGGAGAGGGAGACAACAGGAGAGAAAAGAGGGTGAGGACTAATTATTTTCACCAAAGTTAATCAACTATTTATTAGTGTCACTTTAAGATTTCTACTAATCAGTAATCATGAATTTAGTATAAATAAATATCTTCTAAAGTAAACCTTTGATAAGGATCCCGAAATACTTTAATATACTGAGACCAACAAAGACTCCCTGGTCTGACAGTGCACTGTAAAACAGTCTATGTTAATAAAGAAGCACGTTAACTTCACTCAATCCTTAAAATAAATTGGACGTAACTCATCCCAATGAATTAGCATTAACTCATTATTGTGGTACGCACTCTTTTTTTTTTAGTGTAACCTGCGTTTAATGATTGTTGCTGAAAACTGTCGCCATGGGCTCTGCCGAGGACACAGCAACAGACACAGTGATGATTCTGTTTCATGAGGTAATTGTTTTTAACTTATCTAAAATGTTACAATATTATGCATGTTGTTTAATAATTCTAGATGAGTGTTAACATTTGACATTGATTTGAGGACACTGGGTCACATGACAACTATTGGAAAAAAACATACATTTTTATCTGCAAATATTAATCTAAAATATTAACAGCAATGTAATCCAGTATAATGAGGTGTGTCTTAGTTGTTAGTATGTGTAAAGCGCGTCTTATACACCAAATTTGTTTTGTGTTAATGCAACTTAAAAGGTTTAAAGTAATCGGTTTCTTTAACTGAAATGAGTCGACACAGGAGTTTTAAGTTGAGATGAACTACTTCACTAAGTTCATCTTACTTAACTGATGAGTTGAAAATACAAATTTTAAGTTCAATACACTGAATGGAACGGGTTTTGATTACTTAATTTATTTAAGTTACCTTAACAATAAATAAAAGAGTTAGTTTTCCTCAGATGGTGGTTCCACTTTCATTTTAACACCAGTCTGTTGTTCACAACGTATCGTTCTAATGGGAAAGATGAGGTGCTACCCTGGGACGCGTGGATTTGATTTGAACAGATTTGAATGCGTCAGAGACGCAGGATGCGTACGCAGCAACATCCCTGATGTAAATATCCTTTCTGGAGTCTGTGTAGTGATTTAAAAAATTGTTAACAAAAGAATTGCAATACTTAAGTGAATCGATTTTCTCCCACACCCACAGTGGACGATCTACCTCATGGAGACATTGTCTCTAAATGTCACGACACAAGAGTTCATAAAGCCCTGGGATTGACTGCCAATCAGTCCAGGGTGTACCCCGCCTCTCGCCCAATGACAGCTGGGATAGGCTCCAGCCCCCGTGACCCTGAACAGGATAAGCGGAAGAGATGATGGATGAATGAGTTCATGAGAGGAAACAGGTGTCCCTCCCCTGCACTGAATCCATAGACGTTATATGAATAAGTGCATTTAGCCTCCATGAAGACAATGCTGAACGGGGCGACTTTACTGGTTGCAAAAAAAAAAGGCCAGTTGTTAAGAAGTCTGTGAGAAAACATCCCTACTTCTCACTTGATTTATTACCTCTGTAAACACTCAATACAGCTTGATGTTCATTTTGTAAATAGTGATCCCAGCAGGGTAGCTTTAGAGATTAGCTTGGCTCTCAACCAGGATAGAGGTGTAACAATGCCCAAAAAAAAAACAAGATGATGACAGCAACAAAGTCAGAATCAATGCTTCGAAAGGGAAGCTCACAAACAACTGCTTAAAAAAAGTCAGCTCGATCACTGCAGAAAAACATCAAGCTTTTTCCTTCTGTCAAACATGTCATTAACATTTCTATGTTCCTTAATGTTGAATAAATCATCCACATACATGCATATGATGCAAATGTAACTGTAGTTAAGCGATACGAGCCCGGCCCATTTATCAGCGTTAGAGTCAAATGTGAAGAAAAGTTTCAAACTGACAGATTCTGTGGTCCAAGGTTGTTTCTTTTAGTTTCATCTCTTGACACATCAGCGGTCTATCACATGAAATCCTCTCATCACACTAGAACCAATTATAGGAACTGCTTTAAAAATGACTTCACAAATAATCTGTTGAAAAATTGCTAGACTTTCGACTAATAGCTTAAATGACTAATTAACACAGCCCAAATGTAACATCTAATTTAATAAACACTTTGAACGGCAGAAGCCTTGGATGGAAATCAAGGCTATGAAAAATAAGTCCGCGCTCAGACATGTTTTTGACTTCCCAAAGATTGATGAAAGGAATGCAGCTTCTTTAGAAAAAAAGAAAAACAAACAGGAAGGGGGCGGAAGAAAAAATATTAGGCGAGGAAACGAGAAAAGAGAGAGAGCGCAGCAGAAAGCGGGCGAGTGTGCCCTGACCTTCACTGACAGAACCATTCACATCCCTCTGCCAAGGACAGAGACTGAGACTCGAGCAGCCGGCCTCCATTACACTCGCTTTGTGTCGCGTATTCAATTCACAAGTAAAATCAATTAACGGCTTCCCACCTGATTGATTGGAGCTAATTAATGTGTCCATGCAGGACGCTAATGGTCGTTGAGGGAGGTCTGAAACACCCTGCCAAACAGTAGCACGCCAAGGTCAAACCTGCAGCAAATTTATGTTGTGCAGACCGGGATGACACACTGCAGACAGTGTTCACAGCCGGGGCACTGCACTGTGATGTCTGGATGCTTAAGCCCTCGGCGAGTGCGCGGACAGGACACGCAGCAGGTGCACTCTTTTCGAAAATACAACATTTCTGTTTTTCTTGTTTTTGGGGAAAGGTTAGTTTTTGGGCTTTTGCCTTTATTTATAGGACAGCTGAAGAGAGACCAGAAATGTGGGGAGTGACATGCAGCAAATGATCCCAGACCGGGAGTCGAACCTGCGATCAGTGCTTTAAAGGCTGTAGCCTCTGTACACGGGGCGCCTGCTCTGTTAACAGAGCTAAACCAACGGCCACATTTTTGCTTTTGCAAACTAAAATATTTGTCATCTGAATGATTGCTTTTCCTTTTTTACATAAAGTTTGTTAATTGGATTTTTAACATTTAGATAATAACTTCACTTCTAAATTGTTAAGTAGGTCTACTAAACAAACAAACAAACTAAGGCATAAAAAAGGTAAAAGGCAAAACATATATTTTAAAAAAATCCAACTAAAAAAAATACTAGAAATTTAAAGTAAAACAAAACAGAGCAAAACCCCCAAAACAAACAAAGTCAAATAAGTATTTGAGTTTTTTTTGTGTGCTGAATAAAAATATGTTTTACTGTACCTGGTCTGATTTTGATACTGTCTATTTTACAAGTCTTGTAACTTTGTAATAGTTTAAAAGGTCTCCCTTAAAAAACTACATTTTAATTTTAAGCCACTTCCTGGTTGAATAAAGATTAAATGAATGAATACATTACTTTTTTAACACAAGCATTGCAAGACAGGTAATCTCTATTTACAGATTCTACACAGGAATGTAGACTCTGTAGGCAGGGACGTGGATTTTAGGGACAGCAAGTGTTCTGGTTTCCGACATCCCGGCTCCCATCAGCGTCATCAGACAACGATTTAGCTTCTTATTAATCTCTATAAACAGACATCTGCATGCTAACAGCTAACAATCTGTTCTAGATTAAAAATTCAACTTGAGATAAATTCCTTGACGCTGTGTCACAAAAGCCGTTTTCCCGACATCCTCGAATGCATCAGAGATGATCAATCCGATCTCCGTCTGCATCATTCATGATGTTGAAATTTTGGCAAAGGTAAGACCTGCCTTACATGTTCACCGTTGTCCCCAGAGGCTATATCGTCGTCAGACTATAGCCGATGGGATCCGAGATTGCAAGAAAGACAAATCCTAGTTGATATTTGATAAAAGACATTTGACATTTTGGAGTGCATTTTGTCCTACGATCCACACAATCCCAAACTCCACTTCTGGAAAGTGTCAGTGTCTCAGGCTGAGTGAGGGACGTGTGCACTGGAGGGAGGCAAAGCATTAATTTTCACTGTTTTTATTTTCAATCCTCCGGAGCCATATGGTGCGAGGCGTCAAGCTGGCAAAAGAACAAATAACAATTTGACGCCAGAGACCGGGGCGTGGAGCAGCGAGGTAGGAAAAAAGTAGAATACACAAGAGAGAGGAGCTCCTTCTAGTTATTTGCAGCACTGAGCATATTGTGATTAAGCGTTGGCAGCGTGATGAGATGTGTGAGGTACGGAAGAGAAGGTGGCAGGAAGAGGGGACTCACCCTGTCACCACCAGTGAGACAACTGCCAACAGTGACAGGGCATTAATCAACTCGTCGAATACACACGAGCACATACACAATGAGGGGAGGTTTGTATACAGACGCTATACGGCACAGGCCTATATTTCCACTGTCACTCACTCTGATGACTTTTCTATTTACACGCCGTCGCTGGGTCTCCTGGCAAATGGAAAAATGTTTCTCTTAGAAGATAAACATAGAGAGAGTTTTTTTTTTCTAGGGGGCACAAATGAAATCAGCTACAAAACACTTGGGAATATTTTAGACATCAAATTATATCAGATTCAATCAAATCTCGTTCCAATCGCATCCAGTTGTTCAGATGAGTGCGTTTAATCAGCGGCAACAAAAGGGCGCCGCGGCGCTGGCACGGAAACAAAGATATCTCGGGGAGCTGCGCGCACAATATGACAGCTAATCAAAAAGAGGAGAGCTGTCAATAGGCTTTGTGGACATTGGTCATTCTGCTGCAGTGCAGATGGATTATGGTGAGGAGGGGGGAGATGACTCAGTCTGTCAGGACTCCCATCTTCAGCCCAGCAGGAGTGCGAGCCGATAATCGAAATCTCTGGCAGAGGTCATCGGGTTGACGAGTGTGTTTGCGAGTTGTACGTGTGGGTGCATTTAAAAAAGAGGAGGAGGGGGCTGACGGGAAAACATGAAAGACAGAAAAACATGTACAAAAGGTAATATAAAGACAGAAGAGAGAGTGAGCCTCGAGAGGACGCGGGCGGCGGACGCTTAATGAGGTGTGTTTGTGTGACTTTCAATCACGTGATTGCTTCTGTGGACCGAGTATTATGGCCTCAGCTTACAGGCTTTTCATCTTATATGATGAGAAGTGGGCAACAGATTCAAAACTAGCCCTATGTTTGCCAGGCTTCAGCGATCAATTTCCCAGAGTGCCGCAGGGCGTGGAGACCCCTCCTTCATCTTTCCCGTCACGATACTCAATAAGCGTCTGAAGGGGCTCGGGCCTGCGGTCAGCTTCATTTCTCCGGGCCAACTGACCATGACTACTTTGCCGATATCTGACACAGATGTTTCCAGCAGCGGGGATCGCAGATCTTTCAGAAGAATTATCAGCTCGGTTCAGCTGGATCTGACCTTTACTATCAACACCGATAGTTTCATATCAGTCTCCACAGAGGAGGCAAACATCGCTGTCGAATCAAAACGTCAGCAACTCCAACTTTACTGAAGTCACTGAAATCTAAAGCAGGAGCATCAAACTGATCCATCATCAACAAATCACTGACTTCTTTGTTTTGGTTTCATAATTTGATCCTTCTGTGATTACTTACTTACTCATCAAAACAGGGTTTCATTTGAACTCTTTTCAGGAAGAGGTGATTATTGTTGATCCTCTGCTCAGCCTCTATAATCATAACAGCAGGCTTAACGCTTGTTTTTAAGCATTTAAAGTGAGCCAAACAATGACTCAATAGTCACATTGTCCTCAGTGAAAACTAAATGTGGAATAGTTTTATTTAAAGCCTAATCCATTGCAAGATGACACTCCATAAGGTTCTGACAGCATGCTTATGGTTACGACTCACAGTATGACAGTTATAGCTTTTTCAGAATGATAATCTAAGCAAGTTTTACAACCTGGTATCTACATTTAGCTCGAATATGGACAGAAAATCTCTGGAGGAACACAGCTGAGCTAAAGTTTGGGTGGAGATCATTTCTAGTGGCTTACATAGAAAAAATAAATTGTCATCTGTTCTGAACATTACAGCATTTAATCTCTATAAAAACAATGCCGGTTGAAGTCTGTTTATCTTCAATTATTTTAATTTTTCGATCTGTTATAGACACAGACAGATACAGACAGACAGTCATATTATAATTAATTTGTGTTTTTGTTGCTGATAATTGCCGTCCTTGTTGTTCTGTTTTGCTCTCACTACTGATAAAATCATCAAACCTTTCCGGCTCTTTACCTGCTAAATTCTTGATTTTATTGGCCAGCTAGGAGCTAACTGTAATGTCTGTAATTTGTAGCTGGGCAGGTAATGTAGAGTTGGTTTATTAGAACTTTTCTGCCAACAACAGCATCCTGCCAACGCTGAAGACACAGTGAGGATGTAGGAACAGGATATAGATCGTTTGCTAAATGATCGTGCTGTTTGATTACTATAGGCCTTGTCTTGTATGAAGATCTGCATAGTGTCCGACATGTCAACCTGGTCCAATAGTAACTAAAATACAGTGTTATCATTTACACACATACACAGAAAGAAACAAACTTTCTACATGCTGGGAGATCATTTGTTCCGGATTCATCACTATGAGTGACCCTCTTACACACGTCATTTGATCCATTGTTAAAGAGGGGGTATTATGCTGTTTCACATTTTAAGACATATATATATATATATATATAATGTTACAATGTTGGATGTCCGGACTAAACATGGGTGAAGTCTCAAATCTGTAGGTAAAGTATGTTGGAGTAATCCCCAAACTTCTCAGCTCAGTCTGCTGTGACATCACATAGCGCAGCAGCAGGCTTCGGAGAGCTGGCCAATCAGAAGAAAGTGGGCTTGTAGGGGCGGGGTTTCTTAAAGGAACAGAGCTGACTGAGTTGTTTCAGGCAGAGTTTTCTTTTAACTGTAAATGATGCTAAGCTACTCCACAGCTATCATCTAAAAATAATAATCGAAGCAGCTTTAACTTATTTAACACAAGGGTGGAACAAGTCAGATCAGATGTGGGTTGAATAACTTGAAGTTAAATAAGTTATTTTGGTTTGTTAAGCACCCTTTGTGCATAAGCTTGGGCTAATACACAATAAGAGAAACACCTGCACAGTAACATGCCTGCATTTGGATTTCATTGTGAGTTTTTTATTCAAGCTGTCAAAGTAAACTCTAATGCAGCTCCAGCTCAAAGAATAACTACAGAGCTGAAAGGAGACTTCTCTCCCACGGTCAAAACAACTCTGATTATCATAAACTTCTATAAAACTGTACTTTCTGAAGGCATATTGCATATAGGATGATTCTGTGTGGATGGCCACATTAATGTGTCCAATCTCAGAATATTAAAATATGGGTTTCTCTGAGGCAGCTGAACCCCAAATGTAACAAACATTAATGTCTTCTCTTGCCTGCAGCAAAGATTAATGTGAATTCTTTACTTTTTCTGAGGCACAAGTTGAAGGCGAAGTACAGAAATATTTTTTTTTTTTAAAGGCTCATAATGGAAAATCTTGCAGAGCGACAGTGGACCTAAGACTATTTCGAATGCAGAGCACATGCTGTAAAAGGTGCAATGAGGAGGAATAGGTGTTCATTTGTGAAGGTCGGCTCGACTGAAAGCCACAATCCGTTCGGGAATGAGGTGAATGCACAATTTCTCGCCAAAATCCTGCCTATCCATTCTGCCGGATTTCACGGTGGCCCCTGCACGCTGAGACCAGGAGGCACTTGCATTTCACACTCGTGAAAGTCGCCATGGAAACGACACAAAGGGTCTGTTGGTGGATGTTGCACATAACTTTTTGTTCTGTGTCCAAATTAAGGACGAGCGGGACACAGTTTGAATGACAAAAACACGGGAGCCTGAATACATGGCTGCCAACGCACAAGGCTTTAAAGATGACAAAAGAAAAATGTCTGAGTCGTATTAACATGGGCCCCCTCATGTGTCCCAAACTGCCCCCGTCTCTCACCTGATGGATGATCTCAGACACTGGCAGCTGATCCACATACGAGTACGTCTCTTTTTCCAGCTCTCCATTCGCCAGACTGAAAGACAAAATACACAAAACACAGAACTCTTTAGCTTTTACCTGAAGTTAATTAACTGCGCATTGGAAACATCAAGCCGTTATTGTGTGGGACGCCATTATTCAGTGGTGATGAAAAGCTGTCAGGAAGAGGAACAGACTGCACTGTTTTCCGTTGGCAGCGGCTGTGTCGACGAGGTGTGTATGATTGACAGATCATTTCAAGGCCGAGTCAATGATATGCAGCGCAAATTGATGCAAATGAACCCATTTTCTCCTGATAAATGACAAATGAATCATCCTGTGAGAAAAAATCATTGTGACAATATTGGATGTGAATGTAAAGGAAGCTGTGTATATCACTACAGAACTCTAAAGGAAGAAACAAACAGGAGACACAGTTTTAAAGTGATAGTACACCTAAAATCAATCTTTTTACTGTAGCGATTTAGTAGCGCTTGAAACTCCCAGGCCCCCCTTAACTACCCGCGATGCACTCTGGTTACTTTTTCTTAAACCAAACTGAACCTCTGTGTGGAAATCAATGAAAATTGGAGGGAGATTCAGAGTCAACTTTAATCCTTGTTTTTGCTGAAATGGTTAATAACCTATCACAGATAATGTTTGTTGTTACACAGCATCGGCTCTCCACTGGGTCTCATCAAGCAGCACTCTGATGGTGTGTCGTCATGGTAGCGCTCTGCCAGTTAAGCTTTAAGAATTAAAATTACCCTAATCCAAAAAAAACTCAATACAATAAGAAGCTTCCCACATAAAAACAAGCAGAACAAGCAAGATAATTCAATATACTCAATATGTGCAAAGATACTTTTACTCAACGCACAGAAATAGACTCTGGGTTGCAACGTGTTTCAAACTCTGGAACTCGAGTCAGTCTGAGCCACCAACATTGGCTGGTTATGATACACAGTAAAAACCTGGTAATAAATATAATCTTGGGTTTCACTTAAACTAATTTAGAAATGAATCCAGTAGGATTGTCAGACTCACAAATGACTGTTTAAAAAAAAGGAGCCAAAATAACACACTATTTTTCCTTGTCAAAACCAATGACTGTATATATAGATGGACATTGCGTCTCCATCTGCTCTCATTGTACGAAATCGATGCCAAAATAGCCCCGGTGGTAGGCGCTGCCATGTTTCGAGGGTGATGTCATTTGGAGCCAGAGTTGCGCACTAGAGATTGACAGATGGACGGCGCATTTAACAGCAGAACAGCTTGTCAACAGAGCTGTCAATCATCCTTTTTACAGCATCAAATGACTAATTAAAACTAAACTTTTCAGAAAAATTAACACGTGGATGTAAATCAGCATGATAAGAACTAACTATAATGACAGAAACCATGTTTGAGAAAACTGTATTTGACGTGTATTTTGATTTTATAGTTTGACTCATGTCGCATCTGTTAACATGGAGGAGGCGGGCTTTATGACCTATACTGCCGTCAGCCTGCAGGGGGCGATAGAGAGGGTTTGGCTTCACTTTTAGGGAGCTGCCATGTCGTCCATCTTTTTATACAGTCTGTGGACTTCAAAGATTACAGAATGATAACGTATTCTTGAGCCAGTAGCCTCTACAGAGACGATTATGAGATGAGATGTCCCTCACGTCTCTCTATCGCAACACCTCCAGATTTTGTCCTCCAACTGACAATGACTCAGGTGACTCGAGGTATTTCATTACACTTCACACATCTCACTTCAAGTATGTCAGCTGGATGACAGGTGTAAGCTTGACATAATAAATGATAAAATGTGCTGAACACAACTAAAAAAAGTGAAGTTGTGGGTAAAACTATTTATTTGTATTTAACAGCTGTCGTTCTCCACAACTACAACTTATTGTAACGCAGGAGGAATCTCAGTGAGAGAATGTAGAAAGATTCACATTCTTACTTTTGTGTGTGTTTTCTAAGCGACTTTAAGATTGTGTGTTTACTGAACTGTAGGCACGGAATTTCAAAAAAAGCTATTAACGCTCGCTTCGAGAAATGTGTATGCTCGGGTCCAAGGCCAGTGTACCAAGATGAATAAACTGTTGTGAGCAGGAGGAGAAATCGTTCTGTTTTCAAGGGAAATAGATGGACTCCTCTGGGCCTTTAGGGAAGCTGACCTTAAAACATATGTGAATTATGGGTTAGGATTAAAACCATTTAAATTTATAGCATTGAACTAAAGCGCGTCGCTGCAGCAACTTAGATTAATGGAGTAAGTTGATGTTCTGTGTCGCGCTCAAGGACTCTGAAAAAGGCCACAGCTTGTCAGTTGATTGATAGACGTTAATTAATGTGAGACAGGATGTATTAAACCTGCGACCTTTCAGATACAGAGCACGCACAGGATTCTCCTACCTTCATTATCACCCATAATCTATTAAAACGCATTAATGACAAACACCTTCACACTGGGTTACATGATACATCATTACAATGATAATCAGCTACAACTTGGTAACGAGTTTATTTGAACCACTTACACCATCCTGCTGCTATAAACACTAAACACAGCATCAAATCTGCATCTGAAAATCGTACCCCCGACAAACACACAATTAACTCCTGTTTTATTTAATACCAGAGTGCCCAGATGTTTTACACTTTATTACTGAGCCTATTACAAAATGAAACAAAGGGGCACGAGGCTGAAAGCAACTCTGGACTCTGGAGAATCAATTAAATTCTGAATTTGATACGGGTCAAGTTTAATATAACAATAAGCCTTATTCCAAATCAAACATTTTACACGTCATGTTTGCTGATATATTTGGGTTTTAGACACATTTTTGGGGCATGCAGCACATTAAGAACGCATGTCTGATTTGGGTGTTTAACTGCACTGTGTGAAAAACCTCCTCTTGGAGGGAAATTCACACATAGCGTGAACATATAAGACATAAATAGCGATGTGTAATATTTTGGCGTATATTTTGTACATGAAAAAGTAGTTATTGTTGATTTTGGCCTTTTATGGGATTTGTATACAATAGCACGATACAAAAATATCACCTGCTGTATCCTTTAAAGTTATATTGTTGTGTTTTTTCATTATCAATAAATCAATTTTTATTTATATAACGCTAAATAATCCATTATCCATAGCCCTTTTTACACTGCGGGTGTGCCACAGTGCCGTAGCAAAGCTCCGCTGTCATGCAGCCTTTGCCATTATACATTGGACCAAGCAACCCCGGTGTAAAGCCGCTCCACTGTGTGTTTTTACACCTTTCCGTGTCGTGGAAGCAAAACACCTCAGTTACTACCTCTGATGCCGGCTCAGAAGCAGAACGACTTCACCCCACCGTTCCACCTCCGTGCTGTTTAAATAGAAGACGAAACGTAACACAAGTGTAATAAAATGTGAAAGGGGCTTATACCTCTCTTCTGTTCAGGGTCGTGGTGGGGCTGGAGCCAATCCCAGCTGTCATTGGTCGAGAGGTGTTTTCACACTGGTCAAAAAACCCACTAACACCCAGCTTTTTTGGTTAGTGGGAAAGACTATAATCGGCATTCAGACCCTGGTCAAATCACTCTGCAGTAGACCCGGGTAATTATCACCTCGGCTCCGATAATAATAACACGCTCTCCTCCCCCTTTCCTGCGCGATGCTATGCTCCATTGGTAACTTCTGCGACTCCTTGTCAACTCAACTACAAATTCCGCCCGTCTCCGTCCGAGCAGCGCTCGAACATCGTTCCAAATTTGTCGGCGCTGAGTTTGACAAACAGACTGAATGAGTAATAGATACAATAAAGACCTAACCACTGTAACATCTACACTGTTTACTAACCCTGTCTCGGGAGCGTTTGTAACGTCAGATGTGACGCAGCAGAAAAGACACCAACAGGAGTATACTTCACTGGCAATGGGAAAAGCGACAATCAGCATTTATAAGCAGATCTTCCCGGGTATGAAAAACCTACGTCAACACGCTAATTTCAGTGGGAAAAGGGTATTAGAGAAAGATTACCTTTCATGTTCACATTCACAACTACTAACTTAAGTACAACAGACACAACCTGAACCACCTTCGGTAAAGTTGTAAAGTTGTTGTCTAAATATCTTGTAAGGCGTCTCTTCACCTTGAAAATATTCCAATTTGTGCTGAAGGACAAAACTGAGGAGTTTTGGTTCCCCTTCATTGCTTTTCTGGAAGAAGTCCAGACGTGTTATGATCATAAGTCCCTGATAAGACTTCATCACACAGCCTTCAGAGTATCTTTAATCTATTCATTTTCCTTTTCATTTATCACCTTGTTCACTATTAATAATGTTATCTATGAGCTGTAGTTTGTTAGCCATGCTCTGCTGTGCTGAAACATACAACCATGTCACATTTGAGCTTCATAAAAACATGTAAAAGCAAACAAACGTGTCACGTTTGTTAAACTATTTGGATCCACAACACGCCACAATCTCAACAGGCAGTTTTAAAGCACTTGTATGCTTCTTTGTCTGTCATCTTTGAAATGCTTTTTCTCTCACACTGTGATAAAAAATCAGGAAAAAAAGAAGAGCCTCAGCTAAAGGTCACTGAGGAGAGGAGGTTCATCTGAGTGGCTGTCTTCGGATAATCAAAGAAAGATCAGGTCAGACAGCTGCTGACCACCGAGGCTCTCCTCCAACCACTCGCTGTTCTTCCTTTTTCTTTTGTCTCTTTGTTCCCTCCGACTTTCTTTCCTCTACATTTTGCTCCCTGGCTTTTGCTCTCTTGCCCTTCCTTCGGTATTTTTTCTGTCTTTGTGGCTTTTCTATTCAACTCCCCCTCCTCTGCTCTCCTCTCCCTCTCGCCACGTCTGTGCGGTTGGGTAGAAGTCGTTCTGACAGTCGGGAACAGAGACAGAGAAAAAGGTCCGGGCTGGCAGGCGGGGAGACGAGCTCCTGCTGAGCCCTCCGTGTGCTCCGAGCTCTTTCTGCCACTGGAAACATGTCACTGAATGCGCCCCCTCTATTTCACTTAGCACAAGAGATGAGCTTTAATTCAATCCAAACCACTTTCCACTTGAAGAGACTTTTGGAGAGAATTTTTCAATCCACTTAGCTGATTCTAATGGATGTCGCTGCCCCTCCCCACGTCCCGCTCTGTATCACTGCTGTCTGCAGCTGCCATCTTTAGGTCGAACTAATTTCTTTTAACATCTGCTCTGCTAATCAACAAGTCATTTTTTAGACTGTATTCAGCGCTGCGGGTCTCAAATTAGATCAAAATGACAACAACTCAATGAGATATGAAGTCAGCTTTAATTTGATACCTGTAATTAACCCACGGCACGACACGTTTGGGTCAACAAGCACCTATGGCTGTAAGTGAGTAACCAGACAGCATTATTACACTGCTCAGGCAATGTATAATGAAGAGGATGGAGGGGGTCCATTAAAACGTCCTCTCCATCAAGTGCAATTCACTTAATGGAAGGGCCTGTTCTGAGTAAAAAACCTGCTGTTTAGAGACGGTCGAGAGGAGAGTCAGAGAGGCATGAGAGCGACACACACACACATGTTCCCATCTTCTCTAAATATCCCCCTCCACTTGTCTGAGTGGCCGAGTGAGCTGACAAAAGTGGATTATAGCAGCACTATATTTAATAACAGCTTGTTTCAGGGGACATCTGTGATCTTTTCTCTCTTTAGGGAGCACACCGAGCTCACTATAACCCATTTTCAGCTCTTATGAAATGGTATTTTCTTACTTTCCCCATCGCTGTCTGGACAGAGGTCTAATAAAGACGCTGTTTCAATCTTCTCATTTGCGGCCCAAATCAGATTTCTGGTCACTATCCCCGAACAGGCCCACATGCACAAAGAAAGATTAACAAAGACATCACACGCAGCACAATGTCATTCTGAAGTAGAAATGGAGGCCACTTTTTCCACCTAAGATCCAGCACTCGTACCTGTAGTATCCGGTCTTTATAAAGAGAAAAGACAAAGTATTAGTAGCCCATCTAATAATGATATTATTGGCCAATTTATATAACCTGTTGAAAAAGTATGACAATGAATTGTATCTGTGTTATCTTGGCACAGACGCAGCCATGATGATGGTCTGCACCGAGACCGTATTGAGTAGTAACGAGTACGACTGATGAGGATTCTATTTGGGGGCTTTGATGTTGCGTGTTGCCATAGCGAGGAGTTTGACTGACAACCAGTCATCCAATCAGGACAATCACATACCGAGGAGCTTTTTGAGTCGTCCAATCATGATTCCCAGTTTGCGCTGCATACATACTTGATAGTTAGACAGAAACTTGACAACATTGAATTTTACAACATTCAAACTTATGAACACACACAAGTCATCCGAGTCATCATGCCTCAAGTCCAAGTCAAGTCACAAGTCATCAAAACAGTGACTGGAGTCGACTCGAGTCCACATCTCTGCTATTTATTCAGCTCCTCTGTCCCCTCCTTCCCCAACCTTGTTTCTCTTCAGCTTCCTGTTTTATGCCCCTAACCTTTGGAGCTCACTGCCCCTCCATATCAAAATGTCAAGTTCTCTCGCTATTTCTGAAAGGAAATTAAAGACCTGTCTTTTTAATCTGGCTTTAACTTGTAGTCATTTTATAGCCTGGTCTAGGTTCTTCTTATTGTTTTGTGTAAAGCTCTATGTCTGGAATTTATTTTGTCATGTAAAGTGACGTACATCTGAGAGTTAATACAACACAAGCAACGATTGAGACAGGAGGGAAGGAAGTCATCAAGAGCCAACAAACAGCTTCAAGTGTGATCGGACACTGGAGCCGACAGGGTGTATTTGTTGTTTGTTTGTTTTTATAATAATCATCAGCAAGGTCAACATAGTCGTCATCGTCAACATAAAACAACATCCTCAATGTCATCATCATCAGTAGCATCAATATCATGAAGGTCAGAGAAAGAGCTGGGTCTTTAGCTTCGTCTTAAAGGTGAAAGGGACTCTGCAGACCGAATGCAGTTTGGTAGCTCATTCCACCACCGGGGGACTACTGAGGTGAAGAGTCTAGTTAGCGACTTAGGGCCCTGTTGTGATGGGAGTACCAGGCGCCTTTCTTTGGCAGAGCGTAGTGGGCGGGACGGAGTGTAGACCTGGATGAGGGCGTTCAGGTAGTTAGGAGCCGTTTCTGTTACTGTTTTGTAAGCGAGCAACAGGGTTTAGAATTTGATGCGAGCAGCGCCTGGGAGCGAGGGATATGAGCAGTACAATTAAAACACAATTAAGATTGTTTCTAATTAAAAAAGAAAAATATTCATATCTGAGTCACATATGAGCGGAAAAAACCTTACTCGCAGTCTTAACAAAGCCGTATTGATTGTGTTTGTGGCAGAAACCAACTATTATTTTCATTACTGATGATCACTTTCCCAATTAACTGATTGTGAAACAGATTAGGTGAAATTCTATTATAATACAGCCTACTGTGACAAATTGTAATTTCTTGTTTCATCCAACCAACAATCTAAAAACCCCCAGGTGTTCGGTTTACTTTAAAGACTTTAAAGAAAAGCAGCTCATCTTCACGTTTGAGAAGCTGAAAGAGCAAACAAAGTGATTTTGGCTTCATACTGACAAACAAAAACAGTCAGTGGTGTATTTCTTTGGATTGACTAATTAGTTTATCGCCTTATTTTGACGCTGCTGGAAACATGATTTTAATCCCATCCAGGGCACACGTGTGATGTTTCAGCTCCATTTCTTGTTTTTTTGCTGGTCTTTCCAAAAATAAAAGTCCAGTGAGACGCTGTAATATTCTTCTGTTTGTGTGCATTGGGCTTTTTCTTCAGCGACTCATCACGCTGAAAAAAGCACTGCCTATTTAACTTTATTCTGGCAATTATATTTAACTCTGGCATTCGTATTTAAATCCCTGTGAGGAGCTTTTCACTGGTTATGAAATAGATTTGATTTGAAATTAAGTCTGACGACTCTATATGACCTACAAAAGCAAACCAGAACCATCAGCGACAAAACTGATTATTTCTATACAGTTATTTTTAATGCCTCAAACTACTGGTGGGGGGGTAGGTATCAGACGAAGCGATTAACTGCACGCTGCCTTTGTTTACATTTTACAGGGCAAAAATTTAAAGTGAGTGATACATGTGACTGTTAAAGAAAGCAGGATGAGATTTGTTGTTAAAATCTACCACTTCAGCATGTACAGGACAAAACCAGCAAAGAGATAAGAGGTACAGCTTTGTCCACAGGGGGCGCCAAAATCAACACAAACTGAAAGTTCCTCACAGGAGCTTTAAATGACGATAGATTCATTTCTCAGCATTTAATCTTTATTTCTTATGTTATGATCTATATAATGCACATATGTGAAATTATTCTTACTTATTTATATATTTCCTATACTTTTTATGCCATATATTTCTCCATGCTTCTCTCTGTATCAGAGCAACAGTAACACCCGAATTTCGCCCCGGGGATACGTAAAGTATCTCTGATTCTGATGATGGCCCAACATACTGGCAACATCATTCAATTATATATGAGAGGGGAAAAGAAAAAAGACTGTAGGATCTATTTTAATGTCATTTTATAGGTAATTCTGCCAAAGCTCGTTTACCTTTGTGCAGCCCAACCTTTTTTATGTGTAGTGTTGCTGCACATACTGACTCTGGCAACACTGTCACCTTGAAAACATCCGTTCTCTTCTTAGCATAACAACACTTAAACACATTGCATATCGTTGTAAACTGCTTTCTTAATTTGCCAGTGGCTAAACCATCTCCACACCTCTGAGAAGGACGAGTAATATTCACTACCCTCATCCCCATTTAACTTTAACCTGGTCCAGCCCTTTCTGCTGACGTCACAGCCTCATGTGAGAAACAAAGTGACAGAAAGTGTCATTAGCTTCTCTGAAAACTTTCATAAAAGCATTTTCTATTATTCTTAGAAGTAGAAGGAGAGCACTGGCGGCTTTCTGCATCAGTAAACTTTGCTCTATTAAAGATCAAATGAAAGAGGAGATTGCTGGTTTGTTACATCAGATTTGCAGATAAAACGTCTCTCTCTAGGATTGAATTAGGGCAACACTCGTGTTGCTGTTCTGTGTTGCGTTCAGGAGACCCAACGCTCTGGCCTTAATCAATAATAAAGTAATCGGGGAAGTTGTGCGCAATGACTAACTAGCTTGAGGCCAAAACACCCGATGACTGAAATCGTTGTGGCAATTGCCTCTAATTACTAATTAGCACCCGGCTGCATTGGACTTTTTCACTTTAATACCTCCCAGTGGTTCAATTAAATCCCAGCTTAATGAAATTAATAGAAGTGCGGGGAATTATAATGGTGAATAAAAATCTAATTTACATCGCATCTGTTTGTCGAGCAGCGCAATCTATTCCTCCTTCGCAGCCTAATGAGTCAACATATGGGGGAGTGTTTGCATTCTGGTGCATGAGCTGTGTGTTTCCTCAAACCGCTGCTGTTTGTCATTATTATGGGATTAGTGACTTTGGGAACTGGCTAATATGAGAAGGCAAACAATATGTCAGCAGGCACAGAGGGATGCTGAGGAGATTAAGAGTTTAACAGCTCTCTACAGCCATCTAGTGGACAGATGTATCTATCACAGCGCGTCACAAACATCTGAGGCAATGAAAGCATGTATTAAATTACGGTTGGATGGATTTTGTCCACTAGGGGGAGCCATAGGCAATCCATCAGAAACACTGCTGCTCACTCGATACAACCTAAATGGAGCTATTGATTTACAGCCTGAGGCCAGACAGTGAAAGTGTCCAATTATGATCTTCATGTTGTGAAATAGAGCATTTAGTGCTGGCAGTGATTACAAATAGCAGTAAGTACCATGTAGATTAACTTCATTATTCCCTGCCCTGAAATGTGCCGTTCATCAGCCTTACAATCAATCAGTAATCCCTCAGTTTACTGCTCAGGACTGCCGGGTAGTCACGGCGACGTCCACCCTGTAGTTTACCCTCGCAGAAACCAGCCACTCGACACATTACTAGTCGAGGAATCAATATCACTAATGAGAGATGTTCTAAACAGAAATCGAAGTCTTGTTGGTTCAGAAGCAAACATTAAATTAATTTGGCCCGAAGCTCTTTAAGTGAGAACAAAAATGACGCTGACCTCAATTAAATGATTTACGTCCAGGTTTAAATTTAATCCAGCTCAACTATTTATTCACTGCAGAGCTGAAAAGTGACGCCAATCTACCCGAGGATGACTGTTAGCTTTAGCATTGTACTTATACATTACATACATATACGTTATGATATTGTTATGTTTTGTAGTGTATTTGGGTTGCTTTATATCTGAAAGAAGTGCTAAACTGATACACTCAGCTTCCATCAGCCTGACATTAACTCAACTCAAACAAATATACCTGAATGTAATGACAATTTAGGTTATATGAGATGCATATCCAGTGGTTAGCGCTACAGGTCAGACGTAGGGGGCCTTTCTGTGTTGAGTTTGCATGTTCTCCATGTGCATGTGTGGGTTCCCTCCGGGTACTCCGGCTTCCTCCCACAGTTCAGAGACATGCTTGTTAGATTAACTGGTGACCTTAAAATTGCCCGTAGGTGTGAGTGTGAGCGTGAAAGGTTGTCTGACTTTATGTGTCAGTCCAGGGTGTAACCCCACCTCTACGCTCCAGCACCCCCGCGACCCTGAACAGGATAAGCGGTATAGATAATGGATGGATAGATGGATGGAGATGCTTATTAACAAACTGATTTTGCTGGGGTTTAAGGAGCAGAGGGAAGTACAATAATAATTAAGAAGGCGTTTAATCTCTGGAAAATAAAAGATCTCTTGTCTAAAGCGGTGTCACTCTCATTTTACTGCTGGTTTGTTTCTGCATACAGCTTGTTGACGACATAAGTCCCGCCCATGGTGCCGTGCCAACAGGATCTGTGGTTTTATGACCAGAATGCCAGACTTATCGATCAACAGAATTTTCAACTTCCAAGGTCTGGACCCGGTAGTATTTTGGCTTTAGATTAAATAAAAAAGAAAATAAAAAGTATTTTGTTCAGCCTTGTTTCGATAGAAGATTCATCCAGATGGCCTTCAATGAAAAGGTCAGTCTACCTTTAGCAGTCAGGCTTCAACACTCTAAAGATGACACAAATTGGCTTATCAAAGGGTGCTATTTTTATGACTCATATCGAATAAATATGTAGCTTGAACAGAAACATCCAGATAATCCAAGACTAGAACTATCACAATTCCACCTTTTTCACTTCTCTTCAACAAGCAGCTATTTATACTACAAGTACTGTTGTGTATAAATATGAAAGATGAGTAAAAGCTGAACAGGAGGACAGAAAGTCGACCTACCTCTGCTCCACCTCCTGAATGGGGTCGGTCAAGTTGATGGTTTCCATTGTGATCTCGACTTTGCGGACGCTGCCAAAGAAGTCTGTGATGAGCACGCTTCCTGGGTCCCTCAGAAAAAGGTCAGTACGGTGCCCCGGAGTGGACACGCACTGACTCTTGGGACACACTTTGAACTGGGAAAGAAGACAAAACCCAAACAGTGTGTAAGAAATATGCAGCTTTAAGCACTGATAGAACAAACATTTGAAGCTGTATTCCCACTGGAGCCACTCAACAAACCTAAAACAAAGATGCTAAGTGTATAAACACTGACATATGTACTCATGGTGCTGTCAAGAGCTTCAGCTAAAAGCATTAATTACACAGTGTAGGTCACTGGAGCTGGGAGACAGGGGATTTTAACACTGACACAGTGTTTTAAAGTGTGTCTCCTACGTTTCATAGCACAGATAGCGAGCTGCAGCAAGTAGCCAGCTGTCTCAAACATGGCTCGAGCTCCGGTGGGAGGTGTTAAAATATGTGTCAGTGTGTGGAGAAGATTAGAGGCATGGAGTCTGACATTTGTGCATGTCATTATCAATTACAAGCCTTTCCATGCCTGGTGTGTTGCCACTCGTGGGTTAATCCTCTTTAAATGTGTGATTCATCAGCGTGTTGTCCGACTCGGCTCTCCGCTTGAAAATAAAATAAAATCATTAAACCGAGCTGAGCGTTATCTCCATCAGCCAAACGGGGCGCCAACAAACACGCGACCGGTGGAGGACATTGTTGGGAAGGTGGAGGCAATTTCTGTGTGATCAAAGGGCAAGCGTTTGCAGAGAGAGAAAAAAAATAAAACTTGTTGGGCTTGTCTGGGAAATCCATATTATTGATCCTTAATTCCACAAAACAGCACCAGAACAAAGAGTGCATCTGCAGAAAAAGGAAAATTGGCACTCAGTCCGAGCTCAATCAATGTGCTCTGACTTAAGCTCATTATTCTTTCCACAGTAAGGATTTGAGGTGTTCTGATTGTAGCTCCTGTTGAGGCGGGGAAGGCGGCGGGGATTGGGGGAGTGACCCCGGGGGCCATGGATCTCTGCAGGAGTGTAACAGATGAAAAGGGAGGTGCCGCTGAGATGGAACCGGGGCCTAACGCAGCATGCACTCAGCATCACCACCATCATGTGTCAAAGGGCAACAGCCTTAACACTGCATCAGGCATTCTGCTTCATGTTCAGAGTCCTGTGAGCCTGTGTGACTTTCATCCGGATCTTTTGGGAGCAGAAACTTTAGAAGAGGAGGCAGAAGAGGAGGGCAGTGCAGGACAGAGACTCCTCACTTTGTAGCTACCAAACTCCAAAAGCTTTCATGAGGAACTGAGTCACTCCGCTGCAACTCACAGGCCACTAAAGTAGTGTCCTGTATTGGATCTGTCGTATTCTTGGGCTGCTAATAGCCAGTATTTTTAGGATGAATCTAAGAATATGTTTTGGGTTATGAGATTAAACTTTCTCATAACCAAAGTTGGAGTTGCTTGTGTTTTCTTATTAAAATACGATGATCTTTCAAATCAATTATAAATAAGTACTTACAGTGATACAGTGCCTAAAATCCTCACAACAGGAAGCCAATCTTCGATCCAGCCAATATTTGACATTTTCGATTCTATTCATAACCAGTTAGGTCTTCTTAATTATGATTAGTCATTTGTTAAGTTGTCTAAATCAAGTAATTTCTGCAGCATCCCTGTGTCACTGTCTTATTCCTTAGAAGTGAATAACAAGGACAATTGTAGCTTCAAGGAAGAAGTCTATGAAAAAATATAACTTCAGATATAAAAAATAAATACATTTATACAAAAACAGTTTGTTTATGTAGAGCTGATTTCTAGTGCTTAGGTGTGTACATGCACATATACATGACATTTAAATATGCTCAACTCATTGGTGTATATGCAGAAACACCATTTGTAAATGTGTTGATGGTATATGCTTAATCAAGTAGTCAAATTATCCAATTAAAATAATGTAAAAATATTTATATCGCTCATATGATTTAAAGATATAATCTTGAAGATTTTCTTTTAAATAAATGTCTGTTAATTCACTATCCATTCGCTGAATGAGGTAACATGATGGTGATTGAGCCTATGTCCCACTGATGAAAGCCTTTGCAAAAAACTCTCAAGCGGCGCCCAGTTAGTGACGCGTTTTCCATCAGCCAGCAGTGGTTGGTCTGCCAGAGAGGGTAGGCGGAGCTAAACAGCAGCTTTTCCGGTCTCTGCAAGTGTTGCGAGTAAACAGTAATCTACTATGGCTGAACAAACAAAGAAAAGATCGATGACTACAGATACAACTTCAACAATAAGTGAAAATCCAAAGAAAAAGAAACAAACTCGACGCTCAGATGAAGGCAAACAGTCTAAAAAGGAAAGCGACCGTCAGCGAGGAAAATCAAGAGTTACAACCGGGGCCAACCATGGATGTCTGATTATCTGGGACGTATGCGCCCACAATTGCTTTTTGGAGCCATAAGGTGCCGCCAAATAAAACAAAACTGAGAACTTTGAGATTATAACTTTAAATACGTTTGGTTGCATCATTTATAAAATAAAGACAAGTTGCTGCTGTACTTGAGCATGTGCTCTCTAATGTTGGGTAAAAGGCATGCAGATGCACACAGGCTCACAAATCCTCACCAGGTCATTCATGTTGGCTTTGCTTGCAGGGTGAATGTCCTCCAGGAACTCCAGCAGGTAGAAGGTGTAACGGTCCATCAAATGGACTCCGATGGCCAAATCTGGCTGGTGCTACAAGAAGTAAGGAGGAAAACATATGTGAACATTCAGTATCAAACAGCAATTTATCAGCACGGATCGATGGTGGCATTTTTTAATAAAGCTATCTCCTCAAATACATGCCAATAGAAATATGTCCCTTTGTTCACAGCCTGCAGTGTATTGTTGAAATACCAAGCAGCCAAATCCAGCATAATAACCTACCCAATGCTGCCAATCTAATTATATTCCAAACACTGAATTTAGTGGCAAGGTACCAAAATGACTGACTGTAATCACCTGACACTACACAGTGGTTTTAATGCCTCATGCTTTGAAGCCATGGGTTAAGGAAGAGTGCTTGTTGTGTATATACAGGTGTCAGGCTGTAAAAAATAGCACCAGCACTACTTTCTGTGGAATCATGAGGGAAAAACATTTTGACAGCTTGTCTTCAAACTCTGCCACGTTTGCCTCACCCCTAATCTGAGAGGCAAAGTGTGTGACACGGGCGTCACTCTGTAATGTGGAGATGATACAGATGTCAGAAGCAAATTAGGTTGCAGTTTTAATGTGTCTTGTGGGAGCTGTGGGCAAGAAAGTAGTGAAGGAAAAGTTAAAATGTTTATGTAAAAATGTGACAATAAATGAGCTTATAACAGTGATTAACTGAGATTAAAACCCAAAGTATTCAGATGTATAAACACATGTTGTGATTTATGTGAACAGCCAACACACCAACAGTTTTAAAGTGAAGGAATGTGTCCAAATTACTCGCCATTTTGTATGTAATACTCCACATTTAGTTTCCACCATATCGTATGAGTGACTGACTTTGAGTGTAACTTTAGCACCAGTTTCTGCTAACAATGGTTACAAACATTTTGCAACTCTACACCTGTCAGTAATGACACAAAAGGATGATTAGCAAGCTTACATTTTAATTTAAAGGGGGGGTATTATGCTAATTTAAAGCTTCATATTTCACTCTGTGATACCTGTGGAGTAGCTTAGCATCATTTACAGTTTAAAAAAACTCATCATTTTTCTCACACTGGTGTTCTGTGCAGGCCCTCAAGCAGCCTCTGTCCCCTTAAGAAACCCCGCCCCTACAAGCCCACTTTCTTCTGATTGGCCAGCTCTCTGAAGCCTGCTGACATCACAAAATGCAGCGTGTAGAAAAAACTGTGTGAAACCTGGCTCTCACAGCAGCCTGCAGACTGAGCTGTGAAGCTTGGGGATTACTCCAACATACTTTAACCTACAGATTTGAGACATGTTTAGTCTGGACGTCCAACGTTGTTACATTATATATACGTGTTAAAATGTGACACAGCATAATACCTCCTCTTTAAGCTAAATAGAAAGCAATAAATGAGTGTACAAGTGAGTGATTAGGGGATGTTTTGCAGACAAAAAAGGTTATAAATCAAAGTAAATGGAAATATTTGTAATTGCAATACTCAGCTTATTACATAATGTTTGAAATATGAATAATATTATACAGGACTGATGTAGTAACATTATACTGTAGGGCCTCTAATGACTCCCACTCCTTGATTGCATAAGTTTAAACTTTCCCAAATCCAATAAAGAGCAGGTTAAAAAAACAATTATATTCCAGTTCACAGATATTTGAAGCTTAATGTTTGAAGATGACAAATTGCATTCAGGGTTGCGTATTACATGAACATGGCCTGAGTTGCACTGTGCAATCAAACCACAGTGCTTATTAGAAACCTGACACACTGATGGATGATTTTTAATCTTTCTTCTCTATGAGGGCAGATAACTTACAGACAGGGAGTCCTCTCCGACTTGACTGCTGGCCAGAGCCATGAGGTTCGGGGAGTAGAACCTCTCGTACATGGAGGCGCCCTGACAGGTGTCAATGATGAAGAGCAGCTCGTTGTACCTGCAGACACACACACACAAACACACACAGCATCATATACGTTCTCCGATTAGAGGAGACACAGCTGGCACATCATTCATCCATTTGTTCCTGCCATCACACAAACCCCCTAACCATCTTTCTTACTGCAGTTGCCATGGCGACCAAGAAAAACCAACAGCTCCTTTCAGTCCCTCTAACACACACCCACGCACACAAACCCACGCACACACAGTTCCATCCTCCCTTCCTCACTCTATTAAAAGAGAAATTCCACTTTAACTCGCTTCACCCTGTTGAGGCCAGCATGATGAGACTGTAATATCCAGTTGAATGATCTGAGGTGGCTCGGGGACGATGAAGGAAGGCGGCCAAGTCTCTATGGTGACTGTAATTTGGCAGTTCAAGCCTGCAATTATCACATCAGCATCAAAGCTGGCGTCACTAAGCCCGTTTATCCAGCAGCCTGGGGTGACTGACTGCTGCCCGGACGCTTTCCATTGATATGTTGGAGGAGAATAGAGGAGCTGGAGGCAGAGAGACGCTTTGAGTCATTTAGTGTTTCCCGATCCACAAATTAAACACCTAAAAGAGGAACCCATTCAATTTAGAAAAAGAGTCTCAAAAGATGCGTTACAATAATTTAATTTCTGTTGTAGTGGATATATGATGTGTTAAATTGATTTAATAAGTCGAATTCAAGGCAGCTTCTACAGTGCTGATAAGGGCAGAATCCTGTTTACATCACACTGTAGAAATCAATACTTTCATAGTATGAATTGACGACTTGACCGTGTAAATCGTGCACAGCTAATAACACCAACCGTTTCTAATTTGAAATAAGATTAAGACATTCGTCAATGATGCATATTCCCAGTCCAGAAGAGAGATCTCTCTCAGGGAGCCTGTGTTCGAGGGGCGTGGGCAGCTCTCTCTCTCACACACGCTACAGCACACACACACAGGCACACACACACAGAGAACTACATGTTCACCAGAGTAGATGCCGACAATGCTCTTTGCCACAAGTGCAACAACACTTTCGCGTGTAAGGGCGGAAATATGAGCGATCTGTCCAAACATCTGTGTAAAGTGGCTAATGTACAGGCAGAGAAACACACAGTTTCCGACTCCCTTTATCTCTCGTTGCCCCATCTACGTCAGGTATGCATGCTAGCAGCCTACCTGCATGCCCCACCCGTGTTGCTCTAAACCATTTTATTTCCTTTTGCAGGAAGTAATTATTTAATTTGTTTTATATTTCCATCATCACAACATTGGAGTCTATGACAGTGATTTGTTCTAAACATTGCTGTGAATAATTGTTTATTTTACATTTCAGAAAATAAAGCAATCTTAATTCTGTTCTTCATTTCTTTCGTTTTTTCCTCTTAAAAAATAACAAAAAGAACCGATAAAAATACCGTTAAAGTACCGGATCGTTAAGTAGTATTGATAAGAGTAGTAATACCGTTAAAATCCTAATGATACCATCCCTAGTTGTTCATTTCTGTAACTTTTTACAAGTTACAGGCCAGTGAGTCAGTTTCCCCATGAGCAACCCTGTTGGCTGTGATTAGAGGAGCAACACAACAGGGTGTATTTTTGGTGGTTGACAATTTAAAGTTTGACCACATCCAGCAGCGATATTGATGTGTGCTCTGTTGGACTTGTAGCTACATCTAACATCGAGATGTCCATGCACTGCAGGTCTCGACAGCTGTTGCCATGCTGTGAACCGAGCAGCAACTTTTGGTTGCCAACTGAAAACAAGGCTGTCATTTTAAATCATCTTATATTTGAGCAATAAAGTAAGATACTATGCAGCGATAAGTCTGCTTAATAATGAAAATGTGGTGCACTGGTTTACTCAGTGTGTAGAGGAGGCAACCAATATACAGAGGCTACAGTCCTTAACGACTCCCGCCCTCGGCCCTTTGCTGCATGTCATCCCCCACTCTCTTCTCCCTGTATTTCCTGTCTCTCCTCTCTTCTTCTGTCCTAACAAATAAAGGCAAAATGGCTAAAAAAAGATTACCTTAATGAAAATGTGACAAAAGAAAATCATCACCTTGATGTGTCACTTTTTCTGAATGCTTTGCAGCATCTCCTTAAACCTCAAAGGGGACACTTTGCCTCCAAAGACTTTTTCTCCATCTTCTTACATTTTCAGGCTGATGTTGCCCTTTGTTATCAGTCTTCACATTTGTTTGTGATGTTCTCGAGTAGCTCGAACATTTCATTGAGCAGTCAAACTACATCATTTGCTGCTGCATTATGTTGAAAACAGATGCCTGAACACATGCGAGTAATCACCCCCTCGCATGCAAAACAGTATTTATTTCTAGGTGCATGTTTTGCTGTGTATTGTCTCTATTTGTATATATAAAAAGTGTATCCCACCGATGGCAATAAAAAGCCAAGAACTGGTTGCCAATGTAGCAAAACTATTGCGGTAAGGTAAACTTATTAAGGTAAGGAAATGCAATCCTTCAGCTGGTGTTAAAATACTTGTTTAAAGCTCCCTCCACCAACAGCTGCAGCCAAGTGTTGCACTGGTGAGAAGCCTATGAGCGAAAGTCTATTAGCTGTCACTGCAATTAGCAGTGTTTATTTAAATTTCTCTAAGGCATTCCATTACAAGACCAAAAAAGCAACACAAAGACCTTGTCTCTCCCTGAACAGCTCCTCCAGAAGATGCTCTTATTCACAGTGAACTCAGTTTAATTCCATTTAATGTTTGTTGACAGGCTTCACAGCTAATTGGCCCTGAGGGAGAAGTAAGACCAAGCGATGTGGACGTGCAGAAGGAAAAACACAATACTTGTGTTTTACTTTACGAGGCCCGTTTTCATCCCAAAATAATGTCATGTTGCAGCTAATTTACCGTCTTTTCTGCCACATCTGCTCGAAGGCGTCAGCCAGCTCCACATTACTGATCTCCTCAGAGTCCTGGAACTTCAGAAAGCCGTTCCCGCCGTGGCCTGTAAAACAAACACATTTAATCAATAATTTATTTATCTCTGATTCATAATGAGAACATTTTATATATATATATATATATATATATATATATATATATATAGATATATATACATATATATATAGATATATATACATATATATATAGATATATGATGGAAAATAATAAGAAAATGACAAGGGCTGGCAGCAGTGCATACTGTGTAGGAGGAACAGACACTGTGGCTACATTCAGAGACAAGTAAATAAGAAAGAAAACAGACTCTTCCTAGAATATATCTTTAAACTACATGGTAAGAGTGAGTAAAGAAACGTCACTGTGATTATGGGCAATACCTATTATGAATATGTGTTAGATAATGATCAGTTTTGCAACAATAAAATACACCTTTCTATTTGTAGTAGCTGTTTTCAGGCTTTTCATTTTGGGTGTGATGACATAAAGCTTCTGTCCTAAAACACTCTAATACATTCAGTTTCTTTCTGATCGCACATTCTGGCACGAACATCCTTCTCGTACAGTACCAACCAAACAAAGACAACATCGAGGCATAAACAACTCATGCTTTTACTATGTAGGGTGTACACACAGAAAGTAAATAACAATGCTTCCATTATAAAATAGCTGCAAGTATTTAACATCACACACTGATTTAATATTAAGGCTGTTTTGGAGGATTTCAGGGTGGATTTGTCCTTTAAATACCTGTCAGGTATATGAGGATGTTGCTCCGATCATCGGAGAGGAGGCGTTTCGAGCGCGGAGTGCTGGGCGGCAGCCTTCCAGTCAAAACACGCAGGAAGTTCTCCACTGTCACCTGAAACATGGACAAGATACAAAATATCAACCATTTTCATAACCTAGCATAGATCGGAAATTATATATTATGCCATGTAGTGGAGACAGTATAATGTTACTGTTGAATCTTTTTGCCCTGTTTTCTTTTTCATTTTCGTAAGCTTTGTAAACAAGCACAAGGTAGAGTACATAATCAAAAACAAACAGTGATACAGAAAGGATAAACCACTAAGGCTCAGTCGTTCCAACACAAATAAAGCATTTGGGTGCTGCTCTGTTTGAGCATATAACGATGCACAGATTTAACAATTACACCTGAATTCTAAAAGAAGTTGTGCTGTTTTAAAAAGTTATTGATGTTTCCAAATTAAGAAAAGGTATTTAACATCACTCATCTATCTTTTTTACTCCTTGTGGAGCAGTTTGCCTTTCTCAACCTTCAAGATTTCAACTTCCTGAAGCTGAGAGAAAATGTACTAAGGGGTAAGAGGCATATCTTTCCTCAATTACACATTGTTCAGAGACGAAACAAACTTGCATGGAAAGATATTTATTCTGATTTGTGTATTAAAGTGTTTCAACTCCTTGACTGCAACGTGAACCGACCTCGTATCCTCGGTAGTCCACCTCCACATCGTCACCGTACACATTGAGCTCCATGTTCTTGTGGCTGAACACTGTTGCAGGTTTGGGGTTTCTGTGGTTACAAGCCATGTCATCAGCCAGCATGAGGACTATGTGGCTGGAAAAAGACCAAATGAAGGCAGCCAGTTATTATTATCGAATTAAAAGCTAGGATGCTAGTTGCAACACATTCAGCCACCACCAACCATGTAATTAAGGGCCAAAACCACCTGAAATACAGGGACCAGAAATGAGGGGAAGCTTTCAGTGTCTTTGCTGGATATAATCAACAGACCTGATAACGTGTCATCTTATCATAATATAAAACAGGTAATGTAAAGAATTATACAATTGCACAAAGGGTTGTAACAGTATTGTTGCAGATGATGACTGACAATAGGATTTAACTGCTTATTATTGATGCTTCTTTTTGCTTCGCTCGACAGACTGAATTAACCCAGACTGAAAAATGTTTCATAACTTAAACCTCCAGAAGGCTGTACAATTGCTTTTAAAATAACAACACTTCATAATTATACATGATTGTATGCCTGTCTGTGTCTATAGATCAATATTACTATTGGATATTGAACAAATCACACAAATAAGAGACATAACATGGTCAGAACAAGTCACCTGTCAGGGATGCCCAGCCTCTTAACACTTCTGTAGACTGACAGAGTATTTGCCACATGACGGTAGTTGAACCAGAACCTGGATGTGCACACCTGTGTATCAAGGATATAAGAAGAAAATGCGAAAAAGCCGGTTAAAAAGGCAAAAACTGCTCCTGCTCTCTTCATTCAAACAGAAAATCAATAAAGCTAGCATGCTCTCAGCCTCTTGCACAGATGCTACATGAATGAATACTCACCAGAACAGCCCAGTTGTTTGTGTGCCCACTGCTGAAGAACTGCGATGCTTGATCCTTGAAAAGGTTTGAGGACAATTGATAGATGTATGTATATTTAAATCTGTTTTCTGCTCATAGTAGAAACCACACTCATCACCAAAACAGCTAGCATGATAGCACAGAAGGCTAATATAAAAAAGACATTTCGTGACAAGTTTACATTAAAAAACGGAAATTGACGCGATATTGAAAGCTGTACGCAACACATACACACTCACCTCGATGTTACTGCTGTCCACTAATAAGTATGTGGACAATAAGCTTAGTATAGTGAGTATTTTCATTGTGCAGCACTGCTAGCTGTCAGCATCAAGGAAGTCAACACCGGTGGCTCCGCCCAGCAAATGCTTCCGGTAAAAGACACTTCAAAATAAAAGCTTCGATATTAAGGAGGTTGGATAGGACGAAAAGGCATTAATTTTTAACTGGGAGAAAAGGGGCGCGTCAGGGTCTCTGTAAGTGCTCTACGTCAGGGTGATATGCCAAGACATATTATGGCCGAGCTGGTACATCATCTCTATTTAAAGATGTCACTGACATACACATAAAGAGATGGGTCAGATTTTCGTTTTTGTGATCAATTATTTAAATCAAATGGGCTATGGTTCAAGAGAATATTGCTGGTACCAATTATATATCTTCTCAAATAATAAGTTAACATATCTTATAGCTTGGTCAAACTTTTTGGGGTACACAAAAGTATTAATCACAGATAAACATAGTGTATACTGTACAAAACAAAAGCTACTTAAGATGCTTATAAGTCAAATAAATGAAGATAAGTAAACAAATAGATGTACAAACTCAGTTTGAGAGTGTTATCGCACAAAAGTTTATAGTTTTAGTTTAAGTTAAAAACAAAGCTCCCATACTGAAGCTCCTGTCAGTCTGTGCTGTTGCTGCTGTCTAAGCAGGTCTCTCTTGAGAATGAGACCACGTGTCTCAATGAGATTACCTGTCTAAATAAAAGCTAAATTAAAAAGCGATTGTGTTTTCTTGTGACCAGACTGGAATGTGAAAAAGAAAATTAAACAATGTGTTTTAATTAAGCTGATCTCAATGGAAATCTCAAATCTAATTGAGACAATAAAATTAGACTTAGTTTGGAGGCTTTTATATCAAGGTACAATCATTTTTACTTTTTTTTTCATGGTTACAATCCAATCCCTTATAAAGTGTTGTCACATTTTTGTCTTTTTTTAGGAAAATATGGCAGTTAAAGAAATATTTGGCAAACTTTTTTGTAATCGGTAACATTGTAGATTTGACTTGTTTAGTTGTGGTGTTACAATGATTTGTTTGGTGTTGTAACTATTTGTCAGAGGTCGTGCAATATGTGATTATGCTATATAAATAAGACACCTAAGAACTTATAGTACACAGATGATGGCATGTCTATATCTGGTCATACATGTCTCGTACACTGCTGAGAGAGAAAACAAACAAACTGACGCTGACATCTTCATGTTCAAATATCCTCTCCAGCTAATTGGAGTTTTGGTAATGAGAAGTGACATGACTTCACAGGCAGCAGATGTCAAATGTCATGTCACTGCTCAAGTAGTGTAAGTGTCTGCCGGCCCTGCGGTAGGTCGAGGCACATTTGGATTGAATGCATCATATAGTGCAACAGGCAAAATGTCTGGTTGGAAAGCAACATGGAAATCAGTTTTGACACGCTGCGGGGCAACTCCACAGGTCTGCCAACCGCTGAAATCCTCCAGACGTCTCCCACTTCAGCTGCCTCTTGACCTGCAGCATCCATTACTTCGCCTGCACACGGCTCATCACAGTAATTCCCTCCTCCAAATGCATCACATTAGAAACAGAAAAAGCAGCCACAGCGCTCTAACAGAACAGTCCTCGGCCGCATAAATCTAATCATCATTCCATTTTCGACCCATAAATTAGCATTTACTGCCCTCTGCAGTGACTGAGTCTTGGCCGTGCATGAATTTGTTATGTCTAACACACACTGATGTCACTGAACTAATCTACTGTTGTTCTGTGATATAACCAACAGGGAGACTCAAGCTGTGCAGGTGTCAACAGGATTAGTGGATCAAATCCTATGGGACCATCAAACAGGTTGTACTTGTGCAGCCTAAAAAAGCATTGACCAGTGGAACTTTTAAACGGTTTGTTTATAAGCAAATCTTAAAATAAAGACAGGCTTTACATTGTTATGCAAGCTAGTGGAGAGCAGCTATATTTGGCATTTCTGACGGGTTTCATTGTTACAGTTTGTAGCAGTCAATCAATCACATATTTTGCTTTGACATGCTTTATATGATAAAAAAATTAAAATAGTTTTATTTCATGGAAAAACTAAAAAAGAGTGTTTGAACGTTGTGCTTGAAGTTTTATTCTCGATCTTGGACAGAAACTTGACAAATATAAGAATAAAAAGTATGCCGGGGAAGGCCATGAGTTATGGTTAAACTCAAAGTCAGTGGATCTTGGATTACAATTTTGTATTTGAGTGTCACAATGACAAAGATATGAACAGATTAAAACCACCCATTGAAAGGCCAAGCAATTTTATCAGCACTTTTAGAGAACTGTAACTGTTATTTTTAATTGATGGCCAAGTGATGTCATGATTTTGTTGCGATAGAATTATCTAGAATTTATATTTTATGGCACAATTAGTGGTGCGGTTAAATGCGTCAGAAAGTCAAAAAAAGTAAACTCGTCACCAAATAAAAAGCACCGACAGAGAGTAATAAGTGTGTTTATAAATGGCTGATGGCTTTGAGCGTTATCAAGGATTACATCAGTGATCACAGGCTGTCTGTAAACAAGTGAAAAAGCGGCGAGCAGAGGCGGTGCGTGCGTCTTTTGGCACAGCGCGCAGTCTGTGCCAACGTCGCGGCACGCACACACAAGAACACGCACACACGCGAGCGCGCACACACACACACACTGTGCGTGCTGGAAGCGGAGCGCTGTAGGAGGGAAGACGGACGAACCACGCATCCGCATCACCGAGGAGGAGGGTGGCGCGGTGGCATCGCCTGCAGGAATCCAGTTGTAAAGTCCACACACGAGGCAAAAATGCGCTGAGGGGGAAACTGCGTGGAGCTTCTGTTATTGACCATTATTATCTTACGGCGCTGAGACATCTGAAGGAGGATAAAAAGCACAAGCTCCGGACAAGTTGTGATTTCAGAGGAGATGAATACCAACGATGCCAAGGAGTATCTCGCGCGGCGGGAGATACCTCAACTGTTTGAGGTGAGAGATGCGCTTCGAGAGCTTAGACTTTACTGTGATTGTTGCGCAGAGATTGACGTTCCTCATCGGTGAAAACCGCCTGTCAGAGTCACGGTGGAGGTCTCTTTATATGTGGCACATCTTGTTATGATGGAGGCGCGTCTCTGAAAGCATCAACACAGAAGGGAGACACTGATTCATTATAGTACACTCTGCTTTTTTAAACAGAAATCATAATCAGCGAAACTGCAATTAAACAAATCGACTCTCCTAATCATCTGTGCATAATTCACGTCCATTGTCGCGAGGCAGTTTACAGGAGGTGTACTGTGAGAAGCAGCTGGAGAGGCGTTCTGTTATTGTGAATGAAATGAAATGAAGGACTGTGACAGTGTGAGTAAAAGATAAACTTCATTTTAGAAGGAAAATACAGATGTTACAGCAGAAATATGATCATATGACACTTCACATGAGCTTTAGAAGCCTTATATTGGTGAACGACAGAGAAGAAACTACTGTGTGTGTCTTTTGAAGACGATTTGTTTGTATTAGTAGTTTCTTTTTTAGCCTTGTCACTGTCTCTTTTGCATTTACGTATATTTGAGTTGTTTTTTGTATTTCTCTAATTTTGTTCTGTATTTCTGGAGCTATCTGGCACTATCATTTACTTTGGGATTAATAAAGTTCTATCTTATCATATCTTATCTCAATATTTAAGTTTTTGTTGTGGATTTGTATCTTCTTGTCGTCACATTGTGTCTCTCTGTTGACCAAATGTTCCCTTCTGTGGTCATGTTGCTTCCTTGTTAGTGGAGTTATGTCTCTTTAAAGTGAACTCTTGTCTCTTTGTAGTCATTTTGTTTCTGTGGTCAGTGTCTCTTTGTGGTGAAATTCTTTCATTTTGTAGTCCGTTTGTTACTTTTGTAGTCATTTTGTTTATTTGCTGGTGGATGTATGTCTCTTTAAAGTTAACTTTAGTCTCTTTGTAGTCAATTTGTTTCTATTTGTAGTCCGAATGTTCCCTTTTGTGTTCATGTTGGTTCCTTGTTAGTGGATTTAAGTCTCTTTTAAGTTAACTTTTGTCTCTTTGTAGTCAAATTCTGTCTTTTTGTAGTCCATATGTTTGTTTTGTAGTCATTTTGTTTGTTTGCTAGTGGATGTATGTCTCTAATAAGTCAACTTTGTAGTCTTCTTGCTTCTTTTTGTAGTGTTTTTTGTCTTTTTGTGGTCAGATTGTGGCTCTTTGTAGTTCGTTTGTTCATTTTCTTGTTTCTGTCTCTCTGATACAAAGCATGAAAAGGCATCTAATCCATCTATTACTGAAGTCTCAAGAGGAATATTATATCATAAAAGATCAACCATGGTATAAAGCGCAATGAAGCCATCATAAATTCCTTATTCAGCAACATAAGCAGAAGAGAAATATAATAATAAAGTATCGTTCACTCTCCTGAGGGGATGCTCAGTCGTCCCATCCTCTTAATTAGACTCAGTCCCGTGTAGTGCAGATAATGTATGCAAGCAATCACTGCCTGTTTATTTACAGCCAGATCAAATTACACTGAGCGGCGAGGTGACACATCATCATCACGACTGTAATTTTTCTGCTCACAATTACTTCTGTGTATTCATTATCAATCAGTTCAATTAGCTCATCAGATTGTTTTCAGTTTGGAGAAGCGGTGAGTGTGTGTGTGTGTGTGTGTGTGTGTGTGTGTGTGTGTGTGTGTGCGCAGGAGGGATTGTGACTGTGAGGAAGGTGGAGGCGAAACAGGAAGTCCCAGGGGAAGGTATTGTTTTGAAATATTCAGGGTCGGGAGGAACAAATGTCACACAAACATGCACTTGACTTGTTTTGGCACCGAGTTCACTCTCACACGCATCACTGTGGTTTCCTCCCCGACAATTACAGGTCGCCCGGGTCGTGTGTTTATTTTCTGCGGTTCAGTTCAATTTCATGCCTTCTGACAAAATGAGATGTTTTGTTCCCGTGGTGGAGCCGAGCCCGGGCGACCAGATCTGCACTGCAAAACTTCCCCTCATTAAGGCCTGCTGTGCACCGCTGCAGAACAACACATCACAAATAAGATGTGGTGAAGCCAGAGCAAACATCTCCACCCTGCCTCTGCTCCTCATCACATCCTCCTCCATGTTTGTCTCCAGAGTCTCCTGACAGGCCTGATGTACTATCGACCCGACGACCCCATCGACTACCTTGAGGGCTGTCTGAAGAAAGTCAGTGAGCTGGGGGGACCGGACAAGGTGCGGTGGGATACGTTTGTGGGTCAGGAGAAGAAGTCACTTCCTCCTCTCAACGGCGGCCAGTCACGCAGGTCCCTCTTCAGAAATGGTGAGTAGTGAATGCTGAATGTAGAGAAAAGTAAAGGCACATTATAGCTTTTTAAAACAGATATTTATTTAAATGAAAATCTTCGAGATTATTGCAAGTAACTGTAGAACTTGTTGCAAGAATGAAACACTGATCCGTGTGGTGCGTGGTTGCTGCCCCCTTCTTTCTTAGACCAAATGGTCACCTGATACGCTGCTGAAACATGACATAGAGCCCAAAAATGTTTTAAACATAGAATTGAATTTAATAGATATGCCCAGTATTGGCCCGAATCTCACGGATAACTCATGCAGCTCCTGAGTCAGTATGGGGCTGATATCATATCAATTATAAATTGATAAAGAGAGATAATTCTGCAGTTTGATGTTGCAGCCCCAAAGCACATCTTGCTGTCTGACAGGAGCTGAATAATATTTTTTAGAACTTGACTTGTTTCCAAAGATGCTGGCAGCAGTTCATCTTCCTCTCCTACACAACAACGACCAGACTGCAGGCTCGCTGTTTGAACAGGAACAGGAGCAGATATTTGCACTGTTCTCTCAGGAGCCCTGTTGTAGATACATTGTGAAAACTGTTGGAAATACTACAAGTAGAAGACTTTGAGAGTGAGTGTGGTGAACTAGGAGGCTATTTTCTCCAGCTACAGAGTGAATCACAGCTGTTTTACCCAAAAGGGTCAGAAGAGGTTTGATGAGACACCAGAACATCCAAAGCACGAGCTACAAAGTTTAAGGCAACCATTGCTGCTGCTTCCAAACCTGTGATGTTTAAAAAGACCTCTGCCTCCAACATGCCTGTGCTGCCTTCACTGACTGTTGTGTTGGCGGCCTGTTACAGCACCGGCAAAGACAGATGAAGGCCTGTAGGTAATCAGTCACACGAGTGATGTTACCAAAAGATTATATGCTATATGCTATAAGGAAATGCTGCTCTCGCTTCCTCAATGTTTCCATCTTGGCAGGTAGGGCAGCATGTGATTTGCAAGCATTTTTATTTTAATAAGAGCAATTTGTGTGTCCAGAAAATGTCTTGTCAGATTCAGCAAAACCCCCATGATCAAAACCATCCTCTGCACTGTTATTGCTTTACATACATACATACATGTAAGCACAGCAGCTCTGCTTCCCTGGGCTAGCATCCAGTGATGATTTGTGTCTTTGGTAAATGCTATAATCAGCGTCTCATCAAAAAAGACAGCAGTATAATTACCAAACTGAAACACTTTAATCTCAAATTTACAGTTTGATTGTTACAGCAGGCCTGACTTTTTGTTATTTTGTCTGTTGTTCTTAAATTGGACTGGCAGTGTTTGCCGTCTAAAGGGATCGATAGCAGAAAATTAAACCACAATTTGTCGGACAAACTCACAAAACATGAATGATTGGATTCATTATATTTTAAAGATATTTCAGGCTGGGGGAAAAAAGTCCATCAATACTTCAAACAAAAGCAGACAAACTTTTCTGATCTCTACCTTTGTATCTGTGTGTTTGTTTGTGAATTACAGTGTTGCCCGACAGTCCCAACTTTCCCTACAGACGTTACGACCGCCTCCCTCCCATCAGCCAGTTCTCCATCGAGAGCGACTCGGACCTGTCAGAGACGGCTGAGCTCATTGAGGAGTACGAGGTGTTTGATCCGTCCAGACCACGACCCAAGGTCATCCTCGTCATCGGTAAAGGACCTGCACACACACGAAAACACGAACGTTCAACTATTTAAGTGTGTTTCCTTACACAACACAGGGATGAGGAAACTTGAGAAGCACTGGTTAATTCATAGATGTTATACAAGAAATGAGAGTAGCCTCTTGATTAACAGTGAAGCCAATGTGGTCTTAAAGCTTTATTCTTTCTAATGACCAGCAGGGCAACTGCTCTGACTGCAAAAATAACTCCTACTTACCGTATTCAGATGGCACCCATTTTCCTTTGATGTCAGGCTCAGGGTATGGAAGCTCAAACATTGCTATAATTGCTGTGCTGCTGTATACCAGGTTTGCAGATTGTATGAACGTAGTATGAAAAAAATGGTTATAATTTCTCATCGATCAGAACTGAAAAGGTCTGAAGAGTGAAAATGCAGAATAACAATAGCCCATATTTTGAGATATAACAACTTTTCGGAAACCAACAGCTAAGGCACAACAAAGGAAAGCTAACAGTACTATAAGCTAGATAACATTTCTGTAAGCTAGCTAACTGTATGCTAAAAAGTTTACATCTTTTCCATCAAACCGTGTAACTATCAAATGGTAATGTTTGCTAACATTACTATAAGCTAGCTAACATTACTATAGCTAACATTTCTGTAAGCTAGCTAACATAAAACTAAAAAGTTTACATCTTTACAATTAAACCTTGTAACTATCAAATGGTAATGTTTGCTAACATTACTATAAGCTAGCTAACATTTCTGTAAGCTAGCTAACATAACTGTTAGCTAACAAATTTTCATCTTTTCCATCAAATCGTGTAACTATCAAATGGTAACGTTAGCTAACATTACTATAAGCTAGCTAACATTTCTGTAAGCTAAAAAGATTAGCCTATACCTTTTTAATCAATCAGTATAACTATCAAATGGTAATGTTAGCTAGGTAGTGGTTGTTAGCTAAAATAACTGTTAGCTAACAAATTTTCATCTTTTCCATCAAATCGTGTAACTATCAAATGGTAACGTTAGCTAACATTACTATAAGCTAGCTAACATTTCTGTAAGCTAAAAAGATTAGCCTATACCTTTTTAATCAATCAGTATAACTATCAAATGGTAATGTTAGCTAGGTAGTGGTTGTTAGCTAAAATAACTGTTAGCTAACAAATTTTCATCTTTTCCATCAAATCGTGTAACTATCAAATGGTAACGTTAGCTAACATTACTATAAGCTAGCTAACATTTCTGTAAGCTAAAAAGATTTGCCTATACCTTTTCAATCAATCAGTATAACTATCAAATGGTAATGTTAGCTAGGTAGTGGTTGTTTGCTAACGTTAGCGGTTGTTTATGATTAGCTAATGAGTAAAGAAATGAGTTATATGCTGTTTTAACTTGATTTATAGCCTGATATCCCTCCATATTTTCAACATCCATTGTCTTTTTTGTTGCTGATTAATCGGGAACCATTGAAATGATAATGACATGACAGATTCTCCACTTTACCTGAAGCACAGAAGTACAACATTATATCTGCATTTGAGCTACCCACCCTGACAGTGATGTCAGAGGAAAACAGACGCCGTGTGAATATGATGACTTGCATTGAACCGGATGAGAAAGTGGCCTACTTCTTAGTTGATTTAGTATCTCAGAAAACATTTCCTAATGAGTTGATGCTCTCAATCTTTAATTCTAAGTCTTTTTCAATACAGCATGATTCTCATTTTATAAATTATGTTCCCATTTAAAGTAAAAACAGATCATTAAGGCCACGGATGCCACCTGTTAACCAGGATAAAGACATGGCAATGGTCGTCTCAGAGACGCCACAGTGTTAAGTCTGCTTCTTATCTACCGTCTTTAGCCTTTCTCGTTTTTCCTTCATGTTGTAAATTTGAAGCAATCATGTTGATTCCAGCTGACTCATGTTTTCCATTTGACGGGATAAGGCCATGTAGATCTTTTTATACGTAAACAAACACTGAAGCCCACGTCTCTTTAATTCTTCTGATGAGAACAGATTTATTTAGTTATATAAAAAGGTCAAGAGAGATATAAAGTATAAGTTTATATTCGCCTCACTTATGGTCTAAAAATACATGGCCTGGAAGGGACTTTATTAGTGTGTGTGTGTGTAACCTATCAGTGTGCTTTTCCTGGTATGATGAACGCAGCCCCGCCTCTCTTGGTGGGTATCAGCGGGGGAGATCTTGTTGCATGTCACTCACTGTGTCAGACACTCACGCTCTCCTAATCTGATTTCCTTGATGGGCCTGCATTAACCCATCACACACATTCATTAATCTTATAAATTAAGCGTGTCAGCTGTGCAGTAAGAGTAATGACACCAGTTGATCTTGAGTGAGAAACGCTACCATGTCTAAACCTTCATGAAAATACAAAGTTAAAGCTCTAGAAACAGTTTCCTGCGACAGCATGTTTTGCTTCCTGGCGTGGATCATGGACTCATGGTGTGGATGATAGTTATTTGTCCTTGCACAAAGCCAGTTCTCATCTTCGTGAGCACATTGTGCCAGATTTTAAAGGGATGGAACAGGGTGGCAGCAGCTGTCATCTCTTTGGAGGTTCAAGGCAAATGTTTTTATCTGTCAGGTTTGCAGAGAGTCACAGACTGACAAAGATAGGTTTGGTCAGGGACAGGGTCGAATATTACGAAACACTCAGATGTAAGATAGAGGGCACATTTGCTAGATACATATATATTCTCTCTAGTATAAACCTTTCACTTTATCTATTTTTTGGATACCTTTCTAATAAAATGTGTCAAATCTAGAGGCCAAAATGATCCCTCCGTCATCTATACCACTTTCTGAGAATGTTACATGCGATGTTCTGGTTATGTTTTGAGCGGGACGTTTTTATTTGGTTCCCAGAATGTTCCTTTTTAATAGCAGGAAAACGTTCTCTGAAAACATTTTCAGAAAGTTGCAGTGAGAATGTTCAAATCACATTTCAGGAATGTTTTCTAAATCACGTTCTGATAGTTCAGGCCGTACTAACATCCTGAAAAGATCCTCAGAATGTTGCAGTTAAAACGTTTTGTCTTAGTTTAAGTTTTAACGTTACAAGAACTTAATTTGAAATGATAAACATCCTTAAAACGTTCTATGAAACGTAATTAGAACTTGTAGGTAATGTTAGCCGATGTTATGGGAATGTTCCCTGCTAGCTGGGATCCCAGCTGTCAATGGGGAGAGAGGCGGGGTACACCCTGGACAGGTCGCCAGGTCAATCACAGGTCTGACACATCGAGACAAACAACCATTCACGCTTTAAGAGTCACCAATGAACCTAACAAGCATGTCTTTGGACTGTGGGAGGAAGCTGGAGTACCCGCAGAGAACCCACACAAGCACGGGGAGAACATGCAAACTCCACACAGAAAGGCTCTTTGCCGGTTGAACTGAGGTTCGAACCAGGAACCTTCTAGCTGTGAGGTGACAAAGCTAACCACCGCACCGTGCCATAGTTATCATAAGACATAAATATCTAGAAAAATGAATGGTAGCTGCATTATTGTGCGTTCACACCAAACGCGAATACACATGAATCTGGGGAGAGATTCAATACAAAGTCAATGCGATGAGGCAAGAAGACGCAAATTTGCGTTGGGAGGTGCGAATGACGCGAATGATCGTGACGCAATGTGATGCAAAGTGAGTTGAAAAAATTGAACTTCCTCTGCGAATTCGCGTCACGTGGTGTAGTGAAAGCCTATCAACATCGAGATTCTCCAAACGCCGTTGGTAACCATGGAGATAAGCCCCGCTTCCTCTCCTCCATTCCGAAGTGAAGGCAAATATTCGGCTGTTATTGAAACACGAACTTTGATCCGGTGGTCAAACTCGCGTGAGTAACGCGAGGCGAATATTTGTGTTCGGTGTGAGTGCACAGTAATACTTAAGTGGTTAAGTTTGAGGGTACTTATACTGCACGCTCCTCCTAATACCAACTGGGATACTTGAGCTAAACCGGGCAATGGTTAGCATTATTATTTGCACATCTTCTCTTGCCTCAGCTGTGAAAATGTGCCCCATTAATTTCACTTACACATAAATCTAATCAAACTCTCAGTGTATGATGACGGGCTTAATTATAATTCCTGAAAAGGTCAGTGTGCTCGATTGTGTACATATTTTAGAGGGGTAGTAACATTTTGGAAAGTGTCCTAATTTACTTAGCTTTCCTGTCAAAAGTTAAATCTGTGTACTAAAGACTGAAGCACAGTAGACAGCTAATTTTGGTTGGCATTAAAGCTAGCTAGCCTGGCTCTGTGAACCCAAACCACAGGTCTAGAAATGTTTGCTCCAATCCTGTTTGTCTTGCAGAACTTTCTTTGTCAGAGCAAAGAAAAACATTGTCTGCCACGAGCCAATATATATATTTTTTGGCTCTTGACATCTTTCCAAGGATGCTGGCAGCAGTTCATCTTCCTCTCATACACCAACACGACCAGACTGGCTCACTGTTTGAACAGGAACAGGAGTTGATGTTTGTACTGTTCTCTCAGGAGCCCTGCTGTAGATACATTGTTAGAACGGTTGCGTTGCTGACAGTGTGCTGAAATAGGAGGCTACTTTCTCCAGCTACAGTGTGAATCACAGCTGTGTGCATTATTGATTTAGTTTCCCAAAAGGGTCAGAAGCGTTTGTTGAGACACCAGAACAAAACACATCACATCCAAAGCAGTAGTAGTAAGTTTAAGGCAACCACTGCTGCTGCTTCCAAACCTGTGATGTTCAAAAACAGTCCTGTGTGCAGATCTTTGCCTTGAACATGCTTGCCCTGCCTTCAATGCTGGATTAGTTGGCAGCCTTGTAAACGACTGTAAGAGACAGATGAAGGTCTGTAGGTAATTGTTTACGAGTGTGGTCGCCGAAAGGCTCTGCATTCATCACTTACTGCGGGAGCACACTTCCCAGATATCCAGACAGTGTCGAGTGTGTGATGTCGACGGTTTCAGCATTGTGTTACTTCATTCTGCAATAGATACTGACTTAACTGATTATTACTTTAAATCAACTATAAAACGGGGGGCAATCAGCAGCTCTAAGGCTCACTTGTTGCCTTTGAAGAAAGCAAGGCTTGGTATCGCACCCTCCTTATTTCAGTCTAAGCTAAGCTAAGCTAACCTTCTTGTGTGTGTAGCTGCATGTTTAACAAAAACAAATACAACTAGTATCGACATTCTTATCTAAATCTCTGCAAAAGAGCAACAAATGCATTTCCAGAAGTTGAAAGAAGCTATCCATACAACACTTTTAATTTATCTCTCATCAATTTTAAGCAGCTATAATAAATAATAACGCTGGTTTTAAAGAGTGTTTTGCTCATATGTTTCATCTGACAGAAGAAAAGATTTTATACAGTATATATAGGTTTCAGCTGCCTGGAAACAGACAAAGCAGAGATGAAATATAACGTTGTCTCTAAAGGCCTCAGAATGCTTCAAACAAACTGGGTTGTATGATGTGTCGTCCCAGCACAAAGGGCCATGATGCTATGAATCATATGGCTGTGGATAAAGACTCACACTGGTGGACTGTTGTCTCAAAGGAATTCATTGTGCTGCACTTTGTTGTACACATGAAAAGTGACACAGGTAGGTGTGTGAAGACAGGGACAAGGAACTCAGAGAGAAGCACAAACAATGCCTACGTTCACACCTCTGCCCAGCTGGCTAGCTGCCGCGCACAGTGGGTGTGATTGACAGACTGTCTGTTCTTCTGAAGTTACATGAATTGTCTGACACAGATGGCGATAAAAAAAGCTAAATCAGTGTCAGATGGCTGCCGATGGGAGTCGGGTTGGCAATACGTTGGATGTGCCTCTTTTGCTCTCCACACAGACAGTTCTTCCTGTGTGCATCCAAAGCCTGCTGAAACGTGATTGGTCGATACCATGAGGATAACAAACCAAACATTTTGCATTTTTATGCAGAACTTGCAAGAATAAATCCACCCCAACAATGTAACAGTGATCACTTATTTGTATTCATGTTTCACACTTCTCAGCCTTAGAGGTATTTCTGACAGTCACAGCATAATGGACTAAATCACCCACACGGCTTGTATTCCGACTGATTTCTCTTCACTCTTCGAGCAAATTTTGAAGCGGTTGACATTTCTATGGTAACAGTATTTTTGTAACATCAAAGCAGCAGGTTGTCGGACGGCTTTTACAGGCACTTAAACATGCCTCATCACAAACTGACAGCTCAAATAGCACGTTTATCTCGCACCATTAAAGGGGAATTTCACAGGTTGTAAACCTTATCTTTATCTATCCTAGGTAGACTTAGAGTGTGAAGAATCTGCAGTGGGTGCTGATGTTTTCTGTGTCTCTGTGGCGTAGCTGAGGCTGCTTTTAGCACCAGCAACAGCATTTGGGGTAGCTGAAGGCTAGCAAGAACTACTTAGCTTAGATTTTTAGTCTCCGCCTTTCAACAAGACTTTTCAATGAACAGGTACAAACAGCATCCAAAAATATGAGTGTAGAGGACGTTATGGGCGACTCGGCTGTATTTATTCGACCCACAATACACAGTGAAAGAAATGCAGTGGAGCGAGGCAGAGGTTGCAGCTGCTACCTCGCAATGCATCCTGGTACATGTAGGCACCCCATGCATGGCTCCATGAGCAGGAAAACTCAGCTTTCTCTTTCAGAAAGAAGGAATTTATTGCTTTAATTGACTTTATGAACAATCAACCCTGATTGGACGTGAACATAAAAGTTACTTTTATAACTTAATTCTTACAATCAATGTAGTTTTTAATGTAGCTAATAAGTTTTAGGTATTATATGACATGTAATACAGGGTGAGTTGTTGCAGTGGTTAGCGCTGTTGCCTCACAGCTAGAAGGTTAATTTGTGACTCTTAATTGCCCGTAGGTGGGAATGTGTTTGTCTGTCTCTAGGCTACGTTCAGACTGCAGGCAAATGTGGCCCAAATCTGATCGTCTGGCTCATAATGTGACTCACGTATGTTTTTTGTCATGACAGTGTGAACAGCACAAATCACATGGAGTCTGATCTTTTCAAATGTGATTTGGGCCTCTTTCATATGCGCTCCTGAATCAGATACAGGTCCGATTTTTAGCAAAGCGACCTAACTGTCATATTGGAATTCATGCGAGTCATGCACTGGCGGGAGTTGAACTGTAAACATAAACATGGACGACGGCTCTGACTCTGCGTCCACACAAACACACAAACACAGACTTCCGTACTGAAGTAGCAGCCATTGCTCCACAAAAAGCCATAATTAACGATTTGTCTCTCTCTCTCCTCTTCCTCGTTATCACCTGCTGTCGAATCCGCTGGCTTCCGCGGCACATCAGTTAATACATGAAACCGTTAACGCCGACTTCCATGGCACCCATGTTTGTTTACGTACGACAGCGTGCCGCGCGTAGTCTTTGTTATTGTTCTTTTGCGCATGTGGGTCAGCTCAGGAGCGTGACCTGTACACACTGCGATCTGATATTGATACATTTTAAAAATAATGGAAAAAAAAAAACTGATCTAAGCAATAAATCAGCACTTAGCCTTGCAGTGTGAACGTAGCCAAAGTGCCAGCCCTGTGATTGACCGGTGATCAATCCAGGGTGTACCCCGCCTCTCACCCAATGACAGCTGGGATAGGCTCCCTCCCTCCTCCTCCCCCGCAAACCTATAGATATAGATGATCTTTTATCTATACCCTATACCAGGGGTAGCTCTCCAGGCGCAGGGTTGGAGACCCCTGCCCTATATCTATAGATGATGGATGGACTGTGATGTTAAAACAAAGGGCCAGTATCGAGCCGTGTTCTCGTGCTGTCGCTCCTCTGCACCTCCTTCAGCACTTTAAAAAAAGACAAAAGACAAAGAGGATTTATTAGCGCATGTAGGAGGTTCTCACATACCTGTCTCTCTCTGCACCCCTCACCCACATGCCCTCCTCCTCCACATAGACTTCAACAAACACACAAAATCAGCAACACACAGCCACGCAGAGAGACCCACAGTCACACGCACAAAGTCTCACATAGTCTGGGTTTCTCTCCCCACGCTCACACGCCCACACACGAGATGCTTCACACTCACTCAGACACATTTCACACGCACGACCAAAAAAAATCTCTCCCCAAACATCACCAGCTCTCCCTCTGTGCCTAGGTGGCCCTGGCAGCGGCAAAGGAACGCAGTGCCTGAAGATTGCCGAGCGCTACGGCTTCCAGTACGTGTCTGTGGGCGAGCTGCTGAGGAAGAAGATGATCCACAACGCCACCAGCAACAGGAAGTGGAGCCTCATCGCCAAAATCATCACCAACGGAGAGCTGGCACCGCAGGTAGTAAAGAAGCAGAGGAGAGGGGCATGTGCGTGTGTGTGTGTGTGTGTGTGGAAAATGAGAGGAAAGATGAGCTCAGAGTGTGTCCAGTCACTTGCAGGTCATTATCACAGTGTGTTTGTAACAAGAGACTAATTAGCAGCATCCGAATCACAGGCATGCAGCAGAGAGGAGGCTTATCCGTCTTATTAGCATCCTTCTTTGCAGGATAATGACTCTGCCTGAGAAGAAAATGAGGCTCAGGCCTCCTGTGGTTGTTTGCGCTCCATTCATTCAAACACTATAGAAAGCACAGATGATGCCTTTACATGTCCCTGTTCAATATAAGTATGACACTGAGATTACAACATTGATATAAATCTAGTTATGGACAGCAGGAGGCTCAAGGAAAACACTATAATAATAATAAAGTGTTTCTTAATGTTTATCTATAACTTCAATAAACTATACAGTGCTGTTCATTATTTATTAAGACAAACAACCTTTACAAAATTATTTTCTTTCATCCAGCCTTTAATAACTTGCTTTAAGCGAAACAAATCAACTTGCACAAAACTTGAGACACTTCATTGATTTTATGTAATCATTTTTTAAAGCCCCCCTCCAGTGAAAATCAAGTGTTTAACCTTGTAAACATCTCCATGTGGTGTTTTTCATGTGCTACAACACACATCATGGACAACATCAGCAGTCATCTTTTAAACTGCAGTGTACCAAGGACAGGCTGAACAACACGTTTTCAGATTGGCAGGTTTGAGACGTCACAAACCTAAGGAGTCAATCCCGTTAATTGACGGGGTGACGCTATGCATATCATTATGTGTAACCTATGGCAACCACTTCAGCGATGCACGAGCCAGCTGTAACAGTGATCGGAATTTTTGCTAACTCACTGTTGACTACTAACGTTAACGTTACTACTACTAATTGCTACATTTCAAGCTAGCAAAGTTTCAACAAGTTGTCGCTAAACGATGGCAGAGACGTGTTTTGTTTTCACAACGGAGGGGGCGGTTTGAAATGTGCATAGTGGGCGGGGCCTAGGCAGATTCAGGAATTTTTAATGAGAGAGAAGGAGGAGATGCATTGGGAGGATCTTTACAAGGTAATTAAACAGAAAAAAACATATCAGACACAATTCATTATTTCAAGCAGAGCATTTTACACGTCTTAAAACATGACATCACAGTTTTCTAGAGCTTTTCTCCCAAGGCCTTTTTTTAGGGTCTGTTTTCTATACAAAATCAATGCAGTTCAGTGTTTTAAGTGCAACAACACCTGCATCAGCATTTTTTGTCGCTGCACTCTCAGTTGAAAATAGTTAAAGTTTTGGAACACCGGCGTGCTCGTCAATCTCACAATTCTCAGGTGTAGAGCTGCTGCTGCCAGGACACGATTCCTTTCCTTTGTTTTTATATTTTCTATGTAAAATTTCCTTGAATAAAAGCACACAGAACGATTTAAAACACACTTAAAGGTCACTACCAAGGGAAGCGGAACTGCAGCCAGACAACTTTCGTAACCTAGCAACAGTAACCGACGGTGAGAAGTGCTCTGAAATTCAGGTTCACCATGAATGGACACAGGCCCTTGGTGAACATTATCCAACATGACGGGCTCAGGTGTCAGCACAAGTGGTTATAAGGATGGTCTACAGTAAACCACCTGTTATAACCTGACTGTGTTTCCATAATAAGTTCAATTGATGACAGTGTATGAGGTTATTTTCCTGAAGGCGGCAGTGGGACACTGGAAAAAGCTGCAAAATGAACCTTGAATTTAGTATTTGTTCCCATGGTCAAGAATGAACCTCCATGCCATCTTAAAAAGATATCACCTACATTTTAACTTGGTGTTTTCATTTGTCCTTCAGGTTTATTTTGTGATTGGTTTGATATGATGCATGACTTCCCAAAACCAGACGTCAGTGTCTGTGTGAGGATATAAATACTGATAACAGACTTCCTGTGTATGTCCTCCCTGTTCTTCCTGCTCGTAGTCACATTCTAAAAAGTCTCTGTCAGCCTCTTTTGGCTTCAGTCGTTTAGTAGTTCGACTCCCACTCTCGGCCCTGTGCAGCGTGTCATCCCCACTCTCTCTTCCCCTGTTTCTGACACTATCCTCTCTCTCTCACACACATGGCCTCATGTAGAATTAAAGGTAAAGTATAACACCAAAGCTACCTTGGAAAGTGTTTTCCAAAAGGACCTTTCATCCTCATATCCAGTGATGGTATAAAACAATATAAGTGAGTGATTCTGGTTGATTAACATAAGGAAAACACCTGAGATGGGGGTTTTAATGTCAGCGTTGGCACCATGATGTATAGGTGATGCAGCCCCCGCCTGCTTCGTGACTTGCAGCTCTTAGCTGGTGTCCCCCTCATGAATTTCCCTCGATCCTACCTCGTCAATTATCATCCCTGCCTTGCACGCTTGCCAACGACATCTCATCTGCTTTCTGGCCCTTTTCCAGATGTCGATCCAGCAACCGATAAGATAAACAGCAAAGTCGTCCAAGCTGCAGGCATATTGGATATGAAAAAGTGACTTGTGGCTGTTAGGCATTTCATTTCCTGCTTTGATTAGTTCAGATTAGAAATTAGTTTCTTAATGACTCTGTGTGGGATGATGAAACAAGAGGGAAAGAGTGAGGACAAGACTGTAACTCAGAGGCTTCAAACAGCAGCTCTGATGACAGCTCTGCTGTGTAAATATTGTTTTATGACGAGTGTAATGACATGTTACTGACTCACAGATAGTTTGGAGTCCTGCCGTAGGATGCATACTCTATTCTCCCCTTCTTTATCAGTTATCATTCTGACGCCTTTCTTCAGGTAATGGACGAGCGTCAGTCAATAGTAGTTTAACAATAAATCTGGGTGTTACGTTTTAAGGGCAAATTAAAGTAATACATAGATTCAAGACAATTGTCAACACTTATTCCCTGTTTTGCTCAAAGTTGGACGAGACGATTGATACCTCTCTGAAATATGAAGCTACAGCTGGAAGCTTAAAGAGGGGGTATTATGCTGTTTCCCATTTTAACACATATATATAATGTTACAATGTTGGATGTCCAGACTAAACGTGGGTGAAGTTTCAAATCTGTAGGTAAAGGTATGTTGGAGTAATCCCCAGGCTTCTCAGCTCAATCTGCAGGCTGCTGTGAACGCCAGGTTTCACACAGTTTTTTCTACAGCAGGCTTCAGAGAGCTGACGAATCAGAAGAAAGTAGGCTCGTAGGGCCGGGGTTTCTTAAAGGGACAGAGCTGACTGAGTCGTTTCAGGCAGAGGCTGTGTGAGGGCCTGCACAGAGAACCAGTGTGAGAAAAATAAGGTTTTTTTTAAAACGGGTGCTAAGCTACTCCACAGGTATCACAGAGTGAAATACTAAGCTTGAAATTAGCATACCCCTTTATCATAAAGAGTGGTGTCAGGGTGAAGCAGTGAGCCTAGCCTGAAGTAGGTCAAACTTCCCATCAAACTAAAACATGTCGGTTTTTGTATTTCCTGGTCACTGTCGAGGTGTCCACCAAATCCCCAACTGCTCGGGGTGCTCGTCCGTCTGAAGCCCCCTCACTATCTCCAGTCCCTAGGGTCCTGTTTGGGCATGTGTGTATTTCGGGCCTATGCGTGTGTGCAGCCGGTTTCTAATAACAGAGATCAGAAATTGAATTTCCTCTCGGGGATTAATAAAGTAAATCTTCTTCCTGCGGGCAGGTGATTTTTCAAGCCAAAGGACTACGACAGGCCAACTGTTGCTAAGCTAATGCTAAGCTAAGCTAAGCTAAGCAGTTTCTGGCTCTTCATATCTGGCATAAATATTTTTATTCATATCTAACTTTTGGCAGGAAAACATATTCATTAAAAAATGTTAGCTTAAACGTCGACATGTCTCTCTGAAAGCAGGCCGATAAAATGTCTCTCCTCGTCACCTGGAGGATAACTCTGCTCTCAGCTCTGCTTCTCCCAAAATGCTGCAAGTGACTCAAAATGCACACAGTTCCACTTCACTAACTCTCAGCCAACTTCAAATCAACTGGAAGTTCTTGCCTCGTGGCTGTTACTCACTGTAAGGTCATGTGACTCTGTATGCTCCTGAACTTGTGTTCCCTCTGAAATCCCTCAGGTCTCCTCACAAGATGATTGTAGATGCGTCTCAGTCTGCCCTTAAATCAAAGACGGATCGCACTTTTTCGGATCGCACTTTTTCATATTCTCTGACTGTGGAAAAATCCTCATGTTAAGATGGTTCAGCATCTTACAATAACAGGATATTATGAAGTAGACATAAATCAAACTGTGAATTCAGACATTGCCAATTAAACTTAAATTGTTTTCTTCTTTAAGATCTTCCCTGGGTTTTCTGACCAACACCAGCAACTAGTCAAACTTTTAGCTGTTTGTTGCTCCTCCGTATCTTTTCAGCATTGCCTTGCCATCGACAGCTAACTAAAAACTCGCTGCCTACTGTTGCTAGGTTACGAAAGTTGTCTGCCGGCAGTTCCGCTTCCCTTGGTAGCGACCATTAAGGGCCCGATCAGACAGAGCATGTTCTGCAGGCTGTAAAACGCGAGGCGCACTGCACTGCCTTTTTTGTTAAAGCCTACAGTTAAAAAAAAGAGCAGCTCGCTGGGTCTTTTTTTTTCTACTGTTGTTAAGGCAACCAACATATCATAGCTGTCATGAACCTAACTGTTATATTGTCTACTGACAGAAGGCCCGCCTCTCCTTTCATCCGATTGGACAATGAGAAAAAACGTCGGGCGCCTTTCTGCTTTGAGTTGAAGTTTCTTCAACTCGAGGCACTCGGCGCATTTCCTCAAAACACGGGCCGCACAGAGCGGAGAAACGCAAGGCGCTCTGCAACGCAAAAGCAGCGCGCGAAAAGCGTCCCTCTCATTGAGAACAATGACAAACAAGCCGCCCACAGCTGCTAAAACGCGCTCTGTCTGATCGGGCCCTAAGTGTGTTTTAAATTGTTCTGTATGCTATTTACTTTTATTCAAATACATTTTTACAAAGAAAACATAAAAACAAAGGAAAGTAATCGTGTCTTGGCATTAGCAGCTCTAGACCTAAAAGGTGGATCAATTTCCCAGGACGACCACGCAACAAAATCTTGATGGTATCTACTAGACATTTGAAACAGCAGTTATAAAACTCGACTTCCTGACTTCTACCAGAGTTATTCCACTTACTCAGCCTAGAACTCGTCCAGAACTTTGCCAAAAAATGTCTTTTCAAAGTTTATTTTGGCTTATTTTTCAAACTTTCTTGGCTCGTCTCCTCACCATCTGCCATTACTGTTATTTTTCTAACTCGGCATGGAGAGAATATTAGAGGTGTTCAGAATAATAGAAAACAACATCTACAGTTCTGGTGTTGTTATGTTCTCCTCAGCTGCAGAACAAGCAAAAAAAAAAGTGTTGAAACAAATACAAAAAGTAGTGCAGAGTTAGGAGCAGTGATTTGTGTTGCACATTGTATGAGTTTAAGAAGGATCGTTAGGTGTGGCAGCAATCACTTCACGGTGTCAGATCAGAGCGCTATTTTGATGCCCAGGTGTGAGTGTGGGCTGTTTATCTAAAATCCAAAGGCAGGTTCACAGTTACAACTTGTGAGGTTGTTTACATAGTTTGGATTTGTGTGTGTGGTTCTGCAGTAATAGAACAGAGACTGATTAGTGCAATGATTCGATTAAGTATAGCAAATATATACAGTAAAGTCAAACCTAAAGCTACAAACAGAACTTAAAAAACATCTTTGGTAGATTTGTGCAAGAGTTTCTGCATTTCTACCAGCCATGTTTGTCTCAAGCGGTCCAACAGAACAGACACACTTTTATTTTAATCAATGCAGCTGCAGTCTACAGAGGCAGTCTCTCATTTCTATTGTGCTGCATGCATGTAAACGTTTCTATGCTTCCGCATGCACAATGGTGATATGTTGTGAGAGCTGCCTGTGTGTCTAGACGGCAGGAGGATTCACGCTGCAGCTGCTCTGCTAACGCGTCACTGTGTGGAGTGTCTGAAATCTCTCCCTATGAAGTGCACTACATAAAATAACTCTGTGCAGTGAGAAAAAGTTGTGTCGAAAGCAACTTAACCTACTTTTTTTGCAAAGAATCCAACACTATGAGGTTACCCCTATGTTCACGGGGTCCTGTGTTCACTGACATTGTAAGGGCTACTTTCACAGGGAGATAGGCGTGTCACATGTAGCTTTAATATTTATATATGGAGCACCAATGCCAACAAAAGCTATCTCCTGACATGTAAAGAGCTAGTCTAGACTGTACTCTTTGAAGAGACTTAACATTAATCCACAAGTGAGCAAATATTTGGCAACAGTGGAGAGAACAATCTTCCTTGAACAGGCAGAAACCTTGAATGGTAATGTATCAAATTAAGAGGATGCTGTGTTTGGGAACAGATTACAAAACATTGTGTCACCTTTTTTAGACTGCACCTCAATTTGATGAAGCCTAATGATCATTTATAGTGTCAGAATGTCAACGCAGTGTTCTCGCTGGAGTTTATTACAGAGTGATTAAAAGCAGAGGTGAACAGGGGAGAGATTTAGGGCGCAGTGTTAGTGATGATCCTGTAGTGTTAAAGATAAATTGATAGATAATCTCTATGGCAGTCGGAGACGAGTGTTTGACGCAGCCGACATTCTTGTGAGAGCTCAGCATCGAGCCGTGCAGTGGATCAGACGGCTTTCCTCAGATTAGCTTTTCTCATTTCATCTCGCAGCCGTACATTTGTCCATCGATGGAACCTGGCTTTAAGTGTAATCTCCGCGAGGTCTGTCGAGCCGCTGCTTTTATGATTGGGGGACGGAGGAAAAAAAATTAAACGCCTGTGTTACTCAGCGATGGGCACGGCCGGCGACGCTATTTTTAGAACAGAGCATTGCTCACGTATCTCTGCCATATCGTATGATGCATTCTGCCCGGAGAGGTACGTTCGAACACGCTGACCTCCTCCAGCCATGGGGAAGTAATTGATGCTAAAGGATGCTGGCACTCTGTGGCCCCGAGTGCAGTCAAAACAGTTGTTCTGCTGCATTCACATATTGAATAAGCAGATTAATTATATTGTGGAAATCTCAAATGTGCTTTCATAGTTTTTATTTCACCTTATTTACGACTTGAAATCAGCTACTTATTAATTTTCAGCAGTTTTAACTAATCTGCATCCTTAAGGGATCTACTCTGAGAATTGAGGCAACATTAACACAATTAATCTCCCTCCTCATCCCCGTGCTGGAAAAGAGGCGAAATTATAATTACAACTATAAAAATGTTAAATCTCAAAAGACACCAGACAGAGAACGGCCTCTATTGTTTGGCAAAGTGGAGTCTAATGTGAGTTTGGAAACACAAAAGTTGAAGCCTCTGAACGATTGTCGAATTATTTGTATTGATGAAAAATTCAATGACTGGCCAGAGGATGTGGTTATTGTTTTTATCAAGCGGGAGCAATCTTGTTTGCTCTTTTAAAGTTTAAACTGAGGCTGTGAGGGATGATAATTATGAGTGATGTTGTTTTTCAGGAGACAACAATAACTGAGATCAAGCAGAAGATCATGAAGATCCCAGACGCGAACGGGCTCGTCATCGACGGCTTCCCTCGAGACGTCGGACAGGCCTTGTCCTTTGAAGACCAGGTGAGTCTCTATCTAACGATTCAAATGCTCTAAAGGCAGGTTTATACTCTTTGTGCATATGCTCCAGCCAACACTTCTGCATATTTCCACGCATGGAAATATACATGTTGGTCGCACATCCCTCGTGTTTCATCTCCAGTATTGTAAGATCTAAGAACGGCAGCTTCAGTTGGTCTGAGTCTCAGCGAAGGGTTTGATGTATTTCATAACAGATGCAAAGCATCAAGGGGTCACTGTCGGGGTATTCAGACTGTGTTTAGTTTTGTTTCATATATGAACTCCCGACAACCAGGGGTCGGACTCACAAACATATTCTTGAGATAAAACTGAAGATTTGTAAGAAAAAAATGTAGAAAGTTCTTAAGAATGTTCTTAAGTGCAATTCACTATTGTTTTCCTAAGAACAGTCTTAGTTCGTACGAACTTCTTTATTTTCTTACTTACGAACTTCTTGGATATACAAAAGCTATGTATGTAAATTAGGCCTGCCATTATTGACTATAAAGGACCGAAATGTTATTTCTATTCATGAAAATAAGCATGAGTGTCAACAATATATTACAAATTATAACAAATAAAAGAATATATATAAATAAATAAAATAATAAGATAAAATATAATAACAATATTTATCTGTCTGTTGATTCATGATAGAAAAAAAAAAAACTTGTATGAACTGTAGTTCGTTGATTTAATTAAATAGGTACCTTCAAGTACAGGAAAATATTTTACTTTTAAATACATTAAAAATACTTTTAAATGTTAACTGTCACATTTGCAAGCTTTACTTTAATAGATATGAGATGTGCACCATAAACAATAGTGACATGCTAACATTAATGCTAACAACATGTTGTAAGTGGACCTAGTACCACTGAAATTCAGTGAATTAATTGTCTAAAACATGTTTAAATGAATGAATGTGGAGGCTGACCTTTTCACTGTCACAAATGTAACACATATGTAGCATTTTTTTCATAAGAATGCTTTGCGAACAAGTGGTAGGCCAAGGACTCTGCACTCTGACCTACAAACAGCCTCAGTGTCTTTGTGTTTTCCATCTGCACCACGAAAGTGTCCTTGAGCGAGACCTGGCAGCCTCTGCTCCATTTCCTGAGGATCAATAAAGCTTGACCTGCCAGTGTTTTAGACATGAAAAGAGTCCAAACCAATTATACACAACGTCAATGAAAACTATCAATGCGAGGATGACAACATATAAGCAGAGATTAAGTTTTATATAGCAGGTTTCTGTCAAAGCTGCAGTCACTGCGGCCACTAATGGAAATTCATCGTCTACAATCGAGCGGCCAATTGTGTCACGACGGTCGATTGCTTTCAGAAGGATTGATTCTCTTGATCACATTTAAACTCACTTAACATTAATCAACTTTTAAATGAACACTGAATGACTTTTAGAGTGGTCGGGGGAATTGGTTCGGGGGTCTATCTGTGTCAGTGAGAGTATTTATAGTCGGGTTAATTTAGCTGCCTTACAGGGAGAGAGGCAGAGGGACATCAGAGTCTAAGACCTGTTTGGACAGCATGAATATTCAAGCAGGAGGTGCTGCTCCAGAATAACTAAAGTGATTGTTCCAGATGGTGTTGTCAAACTGCAGTACGGGGCTCATTATTTACAGGGATATTTTGCAGGAAGTGACTGTGGTTATATTCAAATGTTTGGTTTAATATCATTTACAATTACTGATTAGTGTGAGTGAAACTTGTCTCCGTGGTACAATCACTCCAGCTATGCACTGACGCTCTGTGTAGTTATTGCTGCAGCTAATGATTAAGCTGCTGCGGTGTTTCTCGTTAAATAAGCCAGCGGGTTGTTTTAGTTTAGAATAGACTTTGCAATATTTGGGACGGCTTAGTCACTGATCGGAAGTTGCACTGACAGTATAATGAGTTTGTATATATAAAGTGTAAAGTGTTTAGAAGGACCTGTTCCCAGACTGTTAACTCTGCTTGCATATACAGCAGGGAGTTCTGCAATTTGGCCATCCTCATGAGCAGGGGCGGATTCAGAGAGGTGACCAGGGGTGGCCTGGGCCTCCCTTAAAATCTAATTGGCCACCCCAAGTGCCACCCCAAAATCCTACACTAGGATTGGCTATTTGCCTTGTCAGAGGCGGGACTTGTGTTAAAATCAACTATGTGGGCCGTGTTGCAACAGGCTGCTAGTAGCTTTCTTTCCATTTCAATGTGGCACCTTTCCTTTAGTACTTAAATTGTTACTCTGACCACACATCTTCAGTTTGAGTCCTTAAAGAATTGAGCTTAGAAGGAAGGGTTAATTAAATGCTATTCATTTGCGTGTGTAGACACATACTTCATGCCACCCCTGCATAAGTCAGTGCCCCAGTTGGGCCACCCCAGTCAAAAAAGTCTGGATCCGCCCCTGTTTATGAGGTGGTCCACTGTAAAGTCTAACAAGTTAAGTTGAAAAAACGCAACTAAAGTTTGCTGAAAATAAATAAATAGAAAACCGATTACCTTGGGAAAAGTGAGTAAAAGAACTTCTGTCAAGTCATGTGAAATGATTCTGTTTCGACTGAACATGCGTTATTTGAGTAAGCTGTACTTTAAGATGTGAGCACTTCATGTATCTAAGCACACTGTAAAACACTGTAGTTCAACTCAAACCATCTGAGGAAAGCTAACTCTTTTATTTCTTAAACAGAACAGAAACAGTAACCATTCCATTCAGTGTATTGAACTTAAAATGAGTGAGTATTTTGAACTTATCAATTAAGTAAGATAAACGTAGTGAAGTAGTTTATCTCAACTTAAAACTCTCCTGTGTCGACTTATTGCAGTTGAGGAAACCGATTACCTTAAACCTTTAAAGTTGTATTAACACAAAACAAATACCAAAAATCTTTGGGTTTTTTTTTTAATCTTTAAAAGTTTTTTTTCAATAGCTTCCATGTCATGTGACCCGTTGTCCTCAAATCAATGTCAGATGTTAACACTCACTTGGACAAATAAGACACACCTCATTATATTGGATTTAACTGCTGCAAATATTTTATATTAATATTTTTATGTAAAATTGTATCTTTTTTTTTTTTTTAATTTTCAACCTGCATGCACCGTCATGATCGCCATTGCAGCCGCCACCCTTACAACAATCAACGTTACAGTAGGCTGCAAGCTACCGCTAGCTACCTGCACAGGTGGTGGTTTCTTCCTGTTGGACAGATGGACATAAAGTATGTGTTAATGTATGAGTGGATGCTAAATGTAGTACACCCAGTCCATAATAATACTATATACTGCAAATGCAAAGGCTTTCATCAGTGGGCCATTATCACTTGAATGTAACTAACTGTAATCAATTACTGCAACTTAAAGTGTTTCAAAAATTAGCATCACTCAAAATGAGTAAGTAGCACAATAATCATTTTTGAGTTTCTGCTAATGGGCTGAGTTACATTTCTTTAAGGTTTGAGTAAAGTTGCTTCTTTTATTAAGATAGACAGTGTAGCCACTTGTCAATCACAGGTAGCCACACCCTAAAGCATACCCTGCTTGTCTATTTTAATTTAAATGGGACCATGAATTACATAATGAACGTCATGCAGTAATGAAGAATAGAGATCATAAACTTATGAGAAAAATGTTTATTGAGCTCATCTAAGAAGTAGGCTCATTTTCCTTTCATACAATCTTAGTAATTGCAGCCAGGGAAGTCGCCCCCTGCTGGTCATTAGATAGAATGCAGGTTTAAGGCACCTTAAAATTGGCTCCCCTTTCAAAGAACAGAGGTTACATCCTTTCTTATATAGCCTGTGATGCTCAGTTAGGTAGTGAAGATGTTCAACTTCGAGAGCTAACTTTTGATCCCTGAGTTGAGTCTGAAAGGGAACTTCAATGCTATCTATCTTACTGTGCAGCACTTACAACAAGCACCGTGAATCAAATGCTTATTTCTAAAAGTGAGACTAGACAGGATTTAGTTTTGGTGACTTAACACGTTTCAAATTAAGACACACGTAGCTGAAAGAAAAACACTGCCTGAGAAGACAGGGAAACAAATATGTTTTAAAAACAGTAGTGATTGGATTCAGCAAACTAAAAGTCACAAATGTTGCAGGGATTTGCATTCATTTTTGCAGTAACAAGACGACATCCTGGAGGGAGCCACAGTTATTCATGTGTGAGAGCATCAGTGTGTGGGCACAAAGGTTTTCTGGCTCTCCAGGCAGAACATGACCGACTCTTTGATTTATAGCCATGCTGCCCAAGTTGCTGCACAGAGCTCGTTCCATCCCATTATGTCCATTAACTGCCATGTGTTTCTTTAATGTGTCACTTAAGGAAGCATTGAAGAAAAGCGTGAATGTATATATAAAGCAGCAAAGTGCGGCTCCCCGTCGGCCATAAAGATGATCAAATGTGTGTTTGTGGGCTCCTGCAGGGAAAAGCAGACGGGGCTCCTCTGGAGGAAAGCTCTGTGAAAAATGATGCGGGCTGTTATCTCGTCATCTCTCCAGTTAACACGAGTAAACGGCTTGTGAATGTGGACAGCCAGGGGCAATCAGCTGACTGTACAGAGTCCGTCTGCCAGTTACATGAACAAATGGCACAAAAGGCGATCTCTCATATCGTGGTTCTTATTTCTTATTTCACACCAATTACTGAGCGAGTCTCAAACACACACACAAGTAAACAGACGTACACACAAATACATGCACACATGCAATTATATTTTCTCTTATATACACACAAAGACCGCACACAAATCTATACACAAATATATAATAGATATATATGAGGTGCATGCAAACACATGCTCATGAATAAAGTCACACAATGAGATTTACAAGCATGTAAGAAAATGAACCCTACAATACGCACACTGACACATTCGTTTACTATATGCATATGTAAGACCAATAACACAGGCTGACACAAGCACATACACGCATATAACAGCCCAGAAAAAATAAGGATGCTCACGCCTGATATACACTGTATAAACTGACTTGGATTAGGTATCATCTGTGATTGGTTAAAACACATTACATTACAGTTTATTTGTCCGTGTCATTGTAAAATTCAATGTCTCTTCAGCCCACCAGCTCAGGTTTAACTGCCAAAGCTACCCCGTGTGTCAAGTTTCCTTAAATAGAAATTGTCTTAGTTAGTAATATACTACTGCATTTTTAAAGTGACAGTTTGAGTGTGGATATGACAAAAAGGCAGTTTTAATAATATTACCTACTACAGCTTCAAGATAGATGTTCATGAACTTCCTATTGATCGGCAAATCAACTAGTCTCCTAATAGTTGCTGTTCCAGTGATTATGTTTTGAAATAAGCTCTGGAAATTTCTCTTCAGTGGTTGCTGCAAGGTTTTTGTGTTGACCTTGCATTTTAGTTTTATGAATAAAGCTGCAAATGAATAACTTGCCGGTTTATTTGTGCATCTTAGTTTACTTTTGCAACGGTGCTTTTGTAGAAACTTCTTAGAAATGTTCTTAAATGAATAGGTGAATAGGGGTGGTTTAGAATTGTGTGTTTCTCCAGTGTCCAATGATGACTAAATGCTGTTAAACTTAAAGTTTTTGATCCTAAATTGAAGGAAATCTCAGGGAAACCAAACATTTTTGGGGTCTCTTTAAAAGCTTTATGCAGCCTTAGTACCGAATGTTAACACCAGATTTTAAATTCACTTATACATATTGTACATTACTCTTTATCATTTCTGGATGATGATAAACATGCACTTCCTCCACATGTGTATTTTATATTACTAACAGTCTTACCCGATCTATTGTACAGCAGGCTTTGTGTATAAGTTCTTTGACTCATCACACAAACCTGGGTGGACGGCTCACCCTCTCTTGTGTCTTCGTTATAGTATCTCGTCTCTCTGGTAATTGTACATGCTCTCCCTCTCTTTGTAAAGAGGCCCGGTCTCGGCGTAATGAGAGATAGTAATGTGGTTGCCGCTGTCCCTCGGTCCAACTAGTCTGACAGCAGATTCCACTTAGGTTCCCCGTCTGACACTGCACAAGGAAAGGAAACAAAGATGCATGTGGCTGGCTTGTGTACAGAGAGAGGAATTTATATGCAGAGGCTTTCCACACAATCGCACACTCCCATCTCATTGATAGAGCTCACAGCTGAGCTACAACTATGGTTATTATCAGCAATTCCAGCTGTTTTAAACAGGGAGCACATTAGATAAAAGATTCCCTGTGTCTGCGGCTGTCAATAGAAGCCAATAAACAGTTGGTGACTAACTCACTAACAGGCATTTCAAAATTTAAAGAGCCTGGGAGTCTCATAATTAAATTATAGTTCCATGGCTTATGTTCTAATTTGGTAAATTGCAATCTGCATAGATAAACATAGAAATTCAATTCAGCCGAATAGAGTTTTTAATGCTGCAATATACTCTAATTGTCGCATGAAAGGATTGCTTATAAAGGTAGATGACGGTTTGCAGGGTGAGATAAAGACCTGAGGAAGTTCACTGCAGATGCAATCAGGAACATAACATACATTTAAAGTTGTGTTCATATGCGTGTCGTGGCAACTGCTCAAATAGTCACTGATGATTGGACAGGAGCAGATGGATGCTCAGCCCGGACTGCGCAGATGCAGCAGTCTTTACAGGATTTACAATAGAATTAAGTGACAGCTTGTTATTAAAGGGCCTTTTGTGCAGCTCAGGAGCAAAGAGAGAAAATAACAGTGGTATGCTTTGACAAAGGAGACACTGAGACCTTGTGTTGTCCAGGATTAGACTACATGAATGTGAGTTTAGTAGATTGTTAGAGGGGGCCCCCTAAAAAAACCTTTTTTGTAGCCCCTAATTATTGTTTCACGTTGATTTTCTTACAAGGATTTCTTTGAACGTTTCTCTCTGACTGTGAATTTCGCCCTGCTCTATAGTAAAGGCTGTTGGCTGAAATAAATAGCCTGCCTGCAAACACTGCTCGGGGCGTAAGCACAATTCAATCATAGTTTAATCTATACTGTATGTAGGCTATAATACCAAACCTACATCCTTGTGTGCAGTAAATATGGCGCTAGAGGCAGGAAGCAACTAACTTAGTTAGGATAGAGACTGGAGACAGGGGGAAACAGCTAGCCTGGAACTGTAAGAATCTCACAAATATCTGCTGGCTAATTTAAGCTAACTGTCTACTTTAGCTTAAAGTAAGGATTGGAAACAGCTAACCTGTCTTCGCCAAGATCTGACAAACTCAAATCTTGCTGTTTAATCCATCCACATTATGATTTTACAGGTCTTGACTATCTCTTGGCCCAGTGAAGTGACTTCAGGTCATGCTAGCTGTTTTATGCTAGCTTAACATCAAGACTGGAACCAGCAAAGAACAGCTAGCCTGATTTACTCCAAAGTTTATATGTATATGTCAACCTGCAGCCTTGAAACTCTATAATTAACATGTTGTATGTCTTTTTTTAATCCAAACAGAGACCAAATAGTTAAAATAACAAGTAGTGGTTTTAAATTAAGCCAAGCTAGCAATTTTTTGCTTCAGATTGCTTTGCTAAGCTAATTTCTACAATATCGTGCACAGACAAGAGATTGAAATGGATTTTTTCACAAAGGAAATTCGACAAGTTAATTTCACAAAATGTTAAACATTTTGGTTTTGTTTATCTCAGTGCTGCCTTTATCTTTGGTTCTGGCACCTTAAGAATGTGTTTTAGCTCACTAAGGCTATAGCATCTATGCAGTGAATGAAAGAAAAATAAGCTTTGTAGAGATTTTTTTTGCAAATTTGCTTCAGTAATCTTCCAAGAAATCATGACCAGTTTCTAAGAAACATTTTAGTGTGTCATTTTCAGTAGGTCTATTTTAGTCTGACAGCTGATTTTGTGTCGACATTTATCTTCAAGTTCATCATTCTCCAACTCCAATCAGCTGTCATATCAAGACATATAATCTCATGTGAAACCACGTTATCTACAGCTGGTAATGTCAAATAAGAAGCATGGGTTGTTTCTTCCGAGGAATTGTTACCACAAAGTGTAAGGACGGAAATAAAAAAACACTAGCTTGTTTTGTCCTTTAAACCATTTAAGACCAAATGATTAAGACAAACTATAGAGGGAAATCTTAACCAACAACGGCTTGCACCTTTGCTTAGAACATTACATAAAACAATTACCCTAATAGGGAAAGTAAGTTGTGTTTATATGCGTGTCGTTATCAAACTCTACAAAAGACCAAAGTCATTTCTACAAGACAGGCAGTGAACAACCACATCAGACATGACTCATAAGCCTTCACTTCATCATTAGCAGCAGCACAACACTTGACTGGAGCAAGAGGAGCTTAACAGAGAGACTAAATGAAGGGAGGATGAGATGTTGAAATAGAGGCCGCTGTGAATAAAGATGAAAGCTTGAGACAGATAGAGAAGAAATAAAGTAACACACACAAAGTCCCAAAAAGTCAGGACTTTAGATTACTGAAGGGAATTAGTGCTGAAACAGTATGTGCCCCCCAAAAATGACATATTACTAGTTGTTTACAGCATGCATTTACCTTATGTACAGCATGGATTTACATTAAACCTAATATTCATCTATTTTTGGAAGTGTTTACTCTGCCGACAGCAGTTGGTTTCAGTTGAACATTCTGTTGCTAGTAGCAACAACTACTGGGAAAGTTCCAGAGCAGTTAAACTGGCATTGTTACATCTGCCATTTTGGCAGTTTTGTTGACAGTATATCGACAGCCAGACATGCTTTATTTGATCTTGTTAGAGAATTAGCTGTTATATTTTTAGTCATAGTTGTCTTGTTATTCTTAATTCGGATTTGTTGCTTTAGTTTTCCAGCTACCAGTTTGTAGACAAGATAGCCTTTATGCTATCTGTCCGAGGCTAATGTGTGCAACAATCTAGCTAACTGTTCATTTACTCTTCGACCTTTTACTCTATGTGTTTACTTGATGAATTAGGCTCCTATGGGGATTGGATGTTGATCATTTACTATTGATAGCCTACTTGTTTGCTTTAGCTGTCTTCGACTTTTGCTGGAAGTGTGGTTAGTTTGCTTCCTACAGCTATTTGGCTACAGCTAGCTATGTACCGATGAAAGCTTTTGTCATCTCTCTTCAAGCTTACTTTGTTTTTTTTATCAAATTATATTACAGTGTGTAAAAATATCACCTTCCATATATTGGGAATTGAATGAGCAGCATCACATACATTATAAATTATAGCTTTTACATAACCAATAGCTTGAATTGACACGTCTGTTGAAATCTCAACTGTACTTGAAATTAGACGCTACAACACAATCTACTTTGGGGCTATTGCATTTGGTTTTTATACACACTGCTGTTTTGTGTCTAATACTAGGGTTTTGTAGGCTGAAATGAGAGTATAATACTGGTGCAAATCAGTATACTTTAAGCCTTAAATACACGTGTTTGGAAACGTCTAAATGCCTGCCTGAAGGGGCTCCTCTGCAACCCATACATTTCACAGTTCCAAATGAGAGTTTCAGTGCTCCATGCCGGTCTGAATTACAAACTCAGGGGCTTTTCAACATGCCAGTTTTTGAGAAAAGTCTGCCACAACTATTTTTTGTATGGAAGTGGTTAAACCTTAACATGCAGACTACTCCCTCTGAGCAGCTTCAGTCCTTTAAGTATTTGTAGAGATGTTCGCGGAGTTAAATCTGAGTCACAACCTAGTTGACTTTAAAATAGACTCTGTGCAAACAGTTAATATTCTGAAAGGTTCTGAGCTTTCTTTTAACTTCATATTCCCCATCGCAGTTTGAGTCCTGTGGGCGACAGAGCGATCCTCTGGGGACCTGCAGCATCCATTTTTATGATTCTCCGCTCACCCCTTGCTGCTACTTTGCCCTTTACAACATCACAGCAGCCATTTATGAGGCGCTCCCGTGGGTCGCCTTTATGGGTCCTTTATAGCTGCCACGAGAGACAGTCTATCATCCTCCCTTCAAGCCTTTTTACCTCCTCTCCTATCGACTGTGGAGGTGTCATTCTGTCTGTTCATCCCTGTCAATCTTCTTGTGTGGGTGTATAAATCCACAACACGCACATCTGTCTATGAATGCTAATAATTGATCAGTCATGCAAAGCTATTCATCAAGGGTAAAGCCAAACATGCATTTCTCATTGCCACTGAAATCAAAAGATTTGTTAAAAACAAGCAACTGTTTGGGGACAGTTTATAGCGTAAATGGTGACTTGATCAATAAAAAACAAGACAGTAATTCATAAGCAAAGAAACAATGCTGATTGATAAAGGTTATGACGTCCATCAGTTTGCAGCAAAACACTAAAACAGAGCAGAAGCCACTTTGTTGTACTGCAGTGTGTTCTGTTGATTTCATAACTCTGCACACTGCCTCTCTAACATCAGAGAGGAATTAAACAGAATGCTTCCAGTTAAATTAATAACTGCATATTGCAAGTGAGATTTCTGGACGCTTCAGGGGGAGTTGCAAAGACAATACCGTTATGTAATTGTTCTTTTAGCAAGCTTACAGAGCTGTAATTATTTTCTTGTCCTTTCCACTAAGAATAACTCAAGTGTGGAGGAGGCATTTAGAAAGCTCTGTGCAGGTTAAAGTTGAAGTTTGAGGTTAATCCTTGATGAGAATCACAGATGACAACCTGGTGCTCTAGGACAAAATTCATGGATCTTGAACTACTCAGATTTAACTAAAATAACCTTGGTGCAAGTATGTGAGGAGAAGATTTTAGAATGAGGCCACTGTCAAGATGATTTTTAGCTGCTGAAATGATCCTTAAAGTAATAATCTGGAAGATTTCCATTTAAATAAATGTCTGTTAAGTCACTATCTATTGCCGAATGAGGTAACACAATGGTGATTGAGCCTACAGACTGGGTGTCTGGTGCAACTTTCGTGGAAAAAATCACAAGCGGAGCCCAGTTAGTGACGCGTTTTCCATCACTCAGCAGTGGTTGGTCTACCAGAGAGGGTAGGCGGAGCTAAGCAGCTGCTTTTTCCGGTCTCTGCAAGTGTTGCGAGTAAACAGAAAACAGAATAAACAAAGAAAATATCGGTGACTACAGATACAACTTCAAAATTAAGTGAAAATCCAAAGAAATAGAAACAAATTTGACGCTCAGATGAAGGTAAACAGTCTAAAAAGAAAAGCGACCGTCAGCGAGGAAAATCAAGAGTTACAACCGGAGCCAACAGCGGACGTCACACATGCAACACTGTCTGGATATCTGGGAAGTGTGCTCCTGCAATTACCGTTTATTGCCATAGGAGCCGCCAAAGAGAACGAAAATGAGATCTTGGAGATTAACTTTAAATAATTTCAACAAACAGAAAAATACCTTGTTTCAGCTTCTCAGTTATAAGGATGTACTCCTTTTCTTTGTCCTGTGTTGTAACAGATAGAAAACACCTGAGTGGGTTTCTGTTGGTCATATGATAAAAGACATTTCAAGACCATCTGCTTTAGGAAATTGTGATGCTCAGCTTTCACAAATTTCCTTTCATAGAGTAAAAGTATTAATCAATAATGAACTACTGAACCCCGCTGCCTGCTCACACACGTCCACTGGCTCTATATACGATCTGAGAGATGTACTTGTTCCCTTTCATTCTGTTTGTTTGCACAAGTAAGATTAATGTCGTTCAAACCTCCCTGAGACATCTGAGAATGAAGAGTCTGTTGTTCTGCCCGAGATGTGCTGGACGGCGGAGAGAGAGAGAGAGAGAGAGGAAACGACCGCAGGGTTTATGGAGACAGATGGAGACGTCTGATACAGGCAGCAGCTCCGCTCGCTCAGTAAGGCAGAGCAGAATGAAGGCAAACAGAAGTTTGGACTGATGCCTGTAAGCAGCAGCAGCTTCCTCACGACACAACAGCAGCTTTAACTTGGTATGATGTTAGATCTAAGCAAAGAATTCGTCATATAAAAAGATTTTACAGAGAGAATAAGACGAATTACTTATTTTCTTATACAGATAAAAACCCTAGTGATGACTCATGATCTGTATGAGGAAATGTGTCTGAGAAATTTGTGTAAAAAGTATACATCATATAAAAGTATATATATCTGTACCAGTATCAGTATCACCTTAGCTTTGACATTTTGCTTTAACCTTCCTCTGCAGCACAACAGGAAGCCACATTTCAGAGCTTGAATCGCTGTCGTCACTTTATTTCTCTGCTTTTTTTTATCTTTCATCGAGGGCAAAACATCCCAAAAAGGGGGTATGAACTGTTTTGTTTGGAGCAGCGATCAAGTCAAAATCTTCATGTTTATTTCGTACTTTCTGAGTGTATTACAGAGGAATTGACTAAATGCTTCCTGACCTTAAAGCAAAAGAGAGCACTTAAAAAATTGCTGCTATTAAAGCTTTTCTTTGCCACAAAATAGCTGCACTAATGTGGTGTAATGATGCTAATAAGGTTCCTTTATTTCCAAACTACTGCAGCGCACGATTGCTGCCTCACATTAACGCCACAACCTGAGGAGAAAAGTAGGGCACAAGTGCAGCTCTTTGATTTGCTCGACTCAAAACTGAGTGGCGTTGCCTCAAAAAACAACACCGCTGGAGCTATTTTTAGCAAACGCAGACTCTGGAGTGCTCAGCGAGTTCATTTCATCCAAGGAACAGCAGAGTGTGAATAGTAATAAACCGCTCTCAATGCTTTTTATAGAGGAAGGTTTCCCGTTGTTTGGGAGCTGGGTGACTATAGTCATCAGGCTCAAGTTGAGCAGAGGATTTAACACTCTGCCCTCTTCATAAAGCGACAGGAAGTGCCTCACTGTAAGGTGTGAAAACCATAGAAACAGAGTTATTTCCTCCTTTATCAGATGCAGCTTTACATTAAATAGATCCTTCGCTGATCTTTCAATACTCGTTACACACGTCAGGCTGTTCGGCTTACGTACTCGCTGGTTACTGAGGAATGACTTCGTGTCTCAGACTCATTGAAGTGTCTCACATTAAACCCTTTATTATGCAGACAGCAGTCAGAGCAACTGCTTCTGTTGTCTGACCTTTTCCTTTAAATTAGAATAGTGAGTGTTTATTTGTTTGCCGTCATATCTTGGCAACAGACACTGAAGGCGTGCCGTAGTTGCCACACCGTCTCCTGATTGCAGTAATTGGAGCTCAACCAGACAACTTGGCTCAGAACCTGATTGCTAATGGGCAGTTTAAATGCTTTTTAATTCATCCTTTCAAAGTTACAAATGAGTTAAAACCCCACACAGGTTTTTCAAAGCCTGTTGTCCTTTAGAAAACACAAGTTTGTCAACATCTTATTGACCGTTTCAAACGAGCTTCCGGGCAGAAAAAAGGTTGATTGTATATTGTACACATATGAAAACTGTAAGGATAGTTGTGCTTCCTGAACTTAAAACTAGTTTAAAGTGCTCTTTGGATAGGGACACATTACTGTGCTATGACAATAAAGATATATTTGATGTACAAAAGAGAGTGCTTTGGAGTTTTCTTTGGATTTGTAATATACATGAATTAGATTAAAGCTGCACTTATTAATGTTCTTATATCAGTGACAGATTAAAGGTGGTCTGAAGTGGGTTGGCACAGTGGTACAGTGGTTAGCACTGTCTGGGCCTTTCTGTGTGGTTTGCATGTTCCCCCCGTGCATGCATGGGTTCCCTCCGGGTACTCCAGCTTCCACCCACAGCCCAAAGACATGCTCGTTAGCTTAATTTGTGGCTCTTAATTTCCCGTAGGTGTGACTGTGAGTGTGAAAGGGTGTCAGCCTTGGATTGCCTGGTGACCTGTGCAGGGTGTACCCCTCCTCTCGCCCAATGACAGCTGGGATAGGCTCCAGCCCATGACCCTGCACAGGATAAGCGGCATAGATAATGGATGGATGATGTAGGTTGACTGTAGTGACAAACCCAGTTGTGATTATTATCTGTAGTTCCTCTTAGCTCCATGGAGCGTTTTAGTGTCTTTCAGCTCATTGTTTTGGTTTAACAATCCACAAACTGTCAGTATCAATCTCCGTAGCATTTAATCCACCAGTAAAAGCTCTAAAAAATACTGTGCACTTTCTTCTCAGCAGATAACACAGCAGGCAGCCACAGTTAGCAACTAGCTGGTGAACCTAGCGTAGCATTTAGCTTCTAAATAGACATTATATTTCCCTCAGGAGTCAGAGGAGCTATCGCTATGTGTCTACTGAACGTGTTAATTAGCACATGTAGCTTGTACTTTAGACATGTCATCCTTACTCATCATGTCGACGCACTTTTTACATCTTGTTCGGCTAACCCTCTAAGTGGCAAAAAGAAAAAACTTGCAGTTTTATAGACCCTAATTGTTTCAGAACAAGCTGTTTGATATAAAATATGTGAAGCAGAAAAGGAGCTAAAACGCAACATAAAGTTTAATGGTTATGGGCGGCATAGCAACATAGAGTGATGAGTAATCACAGCCGTATTCACACGTGCTGATTATCTGAGGGAATGTTATGTCTTGAGCTGTCACTTCACGACCGGCTCCGGCTTGCGTTTGAGCTTTAAATAGAAAATTGCCGTCACAGACACAGAAAAGGCAGCTTGTGCGATCGCACCTAAAATGTCATTTGCTGTTACTCATGTCACAAAAGAGACACTGACTTTTACTTTCCTCTGATTGTCTACAGTCTTGTTCCTATCTATTTGTCAAACTCAGGGAGTCGGCTAAAGCAAAGGCAATCTGTGTGCGTGGCTGGTAATAACGTCCTTATGTCCCGTTGGGAGAGTCCAGTATCATTTAGTTTGACTCATAATCCCACCTGTATTCAAACTGCATCATCATTGGAGTATTTTCAAGGATCTTGTATCTTCAGGTTCTGATTGAGTCCAGTGATTTTCAGGAGTTGGACCTGCTAAAAAAAAGCAGAAATTGCTGTACTAAAAAAGAAATCCAATCTCTTCACACTTCACAGAGAGTGAGATCTTTATGCTCGTGTGAGTTGCAGTTTTGACCTTTGACCTTGTGCATTGAATCAAAAATGAGACTGACTCGTCACGACATGTACATCACCTCTGAATGAACCATAATCTGGGCGGTACAGGCTCGGCTGTAACGTTTCACACGTCCTCTCTCTCCCCCCTGGCAGATCTGCACTCCTGACCTGGTGGTCTTCCTGGCCTGCACCAACCACCGCTTGAAGGAGAGGCTGCAGAAACGAGCCGAGCAGCAGGGACGACCGGACGACAACCCCAAGGCCATCGATCGCCGCCTGACCAACTTCAAACAGAACACCATTCCTCTGGTCAAGTACTTCCAGGAGAGGGGCCTTATTGTTACGGTAAGCTGTGTGGTAATGGTGTGTGTGTGTGTGTGTGTGTGTGTGTGTGTGTGTGTGTGTGTGTGTGTGTGTGTGTGTGTGTGTGTGCATTAGAGAGAAAGACCGTCAAGATAATTTACCTGCTTATTTTGAAACCTTATCATATCTATAAATTACACTACATACCGAACCATTCTGCAGTGTATGGTTTACATCCATTGGAAACCTTCAGTGCCAACACAGGAAGTCGTGTGTTTGTCATGTAATGAGACAGGAAGTGAGGTTCTGAGTGGGCGTTTCCAGCTTCTGTGCCTGTAACCCAAGTTAACTTCCTGGCACAGACCAACAGATATACCATGATCATGTCAAATGGGATGGAGTATCAAAGGGGATTGCATATTCTCTCCCAAACCGTTAACTATATTTAAATGACAGTGGAAGTGACAAAGAAAAGATGGATGAAATAAGTAAAAATCCAAAGAAAAAGAAACAAATTTGACGCTCAGATGAAGGCAAACAGTCTAAAAAGGAAAGCGACCGCCAGCGAGGAAAATCAAGAGTTACAACCGGAGCCAACCGTGGACGTCACACATGCAGCACTGTCTGGATATCTGGGATGTGTGCTCCCGCAATTACCATTTATACCGCCATAGGTGCTGCCAGAGATAACAAAACTGAGATATTTAAGATTACCACTTTAAGTCCTGTAAGTTTCAAGGTGGGGCCTCCGTGGATCGGACTTGTTTGTCCAGCACATTCTACAGACGCTCGATTGGATTGAGATCTGGGGAATTCCAAGTCCACACCTTGAACTCGTTGTCATGTTCCTCAAACCATTGCTGAACCATTTTTGCAGAGTGGCAGTCTCTGCTCGATCATCTGTCCAATAAAGGTGAATAAAAGGGCTATTTGTTTGGATGCAAACGTACAGACGTGCCAAGTAATCATGTTCATATAAGTATTCAGATTTATTCAGTATCACCCCTAAAGTATACCCAAAGGGCAGCAGGAGGAGAGCCGAGACAAAGCGCAGGAGGCTCCTGTTTGTTTCGTGAAGTGAAACACAGACTGTCGCTGCTGAAACAGATTACAAAGTGTTAATTGGACACAACTGGGATCTTCATTACATTGTGTGGTTTGATGAAGAGGGGCATCAAGGCACCCTTGGTATTTGTGAGGCGGGTGCTAACAGAGCTATCGGTCCTGCAGCCAAAGGAAGTGGCTGCCCACTCCCCTAGTGGGAGTCTTATTGATCCGTCTGAGCCTCAGCACACTGAATCACTCCTCCTCTGTTACTGTGAGAGAGAGATTGTGTTTGCATGCTTTAAGATTGTCGTCATGGGGAATATTAACGCTCAGGATAATCTCCAGTTGTCACATTAATGTTAGAGAGATTGGAAATGTTATCAGATGTCCTCCAGAAGCCAGAGCTCCAGTCTGTGAGTCAGTGTGCTCTCACGCTCTTTGGCTGTCTGTTGTTCATGAGTGAAAAGAACAACATTGAACCACTCTGGGATTCCACACTGTAAAAACAATTAGTCAGGGTATTATTATTGTCAGTTTAACTACAAGTTAATCAATCAAGTTGTCAATTAGTACTCAATATTTTGTGTATCGGTCATCTCAGTTTTCGACTCTATCCACTGTCCTCTCTCTCGCAATAAAGGCCAAAAAAATCAACCTACAAAAATGATTCGATTGAAATTAAGAATGTGAGTCAAAAGGATACTCTTTACATTATAACAAGTTCACCGAAATATAAATATATACTCTAATTAAGTTGACATGACATGAAATGGCTGCACAGTGCAGTGGTTAGTGCTATCGCCTCACAGTTAGAGGGACCTTTGTTCGCAATTTCTATCCAAAACCCATCTAACTTTCTGCCTCACATAATTTAAGACCCAACAGTCGTTATTCAAGCATTGAACTTAAAGTAATGTTACAGTAGATGGTCTGGTGGTCTCTTTAGAATTTCTTGCAGAGTTGGCCTTCTTTCTGTTTGACAGGTAGGTGCCTCAAACTGGGTAGGACAAGCTAACAAGCTAATGGTAACCGTGATGCTGTCGGTGTTAGCTCGGCGGGGTTGGCATGTTCTCGCACGAGAGAGTGAGAGTGAGCTTCTGGTGATGAAGAGCCCAGGAGGAATGTGTTGTTGACAAAATGCAAGGAAAAATCCTACTCATTATACCTTTAAGTAGTCAGGGTTGTTTCATGTACACTACCGGTCAAAAGTTTGGACACATTTTCTCAGCACAACGGTAACCGTGATGCTATCGGTGTTAGCTTGGCGAGGTGGGCGTGTTCTCGCACGAGAGAGTGAGAGTGAGTTTCTGGTGACGAAGAGCCGAGAAGGAGGGGCCCAGTTTGAATGTGTTGTTGACAAAATGCAATTTACACTAGATAAAATATGCTTTTCCAAATCCTCTCCATATCTCTCCCTCATAATTTTTATATTTACACGTATTTGTTCCACCTAAATTCCTATAGATGTTCAGAGCTGACTCCAGTCCAGTATTAATTAAATAATTCAAACAGGATCTTTAGCATTGTAACACTCTCACTATATCTTGCCTTGGTAGAGTTTCAGTTTGATGAAGATCTCTCATAAAAGATCTCCTGAGGGATGTGTGAGGACTGAATCTTCCAGACAGAATACAGCTCAGTTTTACAATATGTGACTGATTGGGGTCATAAACAACACTTCTATGGCCTGATATTGAAGCCTGTCTAAATTCCCTCTCTCATATCTGCTCTTTTGGTGAAAGATTGTTGTAATAACCTGAGTAAAAATTAATACGGTGAAGGCTTGGAGAGCAGTGCGATCCACTCTTACTTTAATAACTGATACTAATTGATAACAACCCTGATTCTCTGCGGGGTGTCTTAGATCCAGGTTTCAAATCAGATATTAAATCTATTCTGAGAGACACATTAATCAGTATCTGTAATTAAACCAGGGTATTACAACTACAACTACACGGAGTAGATTTATCACATGATCGTTTTCAAATTCAAAAATGAAAAATAGGTCAATGTTGTCTCAAACATTTCTCAAAGTGAGGATTCTTGGGTGAAAGTGCAGACTATCGCTCTTTATACCCGAAAGGATTTGTGTGTCCAACAAAAGGACAACATGAGTATTATTTCCGTGTTGCGGGCCCATAATTTTAATTCATTCTGCAACCATCACTTAAAGGTATAATAAGTAGGATTTTCCTAGAAAAATAAAATATAGACTTTTACAACTATAATATAATATAAATCATCACTTATGGGCCTCTATTCATGTGTGTTGGTGAGTGTGTGCGCGGACCCTTGTGAGACCCTTCCCTCTGCATCTATTCTGTTGTTTTGCTTTGCACGGGACGTTTTCAGGAGGGGCGCTTTTGTGGTTCCCTGAGCCAATCAAAGCGTATAGGTGAGTGTGGGAGTGGTTCAAATTAGCAACTGGGCCCCATTCAGACCGGTGAATGTGGAGAAAGAGCGATGCAGAGTTGGCCTTATTTCTGTTGGACAGGGCGGTGCCTCAAACCGGGTAGGACAAGCTAACAAGCTAACGGTATTCGTGATGCTGTCGGTGTTAGCTTGGCGGGGTTGGCGTGTCCTTGCATGAGAGAGTGAGAGTGAGCTTCTGGTGATGAAGAGCCCAGGAGGAATGTGTTGTTGACAAAATGCAAGGAAAAATCCTACTCATTATACCTTTAAGTAGTCAGGGTTGTTTCATGTATTTCTGTGTGGCCACACTGTGAAGTGTCCGATATGAAAAGCAGAACCTGTTGGGAATGTGGTCATGTCTGCAGTCCTGTATTCCTATTGTTTCCATTACTAATGTGCAGCATAAAATATGTGAATTTTTCCTGCACATTTAAACTTACCATCGGATGCTGAGGCCCGACTCCAGCGTCAGCTGGGATACTAAACTGACTCAAAATGATGTGAGATGTTTGACAGATGAGCCTGCAGAGATTGACGTTTTCTTGACTGTCTATGTGGAGCTTCACAGTGTGGTGTTTCTTTTTTTTTTGTCCAATTGAAAAATAAAAAATGTTCTGAAAAAATAGGGGGAAAGCCTGAGATGGAAGACTGTCATAATAAACTTTATAGAGAGAGCACTTTCCCAAACAGAGGTTATAAACTCTCCAGTGTGGAAAATATCAAGAGGAAAAATAAGGCTAGCAGCTGATGGAGGTCAGGTAAAAGCACAAACAGAATAAAGGGATAAAATACTGCAGCTGTAGTAGTGCCAGGTCATGAAGTCCTTTCTGGGTTCAAAGATTGATTCTAACAATAACAGGCAGCAAACACAGGGAGGTTACAGCCGCTGTAATGTCATCCTCTCTCTTGATTAAAGCCCAGTAGCTGAATTTCTAAAGCAATTCTCTACAATCGTTGTTCAGTGCGACCGTGGCTAAAGCGTTATATTGTCCAAAATAATCTCCCTTATCCACTTCACAAGTAGTTATGAGACTGTTGGGTGTGCTTTTGAGTATTGAAACCTGAGCTGAAGTAAAACTGGAGTTAAATTAAGGCTTCCACAGCCTGCTACCTTTTGTGAATCTCTGCACATCCTCGCTGCGTCCCCTGTGGAGACGACTTAATTAAGACACACTGAGTGAACATTTGTGCAGCCCTGTGTTTCATAAGTGAAGGCGTGTGAGGGTGCAGTCTTTTGTTTTTGCTGTAAAAATTGTCTAAAACTTGCAAACATTATGCAACCACTTATGTAACCTCATAAATGTTTAAGCAGGTTTCAAATCAACATCTTTTAGGATTTGCTGCAGAAGTGTTCTTGTATGCATCAGTCCAGAGCGAAAAAGACAAGATTGAAGATTGGCCAAGATAATACAGTAATTATGATTTATGTACTTTTAACAGGGGTCTGTAAATCTTTTGAAAAATGCCCTGAAGACCCTGATACTCATTTTCTTAATCAGCTTATCACTGTGTATGATAGCGTCTTATATGAACACACTAATTTCTGCTTAAAAAGAGAACAATTACAACATTTTTCCATATGTTTGTTTCTGTCTCGGCTGTCTCACGACAACTGTCATCACATTTAATCACAATTTGATGATGACAGATGTACCACTGTTGTTGCCTGTCCCCAACTTTTTGAGCAGTATCCAGGGAAGTTGTTTCTACACTCAAACTTTGATCGTTGTTTATTCAGTAACAGACTTTAAAGCTCCTCTCCAGTGAAAATCAAGTGTTTAACCTTGTTAACATCTTCATGTGCTACAAGACATATAAGGGATAACATGAGCAGTCATCTCCGTGGCTGGGCCTGTCTGCTTTTAAACTGCAGCGTACCAAGGACAGGCTGAACAACACGTTTTCAGATTGGCAGGTTTGAGACGTCACAAACCTAAGGAGCCAATCCCGTTAATGGACGGGGCGACGCTATGCATATCATTATGTGTAACCTATGGCAACTTCGGCGAGCTGTAACCGTCATCGTAATTTTTGCAATCTTACTGACTACTAATGTTAATGTTGCGGCTACTAATTACCATATTTCAAGCTAAGTTTCAACAAGTTGCCACTAAACGATGGCAGAGACGTGTTTTGTTTGGCGGTTGGGAATTTGCATAGTGGGCGGAGACTATGCAGATTCTGGAATTTTTAATGAGGAAGAAGGAGGAGATGCCTTGGGAGGATTTTCATTTTACAAACACATCAGACACAATTTATTATTTCAAGCAGAGCATTTTATATGTCTTACAACATGACTGGAGCTGCTCTTTAAAGATATAGAGAATTATAAAACAGTTACTTCCGACCACGTAATCTGATTGGACAAGAGGCATTCTATGAGTGGTGATATAGAGAACAACATCACTGGGACTTTTCACTCTGTGTATCACTCCCCTCAGCCAGGTGTTCTGAATACTGTTAATTAACATTACAGCAGACCGTGTACGTTGACATTGATCAAGCTGGTACCTCTGAATCACACAGCAGACTCTTATTTCACTGGTTGATGATCAATTCAACAAACAGATACATGTACATGATAAAAAACAGCTGATCTGTGGTAACCTGGAGACACGGAGTGCAGGAGAATGTTTGGGTTGCTTGGCAACAAGAGTCCAGTTTCAGTTAAGTGGTGGAACTAGTTGAGTTGGTGGAGCAAAAATAATAATCTGTTGTTGATTGTTACGGTTTACTACTATTTGCCGCTTGTATAAGTGTTGTATAAAAGCATTGTCACACTCGATGTGTCTCAGCTGTGATTATCTGCGGCCTCGAGCCTACGATGGAATCACAGCCAAGATAATAATAAGTAGCCTACAACATCACTCCCTCTTGTGTGATACTGCTTAAATTGCTATTACAATACTGATATTGTAAATACGATGTGTTTTAAAACAGTTCCTGGTCCCTTTATAGATGTACTATTGTTAGATTAGGAGGTATGCATTATTGTTCTCGACTGTAGTTTCTGGCGGGTGTAAATCAGTTGACTTTTTATTTCAGCCACAAAGAACAGAAATTACATTTAAAGCCCCAAAACCAAGCAAAGCCCTGACCTGTTGTGGTTCTTTAAAAACACCAGGGGTTTAACCAATTTCCTCTCCTTCCAAACCTGTGAATGAAAGAAGTCTTCCGTCCTCCCCTCAGGTGATTTGAACAATTTGAGAGCCCATCAGTGGAGCGTCCCTCCTGTGAATTGCTGTCACCACTCTCTTTGTGGCGTCGTCAGGCGCTCACAGCGAGTCTCAGACACACGCGATACTCAACAGGTTCCTTCTTGCTCATCATCGTTACAATCACACAGGCCTGACGCCCTGAAAAACAAAGGCTGACACGGTCTGAAGCGCTCTTAAAAAACACCTTCATGACAAATGATGTGTGCTGAACACTTGGGCAGAAATCATAGGAGCCGTGTTTACAGATCTTTGTTTACAGCAGATGAGTGGAGTCTCAGGGAGGGGTGGTGGCTTTAGAGCTCTCTGGAGTGTGGAAGAGTGTCTTTGCTTCTCACAACACGGCATTGCTTTGTTAGAGATTTGATCCCACAGAGACACTGAGCTGCTGTGGCTAATGGTTAATTCTAAGCAGAGGAAAGATTAACACCGTGGTTCATGAAAGGATAGAACCATACACCTGTGTTATTGATTATTGGTCCCCCTCCCAAGGGTCTAATGTGTCACTTAATGGTACATTCTTAAATGGAGGAAGTACTAGTACGATGTTAGCTTAAAGCTCCCGTGAGCAGTTTTTCGCTGGTTATGAAACAGACTGAAATTAATTCTGATGACTCTATATGACCTACAAAAGCAAACCAGACCATCAGCGACAAGATTTATTATTTCTATATAGTTATCTTTAATGCCTTAAACTGCTGGTAGGGGGGTAGGCGTCAGGTGAAGCGATTAACTGCACGCTGCCTGTTTACATTTTCCAGGGCCAACATTTAAAGTGAGTGATACATATGACTGTTAAAAGAAAACAGAATGAGATTTAAAAAACACCACTTCAGCATGTACAGGACAAAATCAGCAAAGAGATAAGAGGTACAGGTTTGTCCACAGGGGGCGCCAAAATCAACACAAACCGAAAGTTCCTCACAGGAGCTTTAAAAACAGACATCTTACTCTGGATCAGAATTTGAATCATACAAGCCTTAGTATTACCCAGATAGTAGAACTGGTGTCGAAATAAGTAAGTAAAGATTTAAAACATTTCAAAATAAAGTTCTTCATTGCATTTTACTTCTTTTAAATTAACTGTTTTTGACAACAAGTCCATGTTCATGATGTCATTTCGGTCAAAGCGTTTGATATTTACATGAACATGAGAATAAATCTGCTTTTACAGATGTAGGTTAAGTATGTGAAATTTGCACTGTGGAAGTATAAAATAAATGTACAGCAGAGATAATTATATGGCATACGACAGTCCATCCATCCATCCATTATCTATACCGATTATCCTGTTCAGGGTCGTGGGGGCCGATCCCAGCTGTCATTGGGCGAGAGGCGGGGTACATCCTGGTCTGATCACCAGTCAATCACGGGGCTGACACATAGGGACAGACAACCTTTCATACTCACATTCACACCTACTGGCAATTTAGAGTCATCAATTAACCCAATGAGCATGTCTTTGGACTGTGGGAAGAAAGCCGGAGTACCCGGAGAGAACCGCCGTATGCACGGGGAGAACGCACAAACTCCACGTAGAAAGGCCCACTACGTCTGAACCTTCTAGCTGTGAGGCGACAGCGATATAAAGTGGTTGTGCAATAGATCTGCATATCACAAAAGTCTTTAATAAACTAAAACAAAACTTAGAACTTGTTTGTAAGATTTGTGAACAGAAAGTAGCGAGAGCACGACAGGTTTTAAAGATCAGATTGTGATTGGTTCCTCCTGCTCTTCAGTGATCATCCCAGGAGAACTCACTAGTTAATCCACTCAGACGCCTAAGTGTTTTCTTTCAGCAGAAGTCTTTAGTGTCATTTTATTGGACCTGACATTTATAAGTGAAAGGATAACTATAAGACGGATCACAATGACTCATTTCTGCACATCATCGCCGCTGAATAAGACTGACTGAGTCGTCATCACACACGACAGTGAGTCGGCTCTTTCTCAGCGTGTCATTGTATTAGCTCGTCCTATTTCTGTCATTGTTAGAACTTTTTCTGACGTAAAATTGCTCAGCGGTTTTATTTTGAGCTAAAAAACGCACATTTTTTCTTCATCTGAAACATGACAGAGAGTTGGCGTCTCAGACGCTGCGCTGATAACAAATGAAGGTGTGTTTCTTCACGCAGGATGACTCAGCTTATAACACACACACCTTCACAACAAAGTCTGACCGGAAATTGCAGCGGGCAGAGATAATTGTTTGTTGTGGCCTCTGCTGAAGCCGCGGTGTCATTTTAGGAAAGACGAGCGGCTCTAATTAAATCTTCCCTGAGTGAGTTCAGCTTCCTGCCCACATGCTGCGAGATGCCGCGCAGATACACACAAACAAAGACACCTCGACATGTCTCGCTGGACCGCTTATCTCTCCAGGGATGTTTACAAAGTATTTCTTCATTACTCCTGAAATATAAATGAGATAGTGGCATTGTGAAAGTCAGTATAAGTATGACCAGAATTTCAATGAATCTCCCACTTTCAAAATAAATCGGAATATTCTGTAATTGGAACACGTCTTACTCGCTTCAGAATATGGCGGTCTAACACTGCGGTGGCACGTGCAGGTCTCCAAGGCAAAGTGTGGTTAGATATTCAAAATAAAGCACAATAGTGGACCCTCAGATGGAAGTAAAATCAGTCCTTACACCTGGATCCCACAGGACCCATGTCCGCCGCGTTCCGTCTGCGCCGCCACAGTTCTGGTCCGTCAGACGGCGCGAGGCCTTGCCCCCAGGAAGCGTGTCTGATCCGCAGCGCAGCGGAGCGTTGGCCCAAGCAGCTGGGTTCGCGAGATCACGCGATAACATCAATGTCAAACAGAGCAGCACAAACAACAGTTCAAGTTGCACCTCCGAGGTTGATTATCTGCTCATTTGGAGATCACTCAGTGATTTTATTGCTTCCACCACTGCTGTGTACACTACTTAATTAAAAGTGTTCTTTTTTCAAGATTTCAGTGTGTTGTTGTTATAAAAATGGAAAAAAAACGGGAGTCTGCACCAGTCTGTACATGGTGTTTTATTTTGAAATGACCGGATGCTGTATGCTGTTTTCGTGTGTGACTTCCTGTTTGGAACGATCTGCTCTGTTCAGTTTGACGCGTGCTTGAAGTGGTCTCCGTCAAAAATAGACCGGGCACATATCTTTAGCGGAGCAGAGCGGAGAGACGCTTCTGGGACGCGCCAGAGACGGGCGTGCTGTGAAATCACGAGCATTGACTTGAATGGGCGCGATCGACTCCGGAGGTCGCGCCGCAAAAGGAACGTGCCGGAGACGGACCCTGTGGAATTTGAGGGTTTCCAAAGTTCTTGACGGTGAAGAATATGCAAACAAATATGAAAAAGGGGGGAGGCTAGGTCAAAGTCCCAAAAACATCTAGATGATCAAAAACCAGGAATCCAGGAGGGAACTAGAGGCTACAATGCTCGAGGCCTAAGACAAGCTGTCACACGTATTAAATACAATCGGGGAAGAAAATTACACTTGGCGGGAAACACGAGAGGGCAGGAAGTGGAGGATCCATCACTGCCCCAAGTGGACTATACTAGCTGACTTCAACAGGCACAAAACAATGAGCAAGTGACAGCAGCCACAAATGATGTTGGGAATCATTTCTACAGGTTGGTCCTCTGACCAAGCTGTCGTATTTGACGTCTAAAATATGTGCTCTTTTATATCTCATTGTGTTTGTATCTTTTTGCATCTCTTCTCTTTTGTCCGTCCTCCTCAGAGACATTGAGCTTTGTAACAGCCATAAAACTATTGACATCAGAATTTCTTTCAGCTCAAACTCTTAAAGGACTTCACATACATTTGTTCGGCTGATCAAACAGACGACACTGAATGCGTCAGACATCTTTCAGAAAAGAGTTGATGATGTCTCAAAGCTCAAAACTCCTCTGATTGATCTTCTTCCTTTCATCTACGTGTTTGAAATCTTTTGAGATTTTCATGAGGGCTTTTACTGAGCTTCAGTGTGTCAGTGGACTTCATGAAAACATGCATCTCTTTATACTTTATATGTTCTGCACATGAGGGTAAAACTTTTCCTTGGATGAGACATTTTGTCTTGTTACTTCTTTCCTCTGTGGAGCTGCACACCCTGATTATACTATAGACCAGAGATGTGGACGTGAGACTTGGTGACTTGGGCTCAAGTCGACTCGAGTCACTGTTTTGTTGACTTGCGACTTGACTTGACAAAAAATAAATTACTTGAGACTTGACTTGGACTTGCAAGCTAATGACTTGAGACTTGACTTGAGGCATGAGGACTTGGATGACTTGCATGTGTTCATTATTTTGAATGTTAGCTGTTAAATATTAAATGATATAATTCCTTGTTGTCAAGTTTCTATCAAGTATGTATGCAGCGCAAACTGGGAGTCATGATTGCATGACTGGCTGTCAGTCAAACTCCTCGCTATGGCAACATCCAACATCAAACCTGACTTGATTTGACTTGATTTGACTTGACTTGACTTGCCCATGAAAAAATGACTCGAGACTTACTTGGGACTTGCGCAAAGATGACTTGGTCACAACACTGCTAATGACTATTAATGGCTGAAGATGTCACTTTTCTCTTTGCCAAGTTTAGGATTTATTTGACCCTCCTGTCGTGTTCGTTTCTCCCCCCTTACTTTGGTGCTCCTGGTCAAATTTGACCGCTCTGTTTTAACTGCTCTTACATGAATACAAAGACGAATGTTTAACATGAATAACTGCAGTGAATACACAAAGAATAGACACTGAAACGTATTCCAAAATCTCTGAGACATCCTCCTCTATCTCTGGCTCAACTTCAATCTCTTCTTCATCTGGCTCAAACATTGTTGAGTCTGAAATGTGTCCTCGTGGGGGAATGTGTGGGGGTGAATGGGGATGTCATTTTTGACCGCAGGTGTTACAAAGTTGACTTAACTACTCAAAATTCACTAAAAGTGGTGATCAGCAATTTTATTTGTTCAAATACTTCATGTGGAGGATATCATAAGACCTTGATCCTATCTTCAGCTGTCCTATCAATTAAAGGCAAAAAGCGTGGATTTGCACCTTATACACATTCTGTATTTCATATCTACACTCTTTCCCACTTTGTCCTGCACAAGAGTCTTCCGACAGTTACATTACAGACAGCGAACACACGTGGAAATAAACATGATGGATGAGTTCAAATATTGCACGGAGCGATCTCATTGATGGCTGATTCCTTGCCCTCTGCATGAAGAGACACTCAGTCCTCCACAGGAGCTTTTCTCCCAAAAAGTTGAAGCCGCTAATCCGTCCTTGCAAAGTGACACTTTTCTCCTAAGAGTCGTCTTGTGGAGTATAAAAGGATTATACGGAGCCTCTCTGTTGAAGAGGAACACATTTGGGTCCTAAAAGACACTGCAGTGTAAGAGCAGGCGGTGTTTTTGGTTCATGAGGTCTGAGTACCCTGATGGGTTTATTTGACTGTAACAGCCTCGGGGGAATCCTCAGTTTGAGCCCCTCTTCTTCCCTGCTGCAGGTGGACTCTTGGGACCCTCGAGGGAACCCATAGAGTAGGCAGCAGACACTGGTGTCTGTTTTTAGGTTGCTACCATGGAAAACACCAGAGGAAGCTGGTTGTTGTTGCTCCTTATCTCACATTTCTCTTGACCTCTAGTTCCCATGTTTTCACATTGATTTATTAACTCAGTCGAGGAAGTAGGACTGAAGAGAATCAAACGTTTGAAGTCCAGTCCGTACGTTTTTTCTGTATGCACAGTGAGGCCGCCCTTTCAGCAGCCGATGAGAGCAGAGGAAGGGCCAAAGAGCAGATCAGGGAGGAGGAGAAGTCTGCCTCATTCTTCATGCTCAATTTGCGAGTACTGTACGTGTGAAGAAAGACAGCCGGCCTCCGAGAAATCTGAACGAGACAGATTGATACAGAAAGAAGGATAATCAATCTGCTGTTGCTGAAGCTTCCTGTGTGTGTGTGGAATACAAAATAAGCAAGAGTGTCACAGCTCGTTTCATGTGTTGGATCTCATAATGAGTCTCATTCTGGATGTCGCGCCGGTTTAACAGACAGAGCAGCGTGTCCGGGGTGCTTGTGATGTCGCAGCTTCAGGCCGTGGCTTCTGTGTTCGCCTTTAATCTGAATGAATGAACGGAGAATCAAAGGTGACTTTTTGTTTTCAGTTGGATGCCGACCGAGACGAAGAGGAGGTCTTCTGCGACATCAGCATGACTTTGGACAACAAGCTGTTTCCCTCCAAGGAGCCGGCAGCAGGTGAGATGAACGCTCTCATTTTGAAATGTAACTATTATTTAATGGTCCGTTCAACTCTGCTAACTCGATCTTTATCTCCACTATTCATTTACTCAAATTATTAGTTACTTTGCATAATTACATTAACAATATATAATTTGCAGTATTACAGACCGGGTGTCTGTGGCGACTTTGCGGAAAAAATCACAAGCGGCGCCCAGTTAGTGACGTGTTTTCCATCAGCCAGCAGTGGTTGGTCTGCCAGAGAAGGTAGGCGGAGCTAAGCGGCTGCTTTTCCGGTCTCTGCAAGTGTTGCGAGTAAACAGTAATCTACTATGGCTGAACAAACAAAGAAAAGATGGATGACGACAGATACAACTTCAAAAATAAGTGAAAATCCAAAGAAAAAGAAACAAACTCGACGCTCAGATGAAGGCAAACTGTCTAAAAAGGAAAGCGACCGTCAGCGAGGAAAATCAAGAGTTACAGCCGGAGCCAACAGTGGACGTTACACATGTGACACTGTCTGGATATCTGGGAAGTGTGCTCCCGCAATTACCGTTTATCGCCATAGGTGGCGCCAAAGAGAATTGAACTGAGATGACCACTTGAATCAGAAGCCAAATATGGAAAATAAAATGGGTGTAACGTGAGCTGACCCGCTGTACCTCGTCAGCAGCCTTGCAGCAGCGTTGTGGACCATTTGTAGACGGTCGAGGGAGGACTTACTGAGGTAGGTGAGAAGGAAATTGTAATAGTCAAGCTGGGAAGAGACAAAAAGCATGGATAAGCATCTCGGACTCAGCTCGTGAGATGACAGATTTTAATTTAGCAAAGTTTCTTAAGTGAAAAAAACATCGCCTGATCAAATAGGACAACAAGATTTTGCAAGATGTAATAATACATTATTATTCTGCAAAACAAGAACTTATTGGTTTATTATGTTCATGATACTTTTAGCCAACAGCTTGAGTCCAGTGAATATTATTAAATATGATATATTATAACTTCTTCCACTGCTGTAAACATGTAGTAAATGTTACACAGCTTCATTTAGCAGCCAGCGTTAGATAGAAAACAAAGGTTTCAGGATGGGTTTGTTGAGACTAGGTGATAACAAACACAGGCCTCATTATGTCAGACTGTAGACTGTAGATGTGGTGCCTGTATGCATAATGTAGTAGGAGGCTTTCTTTACAGCAGCTATGGGCCTAATGATGATGAACAGGCATCCTCAGGGGTTTAATTGGTCCGTGTGTGCAGGGTCGACGCTTCTCCAAAAATAGTCCACATTCATAGCCCGACTCTCTGGAGACGGCACAGCAGCCAGTTAAGGCGCGTTCGCCACCCTGTGTGACAATTACAGAATCAACAAGGTTAAAATCAGTCTGATGCAGTGACTGACTCTGCAGGTGTTCCTCCCGTGATTTCACATGTCAAAGAGATCATAAAGTATCTCCCTAACTCACTACACTTTGATTCTACTTCTGCTACCTTTGACTGGTCTAGTCGTCACATGTAACATCTCTTTATAAAGGAGCAAAGATAATTTCCATTCAGTTCAAACTTTCTTTTTAATCCCACCAGCTGGAATTTGTTTAGAGCAGCTTGTACACGAAAGACAAAAACAACACAGCGACATACAGACAACAATAAAAGAAAAATCATACTGAGATTAAATGGCAAAAAGAAGAAAGAAAAAATTAGAAGGAAAAAAATGGCAGTAGACCCGGGTAATTATCGGCTCCGATCGGCATTGATGGGAACACAAAACCTGTGTTGGCACGCTAATCTCCACCCCCTTTCTGACATGATGCTATGCTCCGTCGGTAACTTCTTGTCATCTCAGCTACAAATCCCGCCCATCTCCGTCCGAGCAGCGCTCGAACATCGTTACAAATTTGTTGTGCCTTAAACCTGCATTCTTTCTAATGGCCAGCAGGGGCGACTCCACCGGTTGCAAAAATAAAACCACATAGGAAATGACCCCACTTCTTTATCACTCACTACACATTTTCCTGATTAGTTTATGTTCTCAGTTGCGAATTTAAAGTCATTTTCAACACAGCGTGATGTGGACGTTGTAAGTTGTGGTCAATTTTGGAGTTAATTGACAAGACTTCCTTTTCATGCGCTGCGCCGAGTTTGATAAACAGTCTGAATGAGTAATACACACAATAAAGACCTGACCACCATAACATCTTCACTGGTTACTGCAGGTCTTCCCAGGTCTGAAAAACCTGCGTCAACACGCTAAATTTAGGTGAGAAAGGGGTGTATTTGGGCCGCTGTTGGCTCAGTGGTAGAGTGGATCATCTTTCAATCGGAAGGTTGACAGTTCGATCCCTGACTGCTGCAGTCACATGCCGAAGTGTCCTTGGGCAAGACACTGAACCCCAAATTGCTCCTGAAGGCAGAGCCATCAATGTGAGTGTGAAAGGGTGAATGTGACATGTAGTGTAAAAGCTCTTTGAGTGGTTTAAAGAAAAAAGAAAAGCACTTTATTAGTGCAGTCCATTTATTTTGTGGAGC